>NC_136067.1:216243513-216881784 GCF_964261635.1 Lissotriton helveticus | reverse complement strand
GCAGTGCCCAGCAGTAGAGGGTGTGTGTGACTAAGACCCCCAGCAGTGCATAGCAGTGCCCAGCAGTAGAGGGTGTGTGTGACTAAGACCCCCAGCAGTGCCCAGCAGTAGAGGGTGTATGTGACTAAGACCCCCAGCAGTGCCCAGCAGTAGAGGGTGTGTGTGACTAAGACCCCCAGCAGTGCCTAGCAGTGCCCAGCAGTAGAGGGTGTGTGTGACTAAGACCCCCAGTAGTGCCCAGCAGTGCCCAGCAGTAGAGGGTGTGTGTGACTAAGACCCCCAGCAGTGCCCAGCAGTGCCCAGCAGTAGAGGGTGTGTGTGACTAAGACCCCGAGCAGTGCCCACCAGTGCCCAGCAGTAGAGGGTGTGTGTGACTAAGACCCCCAGCAGTGCCCAGCAGTAGAGGGTGTGTGTGACTAAGACCCGCAGCAGTGCCCAGCAGTGCCCAGCAGTGCCCAGCAGTAGAGGGTGTGTGTGACCAAGACCCCCAGCAGTGCACCGCAGTGCCCAGCAGTAGAGGCTGTTTGTGACTAAGACCCCCAGCAGTGCCCAGCAGTACCCACCAGTAGAGGGTGTGTGTGACTAAGACCCCCAGCAGTGCCCAGCAGTGCCCAGCAGTGGGTGTGTGTGACTAAGACCCCCAGAAGTGCCCAGCAGTTAAAGCATAAACATACCATGGTGAACCTCATTACCATCAGGAAATAGACACATGTTACAATACCCAAATATGAACATTACACCAGCTCCCAGGCACACAGCAGTCCAAGCCATTACCAGCAAAGCAAAAATACAGTACCAAAAAATAAAAGTTTTATTCAGCTGCACCAAAAGATAAAACGGAAATATGAGTCCATGCTCACAGAAGCCCAATGGCCAGTCCAAATAACGGGAAAAAGGTTGTGGCATTCTGGATGCTGTCACACCTAAACTTGCCTGCACATAGAGTTCAATTGTCCGTGGAACAGTGGGGCATCATCTGGGGAATCCTCCGGCACCGCAGGGACAGGAGGGGGAAGGACAGGTGTAGTGGGTGCAGGTGTTGTGGATTCCTCCACATTGGCCGTTGCCTCGCTGAATGTGGCTAAATATTCTTGGCTGCACACTTCAGCCAGTTCTGACAAACTAACACCTGAACTCGGGGACACATTGGGGGTGGGGGTAGAGGGCTGTGAGTCTGTTGTCGTGGGTCTGTGGATGCATGTGTAACGTCTGTCCCCTCTCCCTGTGGGTGTGCCTACATCCCCTTGAGATTGGGTGCGTGGAGATTTGCGCTTAGTCTGCCGTGTGGGTGTGCTTGGTGTGTCTGTTGTGGTGTCTGACCTGTGGCGTCTGTGTGTACGTTGGGCAGGAATGGGAGAGGTTGAGGTGGATGGGTCTGAAGGAGGGGGGGCAGATGCTGCAGGATGGACATTGCTGCCGTCAGTGTTGAGTCTATGCCAGCCACACTCCGACGTAGATCAGACATGGAAGATGACATGCCCTCCATGAACGACAACAACTGTATCATGATTTTTGTTTGTCCATGGAGGACAGTCAGCATGGATGTCTGACCTACTTGAATCTGCCGGAGTAGGTCCACAGACTCAGCACTGAGGGCAGCAGGGGAGACAGGGGCAGGGGCTGCGGAGCCGGGAACAAAGGAGACACGGGGGCTAGCACGGACCCTAGGGACCCCAACAACTGGGAGGGTGGAGATGGTACTGGATGAGGAGGGGACAGCCAAAGATGTAGAAAATGGCATAGCTGCATATTCCCCCTCCTCCGGAGAGTCTGATTCCGAACCGTCCGCATGGTAGGAGGTGTCGTGCCCATGAGGTCCGGCCGTCTGACTCTCCTCACCCTCCATGCCACTGCCTCCCTCCGACTCCCCAAAGCTGGTGGCACTGTCACAGGGTCCCTCTGGCTGGTTCGCGCCTGTGTCTCCTCCAGATTGTGGTGATGATGCTGTTGGCAAGGAGAATAAGAAAAATATATCAGTCACCTGTACACATCAGACATGTCAGCTACAAATCATTTGGGCACATTTTTAAACATGGCATGCATCATGAGTCACATGCCACTGAACTCTGCACAATGCTAAGCCTAGTAATGGGCAATTGTAAGAGACACAACGCTCAATGTATAGTAGGATACAAGTAACAGGCAAGGACACAACTTGTATGAGAGTCACAATGATGAGCCACTGCCTGAAAACAGGATAGCTGATGATAAATCACTGGTTATTTGCCCACCCTGCCACCCAAATCCATACCTGGTCATGTTTGAATCGGTTTGACCCTGTGTCCCATGGGAAAAGTCCTGCCCGAACTGTCATGTGATGCCATCCTGGGACCTGAAACAAGTGTTCCATCACCTCACACTGTCTACACCCAAACTCACATTGTGTGGCTGACCCTTAATATTATTACCAAACAACCTGCAACATACTTTGCAAATATGCACACACGCACTGCCCAGTGTGAGTTTGCACAAGCTAAATTTAGTATACATGGACAGTGTGCACCTGTAGCTAACACATGAGAATTAGAAAGTTTACCATGGACAAGGGCCACTGAGGCTGACTCGTGCAGAAAAACATGTTGAGACTCCTGATGAGTGCCAAAATATGAAGAAGGGCAGACACAGTGCACAGGTGGTGCAACAGGTAAGGTACCAACAGGTGTCACAGTCCTCCCTCCAACATGATGATGTGCCAAGGAATATGCATACTGAGACATAGCACCTTAGGAGTACATGTGAAAAACAATACATAGCCAAAGAGCTGGACAAATGTGGAGTAGGGCAAGGCATTTAAACCAGCACCTGCTGAATATGGGCCATTCTAATGCCAAGGCATTAAGTGCCTGTCTGACCCCACCATCCCAACTGTGGGAGTGTTAGCATGCCTCGGAGCACTGCAGGTAGCATGTGACACACATGACAACAAACGGACATGTACCTACCCCCTTCTTGCTGCTGTCCCTCCTGCAACTGCCTATGGAGGTCTGGGAACACCACTTCCAGGACCCGGAGCATGTGGGGGGTGAGGTGGTGGGTGCCGCCATGCTTGCGCGGAGCTTCGCGCTTGAGTTGGACCCTGGCGATGCGGCGGGTCCAGCACCGGATTTCCTGCCACCTCTTCCTGATGTTACAGAGCCTCCTGCGAGGCCCCCCTCACTCCTGACAGTCCTGTCACGAATATAAAGTGATACAACATCAGTACACCTGGTCCATGTCCCAAAGACACACACTTGCACCAAATAGACTATGACAACAGGGCATAGGATGCTGACCAGACTTGCATCATTGTCCATGTGTATGTGACCTGTGAGCAAACAACAATGCACTACATGCCATTGAAAGGCCACTGATGCCATAAGGGGTGCAAACCACTCTCTGAGCATGGCACACACTAAGCAATATATGCTACTTCAGGGTACACTGCAGCACGTGACATGCTGTCACATACCCCACCAAAGAATCCTCTTCAGACCACACATGCACACCCTGGCATAGCCCATCTGCTTGTCATTGTCAACAGTGTATACAACATCACTTAGCACATGTCACACCTTCGAAAGATGTGACACAGGCCTCATGCTAACTGTAAAAGTCATGCACACGGCGCTGCATACTTGTCTCATCACATGGGTATAGCTGTGGCATACGTCATGCACAAGTCTTGCTAAACATCACCGACACTATTTGCCAGGTGACAAAGATCAATCACACTCTCCAATGTACATCACTTCAAAGCATGCTATTGTCCAACAAGCACACAGGTCATGAACAAATCCATCTACAGTGAGTACATTCATCTGTCATTCGGGGGGAACACTGCAACAGCTCAGCAAACCATTAAAAAATACATGCAGGGTGTGGCACAGCAGAAAGTGTGATTCACATTGCAGTTAATGTCACAGTTGGTACAATGCTGAGGAGCAGTAAACATTATTACACCACATCATTAACTGCATGTGAGATACCACACTGTACACACCGGCACTCACTCCAAACAACATAGCATCTCTTTACAATAAATACACAATGGCTGTAGTGTCACACACACAACAGGTGCACAGTCCAAGGTAGTGCAATCATCACTCACCTGCTCCTCTGGTCTCCCATACAGCTTGCTGTAGTTAGGCAGGAGGGCATCCAGCAGGGCATTGTTCTCCCCTCACTGAATGCAGGTACCCTATCCATGCTCAGCAAAATCAGGATCCAGAGGATACAGAGACAGCAGCTGTGTTGTCCACTCTAATGTTGTGCAGGCAAGTGCCCTCTCAGAGCCACATGCTGCCTTATATCTGTGCTGCTGAGGGTCTGTGAGTCCAAGGAGTACTGTGTGATAGGCCAGAATAGTTTGCATCCTATGTTGCATCCAATCCCATGACACATGAGGCCATGACACACATTTGCATGGTTTAAAAACTGAGCCTGAGCTGAACAACAATGTTTGCTACATTGTAGTTTTGCCCAACTGAATTTTCCAGAACACCTGTAGAACACTCTCAAATCTCTGTTTCCTTGACAACCAGGCTGCATTCTGCCCATTCCACTGTTCCCCTACATGTTCCCTATGTATTTTCTGGTATCCACACACAAATACGGTACGATTTCCGTCGCGATTGCAACTCATTCAATGGTGAAACAACCCGTACACACGCACGTTCAATCGGGGTACGCTCTGCTCGCGTATAGCTACAATGCAATAGGGAAACGACCTGTACACACGCACGTTCAATCGGGGTACGCTCTGCTCGCATATAGCTACAATGCAATAGGGAAACGAACCGTACACACGCACGTTCAATCGGGGTACGCTCTGCTCGCGTATAGCTACAATGCAATAGGGAAACGACCCATACACACGCACGTTCAATCGGGGTACGCTCTGCTCGCGTATAGCTATAATGCAATAGGAAAACGAACCGTACACACTCACGTTCAATCGGGGTACGCTCTGCTTGCGTATAGCCACAATGCAATAGGGAAACGACCCGTACACACGCACGTTCAATCGGGATACGCTCTGCTCGCATATAGCTACAATGCAATAGGGAAACGAACCGTACACACGCACGTTCAATCGGGGTACGCTCTGCTCGCGTATAGCTACAATGCAATAGGGAAACGACCCATACATACGCACGTTCAATCGGGGTACGCTCTGCTCGCGTATAGCTATAATGCAATAGGGAAACGAACCGTACACACTCACGTTCAATCGGGGTACGCTCTGCTTGCGTATAGCTACAATGCAATAGGGAAACGACCCATTCCACTGTTCCCCTACATGTTCCCTATGTATTTTCTGGTATCCACACACAAATACGGTACGATTTCCGTCGCGATTGCAACTCATTCAATGGTGAAACAACCCGTACACGCGCACGTTCAATCGGGGTACGCTCTGCTCGCGTATAGCTACAATGCAATAGGGAAACGACCCGTACACACGCACGTTCAATCGGGGTACGCTCTGCTCGCATATAGCTACAATGCAATAGGGAAACGAACCGTACACACGCACATTCAATCGGGGTACGCTCTGCTTGCGTATAGCTACAATGAAATAGGGAAACGACCCATACACACGCACGTTCAATCAGGGTACGCTCTGCTCGCGTATAGCTATAATGCAATAGGGAAACGAACCGTACACACTCACGTTCAATCGGGGTACGCTCTGCTTGCGTATAGCTACAATGCAATAGGGAAACGACCCGTACACACGCACGTTCAATCGGGGTACGCTCTGCTCGCGTATAGCTACAATGCAATAGGGAAACAAACCGTACACACGCACGTTCAATTCCGGGTACGCTCTGCTCGCGTATAGCTACAATGCAATAGGGAAACGAACCGTACACATGCACGTTCAATCGGATTACGCTCTGCTCGCGTATGGCTACAATGCAATAGGGAAACGAACCGTACACATGCACGTTCAATCGGGGTACGCTCTGCTCGCGTATAGCTACAATGCATTAGGGAAACGACCCGTACACACGCACGTTCAATCGGGTTACGCTCTGCTCGCGTATAGCTACAAGGGAATGTGATATTGTGGCACAGTTGATGTGGGAAGAGCTGTTTAGACATGTCATTAATCACTGTGCACATGTGTTCCACATACATTCAACACTTCTCACCTGAGTTACATCTTGAACATATTGTGATGCACATCAACACTGGTATGGCACACCATTCAGTACAGGCATCTGTCACATGATGACAGCAACATGCCCACTGTCACAGATGTAAAATTGACGCCCAGCATGACCGTGTATGACCACGTCATGTGTGTGCCATGTGCGAAATTGTGCATGCTGTTTGTATACTGTCAAGTTCATCTGCTGTAAGAGCACCTATGATTGGTCTTTGCCGTGATGACAGGGTTACACATGTACGCACACCATGCCACTGGTGCAAATCATCCGCTCATATGTGTGATGGCATTATAGACTATTTGTCCCCAAACATACATATCTGCAGTCTGATAATGTCCATGTTGTAGTTGTTGCAAATGCACACCTCAAGCACAATATGTCTGATATGTGCAAATGATGGCACATGTGATGTGGGTGTGTGCATTGCTGTCAGCTTTTTGGATGTACAGACAACCTCCTCATGCAGTTCACGTGACGTGTGTCACTGACATGATACATGGTCCTGCTCACTCAGACCAGCCCAGCAGATCATTTGTATGCATGACATGTCCATTCCACAGACAACAGGTCTATCAGTTATCATGGAGGAGTGGCAGCCAGCTGGCACATGTGTCCTCAATGTGTAGCCCACGCCAGACTCAAAATTGATTAGATGCGTTGAAGCAGTGTTGCTTGTGCCATGTACATTATAATTATCTTTGTCTGACAGTTGTACACTTTTTTTCCTTAATAAGTTGTGCAGGGCATCCCCTCTGGCATGGCCGTTGCCAGACTTGGATGCCATGAGAGAACGTGATTGCATACGGCGTTACCGCTTCACACAAAAGTTGATTCAGGACCTGACGGACAGGCTGGAACCACATCTCCAACCACGACACAGGTATCCAACTGCGCTGACACCCAAGGTAAAGGTGATGGCAGCACTATATTTCTTTGCCACAGGTACATTCCAATTTACCATAGGTGATGTGGGCGGGATGTCCCAAACAATGTTCAGCAGGGTTTTACGTGATGTATTGGCAGCCATGTTGGTGCACATAGATGAATTCATAACATTCCCTACTCCTGCACAGTTGACAGATGTCAAGGGGAAATTCTATGCCCTGGGACGCATGCCACATGTAATTGGTGCTATTGATGGAACACATGTTTCTCTGGTGCCACCACAGGCTCTGGAGCAAGCGTACCGCAACAGGAAACATTACCTCTCGATAAATGCCCTGGTGGTGTGTCTTGCCAACATGCTGATCTCCCATGTTTGTGCACGTTTTCCAGGATCTGGCCACGATGCATTCATCATGAGGCATAGCAGGGTACCACAGATGATGCTGCAGCTGCGCAACCATAGGGCATGTCTTGTTGGTGGGTAAACTCTGTTACTCATGTATATCTGTATGTCATTATTTCCTTAACTGCATCATATTACACACTCATTTCAATGATGTCAATTTACAGGAGACGCAGGATATCCAAACATGCCGTGGCTCATGACTCCGCTACGCAACCCCAGAACAGCTGCAGACCAGCGGTACAACAATGCTCATGGGCAGACCAGGCGGGTGATAGAGCGAACATTTGGACTCCTGAAGAGCCGGTTCAGGTGCCTCGACAAGACAGGCGTAGCACTCCAATACACCCCACTCAAGGTGTGTAACATCTTCATGGTGTGCTGCATGCTACACAACATGGCAGTGGAGGAGGCCGTGCCACTCATCCTAGATCCTGATGAGCTGGAACATCCGTCCGTGGAGGATGAAGGACTTGGCCAGGATGCCAGTGATGAGGAGGTTGAAGATGATATCCGGAGTCACCCCATCCGCAACTTCTTTTCATAATGGTGAGTCCTAGGTTCATTTTGTTCACGCATGTACCATAGAGTTGAATGGGTAGCATGCTGTGTGTCCAGCTGACTGTATGCAATGTCACTTTGATGTTTGTTGTGCAGTGTCACACAGGTACAGATGTAATGCCACACACAGACGTGCTATGTGTGAACTTGGAATGTACAAGTGTAGTACAACCTTAGTCTATTCAACATGACCATGTCTGAATGAAATTATTCTGTACTTGACCCCTTGTGTGCCTCTCATTCCCAGGTCGCGCTGCCTGTTGTCCGTTGGTGTCATCTTGGTCAGCCTGCTATTGCTCATGATGATAGCAACGTCAGCCAAATCAACGGACCATGCACGGACATGTGGAAATGTCAGTTTGGGTAAGGACTCATATAAGGCTTTTTTGTGTTGGTATGGTTTCAATTGTGTGGTACATGTTCATGCGCAAGTTGTTGGACCATGCGTACATGCAACAACATCAGGTTTCCGATCCCATGTAGCCCCACTCCCATGACAGGATAGTCACCCTATCTGACAGTCATCTGTCGTTGAGTTTTGACTCTGGTGAATGCAACAATGTGTGTAAACATTGACACTGAAACATTGCATATACCATGGTTGAACATTGTGTGGGAGATCACAACCACGGACTCTGTGGGGGATTGCAGCCTCACTGTGTGCAGCAGGATGTGTCTGGATCATCCCCTCAACCCTGTGGGCCAGTACATTCTGGTTTCCCAAAAACCATGTCGTGTAGGTGTGGGCCGGTCTATGTCCCTCATGTTAAGACAACTGTCGTGTGAGTCTGTTTGCATGGATGCATTGCCCCTTGTGCCAATATGTCATGTCACTGTCATGTCATTACCTCAGTGCAGTTTGAGAATACTGCTACGCTTGCTTTCACAGTGAGTTGAAGTTCACTTTCCATTCCCATGATGCCAGGTATGTTGGGCTGATGACATTAGAATGGTGGGCTGAATCACATGTAAATTATTCCGTGGCACCAGTGGAGTGAGGTTAACATGATTCTCTAGTCTCGTGCAGCATCTCATGGTAGGGTTCTTTATGTGGCCTAGCTCCTCATTACTTGCTGTTGACTTAATTTCCACTTGCTTGTCATGTTTAGCACAGTGCGGCTCATTTGCAAGAGCAACAGACTGGCTCCAGAGGGGCTTCATTGGATTTAGGTCATTAGCTTCCTCATCATATGAGATGCTTACAGCTGTTGTGGGTGATGTCAAGTTTGCCTTCATGGCCCTTATGGATACACAGGGCCAAATACAGATAATTGACTTTGCGTAAGTAGCACTGCCATACATTTTGATTTCATGTTTTGGGACACATCATCATACACTGTGACTTAGTTTTTGTCAACATGGATCTCATTGCATAGTAGCAGACTTGTGAGCGTTACACAAGATTCTAATGGGTGACAGACTGGACTATATTTTATGTGTCTGTGTACATGCATCGGATCTTATGTCATTGCATTATCTGTGATCTCAAATAGGGTACAGTGGTTACACTTCACAGGTGTGACTGGTACAGTGTATCTCATGAGGTATTTGTAGAATCAGTGACATAAGAATGCAATCCTAATGCTTGTTTGCCTCTGTTTCAGATCTCCCTCCCTGCAGTTCCCATCCTCTCCTTCCCTCGCCTGATCACCCTTTTGTGTCTGTCATTTGTACTCAGACCAAGGGGCTATTTGGAGGTGGAACCCTTTCAGCATCGCACCACTCTGATGATCAAAGGTACGGACAGTCCCTGGCAGTCGTGTGGAGAATCTTTCTGCAGCATTACAGGTGACATCATTGCATGACTGTTATTGTGTTCAGGGCAATGCCACTGGCCATGTACATTGGATAATGCTGCATGGCCTCCCAAGGTACTTCATCATGTTGTGTATGATGTGTGATTTCCACAGAACATTGTGCCTCCTTTCTGTCAATGCAAATGTCTTTCTAATGTGTTTGTATTCAATATGGCCTAATGTAAAGTAATTGTTCATATGTGGATACATGTACAGTGACAACATGCATGGTGTTGGTAAAGACAAAAGTTCAATATTGTGCATGAGGTAGATGGCTGTGTAAGTGCTGTTTACCCTGCTACCCACTACGTGCAGACTACACCTGCTGACGCTGTGTGTCCTGTGCCCCACTTGGCCCTAAGGGCCCTGATTCTGTGACCGTGATATTTGGTGATTACTCTGCCATTTTGCTTGCAGTGACCCTGAGTCACCCAGACACATCCACAGCCACAATGCAGCACCGAATGGCCAGATCCTGGACCCCACACGCCTACAGGATACTCCTCCTTCCATCCATTTGTAGAGCATGCTCCAGCCAGCCTACACACAGAGAACACCAGACATTCATCCACCTGGTATCACGATACCTCAAACTCACCCATAACAGCTTCTCTGCCTGTGTGTGCAACACATACTGGCAAGACTATGCTGCCCCACATGACAGTGTGTCTACGTACAACCAGGTCATGTGCCTCGTACAGCACACACACCTTCCAGCAGCACAATGTTGTACTGTGTTACCTTGTCAACACCACAGCAGCACACCTCGCCTTCCTTACAGTAACGTGGCAGTACGCAACCTCAGCACACCACTTCAACATGGCCGTCACAGACAGTCAAATAGCCACCGGGAACACACACCAAAATCACTTCTCTTGGGTGTGGTGTGCTGTGGCCGGTCTGGTGAAGAGATTTCTCAGACGTGGCAAGGAGTTCTGGATGCGTTGTACCCGTCACATGAGTTTGGTTGTTGTAGCTGCATGGGGGCGGTCACGTGATCAGGTGAGCTTGTAGAGAGTGCAACAGGCCATTGCCCACAGTTTGTCCTGCCACCCTTGGCCTGTGCACCATTCATCACATCCACAGTACAGCTGCATGCTGATGATAGTTCTCATACATCAGGACACAGATGTTGGTACTCCCTACGTGGACACCTACATTTTAACCCTGATCTATACACCCACAAGTGACTCTCCTGTGCCTGTCTGTAATTGCAGTATTTCAAGCCAAACCTCCCTTCAGCATTTAGTAACCATCACGGGTGTGTATTGCCATCCATGAATCTAGTTATTTGAAAATTTTGACCTATGTGTGTCCTCAACCGGACTCATATCCAAGTGTGTGGATGGCTGCAGTTTGTTAAATACTCTAGCATTTCATACGTTTCCACACACATCTGTTTGAGACTCTGGGTACAAGATTACTACACCAATGTGTATGATGTTTCTTAGATTTATTTGGTGAGCTTGTGCAGGAAACGTGAGTAGGTGCTGTACAAAAATGGGGGAATCCAAAGTTCACAGCTGGAGATGAGATGCCTTACAGTTTCAGTCAACAGAGTCCAGGCCACAGTGCGTGGCATCATTGGGCAGACTGTGACCAGCAAGTCCATGTGGGAGAGTCAAATAGGTGATGCTGTTGCACCCAAGGGTAATATGCCAGGCCAGGTGTCCTGGGAGTTTTGCATGGCCCATTGCCTCTCAACGTATTCGCCGTGAATGACCCATCTTCCTTAGGGGACCCTCACATGCAGGCTTTGACGATGCATGGGACGCTCCGTGAGACTGTTCCTCCTCCTCCTCCTCCCTCCCTGTGGCTGGAGTAGAACTTTGCCTTGACGTTTGTGGCTTGGTGACACAGGGAGGGTGCTGCATGTTGGCAGACATCTGACGGAGAGATTGGCTTCTATCCCGATGCACTGTCAAGAGCTCAGCCAGTGTTGCCTCTACCCGTCCATGATGTCGTTCTTGCCTGGCATGTTGCTCGGCCTGCTGTTGTTTCAGTTCGTTGAGGGCCTCCACTACCTGGCTGACCTCCCTGGTGTCCCGCCGGTATGCCTCCAGGATGGTACTCAGTTGAGACATACCGGTGCCTGCAGCTTCCTGGCCAGAATCTCGCCTCCGCCTTGCGCCACTCCCACTACCCTGACCCACATGAGCACGGCCTGCTCTTGTGGGCACATCAGATCGACGGGACCCCCGAGTGTTGGCAGGGTGGATGTTGTCTGCCACCTCCAGGGTGCCCACCGAAGGGTGTCCGTCATTTTCAGACTGGCTCTCTGGTGGATCATGGGCAGGGCTCTGACCTGTCTGCTGGGATGTGGTGGGAATGGGTCTGGTGGTTGGCACAGATGTATCTGATCCAGTTGCTGCAGGGGTTTGGGATCCAGAGGGGCCAGGTTGGTTGGGGTCATCCACGGTGTGTTGTGAGGCGTCGGTGGGGTCAGGGTCCTTCTGAGCCTGGGACTGGGATCCTTCTCCCCCCTGGTTGGGGGTGGTTTCCACACGTTGCCCTGCGGGTGTGAGAGACAGACACTGTTAATGCACTATCATGACACATCTTTTTTTGTTCTCCATTGTCAGCATCACAGTTCAACCTGCTTTATATTGTTGGCATTGTTCACTTGTGTATGTGTATGTAGTGGGATCCAATTAACATGTGCTGAGGGGTATTAGCCATGTTCCATTTTCTTGACAATGACTGACACAGCCATTGCTGTGGCTTGTGTTGCCGGCACTACACAGATACAGCAGTGCTCTGTTTGATGCAATATTCACAATACAGTGTCAATCCTTATGCCAGCGTCAAGCATGCACAGGGTTTAGATGCAGCATGTTAATGTAAGAGACAGAGCAGAATTGTTCTGATTCAATTCAGCTACTTTTGATAGGTGTTGCTGTTCCATGATGGCCAAACGATGCCAACCCCCCTGGACCTGTACACCCACTTCTAGCTCATGGCTTTAGAACGTGGCAATTCTCCAAGACGCATCACCTTGTCAATACCCATGTCCATGGTGCAACTTTAGTGCATCCACAACGTTCATGAGATGGGTCAAGTGCATTGTGTGAGAGGCACAATGGACTTGAGAATCAGCACTGTGCATGTTAAATTTGGATGCGTAATCATATCAGTGATTGTTTTGTTGTTACATGACAATTGTGACAGTGTTGCACTCCATTGCCTGTCCCCAGGGGATAAGTTTCTGTAAGGGGTGTGTGTGACAGGCCATGCTAGTTGTTTGAGTGTGATTTGCAAGCGTCCATCCTTCGTGGTTTGGCTGTGCCCCCATTAAAAAGCATGCTGCCATGATCGTGGTTGTGGGTTCCTGCACAGGATGTCTGACCTTGTCCTGGTGTTTGTGTTTGCACTGGTCACAGGAGGGCCTTGTGCTGCCTACACCAGGGCCCATTGTCTGCTATCTTGTGCGTAATTTCACACTCCCTGTACATTGTGCATGGTGCTTGGGTGTGTACCTGGGACATATGGGATGAGGGCAGCCTCCTACCCTACACCTTCAACACTATCACCCTCTCCCTTACAACTACCCCCATACCGTTGGGCACTGCTGGGACTCATGGGCACCCACCCCCATTCTGTTGGGCACTGCTGGGACTCATGGCCACCCACCCCCATACTGTTGGGCACTGCTGGGACTCATATCCACCCCACCCCCATACTGTTGGGCACTGCTGGGACTCATGGCCACCCACCCCCATACTGTTGGGCACTGCTGGGACTCATGGCCACCCACCCCCATACTGTTGGGCACTGCTGGGACTCATATCCACCCCAACCCCATACTGTTGGGCACTGGTGGGTGTCCCCCCATTTTACATGAGTTGTTTGTATACTCACCAGGCTCCACAGCTCCTTCGATTCCGCGTTCTCCCACCGGTGGTAGCAGGGCCATGACTTTCTCCTCCCAGGGATGGTATTGTGGAGGTCTGCGGGGACCACCACCTCCAGTGAGGTTTGCACAGGTGTAGTCCTGGTCCATCTTCGTCTTGACCATCCTCCGCAGATCATACCACCTGGCCTGACATTCCTGCCTGGTGCGCTTGATGGGTGTAACAGCATTGACCCGGTCTACGATCCTCTCCCACAGGCGTGTTTTATCAGCTATGCTGGTCTGTCTGACCAATGCGCCAAACAGCTGTGGCTCCACTCTGATGACTTCATCTGTAAGGACCTCCATCTCTGGGTTAGTGAACTTTGGATTCTTTGGTGTGGTCATGGTGTGGGGTGTATGTGATTGAGGGGGTGATGGTGTGTATGGATGGGTGTGTGTGGGTCTGATTGTGAAGGGGGTGTTGTGGGTGTAGATGAGATAGGGTGTATGTGTGAGGGTTAATGGGTGCAGTTGTTGATGTGCTGGCAGTGTCTTCTTTTTGCAAATAGGTATGTTGCAAAGGATGATGGGTTATATGTGTGGACCCTTTTATTGGTCCATTTGTGGGTGTGGCTTATTTTGTATTATTGGTGGGTGTGTTATATGGGGTGGGTGTTACTTGGGCCCTCTGTTTGCCTGTTTGTATGTGGCCAGGACATTGTTTCCCAATGGTGTGTACACAGGAGACATGTTTTGTGTTGTTGTGCGACTCGTTTGCGACCTCCTTGTGCTTGTTTTGGGGCTCGCGTGCGCTTTATAATTGTTATGTGTGCGGGTCGTATTTGTTGGTGCGGGTGACTTATACGGGCCGTTGGGGTTGGGGGGGGTTCGTATACGCTTGATTGGGGTGTGTGCGGGTCGTATTTGTTGGTGCGGGTGACTTATACGGGCCGTTGTGGGTTGAAGGGGCTTGCGTAGGCTTAATCGGGGTGTGTGCGGGTCGTATTTGTTGGTGCGGGTGACTTATACGGGCCGTTGGGGGGTGGGGGGGTTAGTGTACGCTTGATCGGGGTGTGTGCAGGTCGTATTTGTTGGTGCGGGTGACTTGTACGGGCCGTTGGGGTTGGGGGGGTTCGTGTACGCTTGATTGGGGTGTGTGCGGGTCATATTTGTTGGTGCGGGTGACTTATACGGGCCGTTGTGGGTTGGAGGGGCTTGCGTAGGCTTGATCGGGGTGTGTGCGGGTCGTATTTGTTGGTGCGGGTGACTTATATGGGCCGTTGGGGGGTGGGGGAGTTCGTGTACGCTTGATCGGGGTGTGTGCAGGTCGTATTTGTTGGTGCGGGTGACTTATACGGGCCGTTGGGGGGTGGGGGGGTTTGCGTAGGCTTGATCGGGGTGTGTGCGGGTCGTATTTGTTGGTGCGGGTGACTTATACGGGCTGTTGGGGGGTGGGGGGATTCGTGTACGCTTGATCAGGGTGTGTGCAGGTCGTATTTGTTGGTTCGGGTGACTTATAAGGGACGTTGGGGGGTGGGGGGTTTCGCGTAGGCTTGATCGGGGTGTGTGCGGTTGGTACTGGTTGGTGCGGGTGACTTATACGGGCCGCTGGGGGTGGGGGGTTCGCAAAGGCTTGTTCGGGGTGTGTGCGTGTCGTACTTGTAGGTGCGGGTGACTTATACGGGCTGTTGGGGGTGGGGGGATTCGCGTACGCTTGATCGAGGGGTAAACGGTTCGTATATGTTGATGCGGCTTGCTGAAATGCGATATTTTCTGCACAAATCATTCTTCATGCGTGACTACTTTGGTCCGTACAAATCGCGTACTGGGTTGCCGCAGTGCATCGTACTTGTATGTTTGTACGGCAGGTTTACAAATCGCACGGTTTGATTTCCGACGCTTATTCGTACGGGTCTTCGACTGCGGTTCGTACGGATCGCTGATAACCGTAAGGAGAAAGACGGAAATGGATCGTACTTCGCAGTTCGGAAAGAATTTTTCCATTCGTACGGATTCGGCTACGAATACGATTCGGACGGCGGAATTTTTTCCAGGATCGGAATCGACCCCCAAGGGGTTCTGTCAGAGACTAGGTAGAGAAATGCACTACAACAAAGTACCTGGTCCATCATCGAATATAGTTCCTTGAAATTGGCCCACATGCAAGTGAGCTTTTCAGCTTGCATCACTTGTTAGTCGATGTGCTTTGAATGCCGCAAAAGGAGGAATACCGACTATTGTGCACAAAGGTGAGCTTGCCACCTCCCTTCACCCTCGCGATCATGGGATTTTCAAAACCCATGCATCCGCGCTTGCTGATGATGCTAGAGGCCATCCTTTTGTGCTTCGGCGAGACCTTGTCTTATGAAAACCACACGTTGGATACATACCTCTAAGGTAAGTAGTCCCACACTCCTAGGGATTCTTATCTGTGGTGGTGGTCTTTGTCTTCTCTTGCATTCTGCTGCTGAAATGTTCAGTCAGCTGAATGTTGGGATGGCTGGTTAAATGTCATAGAAGCTTCTCTCCTCGCAGAAAATACCAGCTTCTCTTCTCCCATAGTACACAGTAGAAAGGTTTCCATGAATTTAGTTGTATTTCCAGAATCCAGGCTGATTGGGAGCCAGCAACATAGCCAAGGTTCTGTACTATGCATTGGTCCTCCCTGTTTAAGTTACTAGCTCATGACGCCAGCATTTATCCAACTTTATCTAACTTTTATGTTTAGGTATAAAAACCGTAAGCCAAAGAAAAATCTTCAATTATTTCAAATGGAAAGTTCTCTGACAAACAGATCCGTGTTTCTTCCTTGTCTGCATTCAATTTTCGTGGGCTTCTGAAGCAGAGCTTTCAAGTTCAGACTACTTGGATCCTGCGTAGGACCTCAAATACCAGAAAATGGAAGCATTACAATCCCTGTGCGAAGTCCCCTAGAGAATTTTGGCAGGTAATATTTGCCAACATTTACAATGGGAAAAATGCATTGTAAAATGCAATTCATGCAGACTCTTATGTAAAATGCTAGTTCCTTGTTTAACTCCTCATTTTCACAAGGAAAAAACTAAGGGTTGGAAGTATTTAGCTCACCCAGTAAGTACCTTGCTCTCCGATATCTGTAATCATGGGCTGTGGGGATAAAAACTAACCCCCTTCCAGACCACTTGCCATAAGTATCTAGGTGTTTTGTTGATTGGAATTAAGTCCTCAGCAGAAAGCCACAGATGCTCCGTCCATCACCATCCCCTTTTGTACAGATGCTCCGTCCATCACCACCCCCTTTTGTACCACAGTTGGTAGATGGCAACACAGCAAGAGGGGCAGGTGGTGGGTTGCACTTTAGCAGAGGAAACTTATACTGAAGAAATAAAAACAATGGGAAGTCTTACCCCTAGCCAACAAGAAAGACTTCTTTCAGGAGGAGGTCCTGAGTACAAGTATGTATAAGTTGTCACATCCGCCTTGGACAAGGAGCTACCATCATCCATGATACATGTAATACTCCAATGGGATACTATGGATATGCAGGTACAGGACTGTGCCTCAGCAGATGTTGTCCTTCAAGTGACAAGAAGGTTTGTATGCTACACTCAATCTATCACCCTCCTGGTGACAATCTAGTCTTCACAGAGCAAATCATGGAGGTCATTAGCTCGACCTCGGATCAACCCTGCCATATATTTCTCGGAGACTTTAACCTTCATTGGAATGACACAAATGATCCAGTTGTCTCTTTCTTTCAGACTTTCCTCTCTGACCTCAATTTCTCGCAGCTCTGTAAAGGCCCTACCCAGTGACTGGTCTGACCATTTTCAAATCACCTTCCTCATCCTAGACAAGAGACTGGGTAGGCAGGGTCAACCCCTTAAAGTGAAACATATGACTCGCAATATGATAGACCTTGACATTAGTTTGATAACCTCAATCACTAAAAATAGACTGCAGCCCCCCCTATTTTAACCAACCTTGATGATCTTTCAGAGCATTACATTAACACTTTTTCTAACATTCTTGACTCTGTTGCTCCAGAACAGCTCAAAAGGATCCCAGTAAAACTCTCTAAACCATGGTTTAATGGTGCCCTAAACGATGAACGGCGCAATCTAAGACTCTCGGAGAGATTCTGGAGAAACTCGCCTTCCACCACAAATCTCTCCCAACTGAGGAAAATGAGAAGCGTTTACAACAAACACATACACTTGGCGAAAATCGATCATTTCAAACTTCAACTGGATGGAGGCAAAAACAGACCCAAAAAACTCTTCGACATCATTAAGGAACGATCTAACCAATCCTCTAACCAGAACTTGACTCCGTTATCCCTGCTCCCTAGTGGTGATGATTTTACAGCTCACTTCGCTGAAAAAACAATGAAAATTGAGCTGGATCTATTACACACTACCCCAACTTTGCTATCCAAGATACTGCTGGCAGGATATGGGGAGGTGGCAGAATCCACGATCATACACTCACCTTTGGACCTCAAAAACAATGCCTCTTGGAGTAGTTTTTTCCTACCAGACGCCACTGAGTTACTTCGCAAAATGGCCTCCATCAAACCCTCAGACCATTTTGGTGATCCTCTCCCTGCCAAGCTCTATAAAGATTTAATCTCTGTTCGGCTTGCTATTAGTTGTTGGAGGAAGGCAGTGAAATATACGGATACAGCGACGTCCTATGCACCCTCGATACCGCTGTTAGGGATCCCCCTTGGTGCGGACACACTCACAGACCGCGTGCTGGGTGAATGGCGGGACGCAGGAGTACAGCAGGTGGGGGACATGTTTGCTGACGGCACACTTATAACATATGCGGATTTTACCAGGCTGCATCAGACTCCTGAGAGATTCTTTCTTTTGCACGCCAGGATCAAACATTACATCACACTAATCTGGGCACCGAATGGTGTGGAGCCACCCACAAACCTGTTGCTCACTATGCAGTATCTAATGGGGACAGGTAACCATTTGACGAAATGGATCGCGCATGGCATCAGGACTGGCAGGGCCGTCTCACTCCGACCCACCCGTGACCGTTGGGAGAGAGACATGGGCAGGGACTTTAGAGACAAAGAGTGGGAAAGAATTTTGAGATTCTCTAAAAAAGTCTCGAGAAACCCCAAATTTAAATTTATTCAACTAATGATCTTACACAGGGCGTACCTCACCCCGTACAGACTCCGGGCTATGTTTCCCGCTGCGGCGGACACATGTCCCAGATGTGGGGCGGTCGACGCACAACTATTACACATGCTATGGGACTGCCCTAAGTTGGGGTACTACTGGACGTCGGTGCATGACAAACTGACCAGGGTAGCACCTGCTAGGCCGTACACCTCTATGGCATATAGTATATTGGGGTTGGGCCCTACTGAAAAGAGGAAGAGTGTAGCGACTCGCTTTGCTGACCTGGCACTATTAATGGCAAAGAGAACTATAACAATGGGGTGGAAGTCGGCTAGACCGCCGGACCCAGACATTTGGCATAGAGAGGTATTGAGGTGGGGAAAGGCTAAAGGTATGGAGTTGCAGCGTGAGGAGAGGCAAGGCCTCCGCAAAACCCCTATTTTAATGGACTGGAATGCAATGCTTTTAGACTTTGAAGCAGGTACTGACGATAGTGCGTCTCAGTCATTTGATGGAGATAACAGTGATGAGATGCACAGATGAGGTGGAGGAGGTTGCCCCCCCGCCCCCTCCTCCCTTTTCCCCCTCCACCCTCCTCCCCCCCTTCCCTTCCTTCCCTCCCCCCCATTGCCCATCCCTACCCCATTGACCAATCCCCCTGACCCACGGGGTCGTGCAGCCAGGTGCGAGAAAACCTAACCTAACGCAAATGTGATTTGTGAATGCAAGGGAGTGGACCGGAAGTGGCAGGGAAATGGACAGCACCACATAATGCATATAGTACGGACTACGCAGCCACAGTACGTAGTGTTCGTGACTTGAAAGTAAAAGTGCCGGGGATGTTAGTGGGAGGGGGTAATAGTTGTTAGCGGGAAGGAACTTACACAAAAAGAAAATGGAAAATTATTGTTATCTCTGGTATTTTGTATTTTGTATGGACCGTAACTATGTGATATGTGATTGATACAATGCTTTTAAATTGTACCTGTCCATGGATAACTCTGCAATAAAAATATTTAAAAAAAAAAAAAAAGTTTATTCTCTGCCGTTCTCCCTCTTTGGTCCAGGATCATTCATGAATCCCTCTTACAGGGAAAGATTCTGGACTGCCTAAAAGTTGGGCAAGTTGCTCCCATTCCCAAGAAGCCCAATGTGGACTTATCAGAACCAAACAACTTCCGACCTATCTCCAGCAGCATGACTCTAACAAAATTGTTTGAAAAATGCGTTCACTCGCAGCTCTGCAAACATATTGAGAAATATCAACTCCTGGATTCCAATCAGTCAGGATTCAGAGCAGGGCACAGCACCGAAACGGCACTTACTCACATTGTTGATGAAGCCGTGAGAGCCCTCAACCAAAATGTCCCTTGTCTCCTGATCCATCTAGACCTGTCCTCAGCCTTCGACACCATCAAACACAAAAACTTGATTGATCTACTACAACATAGGATGGGATTGTTGGGCCTGGTCCTAAACTGGTTTTTCTACTTCCTTCATAACCACACTCAAAGGATCAAAGTTAATCATGCTCTTGCTTCCAGTACCCCTGTCCTTATTGGAGTCCCTCAAGGTTCTACGCTCTCGCCCACTCTCTTCAACCTATTTATGGAACCTCTTGCGGTCATTTTGAACAGAGCCAACATCCAATACCACATGTATGTGGATGACACACAATTGTACCTGAAGATCTCCTCGCAAGAGCCATAAAAATGTTAAACACTGCACTTGCCCAAACTCAACAACGGCTAGCTCAGAAGCATCTCCTACTAAATGCTCTCAAAACGGAATTTCTGTTGATCATCCCACCTAATCACTCAGCTCCTACCCTGGACTGGAATAACCCCAAGATTGGAATATGGGCTGGTGACCCTCGCAGGACTTCCCAAAGCTAGCCTGGCCCCTCTCTGAGCTACATTGAATTCATCGGCTAGGCTTTTAACAGGTTCTAGGAACTTTGAACACATTTCACCCGACCTTTTGCAGCTAAACTGGCAAGAATCCGACTCAAGATAGCCTGTCTGACTCATAAAGCAATACACTACAATACCCCATAGTATCTAGCTAATAAACTTGAACTATCGGGCTCCAACAGGAACCTCAGAAGTACTTCCACCCTTCTCCTGAAACCTCTAAGGTTCAAAAACATAATATCGTACAACCGTGTGTTCTCAGGTTTTGCTCCAAGAATTTGGAACTCCTTGCCAATAGAGATCAGATCAAATCCTTCCACTACTTCCTTTAAAGAATTGGTCAAAAGACTACTAATGAACGAACGTTAAGTGTGCTGATCATGTTAGTGTGTTCTGTTAATAACCAAAATCTTGAAATATTCTCACTAATGTTCCATGACATATTTTTCCCTTCTTTTTGTTCTAGTCCTAGATAGCCCCTTTAACTGCATCAACTGTTGATTGTAAGATGTTTTTACTCGGAGAGCTCAATTACACCAACGATACTAATGTATTACCTTCTTTATGTTCTGTATAATTGCTGACGACAACGATGTACATCGCTCATATACCTCCTTGGGTCTTGTTCGCACTCTATAAAACTTTAAAAATAAATAAGTGACAAAGGGCAGAAAAGTTTGGCATTGGTTCCCCAGCCATTCTCCAGATGGAACTGACACTTATGTGATACTGCATGGCACCACGTGGTAGCCTTTATTATTCATGCTCCTATGAGATGTTGTCTCGGGCCCTGGAACAGATTACCATACCCTAGATACTTACATATGAGTTAGTCTGTTGATGTGCTACCCAGCAGAACACCCAGTGGTTAAGAAGCATTGGCTGAGTATTTCCATTCATTAGTTTCCATAACTCGGAAGCAGAAGTATGTGTGACCAAAAAGGTAAAAATGCTCTCTGGTTGAAATTGTTACTTTGCAGATAAGCCTAATTTAGCAATTTTGCCTGGGCTGCTCCTTTGTGGCGGATTCGAGATTGATGTGCATAATGCTAACCCCTTTGGGATTGTACAGATTAGTCACAAAATAGTGGAATAGAAAACTACTCAGAGAAACCTTGAGTTCCCTTGCTGCAAGAAAGTTGTTTGTTCGCAGTGGGGCTTTGAATCAAAAACTATGGGTGGTTGCATAGGAACGCCCCAGTACCACTCACGGATTGTCCCCTTGATTCAAAGTATTGCAAAGCAGCACAGGGCATTACTTTCAGGAAACTTTTAATGGAAAGTAAATTCAAAACAAACAACTTGCCCTGACTCCTGACATTTTTATGTTGCACCCTGGAGCAAAATGCTAGTAAATCTCCCTCTCTATTCCACAGAAGGTTTGAGTATGAAAAACAGCCAAAATCCTCCATATTTCATGTGGTTCCTCAGTCTGGAAATCGATTTTCCAGGTGAATAGAAAGTAAAAGAATACATGGTTTCATGGAGTAACACAGGTCTGCCATACTTACTCCTGTAAATTATCCTCCCTGCCTGCAATTTGCTGGAGTAAGAGTAGGACAAAAAGCATACGCAAGCACATATACATCTCGGTAAGTTTTCCCTGCGTACTGAGAATTTCTGCCCAGTTGGTAGAAGTAAACTCCATTGGAGTCGGATCACAAAGATTATTCGGCAAGTTGTTATGTCTCAGTACAGGGGTAGATGTGGCTTACTTATGAATTTCCAGAGATGCATTTGGTGCATTCATTGAACCTTCTCATAAAAACGTGCTTTCCATCAGTAAGCATGGTTTACCCCTGTACAATTCGTGAGTAACTCACAATTAAGTCTGGAGGAAAACACAGCTACTGACAGATAAAGCTTTCTGAATCACGACTGGAAATGTAGCAGAAATTGGCGCATAAAACAGAAATAAAATAATACCAACAAAAAGCTTGTGCATTGCGCCTAAAATAATCACATTTCCAACTTTTCATAATGATGCTAAGATTCGACCTCACACACAACAAAACGTGAAAAAGCAAATTGCCCATAAAAGTGGACTTTCTGTAACCACCTTTAAATGCCATGTTATTTTACCCTGTGGAATATATTTGGTTGTCTGAATGAAGTACAGGAGAAGGCTAAAAGACACTTAAAATAAGACTTTAATGTTTAGCTCGCGTGCTTTTTAGTCGAGCAATGAAAAAAGGTCTGGAGTGCTGAGTGGTATGGCGTGATGGGCATATGTAATGATTTTAATAGAACGTTGCCTACAGACCACACATGCACTTCATTTGTGGTGGGAAATGTCAATCTCCCACGCACAGAATTATTGCAGCATCTCAATAAATGATCCATGGTATCCTTTTTTTCTTTTTACATGTATGGCTTTTTCCATCTTATTTAAACAGGAACAGAAGCGAGTGCCCCACACGAAGATAACTTACTTAGAAACTAAGGAAATTGCAGCATGACTGCGTCCAATTCACAACCAGACAGAGGATAAACAGCCAGCACAGGAAGCAGTTTAGATCCACGGAAGAGGAGTTGAACAAGAACAAAATCACAGTTTGCAGTGTACTGTGATTTCATGCATACAACAACTAAAAGCAGCAATGGTTGCTGAAATAATTACAAAACATTTTCCCGAGAGGATATTCCTAAATGAAGGTACTGGTGCCTGTGTAGATCACAATCCGCCCTTAGAATGGTGTATCAAGTCTGCCTTTTCTGCACGGTCACCCCAGATTTTGTGGCTTTTTTTGAAGACCCAATTTTTGTTGACTTCAGGATTCTGTGCACTTTACCACTACTAAAGAGTAGTAAATTGCCTGTTATTACCTTATAAAATAAGTGCTGTACATTGGAACTCCCCATTTGGCTTATTTAATGGTGTCTAAAACATACCTATGGCTTGGAAAGTTAAATGCCATATAGTAGTTGCAGTATGTCATTTCACCACCAACATATATGACAAAAATATGCCTGCCAACAACACCACTGTGCTGTGATTGGGCCACCATTTAAAAGCAATATACTGACAAATGACAGAGAAAAATTGCCTTTGCCATGTAGCTAGCAAACTATTTTGATATAGTCACAAGGCACCCCTAAAGTGCGCCTTGTAAGACGATAGAGTAGGGTGTTATTATAGAAAAATATGGGTACACTATATATTGCAGTGAGTGTGCTCTCAGTAAAAAAAAAAGCCAAAAGCTATTTTAATGAGTAAATCAAAAGCAGGTTTATCACTACCTTTTTGCCTTGGAGATGCCACGGAGGGCAGTGACTGCTGGATGATGTATTATCAGACTTTGAGGGACCCTCACTGTCTACAGCCTTGGACCTTGCTCCATGGCAAGAATTTGACTTCCATTTCAGAGACAAACCGGGATGAGCCGCTTTGTGTATTCAAATGTTGCTCTATCGCAGTCGTCCTGAAATCGCACCTAGGTCACAATCAACTGTGAACAGTAACTTGTGATTGGGGCTTTACTTTTTCTTCTCACTTTTTGCCCTAAAATTTTAAAAGTTCACATCTGTGATTCCCCTTAACTTAAATTGATGATATTGATGTCTTTGGGCTTGTTCAATCAATCAATCAATCAATCAATCAATCAATCAATCAATCAGGGTTTGTAAAGCGAGGCTACTTACCCGTTAGGGTCTCAAGACACTGGGAGGGGGGAGGCTAAGGTGTTCAGTCGGAGAACCAGGTTTTGAGGTCCTTCCTGAATTTGGTCAACGACAGGGATTGTCTGAGGTGGATAGGTTCCTAGTTTTGGCGGTGAGGTAGGAGAAGGATCTTCCTCAGGTTGTAGTCCAGACGATGGCCAGAGAGGTGTCTGGTGGGGACGTGGAATGAGAGGCGGTGGTTCAGATATGCTGGTATGCTGGTCCTGCATCATGGAGGGCTTTGTAGGTGTGAGTGAGGAGCTTGAAGTTGAGTCTTTTGTTGACTGGGAGCCAGTAGAGTTTTGGGAGGTGTTCAGAGATGTGGCTGTCGAGGACCAGTCTGGCTGCAGCATTTTGAACGTTCTGACATTTCCTGAGGAGTTTCTGGGTGATGCCGGCGTAGAGTGAATTGCTGTAGACGGGTCTGCTGATGATGAGTGTATGGGTGACTGTTTTTCTGGATTCGTGGGGATCCACCTGAATGTCTTTTGAAGCAGGTGGAGCATGTGGAAGCACAATGAGTCAACAGCAAGGAGTGCCGTATGATACCGAGGTTACATATGTGGTCTGTAGGGGTAGGCAGGGTTCCCAGTGTGGAGGGCCACCAGAAGTCATTCCATGCTGAGGGTGAGGGTCCTAGTATGAGGACTTTGGTCTTGTCCGAATTCAGTTTGAGACTGCTGCTCTTCATCCACGTGGCGTCCGCCTTTATTATGCTGGGGAAGTTGTTTCTGGCGGTTGTTGGTTTGTTGGTGAGGAAGAGGATCAGTTGGATGTCGTTGGTGTAGGGGACAATGTTGAGTCACTGGTTCCTGAGGATCGTGAGAGGGGTTGTGTAGACACTGAAGAGGGTGGGGCTCAGGGAGGAGCCATGGGGAACTCCGCAGCTGATCTCTGTGGGTTCCGAGAGGAACGGAGGTAGTCTGACTTGCTGTGTTCGCCCAGTGTGGAAGGAATGGATCCAGTCCAAGGCCTTGTCGTGGTTGCCGGCGACGTAGAGTCTCTTGATTAGGGTGCTGTGGGAGACGGTGTTGAAGGAGGTCGAGAGGTCCAGGAGGATGAGGGCTGCGATTTCGCCTCGGTCGAGAAGGTCACAGATGCCATTGCTGGCAGTGAGAAGTGTGGTCTCAGTGCTGTGGTTGCTCCTGAAACCAGATTGGGAGATATCAAGGATGTGGTTAGCTTCAATGAACTCGGAGAGTTGGGCATTGAGGACCTTCTCAATGACCTTGGCTGGAAAGGGGAGGAGGGAGATGGGTCTAAAGTTCTTGAGATCGGTCGGTGTGGCGGATGGTTTCTTTAGCAGAGGGTTGATCTCTGCATGTTTCCAGTCATCGGGGAAGGCGGCAGTCTTGATGGAGCGGTTGATGGTGTGGCAGATCTTGGGAGTGATGGTGGTGGCTGCACCTCAGAAGATGTGGTGCGGACTTGGGTCTGACTCTGAGGGGGCTGCAGAGTGGATGCTCTTTATGGACTTGAAAGTGTAGTCAGTAGTGAGCAGGGTCCAGTTGAGCAGGATCTATTAGGGGGGTGGTGCTGTTGGGTGCTGTGGTGTTGGGCTTGGTGGGAGGGTCTTGGGAGTCGAAGCTGTCATAGATCTGCCTGATCTTGTGGTGGAAGAAGGTGGCGAGTTTGTCAGAGGTCTGGAAGGCTGGGACATCTATGTTCTCGCTGTTGGGCCTGTTGGCTTGTTCTATATTTCTATATTTTTTTAATTGATTTGGGAATTTTCCTGTGTTGTCTTTTTTAGTGTAAATACATAATTTGAATACTGCTCATGAGCGAGTCTTGCGTGCCACCTGACACCCTGTGCCTGGTCAAACAGGTGGCAGAGGTCTGGGGGCAAGTAGTCACAAGAGTGTACAAGAGACCACCTTTCGCTAGGGAGCTGGGTATATGGACACTGCTCCCATTGAGATGATTTAAAGACTACATGTCCATAGCAAGATGGAGGAAGGGTGGCTGTGAAACGCTGGGCAACTTATACCCAGGGGAGGTGTTTCTTACATTTGCGGTGGCAAGAGAGATGCTTGTGGTGGAGGGAGGACAGTTCCTTCACTATGATAACCTGACACACATGGCACAAGAGATGTGGACGGACTTCCTGAGCAGTCCTCAGTTGACAGACACACTGGATCTACTACTAACAGCGAGGTTGGCTAGACATTTGAGGACATACATATACTAAATCATCAAAGCAGACAGAGCCGGCACAGAACCGGTGGCACAACGAGCATGGGGGGAGGAACTGACAGAGCCACTCACTGACTCGGACTGGAATGCGACATCTGAATTAGTAAAGACAGTCTCTTGCAATGCCAGATTTAAATTGGCCTACTTTGATTTCCTGCATCATGCGTGCTTAGCGGCGAGCAAACTTAATAAGATGAATGCGGGTAAAGGAGCGGATTGTCCTAGATGTGGGAGTGAGGATGCCTCTTTCCTTCATATGGCATGGGAATGCCCAAGTGTCCAAGATTGTTGACGAAGGGTGATAATAAAGCTGAGAGAAGTGACAATGACGTGCTGGAGGAGACACCCGAGACGTGCCTACTTGGCATTGTTTGGAGACCCACAGGAGGCCATATACACTGGAAGGTCCTACAATTGGCCTGGGTGCAGGCCAAGAGAAGGGTAGCCATTGGGTATATGGGTACTAGGGCCGCCTCCGTTACGCTGTGGTACAGAGACATAGAGGTGATGGAGCAAGGATTCGCACGTAAAGCGACTTGCTTGTATTCATGAACCTCGACTAACCCTAATTAATTAATCAACCTGTTTGTCTTGATAACTTGCCCTTCTACAAACACTTTTGGGGTATCCGGGTGAAGCTTGCCTATGTGTTTATTAATCCTAATACGCTTGCTACCTAAGATGGCTGCTGCTACGCGGGAATTTCTACTGCGCAGGCGTCGGTCATTCCCATGTGACGTGACGTACTCGCAGTTCTGGTGGGAAACTGTTTGCACTTGCGCATTAGAGCTAAAATGGCTGCTTTATGTTCTCACATGCAAGAAGCTTGCATTGCTGCTTTTGCTATGCTGTTCGTTCTGCATTAATCCTAATGCTATAGTTATTATAAAGTAATGGGTAGAGAGTAGAGATTCATGGTATATAGTGTATTCATTTTTTCCTGTGTTCTAAAACTGTTTCTATTTACTTTTCATGTATCGTAATCCTTGCGCATGAGGGACGGGAATACTCCATTTTGAAAATCCTTTCTGCGCATGACAGTCCACAGCCAGAGGATGAACTCTGTGTTATTGAACTCAAGCCAGATAGAAACACCAGCCAAGATGTGCCTGGGAACTCATGTCTAACCCCACTAAGAAGAAGTCAAAAGACTACAATGTATTTATCAATAGACTGTCCATTGTTTCGCGAATTGAAGACATCATGTGAACCTGAAATTCGATGGGCGGGAATGAAAATTCTAATGAGGGGCTTGAGAAAGCTCAAATCGTAGGTGGTGTGATGACCTGTCCTATCCTATTCCTGTGTCCAATCGAAATTGGGGATTTTTACACTTGCAACATTTGAGGGAATACTGACCTGGAAAACAGTATAACTAGACTAGGTTTAGCTAGAGAATTTGTCCGACTTGTCCGAATAGCTGACCTGTCACTGACCCAATGCACTCAATAGCTGATCGAGAACAGAGGTGCTGCGGAGCACTCTGTCAGACAGACTCACAGACCCAATCGGGGTTTTGGGAACCTTAAGTGGTGGCGAAGCACTTTGCTGGGGAATTCGATAACCCAACCGGGGTTTTGACTGATAGCTGCAGAGAGGGTGTAGCGCAGGCGTTGCAACTGAACTACGGGTTCTGGTAACTTTGGTGGTCCTGTCCTGATCCTAATCTGGTTTTCCTGTCCTGGTTTACATTCTGTACCTGCTGGCCTACTGGCAACTGCATTCCTTGGGGTTCTCCTGTCCTTAACTGACCCGTGGCCAGGGTTGGTCTCCACACCGTTCTAGGTAAATATAAATCTGTGAGGGATACCCACTTGCGTCCTTTTCTTTCTTTGCTTGAAATAGTTAAAGTCTTACTTGTCCATTGTTCATTTTCTTACCCTCCCTGGTCTGACAAATAATAAAGTCATACATTTTAGCTGTTTATTAGCATGTTCCAAATTGTACCCATCCTTTTAGTCAATTGCGAAATACTGTTCATGAAACATAGATGTTCCCTTTCTTTACCCTTCTTTAGCCGAATTAAAGTGGTTGCTCTGAATTATTAGTGTGTTCCATTTTCTTACCTTCCCTATAGCTACATGGTTATTTAAAAAATGTTGTCATTATAAATCAAGTTCCTTTTCCTTATTCATCTTTCTAGTGGTACTCAAACTGTGACATTCTAGCATGTCTCTTATTTTCCCCGTCCTTTAGAAACCCCATTTTAAGTCTGATTCCTATATGTTCATTTTAGTATGTTCCATGTTTTACCTTTCCCTTTAGCCCTCTAAATGGTTGGCATAATCTATTTTCTGCATGGTTATACGCTTTTCATGATTTTGGTTATTGATAGTTTGCTTGCTGTAAACCTTATGCTTATAACCCTTGATGAAGACTAGATAAAGGTTTTCAAAAAACTTCCTGAGTCTGTGGTTATTATAAAGAGTGCAAATGTTATAAATGGTTATTTTGGACTACTTATCTTTTCAGCTAGCTCCCTGATCCATTGTGATCATAGGTATCAAACAACACAGATTGGTAAGTCTATCGTAATAGGAATTAGTTAGGACTGAATTGCTGGTAGTAGAGTGTAGGTTACCCGATTAATAAATATGGTGTATTGAATTTATGGGCCCAAATGTGCATATGGTAAAAATTATAGTCGGGAGACCTGCGCACTCTATCAGTAATTTTCTGGTAGCAGAGGCATGGTTAGGGACTAGTTGAGATAGGTAGGTAGGTAAACTGCTGCTAACTGTGAAAATTAAAACTTGCTGCTAAATAAGTATTGCTCGATCAAATGTAAACTGTGTTTTCTTTCATTTGAAATGTTTTGAAATATTTCTTTTATATGCTGCTATATTGATTTATGTATTAACAAAACTCGTCTGTGATTGTTATATGGTTGTCTGGAGTCCCCGGGGGCAGAATAGCGAGTGGGAAGTGGAAGCCACGTTGCAGTGAGGTCAGTGGCTCGAGGAAAATTAGTGCATAGTTGGGCAGAACTGGAAGCACTAATTAGGGTTTTCTGTATGACTGTATGAATAAATGATAGCAAAGAGTTTGCTGGCAAAACTTCTATTGTGATATAACTTAGTAAGGGTCACACAGAAGGAGTAGCAGGTTCGTCTAAGCTTGGTTGTTAGCCAAATGGTTCGCTGGTGAAACTTTTGACTTAGTATATATCCCAGAGTGGATGAGTCCGAAGGAGAGCGAGTTCTGTAATGCTTGTGTGAAGAGTAGGCAGACGGGATCTACTCGCAGTATATGAAAAGTAAACGGAAGGGATTTACTTGCAGTGAAACAAATCTTTTCTTTCTAGATACTCGAGTACAGTGGCGAATGTTTTGCCTTGTAAATTAAACGGAGCACTTGCTCTTTAAATAAAGAATTGAATTTTACGATACCGTGTGAAGGAGGGAGTCAGTTGCGGAGCTGTGCTGACGTCACTCAGTGCCGTGCTGGTATTGGCCGAGACAGCGGGTGTGTAGCTGAGATAGCATTGTAAAGGAGGGGTGAGCACAGGAGTGTGGGAACTCGTGTTACGAGAGAAGTCGCGCACTCATTGGTTGAAATTGTTTGAAACTGTCTATTTGGTTGGTTGCAGAAAAATAAAAGACGTGCTAGTATTGGAAGTGATTTTGTAAACAAAGTAAGTGATTTGTGAAAATATATGTGGTATCCAAGTCATCCAGAGATTCGACCTGATCCAAGATATCAAGGTTTTGTGAGGGATCAGTGGAGAACAGCTAGAAATCGCATTATGTACGGAGGCAAGAGAAAAATGACATTTGTAGAGAAAGATAAGCCTATCAAAACTAGAGAAGGAGTTATCATTCCACCACCTAACACTCCCGCATCATTTATGTTATTCGACAGAGGCTACCATGCTTGTGTATGGTTGGAAAATTGGGTGGAATATACTAAAGATGACGGAATTTTAGCATTTCCCTTAGAAGGAGAATTCTGTTTAATTTGAGGACTCGAATGAATGATTTGCATCCCAGACCTAGAGTAACACAATATGAGGCCTTAGAAGAATAGGAAATAGAGGCTTTTGAGCGAGACAGACCCAGAATTGACAAAGGGTTAGCTGAATTTTATCTGAAGGTAAAGAAAGAGACCCGAGAAAAAAGAATGAAAGAATGGAGACAGAACATGATGGTAGAAGGACTGTACCCTGTATTAACAGTAGAAGAGCCTATGGGAGGGAAAAGGACAGAGAAAACAAAACATTTAATGACCACTGGTGATTCAGACGATGACTATCTGGAGGATTTGTTAATGAAGAATCCACCACCTTATAATGAGGAACCTAGATCCTTAAGCACGAGAAACCCATTCCTGAAAACCCAATTATAGCGAGGGACCAAGTATGGCAAATCCAAGTGCCCCGAGTTATGGCCCTCCTCTAATTCCGCAGATAATACATGAAACCTTTATGGATAAGGTACTGCAGAATAGAGAACGAGAAGCTTTGGTCAAGAACTGACCTAATCCAGAAAATCTTCCAATTAAATACCAGTCCTGAAGCTCTGACAATTCCAGTAACTATTGGCCCAGTTGTTCCTTTGTACGAGGACAAGCAAGCTAGTCCGAAAACTCCAATTATAACCCCATCTGTAGTACAGCCGAGAAAAGAGCCCTTGATAATAGACGATCAGGCAAGTGAATGTGAATCTGTGATTTCCTTGATGGATTTACCGATAAGGGAACCAGAAGGGAGCTCACAGAGAAAAAACACTCCTTTTAGCACAAGAGAAGTTCAAATTGAGTCATCTTCCGGTACCAGAAGTGCTATGGTGGTGACTCCTGAAGAAATCGACAGATGGACCTGAGAATTAGAGAAACCAAATCCTCAGCCAAAACCATTAGATATATACAAACTGAGAATAGAATTGGAGGAACTAATGGCTGGGAATGTGGGTTTGGACAGACTGAACACCCTTAGTGAAGAGGAATTGTTATTCATTTGCAAAAGTATCACCCCATATACCAGAGTGTTCCATGAGAAAATAATGGACACCGCAGCTAGCATGGGAATTGACATTGGTAAGTCTAAAGTCTTGCAAAAACCCTATAGAGCAGAATTCTCTGACAAGGATTTAGAAAATATGAATGTGTCATGGAAAAAGGTGCAGATAAGAGAATTGCTAAACCTGTTACAAAAATGGGGAGAATTAGAAAAATGGAAAGCTAGGTGGGCAAAGAAAAAAGAGGAAATTAGATCCAAACAAATGACTTCTGAGTATGTCTTAAAAGAAGCAGAAAAGGTGGAAAAATTATATCCTATGAGAGAAGTGCCAGGTGGAGGATATGTACATGTTCCATGGGGGAAACATCCATTACAACGAAACTTTTACAACGCACTACCATTACGACGCAACTTTTACAACGCAAACCATTACAACGCATAGCGCTGGGGGGCGCTCTAGGATAGGGAATGTATTTAATATACTATCCAACACCTTCCCTACTATCCACGGGGACTGGAGTTGGAATAGTAAATTAAATAAATCACTATCCAGCGCCTAAAAGCATTATGCGTTGTAATGGTATGCGATGTAAAAACCGCGTTGTAAAGGCATGCGATGTAAAAGTATGCGTTGTAACGTCATACATCCGTTCCATGGTCCCGACAGGATATTGTGTCCTTTACAAATGACTTCCCAAAATTGCGAGAAAAACCTGTAGAATGGTACAGAGGGGTCGAGAGATTTGTGAAGGTTAAAAAATGCCTCCTGAAAGATCTCGATGGTTTCTTTGACATCGTAGTTCCTGTAGATTTATGGACAGAATGTAAAATTGCTGTTGATTGGCCTAGTGAAGAATACGCCAGAGACCCAAAGACAGGGGCTCCTTCAGGGGATGTTATGAGGAAGTACAATCAGGTAATGTTGTATTTGAAAGGAAAGGTGCCTGCAAAGGAAACTGATTGGACCCGAATAGATAGAACTACCCAGAATCGAGATGAAACTGTACATTCTTAATATGAACAACTGTTACAGGTGTTTAAAACGTACAGTGGCCTGGATAACATAGAAATGAAAGATATGAACCACTTCATATATCAATTTGTGCTAGGATTAAGGCCTGAGATCTCTCAGTGGATCAAAGATAATAAAATCTGCTGGCAAGCTAAACCAATTGACAAAGTCCTTAAATATGCTAAGTACTGTGAAGATGAGCTGGAAAATAAACAGAAATAATTGAAAGTAAAGGTAATGTAGGGACAAGTAAAATTAGCAGAGCACCAGGAACAGCAGTTAAGCAAAATGACTAATAATCAGAGTCAGGGCCCCGGGAGTGGGGGAAAGCCGAGGGTAAAAATGAGTCGAGAAGAGGCAAGGAAAAGGTTTCCCTGCAACGGGTGCGGAAAGATGGGACACTGGAGGGACGAGTGTAAGGCTGTGCAGAATGGTAATGTGCAAATTAATTATTTAAATTCACAGACGCAGAATGAGGTACCACGGAAGACCCAGCAGCAGGTAAAACAGAATCAGTTGCCTCGTGCACCTAGGCCAAATTACTGGAGCAAAGCACAACAGGGTGAAGACACTGAAATTTGGGAAGGAAGGGAGGATAGAAATGCGGCGACTTCACAATTTCTGTTAAATGACACATTCCTCTGTGACGAACCTTACTGATGGTGCCTGAGGGGGGAGGACGAGGAGTGCGTGCTTGGCGCCTCCTTACAGATAGACCAGTCAGGGCCATACAATGAAGGAAAGCTTGAAGGAAATGAGGTCACCCTTCTGTTGGACACTGGTGCTACCCGTTCTACTGTGAGAACAGCAGACGTTCCAAACCTACCCCTCTCGGGAGAAGCGATCCAAGTAGTGGGCGTTTCAACTAAACTAATTAATACCCCAGTTACCGAACCAATGGAAATTAAAATAGGGAATTTTAAAGTGATGCATAGATTTGTTGTCTGTGACTCAAGTCCTGTGAACTTATTAGGACGAGATTTGTTGTGCAAAATGTCCTGTACCATCTTTTGCACTCCAAATGGTGTTGAAATTCAGACCCCAGATGAAGACGGAATATACAAATTAATGTTAGCAAGACCAGACTCAGAAATTAAAAGACTGACAATACAAGACTTACCTGAAGAGGTCCAACAGACAGTGAAACCAGAGGTATGGGATTTTACTGGAAAAGAGGTAGGATTAATGGCAAATGTTGACCCAATTAAAATAGCCATAAAAGAAGATGTAGTCTACCCAAATACTAAACAGTATAAAATGAGTGCAGAAGTAAAAGCAGGGGTTGCTATTGAAATTAAATGGTTGCTAGAAGCAGGCATTTTGCAAGAAGTATTGAGCAGTCCTTGTAACTCACCGAAAATTGGCATAAAGAAACCTAGTGGAAAGTACAGGGTCGTACAGGACCTGTGCAAGGTTAATAAAATTGTTGTTCCTTGCTGTCCTGTCGTGCTAAACCCTGCAGTGATTCTATACCAAATACCATGGAATGTTAGATGGCTTACTGTCATTGACTTATGTCATGCATTCTTTTCAAGTCCATTACATCCAGACAGCAAATTTCTTTTCTCATTTGAATTCGACAGCCATGTCTACGTCTGGAATCGTGTTCCGCAGCGGTACACAGAAAGCCCTTCGATCTTTAATCAAATTCTGAAAAAATGCCTTGAAACTCTGATATTGCCCGGAAAATCAGTCCTGGTGCAATACATAGAAGACCTCTTGGTGCGTCTAAAAGCAGGAAAGACTGTGTTATCGACACCATTGCCTTACTGAACCATTTAGGTGAAGGAGGACATAAAGTGTCGCCAGAAAAACTACAGTTCTGTACCTCATCAGTAAAATATCTGGGGCACCAGATAGAGCGAGGTACCAGGAAAGGTACCACAGAAAGAATTGGAATAATTAGAAACATGGAATTGCCAAACACCCAGAAAGAAATCAGAATGTTTCTTGGAGTTGTTGGATACTGTAGGCAGTGGATAGTGGGATTTGCAGTTCTAGCAAGTCCATTGATAAAGATGACAAAGAAAGGAGCAAAAGATCCTGTGGAATGGGATGACGAAAGCATGACTGCTTTTGTAAAATTGCGAGAATGTCTGTGTACTGCTCCTGCATTAGGAATGCCTGACTATTCAAAGGATTTTGCACTCTTCTGTGACACACAAGACAATTGTGCACTTTCAGTCCTGACCCAAATTCATGGCTTAACTCGACGTCCAGTGGCATATTTTTCTTCCACATTGGACCCAGTGGCAGCTGGATTACCTGGATGTCTGAAAGCTGTAGCTGCAACATGCATGAGTCTTGAACAAAGTGAGTCCATTGTTATGGGACATCCCGTAACTGTGTATGTTCCACATTCTGTTGTGATATTGCTGACAAGAACTAAAACTCAGTATCTCACACCAAGTTGGCTAACTAAGTATGAGAGAATCCTTGTAGGTGCAGGAAACGTAACCATTGCTAGGTGTAATATTCTGAATCCAGCTACCTTACTGCCTAATTCATTCTCAGCAGAAGTGAGAGAAGTTGAACATGACTGCATTGATTTGACCGAGTTTAGTACAAAACCACGCCCAGACATAAAAGAAGAGCCTTTGAATAAGGAAGATTATGAGCTGTTTGTAGACGGCTCATGCATGAGACATGAGGAAGGAGGCCTAAGCGCTGCCTACTCGGTGTGTACTTTGGGAGGTCCAGTGGAAGCATCCTATTTACATGGAGTCAAGTCTGCACAAGTAGCTGAATTGGTTGCATTGACAAGAGCTTGTAAATATGGGAAGAACTCGAAAATAACCATATATACTGATAGCCAGTATGGTTATGGGGTTGTGCACGACTTTGGGCAATTATGGATACAAAGGGAGTTCCTGACTTCTTCAGGCACCCCTATCAGAAATGGAAATTATGTGCAGGATTTACTGGAAGCAATCCAGTTACCAAAAGAATTGGCTGTGGTTAAGTGTGCTGCTCACAAATCTGGCAATGACAAAGTGACAGCAGGTAATGGATATGCTGACCAGTTTGCCCAACATTGTGCAAAGTACTGAATAGCAATCAATATAAAGGTTGGGGGAAACGGAAACAGCTGGCAACTTTTGATGCTAGAAGGAATAAATACATGGGAGGAAGTGAGAGACTTACAGGACACAGCAGAGCCACAAGAAAAAGAAAATTGGAAAAAATGTGATTGTCAGAGGAGGGTGGAAGATGGTGTCATTGTTTACCTGGATGGTATGCCTGTGTTGACAGACTGTCTGCTTGCTCCTATGGCTAGGTTAATACATGGAGACACCCATTTGGGAAGAGATGCAATGATTCGCATATTCAGACAGGCATGGTTCAATTCGAAATTCAGAAACATAGAAGAGGCACTCTGCCAAAGGTGTCTGATTTGTCAGCAATTTAACCCAGGAAAGAAAACTGTAGTGTTATCAGGAAGGATTGGAAAGGCAGAGGGCCTTTTTATTCGACTACAACTTGACTTTATTCAGTTACTCCCTTGTCGAGGAATGACATACCTGCTTGTCATTGTCTGCCTATTCTCAAAGTTGGTAGAAGCTTACCCCACATGCAGGAACGATAGCCTCACTGTAGCCAAATTGTTACTTAGGGAACTTATACCTCGGTACGGTTTTCCAGTCACAATTGAATCAGACAGAGGAAAGCATTTCCATAGTGAAGTGATAAAACAGATTTGTGGAGCATTCAAAACCTTTCTTTACCCTCCTTTAGCCAAATTAAAGTGGTTGCTCTGAATTATTAGTGTGTTCCATTTTCTTACATGGTTATTTAAAAACTGTTGTCATTATAAATCAAGTTCCTTTTCCTTATTCACCTTTCTAGTGGTACTCAAACTGTGACATTCAAGCATGTCCCTTATTTTCGCCGTCCTTTAGAAACCCCATTTTAAGTCTGATTCCTATATGTTCATTTTAGTATGTTCCTTGTTTTACCTTTCCCTTTGCCCTCTAAATGGTTGGCATAATCTATTTTCTGCATGGTTATACGCTTTTCATGATTTTGGTTATTGATAGTTTCCTTGCTGTAGACCTTATGCTTTCAACCCTTGATGAAGACAAGATAAAGGTTTTCAAAAAACTTCCTGAGTCTGTGGTTATTATAAAGAGTGCAAATGTTATAAATGGTTATTTTGGACTACTTATCTTTTCAGCTAGCTCCCTGATCCATTGTGATCATAGGTATCAAACAACACGGATTGGTAAGTCTATGGTAATAGGAATTAGTTAGGAATTAATTGCTGGTAGTAGAGTGTAGGTTACCCGATTAGTAAATATGGTGTATTGAATTTATGAGCCCAAATGTGCATATGGTAAAAATTATAGTCGGGTGACCTGCGCGCTCTATCAGAGGAATAGGCTGTTGCTGAGGAAGTCCACATGAAACTTAGCCACAGGGATGACAAATTACAGCAGGGCTTAGAAACCTGGGCCTCACTGCTGGAGAGCATGCACTGGGATCGGGATGGGATGGATGTCCAGACCACGCAGTCGCAGGGAGCAGAGTCCCCTGATACCCAGGGACAAAGCATGGCTATAGTATCTACCATTGGCTCACAGTGAGTGGGGAAGCCTTAGAGAGGTTTGTGAATAATCCCTCAGGATGCAACAGAATGATTGTTCTGAGCAGAAACAAATTATTACAGAGAACTCCTAAGGAGAAAATGAAGGTGTGGGGGTTTGGGATTAGTCTCCCCGTATCGTATCATTGATGACTCTACATTGACAAATAGATTGTACCATGTTATTTTTGGTGTTGTTCATTTTATTGTTGTTGTTGTTGTTTCATCAATGGAGGGAAAGTACATATATTTACATGTCATTGATGTGATATCTTGTACTGTCGTTTACTGGGCAAATCACTGACCATTGACTAATAAAAAGAAGTTTAAAAATAAATTGAGATAGCTCTTTGCTTAGCTATTGTCTGTCTTCACAGCAGTCTAAGAGTTTGGAGTTCATGCACCATGAGCATTTTTGGACCGAGTGGGGGAAGTTTTAATAGAGATTGTGATGGCTGCATGATCAGAGACCAGGATAGGTTCTATTGAGGAGTCAAGGGAATCTTGAAGAAGTCCAGTGCTCACTACTAAGTAGCCAATCCTAAAAAAAGGTGTTGTGGGGAGGGAAAAACAACGTAAAATCACACCCTGTCGAATGATGGAGTCTCCAAACATCCAACAGTCTATGGGCAGTGCATAGATTCAGGATAGATTTGTGTGCTTTGGTGCGGGGTCTACATTTGAATGTTGATTGTCTATCAAGAATGACATCCACTGACATGTTAAAGTACCCTCCCAGGACAATGCATGCAAACTGAGGCAAGAAAGCTAGTTTTGCATTAAGGGTAGACAAAAATTGTGGGGCGTAGATGTAAATATCATAGAGTTTATCCTCTCACTGTGAAAGCCTTGCAATTAGCCATCTACCGTCATTGTCCTGCCCCACCGCAAGTAAGGACAAACCAGAGTGTTTCGCAATGAGGGTTATCATACCAGGCCAAATCAGAGACCCAGCCACTCTGCAAGGCTGGGGCAATTTTTTGCCCAATCTTAGTTTTCTGAAGGAAGATTATATCTCTCTTAAGGTCACTGTGGTAATCTGAGATTTTCTATGCTTCACAAGGTGGTTAAGGCCCTTAACGTTAAATGTGACTATCTTTTTTGAAGACATTGTTGTGAAGGCTGTTGATATGATGTAAGTACTGGTGAATGAGCGCCCAATGAAATGGGCAGTAAAGATAGTGTGTCTGGCATCGGAGTCAAGGGTCACATGGCGAGTAGAGAGGGGAAAAGAGTTGGGATGGAAGAGTAGAGTTTTAAGGAGGAGGAAAAAAAGACAAGAGTCCTCTCTCTGGTAGGAGACGATGCATCCAGAGGGATGAGGCATGAAGCCTCGGGGTTATGGGGGCATCCACGCAGCGGGAAAAATGGGGGGGAATCCTGCCGCGCGAGCAAGTTAATATTAATAATAAATCTTTATTCGGAAGCAAACGCAACCATAAAAGATACAATCTTACAGTAAAAAAATCATCATTACAAATCCGTGAGCAAGTTGATTAGCTATAAGCATGTAAAGGAGGTGCCAAGCATACAAAATATTAGCTTCTTTGTAAAGAAATGTAATCCAACAATAGGCAGATAACTAACCCCGGGTGGAGTTTGCGGAGTTCCGCTATGAGGAACTCCGTGACGTGCACAAAAAACTCTGCAGCGCTACATGGAGCTCCGCGAGCGGCAGAGATTCTTTATATGCAGTTTGCGGTGATTGTCAGTGCCAGGTGCTTCTCCCTGATGGAGCAAGGATTCAAGAAAATGGAACTTGCTCCGATCAAATCCTTATTAACAAGTACTAATCTCTATATATGGAAAAGAAGTGAAACATAACATGCGCACGACATTAACATATGGGTAAGAGAGATTTTTGCACGCTTAAATAACAGAATAATTTGCAGCACGATCAAATCCCGCTTTAAACCGAAAATGCTAGTGCACCTGTGCAAACCAGAACCTATGTAAATAACTATGTGATTAACTCATTTGAGAGGGAAACTTGCACGCATGCGCAAGAATTACTAACCTTAGGTCTTGAGGCACCGCATGCCTGGCATATGCCTGCCTGAACTTTAACGGAAACTGGTTCTGCTAAAGCTTTTGCTTAAAGAAAAAAAATGTAACATGGGATAGAGCAGAAGTGGGTGGTTAACAGTGATCATCACATATTTGAGCAATTAACATTGTTTATGATTCTTTTATTAATAGTGCACATTTGGGCCAGTATACCTTGGCACTGAAAGAAAATGGCGCTGGAAGAAAGATTGTACTGCCATCGCAAATGGCATCATGCACAGCGAAGCGGGAGCTGCTTCTTTTCTGCTGCTCAAGTAGATTTGTGCTCCAGCGGCAGCTTTCTTAACGCGAGCTGGCAGTTTCTCAACGCGAGCAGTTGCGAGCATATGCGACCACTCGCAATGAGAAATCTGACCACCCGCATTGAGAAATCTCGTGGGGGGTTGACTTTCCACGCTCGAACTCGCCAACTTGATGTTGACGATCGCAAACGAGGAATAATCTCGCCAGGAGGTGGATTTCCCTTGCTCATGCTCACCAACTTGACATTGACGAATGTGAGCGAGGAAATAACTCCACTCCGCAAGTGCGGACAACCCTGCAAACTCCACTAGCGGAGCAGAGTTCACTGTCCAGACTTACAGATAACCATGAGAAGAGCAATTGTATGACAGCTCAACAACAGGTCCTAAGTAAAATAAGTAGTGAGACTTGACTGTACGTGAGGTTCCGCACAACAAGGTGGAAAGATATATACTATTAAAAGAGGAGCCCCAACATCAAACAAAACAGCCTTAACCCTCCCCAAAAGTGACAGCAATATTAGAAGAACAGGTAATTGTGAGACAATTCATAGCAGTAAAGTTGTTCTGGGCACTAATAATGTGGGAGTATCACTAAACTGGCTGTGGTGTAAGCAACTGTATTTGTACAACAAGAGGAAGACCATGATATTACCTAGTCATATTGATTTGTCACATCCCATTGACAATTCTAGAACAACAGATATGGTAAATATCAAATGTAAATAAGCTAGATAAGCTATGTGTAGGTATGAACTCAAACACACCCATCTCTAGGGAGTCATCAAAACATTGCTAGAACCCTGCCCAAGTTAGATAGCAGGTGCAAATAGGCTCGGGCCTGGTAGGTGTCAGATGTAAATCCAAGTAGTTACGGTTATAAACCCTCAGAACTGACAAAAGAAGGCACAGAGCACATCTTACAGAGAGTGAGAAACCACATCTGCGCACTCCAGGAGGCAAATAGGACATCACCCTAGGTGGGGACCATAGGTCCACTGGAATTAGGCCGCAGCTCCTCTGAATGACAGTGTCAACCCCCAATAGAGACAAGGTACTCTAATAGTCATTTCCCGAGAGTCAGGATGGGAGGTGAGCCGAGCCACGAGATCAGCATCCTCCTCCATCCTTGTTTCAGCGGTGTTGTCCAGAAAAAAGCAGGGATCAGTGGGTTCTTCGAAGATCTTGGGATCGGCCCTGAAGTCAATCTTAAATCTGGAGAGGCTGACAAAAATAATGTGGAATTGCTTTTTAATTACACCTACACCTTTGCATGCACCAGCGTGCAAAAGCATATGTATAGCGGTAGGCAGCCTGTTTGAGTGCCAGTGAAGGCCATGATAGCAAAGGCACCATCCATACCTTTGTAGATATGGTTCAGCATTGTGTTCTCCACCTTACACAAAATTACTTGCAAACTTACAATGAAGAACTGAATATATTTTGCATATTCACCAATTCAGGTAAAGTAAAGTAAAGTCCACATTTGTAAAGCGCACAATCACCCGTAAGGGTCTCTAGGCGCTGGGGGGCCGTCGGGAAGATTAAGCGAGCTATTGCCCAGAGTCACATGGTGCTGGGCTGACCTGCCGGAGCCGGGGATCGAACCGTGGTCCCCAGATTCCAGCGTCAGTCGCCCTGGCCCTGGCCGCGGCGCCACACCTCTAAACAATAACATGACGATCACCAGTGTGACTGTACATATAAAAGGTTGTATGTCACAACACCAAGGGGCAGCACATCTCAAAGGTAAATATTCAATTATTTTACCACTATATTGTCAACTTCAACCCTACCCTTAACTTTAACTCCATTACCTTTTCAAATGTATTGGTCTTAATATTGATTTTTGTTGCACAATAAAGGCCTACGTTTGGTAGTTTTATCTATATTGTTATTATATTGTCATTATTTTCCAATGTATTTGTTTGTACACAATTATATATTGATATATCCAATGTTTTCCTTCTAAAGAAAATCACCCCAATTCCAAGGTTGCAGTGTAAAAGGTTTAATCTTGACACGTTTCTGCGCTCTCATCTTTCTCAAGCCAAACGTGCTTTGTGCAGTGCCATAAACATAAATATTGGGCATGTCTAAACATGAACGACATATACAAGCCTTTTTCATAAGTCTGTCTTTTATAATGTACACAATCATATGAATAATCCTCTTGCAATCCCTGCACAAAGTTCATAATCACTTCAGGAAACAAATATATAAATATTGATCATTATCAATTTAAACAAGGACAATTACAACCATTTATTTCTTGTTATGTATGCCGCACCACAGATTACCAAAATCCAGAAACTTGGCTACCCTAATTAAATGAATACATTTCGATATGATTGTCTTACATATGGCCTTATAGGGATACACATTGTGAAGCATGCACGTTTTCTGGGTGCACAAACTTACATAAACTCATTCAATCATGTGGGGTCCAAAGTAAAATCGACTTGTATTTCATCATAATACAATGGCTATTCTTATCCTTCCAATAGGGATGTAATGTACCAATTTTGTAACTGAATGGGTGCATCCTGTCCAATGCCTGACCTCCACTTAGAAATGACCAGCCGCTATGTTTCTCCTGCATAAGTATTAGTCTTGATTCCCAATATATATCACATTGCCCCAAAGGAAACACAACATTGCAAACATGATATGCATTGGTAGAGCCAGGATGACCGAGATACATAATCCGCCTCCCCCTTCCCTAAATATATGGCGTCAACATCATGCAGTTCAATTACACCATTTCAATCAATATAGACTGCCAGTTCCTCTTCTATATTTAAGCATTTTGGGCGTTTCTTTCCCAGCTTAATGATAAATTTGGTTCCCAATTTTCTTAGGGGCTTTATCCTGTCTCTGCCTCTCCTGTGTGGTGGCACCCGTTCTCATCAAAGTGTCTTTCTACTGGTTAAGCGGAGTTCCTATGCCCGGTGGCCCTAAGATGTTTAAGCATCAATTTCTTTACAGGAAAAATAGTGTTCCCACATATTGTAATCTGCAAGGACATGTCAGCATATATACATATAAATATATATTAATATATATGCACTGAAAATGATATTCATATATTAACTGGTGGTTAAAGTGAAGTATTTTTAACTTTTATTATAACACCTTAACAAGTTTAAAAACCTTACAAATTCACTTAATACACAGTTACAGTGCATTTATGGAAACAAATTAAAACCGTAAAACCACTCAAATTCCCAAATTGTGGTTAGGTCTATAATCCATAACACACAGCATACAACCCCAGGATTAGTGCACCGAATTCAATGCTCATGATGTCACCCTTGAGGTGGTAGATGCAGTTTCAAATGCCACAAATAACCTTACAGATGCGATTAAATATCAGATTACCTGCCATTCACACTGTGAATGAATGGGACAACTATGAATGAAGTATTTCTATTGGTTTGAGTATGTGTTGTTAGGTGCTGTCACTCATTGGTGTAGATATTATAAGGTTTGTTTTTCGTTTGTGCTGCAGGGTCTCATATGGTAAAGGCATGCGAGTCAAAGTGTGGGACGGCATATGGCTGAGATTATGTACTTGTACATTAATAAAAAACAAAAATAAACACTTACACGCAACATGCATATCTGTCTTTAATACCATCTTTAGTTGGAAGTGATTAAAGATGGCATTCAGGTTCTAATTATTGTCATCTATAAAAAAAAATAGAAAAAAGTAAAAACGCAACAACAACCCTGTACAAGTTCGCTTGTAACAATGGTACTTAAAATTCTGGGATAACAACTTCAAAAGAAGGTTAGCATATCTTTTAGGGAGCAATGACTCCTAGCATGTAATCAGATTTATGTCCGCCGTATTTGAATTTGTCAGCAGTAAAACCTGTTAACTCTTTCCGTGCTGATGACGGAACCGCTTCGTCATCAGCCGCGGTGGCGCTGTGCTGATGACGGAGCGGTTCTGTCATGGCCCGCCCGACGCGCCTGCACGGCGCTGATTTCGCGCCTGCGCGGCGCGTTCTATTAAGCGAGCGGGGCCATGACGGAACCGCTCCGTCATGAGCACAGCTCAACCGCGGCTGGTGACGGAGCGGTTCCGTCACCAGTATGGGCCTGCCGCGCGGCCCCCGCCCCCTTAGCGCTGCGGCGGAATAGCCGCCACAGCGATGTAGTTAAGAGCATTTTAGTTTGTTTTGCTCAATGTTATTTATTGAAATACCACTGGTAACAATTAAATAAAAAAGTATATACTGCAATATGTTGTGAACGAGAAACACTGCAAAACTTTTAATCTCCGGCCAAACTTCGAATTAAAGAGCAGTTGTAAAACCAAGCCTTTGTGGCATATTTGAATCTCAGATTCCCGTCTTCTCTGTACTGGAAATCACATTCACAGTCACTCCAGAAAACCTCATATAGAAATGTTGGCCACAAAGGTGCATATGTCACAACCAATTTTCTGCAGGATACTGAGAACATTTTTCACTATTTTTATTTCTCATGGACTGGATGCAAATTTTTTCAATTAGTTTTATATGAGGCTTTGTTTCTGCTTGTCAAAGTTTGTATTTTTATTATGCATTTTTCTTTGTTTTGCAACTTTCGATTGTACTCATTTTTTTATTTAAATCTTATGTGTATGTATGATTAAGCAATCAATTTATTTGTATTGTTGTTTGATTGGTTTCTTACAAATAACACTTTTCTTTGATTGCAGCTTGCAGCTAAGCATTGTTACAAATGGCAAGGTATGGAAAAGTTTTCCTTCTGATGGTCTGGTTTGGGCCGTCTGAGGTATCATTCTCAGCTTCAGTGGCGTAACGAAACATGAGGGGGCCCCCCTGCAAAGTACATGGAGTGGGCCCTCCATTCTCCACGCTAGTCAAGAACTCTCAGGCCTGTGACCCGCCATACTGCAGGGGCTCACCCCAGCCATAAAAAAAGGATTCTGGTTCCTCCATTGGTCACATCAGCCCTTTCATTGGGCGATTTACATATATCAGTAAATACTGCGGCTGCGCCCTCTAGCAAAGTTACATAACACTGCCTCCAGCCGGCCCACCAAACACATCCTCCTACTTGATGACCCACCTTCAAGCGAAGCCCGCTCTGTTAACCACCTCCAAACACAGACCACTGCCTTCATGCCTGCTACTAACGCATCCATTAACTTAACTCTCACCCCTACGTAACCCGCAGTTATGCTTTTCCACCCGCCTTTCAAACCACCCCTCGGATGTCACTGCGAACCAGTGACCGCTGCCCACTGCTCCCCTGTCCACCACCGACAGAAAGACTGATGGCCGGTCCCCATCTAACCACTGCCTACCAGTAAAGACAGAGCCTTTCTGCTGCTGCCCTCCCCAATGCCGCTGTGGTAGTTTAAAACATGTTAAACAATCTCTTCAACTGACCACCTCAAAACAGTTCTTCCTGCTAGCCTCTACGGCATCAAAGCCGTTCCTGCTACTTTTCATCCTTTGCATGATGCACACAATAATATTAAATGTACAAAGGGTCCGATTTTGTTTTCTCACATCAACATTAATTTACACTATGTACCCCACTAAACCATACCTCCTGTCAAAGGCAAACCTGATTCTATGTGTAGCACCAGTCAGCAAGTACCCCAAGTACAAACACCAGAGAGAATGCGTGATTCATGTAATTAAACCTATAGTGACAACGTAGCATTTCCCCACCCACTGTCAGCCCAGCGAAGTCTGCAATCTCACAAGAGCCATCAATACTGGCAACATATAAAGCGCATTTTCACTTCTTTTCAATGACAATTCCTGATACATTTATCTAGGACCATAGCATTCTTTGTCTCCCTAAGAGTAACCAAATGCTGTTGGTGAACGATTCTCTATCCCCTTCCTTAATGGAGGATAATGAAAAAAATATATAGTATTTTCTTAATGAAATAGTGTATCAAGCACTTGCTGCCCGCAGTCCTCACCAGATCCACACGTACCAATATTCTGCTATCGCACCATCCTGTCAACACTATTATTATCTGGAGATGTTTTTTATCCCTTCCGTGAACTGGGAAAAGCAATACCTTGCATGAAAACAAGCCCCTTTAAAACCTTTGTTACTTATACAGGCTCGCAAAGCACTTACTTGTTTTACTAACTCTAGTTGTAAAGCAAACAGGTAACTCATTCTCGGATTGGAATTACTGCTTAGAAGTGAGGAAGTCAATACTGAGACGTAGGATGATTTGTTCTTCCCTGCAGGGGCACACAATGCAACAATACAATTTAGCTTAACAAATTGTTCACAAATGTACCAGAAGGTAAAGAAACAGCCCATATTATTTTAACAAAGAAAAATAGACAAACGTCCACTTTATATCCCATGACATAAAAGCCTCAGTGTGCACAGCTTGTCCAAATCCACGCCACCTATTTCAGCCATGCCAAGTATCACGCATCTGGCGTTAGACTAAAGCATTTAAGTGTGGTGATCCGCATCACCGCACTGAAATGCAAAATCATGCATAACAGGCATTGCGCCTCCTCGGGTACCAGTGCTGCTAATCAATGCTGGTGTAGTATTATTGCTATGTGCCGATGTCTGTTTTCTGGTGATTCCTGTAGGAAACTGGCTCTATATATACTACACCAAAATGAGGTATAGTGTGTATAGAGGTCCAGGTGACCCCAGAGGTAGGCAGGAGTTAAAGTTAGATAGAACAGTACTCTCTATTTGTGGTAGAGTTGTCGAGCAGTAAGGCGGTATCAGTGGACAGTGTTAAGCATTTGATGTACACACTCAGTCAGCAAATGGATTCACACACTCAAGAACTGAACTCTAGGCCAATTGTTTTTGTATAACAATATATACTGTTGTTTTATTTTTAGAACCAAGCTAGCCTGGCACAGGTAAGCATTAAATACTTTACAGTAATAAGTTGCTAATTGTTGAACAGTTTGAAAATGCAATAGAAATTGTACTTTGTTTGATTTACAGGGGATGCAGTAAGTTTCAATACTTAGCAAATACATTATTATTGAAATGAATAGGCTTTTTCAGTAAATTACAGGTAAGTTACTTTTTACGTTACTTTTCTAACTCAGTGCTGGATACCTAGATTCAGCACTGGGACATTTCGTGCAAACAGGTAAGTAAATAAGTTTTGGTTATTTTTGCGATTTTTAAAGAATATTTTTAGATTTCAAAACTCCACACTTGGAAACTTTTTGGAAGAAAATTGTCAATGTTATCCTACGGAGGAAAAACAGGTTATCGGTTCACAGGTAAGTTATCGACTGTGGGAGTTAAGGTTCTGGGGTTAGACTCAGGGCTCCCCCAGGGTCAGTGATCTTGTTACACCCTCAGCGGCACAAGGGCGGCCTGGTGCAGAGTGTTGAGGCCCAATGTTATCCAATGGGGATACAAATGGTGGCTGCTGGCAAGCAGGCACTGGGTTGTGGAAGCAAAGCTCCGAGGGTTTAGGTGAGGGAAAATAAAGTATCACAAAAGGTGCACCCTCAGCGGCACTGAGGCGGCCAGGGTGCAGAGTGCTGTTTCGACGTCGGACGCCCTGTTGTTTTCAATGGAGAACCTCAGGTTTGCAAAAGCACTGCAGGCAAAGAGACTAAGCGTGGGCGTAAAATCCGTTTCGCGGGCGAATTTGCGGATTTTTGACGATTTCGCGATCCGCGAACCGCACGAAATTGCCCAATAATCCGCAAATTCGCAAGCTACGAATTATTTTGCTTGGTCGCGCTTGAAAAAAACAATATCGCGCGCGGCGTTGACTCTGAGCCTGCGGAGTTGTTTTTCTCCCGGTTTTGCGTGTGCTGTGCCATTTTCGATCTTGCTGCGTGATCGCGCGAGAGTTTTTTGAACGCAATTACGTTATCATGGCTTGCCATCTTGCACGGCGAGAGTTTGACAACGCGAGTACTTCATAAAGGCCCGCGACGGCGCGCAGCTGACTTCCGGCGGGAGGTTTGAACAGCTTGCGTTCCCGAAATTGCAAAAATTGCAATTCTGCACAAGAAATCCACCGCAGGAAGCATAAACCTTGTGGAAATGATGATTTTGATCAGAATAACTCCTCAGATTGACATTTGGCTGCACTTTTTGGTGCAGGAGTCCATTTTTTGGGGTGGGGTGGGAGGAAGGAAGTGCCCCAGATTCTCCAACTTCCTGTTCCTGTCCAGCAGGCTCCTCCCAGTGCTTTGTCCATGTCCTGCTCACTTTTCATTTGGATCTGGAGCTGGAAGGATTACTTTTTGTGGCTGCTGCTGGATATTTGTATTTGAGGACTTGTTGGACTTTGGAGTTTGGATCACTTTTGGACTTGAGATTTTACAAGTAAGTTGGTGTTGTTTGTTTGGGGCATTGCAGTTGAGGCAACTCCAGTTCTAAAACTTTTTTCACAACTTTAACAAAATATATATTGTGGTGGGTAGCCACAGTATCCAGTAGGCCCAGGGTTTGTCATGGGTGCATGATACAACTGTTTCTGTGATTTTTTTTTACTTAATTCTCATTTATGTCATGGAATTTTAGCTCACAGTTATATGTTAGTTTTTTTAATTTTGGGGTGCCTGTAAAGCCTCACTAGCCAGTAGGCCCAGGGGTAGTGAGTGGTGCATGAACCAAGTCTTTTTGTGGGGTGTCTTGAACGTAAACATCCTTGAGGGCATGGATGGCATTGGATTGTGGTGATTTTTATGTGTTTTTCGATTTTTTGGGGTGTTGATGGGACATGGCCATGTGGGTGGGGGCCATTTTGAGGGCTGGTACAGGCAGGGCCTGGCCATGTGGTGGGGGTCAAGGGGCCATTTTGAAGGCAGGCAGTGTGCTCAGGCCTGCACCCATTTTGCCTTGCTTTCATCCATTATGCCCAGGGTTACTCAGTGGTGCATGGACCAAGTCTTTCTGTGGGGTGTCTTGAATGTAAACATTATTGAGGGCTTGGATGGCATTGGATTGTGGTGATTTTTATGTGTTTTTCGATTTTTTGGGTTGTTGATGGGGCATGGCCATGTGGGTGGGGGCCAGTTTGAGGGTTGGTACAGGCAGGGCCTGGCCATGTGGTGGGGGTCAAGGGGCCATTTTGAAGGCAGGCAGTGTGCTCAGGCCTGCACCCATTTTGCCTTGCTTTCATCCATTATGCCTAGGGTTACTCAGTGGTGCATGGACCAAGTCTTTCTGTGGGGTGTCTTGAATGTAAACATCATTGAGGGCATGGATGGCATTGGATAGTGGTGATTTTTATGTGTTTTTCGATTTTTTGGGGTGTTGATGGGGCATGGCCATGTGGGTGGGGGCCATTTTGAGGGCTGGTACAGGCAGGGCCTGGCCATGTGGTGGGGGTCAAGGGGCCATTTTGAAGGCAGGCAGTGTCCTCAGGCCTGCACCCATTTTGCCTTGCTTTCATCCATTCTGCCCAGGGTTACTCAGTGGTGCATGGGCCAAGTCTTTCTGTGGGGTGTCTTGAATGTAAACATCATTGAGGGCATGGATGGCATTGGATTGTGGTGATTTTTATGTGTTTTTCGATTTTTTGGGGTGTTGATGGGGCATGGCCATGTGGGTGGTGGTCATTTTGAGGGCTGGTACAGGCAGGGCCTGGCCATGTGGTGGGGGTCAAGGAGCCATTGTGAAGGCAGGCAGTGTGCTCAGGCCTGCACCCATTTTGCCTTGCTTTCATCCATTATGCCCAGGGTTACTCAGTGGTGCATGGGCCAAGTCTTTCTGTGGGGTGTCTTGAATGTAAACATCATTGAGGGCATGGATGGCATTGGATTGTGGTGATTTGTATGTGTTTTTCGATTTTTTGGGGTGTTGATGGGGCATGGCCATGTGGGTGGTGGTCATTTTGAGGGCTGGTACAGGCAGGGCCTGGCCATGTGGTGGGGGTCAAGGAGCCATTGTGAAGGCAGGCAGTGTGCTCAGGCCTGCACCCATTTTGCCTTGCTTTCATCCATTATGCCCAGGGTTACTCAGTGGTGCATGGGCCAAGTCTTTCTGTGGGGTGTCTTGAATGTAAACATCATTGAGGGCATGGATGGCATTGGATTGTGGTGATTTGTATGTGTTTTTCGATTTTTTGGGGTGTTGATGGGGCATGGCCATGTGGGTGGGGGTCATTTTGAGGGCTGGTACAGGCAGGGCCTGGCCATGTGGTGGGGGTCAAGGGGCCATTGTGAAGGCAGGCAGTGTGCTCAGGCCTGCACCCATTTTGCCTTGCTTTCATCCATTAAGCCCAGGGTTACTCAGTGGTGCATGGGCCTAGTCTTTCTGTGGGGTGTCGTGAATTTAAACATCATTGAGGGCATGGATGGCATTGGATTGTGGTGATTTTTATGTGTTTTTCGATTTTTTGGGGTGTTGATGGGGCATGGACATGTGGGTGGGGGCCAGTTTGAGGGTTGGTACAGGCAGGGCCTGGCCATGTGGTGGGGGTCAAGGGGCCATTTTGAAGGCAGGCAGTGTGCTCAGGCCTGCACCCATTTTGCCTTGCTTTCATCCATTATGCCTAGGGTTACTCAGTGGTGCATGGACCAAGTCTTTCTGTGGGGTGTCTTGAATGTAAACATCATTGAGGGCATGGATGGCATTGGATAGTGGTGATTTTTATGTGTTTTTCGATTTTTTGGGGTGTTGATGGGGCATGGCCATGTGGGTGGGGGCCATTTTGAGGGCTGGTACAGGCAGGGCCTGGCCATGTGGTGGGGGTCAAGGGGCCATTTTGAAGGCAGGCAGTGTCCTCAGGCCTGCACCCATTTTGCCTTGCTTTCATCCATTCTGCCCAGGGTTACTCAGTGGTGCATGGGCCAAGTCTTTCTGTGGGGTGTCTTGAATGTAAACATCATTGAGGGCATGGATGGCATTGGATTGTGGTGATTTTTATGTGTTTTTCGATTTTTTGGGGTGTTGATGGGGCATGGCCATGTGGGTGGTGGTCATTTTGAGGGCTGGTACAGGCAGGGCCTGGCCATGTGGTGGGGGTCAAGGAGCCATTGTGAAGGCAGGCAGTGTGCTCAGGCCTGCACCCATTTTGCCTTGCTTTCATCCATTATGCCCAGGGTTACTCAGTGGTGCATGGGCCAAGTCTTTCTGTGGGGTGTCTTGAATGTAAACATCATTGAGGGCATGGATGGCATTGGATTGTGGTGATTTGTATGTGTTTTTCGATTTTTTGGGGTGTTGATGGGGCATGGCCATGTGGGTGGGGGTCATTTTGAGGGCTGGTACAGGCAGGGCCTGGCCATGTGGTGGGGGTCAAGGGGCCATTGTGAAGGCAGGCAGTGTGCTCAGGCCTGCACCCATTTTGCCTTGCTTTCATCCATTAAGCCCAGGGTTACTCAGTGGTGCATGGGCCTAGTCTTTCTGTGGGGTGTCTTGAATTTAAACATCATTGAGGGCATGGATGGCATTGGATTGTGGTGATTTTTATGTGTTTTTCGATTTTTTGGGGTGTTGATGGGGCATGGACATGTGGGTGGGGGCCATTTTGAGGGCTGGTACAGGCAGGGCCTGGCCATGTGGTGGGGGTCAAGGGACCATTTTGAAGGTAGGCAGTGTGCTCAGGCCTGCACCCATTTTGCCTTGCTTTCATCCATTATGCCCAGGGTTACTCAGTGGTGCATGGACCAAGTCTTTCTGTGGGGTGTCTTGAATGTAAATATCATTGAGGGCATGGATGGCATGCGATTGTGGTGATTTGTATGTGTTTTTCGATTTTTTGGGGTGTTGATGGGGCATGGCCATGTGGGTGGGGGCCATTTTGAGGGCTGGTACAGGCAGGGCCTGGCCATGTGGTGGGGGTCAAGGGGGCATTTTGAAGGCAGGCAGTGTGCTCAGGCCTGCACCCATTTTGCCTTGCTTTCATCCATTATGCCCAGGGTTACTCAGTGGTGCATGGACCTAGTCTTTCTGTGGGGTGTCTTGAATTTAAACATCATTGAGGGCATGGATGGCATTGGATTGTGGTGATTGTTATGTGTTTTTCGATTTTATGGGGTGTTGATGGGGCATGGCCATGTGGGTGGGGGCCATTTTGAGGGCTGGTACAGGCAGGGCCTGGCCATGTGGTGGGGGTCAAGGGGCCATTTTGAAGGCAGGCAGTGTGCTCAGGCCTGCACCCATTTTGCCTTGCTTTCATCCATTATGCCCAGGGTTACTCAGTGGTGCATGGACCAAGTCTTTCTGTGGGGTGTCTTGATTGTAAACATCATTGAGGGCATGGATGGCATTGGATTGTGGTGATTTTTATGTGTTTTTTTATTTTTTGGGGTGTTGATGGGGCATGGCCATGTGATTCGGGCCATTTTGAGGGCCGGTACAGGCAGGGCCTGGCCATGTGGTGGGGGTCAAGGGGCCATTTTGAAGGCAGGCAGTGTGCTCAGGCCTGCACCCATTTTGCCTTGCTTTCATCCATTATGCCCAGGGTTACTCAGTGGTGCATGGGCCAAGTCTTTCTGTGGGGTGTCTTGAATGTAAACATCATTGAGGGCATGGATGGCATTGGATTGTGGTGATTTGTATGTGTTTTTCGATTTTTTGGGGTGTTGATGGGGCATGGCCATGTGGGTGGGGGTCATTTTGAGGGCTGGTACAGGCAGGGCCTGGTCATGTGGTGGGGGTCAAGGGGCCATTGTGAAGGCAGGCAGTGTGCTCAGGCCTGCACCCATTTTGCCTTGCTTTCATCCATTATGCCCAGGGTTACTCAGTGGTGCATGGGCCTAGACTATCTGTGGGGTGTCTTGAATTTAAACATCATTGAGGGCATGGATGGCATTGGATTGTGGTGATTTTTATGTGTTTTTCGATTTTTTGGGGTGTTGATGGGGCATGGACATGTGGGTGGGGGCCATTTTGAGTGCTGGTACAGGCAGGGCCTGGCCATGTGGTGGGGGTCAAGGGACCATTTTGAAGGCAGGCAGTGTGCTCAGGCCTGCACCCATTTTGCCTTGCTTTCATCCATTATGCCCAGGGTTACTCAGTGGTGCATGGACCAAGTCTTTCTGTGGGGTGTCTTGAATGTAAACATCATTGAGGACATGGATGGCATTGGATTGTGGTGATTTTTATGTGTTTTTTTATTTTTTGGGGTGTTGATGGGGCATGGCCATGTGATTCGGGCCATTTTGAGGGCCGGTACAGGCAGGGCCTGGCCATGTGGTGGGGGTCAAAGGGCCATTTTGAAGGCAGGCAGTGTGCTCAGGCCTGCACCCATTTTGCCTTGCTTTCATCCATTATGCCCAGGGTTACTCAGTGGTGCATGGGCCAAGTCTTTCTGTGGGGTGTCTTGAATGTAAACATCATTGAGGGCATGGATGGCATTGGATTGTGGTGATTTGTATGTGTTTTTCGATTTTTTGGGGTGTTGATGGGGCATGGCCATGTGGGTGGGGGTCATTTTGAGGGCTGGTACAGGCAGGGCCTGGTCATGTGGTGGGGGTCAAGGGGCCATTGTGAAGGCAGGCAGTGTGCTCAGGCCTGCACCCATTTTGCCTTGCTTTCATCCATTATGCCCAGGGTTACTCAGTGGTGCATGGGCCTAGACTATCTGTGGGGTGTCTTGAATTTAAACATCATTGAGGGCATGGATGGCATTGGATTGTGGTGATTTTTATGTGTTTTTCGATTTTTTGGGGTGTTGATGGGGCATGGACATGTGGGTGGGGGCCATTTTGAGTGCTGGTACAGGCAGGGCCTGGCCATGTGGTGGGGGTCAAGGGACCATTTTGAAGGCAGGCAGTGTGCTCAGGCCTGCACCCATTTTGCCTTGCTTTCATCCATTATGCCCAGGGTTACTCAGTGGTGCATGGACCAAGTCTTTCTGTGGGGTCTCTTGAATGTAAACATCATTGAGGGCATGGATGGCATGCGATTGTGGTGATTTGTATGCGTTTTTCGATTTTTTGGGGTGTTGATGGGGCATGGCCATGTGGGTGGGGGCCATTTTGAGGGCTGGTACAGGCAGGGCCTGGCCATGTGGTGGGGGTCAAGGGGGCATTTTGAAGGCAGGCAGTGTGCTCAGGCCTGCACCCATTTTGCCTTGCTTTCATCCATTATGCCCAGGGTACTCAGTGGTGCATGGACCTAGTCTTTCTGTGGGGTGTCTTGAATTTAAACATCATTGAGGGCATGGATGGCATTGGATTGCGGTGATTGTTATGTGTTTTTCGATTTTATGGGGTGTTGATGGGGCATGGCCATGTGGGTGGGGGGCATTTTGAGGGCTGGTACAGGCAGGGCCTGGCCATGTGGTGGGGGTCAAGGGGCCATTTTGAAGGCAGGCAGTGTGCTCAGGCCTGCACCCATTTTGCCTTGCTTTCATCCATTATGCCCAGGGTTACTCAGTGGTGAATGGACCAAGTCTTTCTGTGGGGTGTCTTGAATGTAAACATCATTGAGTGCATGGATGGCATTGGATTGTGGTGATTTGTATGTGTTTTTTTATTTTTTGGGGTGTTGATGGGGCATGGCCATGTGGGTGGGGCCATTTTGAGGGCCGGTATAGGCAGGGCCTGGCCATGTGGTGGGGGTCAAGGGGCCATTTTGAAGGCAGGCAGTGTGCTCAGGCCTGCAGCCATTTTGCCTTGCTTTCATCCATTATGCCCAGGGTTACTCAGTGGTGCATGGGCCAAGTCTTTCTGTGGGGTGTCTTGAATGTAAACATCATTGAGGGCATGGATGGCATTGGATTGTGGTGATTTGTATGTGTTTTTCGATTTTTTGGGGTGTTGATGGGGCATGGCCATGTGGGTGGGGGCCATTTTGAGGGCTGGTACAGGCAGGGCCTGGCCATGTGGTGGGGGTCAAGGGGCCATTTTGAAGGCAGGCAGTGTGCTCAGGCCTGCACCCATTTTGCCTTGCTTTCATCCATTATGCCCAGGGCTACTCAGTGGTGCATGGGCCTAGTCTTTCTGTGGGGTGTCTTGAATTTAAACATCATTGAGGGCATGGATGGCATTGGATTGTGTTGATTTGTATGTGTTTTTTGATTTTTTGGGGTGTTGTTGGGGCATGCCATGTGGGGCGGGGGCATTTTGAGGTCTGGTACAGGCAGGGCCCGGCCATGTGGTGGGGGGTCAAGGAGCCATTTTGAAGGCAGGCAGTGTGCTCAGGCCTGCACCCATTTTGCCTTGCTTTCATCCATTATGCCCAGGGTTACTCAGTGGTGCATGGACCACATCTGTCTGTGGGGTGTCTTGAAAGTAAACATCATTGAGGGCATGGATGGCATTGGATTGTGGTGATTTTTATGTGTTTTTCGATTTTTTGGGGTGTTGATGGGGCATGGCCATGTGGGTGGGGGCCATTTTGAGAGCTGGTACAGGCAGGGCCTGGCCATGTGGTGGGGGTCAAGGGGCCATTTTGAAGGCAGGCAGTGTGCTCAGGCCTGCACCCATTTTGCCTTGCTTTCATCCATTATGCCCAGGGTTACTCAGTGGTGCATGGACCAAGTCTTTCTGTGGGGTGTCTTGAATGTAAACATCATTGAGGGCATGGATGGCATTGGATTGTGGTGATTTTGATGTGTTTTTCGATTTTTTGGGGTGTTGATGGGGCATGGCCATGTGGGTGGGGGCCATTTTGAGGGCTGGTACAGGCAGGGCCTGGCCATTTGGTGGGGGTCAAGGGGCCATTTTGAAGGCAGGCAGTGTGCTCAGGCCTGCACCCATTTTGCCTTGCTTTCATCCATTATGCCCAAGGTTACTCAGTGGTGCATGGACCAAGTCTTTCTGTGGGGTGTCTTGAATGTAAACATAATTGAGGGCATGGATGGCAGTGAATTATTGTGATTTTTATGTGTTTTTCGATTCTATGGGGTGTTGATGGGGCATGGCCATGTGGGTGGGGGCCATTTTGAGGGCTGGTACAGGCAGGGCCTGGCCATGTGGTGGGGGTCAAGGGGCCATTTTGAAGGCAGGCAGTGTGCTCAGGCCTGCAACCATTTTGCCTTGCTTTCATCCATTATGCCCAGGGTTACTCAGTGGTGCATGGACCAAGTCTTTCTGTGGGGTGTCTTGAATGTAAACATCATTGAGTGCATGGATGGCATTGGATTGTGGTGATTTTGATGTGTTTTTCGATTTTTTGGGGTGTTGATGGGGCATGGCCATGTGGGTGGGGGCCATTTTGAGGGCTGGTACAGGCAGGGCCTGGCCATTTGGTGGGGGTCAAGGGGCCATTTTGAAGGCAGGCAGTGTGCTCAGGCCTGCACCCATTTTGCCTTGCTTTCATCCATTATGCCCAGGGTTACTCAGGGGTGCATGGACCAAGTCTTTCTGTGGGGTGTCTTGAATGTAAACATAATTGAGGGCATGGATGGCAGTGGATTGTTGTGATTTTTTTGTGTTTTTCGATTTTTTGGGGTGTTGATGGGGCATGGCCATGTGGGAGGGGGCCATTTTGAGGGCTGGTACAGGCAGGGCCTGGCCATTTGGTGGGGGTCAAGGGGCCATTTTGAAGGCAGGCAGTGTGCTCAGGCCTGCACCCATTTTGCCTTGCTTTCATCCATTATGCCCAGGGTTTCTCAGTGGTGCATGGGCCTAGTCTTTCTGTGGGGTGTCTTGAATTTAAACATCATTGAGGACATGGATGGCATTGGATTGTGGTGATTTTTAGGTGTTTTTCGATTTTATGGGGTGTTGATGGGGCATGGCCATGTGGGTGGGGGCCATTTTGAGGGCTGGTACAGGCAGGGTCTGGCCATGTGGGGGGGGGGGGTCAAGGGGCCATTTTGAAGGCAGGCAGTGTGCTCAGGCCTGCACCCATTTTGCCTTGCTTTCATCCATTATGCCCAGGGTTACTCAGTGGCGCATGAACCAAGTCTTTCTGTGGGGTGTCTTGAATGTAAACATCATTGAGGGCATGGATGGCATTGGATTGTGGTGATTTGTATGTGTTTTTCGATTTTTTGGGGTGTTGATGGGGCATGGCCATGTGGGTGGGGGCCATTTTGAGGGCTGGTACAGGCAGGGCCTGGCCATGTGGTGGGGGTCAAGGGGCCATTTTGAAGGCAGGCAGTGTGCTCAGGCCTGTACCCATTTTGCCTTGCTTTCATCCATTATGCCCAGGGTTACTCAGTGGTGCATGGACCAAGTCTTTCTGTGGGGTGTCTTGATGTAAACATCATTGAGGGCATGGATTGCATTGGATTGTGGTGATTTTTATGTGTTTTTTGATTTTTTGGGGTGTTGACGGGGCACGCCATTTGGGTGGGGGCCATTTTGAGGGCTGGTACAGGCAGGGCCTGGCCATGTGGTGGGGGTCAAGGGGCCATTTTGAAGGCAGGCAGTGCGCTCAGGCCTGCACCCATTTTGCCTTGCTTTCATCCATTATGCCCACGGCTACTCAGTGGTGCATGGGCCTAGTCTTTCTGTGGGGTGTCTTGAATTTAAACATCACTGAGGGCATGGATGGCATTGGATTGTGGTGATTTTTATGTGTTTTTCGATTTTTTGGGGTGTTGATGGGGCATGGCCATGTGGGTGGGGGCCATTTTGTGGGCTGGTACAGGCAGGGCCTGGCCATGTGGTGGGGGTCAAGGGGCCATTTTGAAGGCAGGCAGTGTGCTCAGGCCTGCACCCATTTTGCCTTGCTTTCATCCATTATGCCCAGGGTTACTCAGTGGTGCATGGGCCTAGTCTTTCTGTGGGGTGTCTTGAATTTAAACATCATTGAGGGCATGGATGGCTTTGGATTGTGGTGATTGTTATGTGTTTTTCGATTTCTTGGGGTGTTGATGGGGCATGGCCATGTGGGTGGGGGCCATTTTTAGGGCTGGTACAGGCAGAGCCTGGCCATGTGGTGGGGGTCAATGGACCATTTTGAAGGCAGGCAGTGTGCTCAGGCCTGCACCCATTTTGCCTTGCTTTCATCTATTATGCCCAGGGTTACTCAGTGGTGCATGGGCCTTGTCTTTCTGTGGGTTGTCTTGAATTTAAACATCATTGAGGTCATGCATGGCATGGGATTGTGGTGATTTTTGAGTGTTTTTCGACTTTTTGGGGTGTATAACTGATGTTCCTCTGTCTTCTATTGCTTTTAGGTGCACAAGAGAACGACCAGTGCCAGGAAGAAGTCCTGCAGCGGTGTGTGCAGCACAACGTCACGTGACGTCACCTGTGGCCACAGACAAGTCAACTCTGCAACTCGTGCAACTGCGGCCTGCTGTTCTGACATCTCAAGAAGATGGCCCCAAAGAAAGTTGGCCGTAGCGCCTCAGCGAAAAAAGTTTCCGGTGCCACTGCCAGTAAGAAGGATCAGACGAAGCAAGTGGCACCACCTACCAAGGAGACTGGTGGGCCCACCAACACCTTTTTGGGGAAAAAAATAAAGAAGCCTGCAGCAGCAGCGGTGTTCGCCAGGGACCAAGCTGGAAGCAGCACCTCCGCTTCATTGGGCTCAGTGCCACCACGCAAACTTAGGTCCAAGACCATGAGTGCTGCTGCGGCAGCCACTTTGGCTGTTTAATCACCATCGACCAGTGATGTTGGCTCATCACAAGAAAGTACCATCCAATCAACGCCGGGTGTAACTCAGATGATGAGTGTTCAACAACCACAGCCGCAACGACAACCACACGTGCAACTAGTACAAGCGCAAGTACATGGGCAAGGAGAGGCGCAAGGAGAGGCGCAAGGAGAGGCGCAAGTAGAGCTGCAAGGAGAGGCGCAAGTAGAGCCGCAAGGAGAGGCGCAAGTAGAGGTGCAAGTAGAGCCGCAAGGAGAGGTGGAAGTAGAGCCGCAAGGAGAGGCACATAGACAGGTGCATGGAGAGGTGCAACTAGAGGTTCATGGAGTGGCACAACTGCCTACAATGCTTGTTCCTCCAGAAGTAGGGCCACATCAGGAAATTGATATTCAAGAGGATGTATCATCCGATGAAGCCACTCCTCCTGGTGATGATTATCCATTGTCTTCCAGATCCCCAACAAGAAAAAGGTCAAGGAGGGATACTACTACTACTACAAGTTCTTCTTCAAGCCCCCTTCCTTCTGATGACCTTGATCATGATTGGAACCCAGCCATGCAGTCTGAGAGTGAGTCATGCCATGAGCCGACAAAGGTAGCTAAGCCTAAAAGGAAGGCTCCCGCAAAGCTTCCACTTATGGGTGATGACGACGAACAAGAAGTGGTGTCTTCTGCTGCTGATGAACAGTCTGACGATGACCCAGTCATCAAAGTCATCACTCCTGCCCCAGCAGGCATGCAGCAGACAGACATTTTCACCCTAGCCACCGTTAACTACAACACCAACACGACCTACAGCTCCCATCTTTTTTAGTCAGCAGGGCCGGCATGGACCTCCATCCAGCTCGACCTCAAGTACTGTTGCTGTAAGTGAACAACAGAAACGAATTCAGCCACGCCCATCCTCCACTTCATCTGGCATTGAAAGTCAAAGTAGCACCTCCACCTTCAGCAGACATCACCAGTCCCCAGTTTGGGACTTCTTTACTGTTAGCCAAAGGGAGGAAAACATGGTTGTTTGTTCGATTTGTAAAGTATTAGTTAGTCGGGGTAAGCTTGGTACCAACTATGGTACCGGAGGCCAGAGAGGTCATCTCCAAAAACACCACACTATCCAGTGGGATGCGCACCTAAGGAAAATCCGGGAAGACCAAAGTAGAACTGATCCAAATGTATCCATTCATGTACCCCCAGATTTAAAAAAGTTCGCTCTGGGGGGAAAACCTTTCAGGTATGTGCTTCCTCTCACTGGAACAAACTCCCGATCTCCATCCGGATGATTCAGGAGGAGCTACCTTGTCGCAGAGCACTGAAAACATTTCTCTTCTGCTAATTCCATCTAAGTAAGATCCAGCATACACACAGAAGCGCCGGGACACCCCGTTGGGGTAGCTGCGCGCCTTACAAAATACACTAAATAGAAATAAATAAATTGCATCTGATGCTGATGAGGGGCTGATTCATGTGCAGGGGGGAAGTGAAGAAGCAACAGACATTTTTTCTGGTACACCCAGTTCTGCTGGCAGCAGCACTGCAGTGGTATTGCCCACACCCTCTACCTTTGCAACATCTATGAGGCACACTAAGAGTGTGGTTGAGACACCTAGGCGAAAAACTACATCAATGGGCCTAAATGGTTTGAAGACGTCATCATCATCATCATCACGTAAAATGATCCAGCCCACTATTCGCCAAATGTTGTGGTCGGAGGCGCCATTTGAATGCAACCACCCAACGGTACGTCTGTATAACGCAAAGCTGGCTAAAATGCTAGCGCTGGACCTTCTCCCTTTTTCTTTCGTGGAAGGGGTGGGGTTTCTAGAATTAGTGGCAACAGTCTGCCTTAAATGGAAGGTTCCTAGTCGGTCCTATTTTGCCAGAGTTGCGGTTCCAGCACTACATCAAGATGTGCTGGAGGTGATTGGGGCAGCTTTGCAGAAGAGTGCTGTTCACACTATCCACTTGACAACAGACATGTGGACCAGTTGCAAAGCCCTTGATTACATGTGCATCACTGCACACTGGGTCTCCTTTGCAGGGCCTTTGGCAGGGGTTAGAGACAAGTCAAGTGCAGTTGTTGACCTGGACACAGTTTTTCAAGCTACTCGGAAACATGCAACATTAGCCATGTTTGCCATGGAGAAAACTCATACTGCAAAAAACATTTTGGAGGAGTTTAACAGTAAGGTCTCTGAATGGCTCTGAATGGCTGCAACCAAGAAATCGCATAGTTGGTTATGTTTCCACGGATAATGGCAGTAATATATTTAAGGCCATGCAGGAGGGTCAATATTTCAGAGTGCCGTGTTTGGCGCACTGTATAAACCTGGTTGTGCAAGATTTCTTGAAAACTGAAAACACAGTCAAAAAGTTACTGACCACCTGCCGAAAAATCTGCGCACATTTCAGACATTCTTTTAAGGCCCGGAAGGAGCTGAGGAGCATTCAACATGAACGTAAAGTGCTAGTCAAAGGACTCATCCAGGAGGTGGCAACACGTTGGAACTCAACCTTTTACATGCTTGAGCGTCTGTCTGAGCAGTGCATGGTAATCAATGACTATGTCTTTAAACTAGGTTCTGATCATAAAGACAAGATGCTAGAGTTGGAGGAATGGAAGCTAGTTAAAAGCCAGACAGACATGCTTTGTCCTTTTGAGGTCTTCACGCGTGAAGTCAGCAGGGAGGACTGTTCTTTGAGCAAAGCTATCCCATTGTTGGTCATGCTAGAGCACCAACTGAAGGACGTGTCTTCAACGTTCAGAGATGATGTTGGAAAGCAAGATGCATATCGGTTGGTGGAGATCTTATTAAGCTGACTAGTTGCCAATGAAAGGCTTTAAAACATACATACAGAACAAATATACATTGGTGCCACTATTCTGGATCCACGGTACAAAAAGGCAGTGGCCAGCAAAGCATTCATTCCTTTTGATGAAGCAGATGTTTCAAAGTACAAACATTGGCTAGCTGTGTCAGCCAGTCGGTTCGAAAAAGATCGGCAGAAAATTCAAGGAGCCGTCAGAAGTCCAACTGAATCAGCAGGCCATCCAGTGTCAAGTTCCACTTCTGAATCTGTGGGCGAAGGGACTCACTTTCCCTCACAGCCGTTAACGACACCAGCAGCAACCGTATCATCATTGTCACCTGCACCAGGCCAAGCCATAATATTGTCGGAAGCGGATTGGCTAACTCGTAAATGGTTTCTTTGTTCTAGTGCTGAGAAGGCCACAGATGGTACGCAAAGTGGAGCAACCGTGGAGAACCTTGAGTTGGTGGTGCAGGTCTATCTGGATGAGCCAACACAGGTCTTTGCTAATACGAACCCATTGCTGTATTGGTACAGGAAAATGGATCTATGGCCACTGATCGCCAACCTGGCTATAAATTATTTGTCTTGCCCACTCGCAAGCCTGTCTTCTGAACGTGTTTTCAGTGCTGCTGGTGCCATTGTAACTTCAAAAAGGACCCGCCTCTCGGCCAAAAATGTGGAGAGGTTAACACTGATCAAGATGAATCAGCACTTGATACCACCAGATTACAAAGTACGTGAATGCACGCAGGAACAAGAGGACACCGACTTAGGTGACGGAAGTTCTTCTCTGTTACCTGACCTACTCCCGTCTCAATTCATGGAGTTTGAGGACGAGCTCTACTTACCTGACACCGAGCCCTGAAAATGACTTCCTTTTTTCGTCCTTATTCACTTTTATTCCTGTGTGTCTTTCTTTGTTTTGCAACTTTTACCACAACAAAACTCTAATCACCTAATCACAACAAGTCCATCAGCGGCACTGTCATCATCTTATATTCCCTATTGATTTGAAGGTGCCTTAGTCTGCATTCCTGAGGTTCACAAGTTCACAACTCAATCATGCTCCTTTATACTCCTCCTCCAGTCTCCACCTATCCATTTCCCTCAAGGCAGATGGATGGATTACGACGAGTCCCCTCAAGTGGGACTGAATTTACTGACTGACTATCATGCTTGCTGATTGCTGACAGAGTTACTTCTGATATTGACAGGAGAGGCCGCCCTGTGGGCCCTCACTTTCCGAAGAAGATGCGGACAAAAAGTAGAACAGGTAATGAATAATTGAGAAGATGGCATGCAGTGGACAGCAATGACTGTCTGGCTCTGATGAAACCAATTGCTGTTTGTTTTTTGTACATGAAATGATGATTCATATGTCTTGTCGTAGTTATTATTTAATCTTTCACACAGTAATTGTACCTCATGTCAACAACTCTGTTTTTTTTTACCTTGTTTGATTAAACTTGTACTTCAAATTCAGGGGCCATTATATTGCATTTCACAACGGACTCACTTGCCAATATACCATGATGATTGATTAAATAATATATCTTTTTTTCTTTACAGTCACTCACTGGGATGGATGGATCATCAGCGTCGATTTACGGAAGAACAATGGCCAATTCTTGAGTGGCAAACAGGTAAACCAGTCTACAACAACTTCTGCAGCAGGACTACATGTCTGTCTATTCGTGGCATGTATTGGTCGAGGGCGAGGCAGTGTACTGTTGTTTGGTATGCCAGGCAGAGTCTACTCCAGACAGCAGTTCATGTAAAATTGGGGCTATGTGGCTTGCTGCATACAATTAGATATGCTTTGTCTGTCTGACAAAGAGCCTAGGTATGCTACATCAGGTTGCTTCAGTCAGTGGGGCCTGCCTTGACCCTCTGCATGGCACTACCTCAAGCTTGGGCCAAACATCCGTTATGTTTGCAAAATTTGCTGTTTTTCGGTATTTCGCAAATCTCGCGAAAGTATCGAAAAATCGCTAATTCTTGAGCGGAACGGATTTTTGGGACATGCTTGCGGCAGGGCCATGCAGACGGTTAAGGCAGGCACCACTGAGTGAAGCATCCTCCTGATGTAGCATACCTAGGCTCTTTGACACAGACAGACAAAGCATATCTACGGTTTAGGGTTCAGTCAGTGCGATTTACTAGGGTTTTTAGGATTAAGTTGGTATGGTTCACGCTGATTCTAGGGCTCGGGCCCAATGCAGGCTCGTTCATAATGATGTTGGCAATGTTTTAGGGGGTTTTGGTGTTCTTTGGTCCAGAATTGGCAGAATTTTGGCCTCTTTGGGTGTTTTGCGGGCGCGTGTGTTTGGGTGAAAACTAGGTGAAAACTAGTCGTAGACCTTCTTCTTCTTCTTCTTCAAAGAGCGCAGTGGTTCGATTTTGTTCTGCCTTGCTGAGATTCTTGTGAATCGCTGGAACAAGTGACTGTCCAGGTGAGTTTCAAGAGGATCGAAGTAGTGGAAGTGCTGAAAACAGCAATGTGTTGTGAACAGCGCAATTTGCCATGTTTTGAATATACCAGTATTGCATGTTTTTGGGGGCTGTTTGGGGGGCTTCTAGGTTTCTGTGGGTGGGTTTTGGGGTCTGGGAGCACTGCTGGCACAGTCTAATGTTGATTGCACTTGTTTTTCAGGAAATCCATGGTGGAAAACGGGTGTTAGGGCCTAGCTGCAGAGCGTATTTGGACTGAATTAAAGGTAGGCCCATTTTTGCTTTTTGCCTGTTTGGGGTGTTCTGCTTTTTGGCGGGTGGCTGCAGGGGACTGGGGGCATAGCTCGGAAGGTCTAATACCGGATAAAAGTGTTTTGGAGAAAATCGGAGGTGAAAAAGTTTTTGCGTTTTTGCTCACTTGCTTGTCTTTGGGGTGCTTTTTGGGGGGTTCCTAGTGTTTGGGGGTGGGTTTTGGGGTCTTGGAGCAACGCTGGGTATGGATACTTTTGATTGAAAGAGGTTTGAAGCAAATCCATGGTGGCAAAGGGGAGTTAGGGCCTAGCTGCAGAGCGAGCACGGAGTGATTATGGAAATGTGCCTTAAAATTTCTAAGTCCCCATTTTTGTATTTTTGCTTTTTGGCTGTTTGGGGGTCTTCTACTTGTTTTCGACTGGGTTGATGGGTCTGGGGGCATTGCTGGGAAGGTCTAATACCGGATAAAAGTGGTTTGGAGAAAATCGGAGGTGCAAACGTTTTTGCGTTTTTGCTCACTTGCCTGTTTTTGGGGTGCTTTTCGGGGGGGTTCCTGGTGTTTGGGGGTGGGTTGGGGGGTCTTGGAGCAACGCTGGGTATGGGTAGTTTTGATTCCAAGTGGTTTGAAGAAAATCCATGGTGGCAAAGGGAAGTTAGGGCCTAGCTGCAGAGCGCGCACGAAGTGATTTTGGAATGAGGCCAAAATATTTCTAAGTGCCCGTTTTTGTATTTTTGCTTTTTGCCTGTTTGGGGGTCTTCTACTTTTTTGCGGGTGGGTTGTCGGATCTTGGGGCATTGCTGGGAAGGTCTAATATCGGAATCAAGTGGTTTGGACAAAATCCATGGTGATTTTGTTTCCCGTTTTTGCTCACTTGCCTGTTTTTGGGGGGCTGTTTTGGGGGTTCATGGTGTTTGGGAGTGGGTTTTGGGGTCTGAGTGCACTGCTGGCACAGTCTAATTTTGATTTCATTTGTTTTTCGGGAAATCCATGGTGGAAAAGTGGAGTTATGACCTAGCTGCACAGCGCGTTTGGACAGAATTGAAAGAAGGCCGCAAAATATTCTACGTATGAGATTTTCCATTTTTGATTTTTGCCTGTTTGGGGGTGTTCTGCTTTTTTGCGGGTGGGTTGGCGGGTATTGGGGCATTGCTGGGAAGGTCTAATACTGGATAAAAGTGGTTTGGAGAAAATCCATGCTGAAAAGCGTTTTGGCACTTTTTTTAACTTAGGGCTCATTAGGGTTAGCAGCAGTATTGCATGTGTTTGGGGGTGTTCTAGATTTTTGCAACTGGGTTCTGGGGTCTTAGAGCACTCGTGGGAATGTGTAATTTTGGTTGCAAGTGGTTTGAAGGAAATCCATGGTGGGGAAGGGGGGATTTGGCCTAGTTAAAAAAAAGGTTTGGCACTATTCTTAACTTAGGGCTCGTTAGGGTTAGCAGTATTGTATTGCATGTGTTTGGGGGTGTTCTAGATTTTTACAACTGGGTGGGGTCTTGGAACACTTGTTGGAATGTCTAATTTTGATTGCAAGTGGTTAGAAGAAAATCCATGGTGGGGAAGGGGGATTTTGGGCATACTTTCTGAGAGCGGTTTGGCACGATTTGAAATTAGGCCTCTGCGAGGTAGCAGCAGTATTCTGCACGTTTTTGGTAGGGTAATGTGGGGTGTTCTTGATTTTGGGGATTGTCATCTCTGAAAGTGACAGTATAATTTTTGCACTACACAGCGTGCCTTATATATTTTTTTCTCTGAGGTGTATTTATCACTTACTGTTGTGTTTTTCCATCATCAATTACAGGCTGGCTTTTACCCTGTGCCATCGATGTACTACTCAGGCTTACAATTAGCGATCCGCAAATCCGCATTAGGCAGGCAGTGGACAGTGTGTCTGGTCACCAAGATTGATCGACGGAGCATCCGATGGAATGAAGGAGTACCACGAATAAGAGGAACGGCTGGATGCATCAACTTCACAAATTCAACGGGACAACTACAAAAAACAGTAACAGTATCCAAAATTTTCCTTATCTTTTAAATGATATTCTTGTGAAATTGAACTTACTTCTACGAGTGTGACTCTGTGCGCTTGTTTGATCTCTGCTTCAAATTTATCCCTCCAGCTACTTGATACGTCTTTGCTATGTTTAACACTAATTTAATGTTCTAAGGGGCAGATTTATGAAGGCCTTGCGCCGCCGGTGCGTCACTTTTTCCCATGTTAAAAATGACGCACCGGCGGCGCAAGGCCTTCATAAATCTGCCCCTAAGTGTTTATTCTCTCTGAGGGCAGAGAGGCAAGTGAAATTGCGTAATGACTGCAGCCCTGTACTGTCAACTTGTTTCTTTGTAGTTACTAGTAAGTTGCAGTAAGTAGTAGTTCTACTTTTCAGTAACCTAACCATCCATTTAGTAAACAACTTCTGGCATGCAGTAGTGCACTTCCTTTATGTCCCTTTAAAGATTTATCAATATCTTCAAATCCAAAGATTTGTTTCTCTTCATTTGTTGTTTGACTGTCCATGCTGTGTTTTTTTCCTCTCTACCAAACTTTCCCAAAACCCCCCATTCCCATCCAATTTTCAAACCCTAACCCTCTTCCCCCGGGCTGTGTGGTATTTCATTGAGGTGTGACTGACAACAACAATAAATTCCACACACTTGCTGGGGAGGATAAGGTCAAAGCAACCAGAAGTTCATGTGCGCCATCGTGGATTGATAAGAACATCCTCCTCCTACACGACGTGAACAATCAAATGCTTAATGCTTACCTTACATTGGCACTGCTTAGGCTACAAATTAGGGCACTGTTCTGTACTGTACTATCTATTGTTCTGTTTCTAATGCTACGCTCAGGCCACTCAATGTTTAATTTCCTCTTTTTTTCATATGGTGATACTGCCAGTGTGTACCACTACTGCTACCAGCACAACAATGATATTGCATCCGTCGAGGATTCAAGTCAACAACCAACCTTAATCACCATTTGCAATGCAGCCAGCCCTGGGGCTACCCCGATTCTCAAAGACAAATCACAGGTAAGATAAGCATATTGGAGAGGTAGTAGAATAATGGGCTAGGAGGACTAAGTTGGGAGCAGAGCAGAGACTGACAGTACTACTAGTAAAGTTCAGTAGAAGGGCTACTAAATTTACTAACTCGGTTACTTGCATTTTGGTACATTTCAGGACTAGATGTTTCATTCATGCTGGTAAGTTTGAAGAAAAAAAACGTCAAGTAACCACCGCCAACACCCACACAAAATAATATATGAACGCGTATACTGTGTTTTTGTAAGAAAAATAATTATTAAGAAATATATATTCGTGTTGTTTTCAGCACAACAATAAAATAAATTACCCGAACTCACCCCCCCTCCCTAACCCAACCAATGTCAAAAAGTCCAAAAGTCCCCTTTCCCAAACACCCAATTCCCACCCCCCAACAGTCTTTAAAAAAGGGGCAAAGGACAGTCACTTCCTCCGGTGGCGTAGTTTGGCAAGCTGTTGCTGCATGTCCCGCTGCTCTTTGCGGAGGTCCCGGAGCTGGCGCTGATGTTTTTCGGCCAACTGCTCCAGGTAGTGCATTCTTCTACGTAGCCGGCGCACAAGAACCATCCAGGATCTGGGGGGGCGCTGCGGCGGCATCGGGAGGCTGTCGGGCCACGTCTCCGTTTGGCTGGAGGCTTCTGGCTGGTGGACCCGGGGGCAGTGGAGGAGGATGTAGATGTTGATGTCTCCTCATGCTCCCGAGCCCACAACCGCCGATACTCGGCACAAATAGCCTCCAGCTTACGGGCCCGGACAGCCATCTCCTTACGGGTGAGCTTTTTGGGAGTAGCATCTATGAAGAAAGAAAGAAAAATACTGTAGCCAATAGTCTTTAACATGAAGTCAAAATAATTCAACGGAAGGTTGACACTCAGTAACACCAGCAAGTAGCAAACACAGTATAACATTTTGGCATGTATCTTTCCGCCGTCTTTGTAAGCCTGTGACACTGTGAGTTTCAGGAATTCCACTAGCAGCACTATAGGTGGACTCACTACTACATACATAGTCAGAGAGTACTAAAAAAAGGCCTTTTTTACTTTTTTTCTCTTATTTTGCAAAAGAAATTACTGGTACGTGAACTTGTGGTAGCCGCCATAATGGCAGCTCACTCAGCTTTCACCCAAGAAATACAGACACAGGCCATGATGATGCAGACTCGCAGTACTTTAAGCAGTACATGCAGGTTGGGATAGGAATGTCTTACTTTTCTATAGGGGTGGCACTGCCACTGGCCATACTTCATCCACTCAGCGTCTGCTCTACTACATCATACACCTCTGCTATCGACGAGGATGATAAAGAAGATAACATCCAGGCTTCCAAAGTACGTCTATGATTCTTCTTAATGTCTCAAATGTACCAACATTTCTTTTTGTAAACAACCAACTAACACCCTTTTCATTATATTTTGGAAACCGCCGTCTTCTTATGTTGAATTGCATTAAACAAAATCATTCTTTACAGTCATAAATATTAAGACTCGCTCGTCCTTCGTTTCACCCTTCTTTAACTTTTCGTTCTTCACATCCCTAAACTACATCTGATATGACTTGGCTTCACAATAAAAATGTGTCAGCTGAGTTGAAGTGAAATAGAGGGGGCCATTGGTTACCAGAGAAGTACCGCCGCTAATGCTATTAAAAGTCAAGGTTGACTGTCTTCTCCATGATAGCCCAAAAAGTAGTTCTAAATTAGTAAATGTTCTTGACAGTACAGTGTACTTATACTAGTGTACTGTGTACTACTGTACAGTACATCATACACTCCTTTGCGAGCCTTCTCAAAAAAATTTCAATAAGTAAGGAGTATAATAACTTACCACCGTCCGCCGCCGCTGAGTCTTCCCCCCCCAGCTCCTCCTGTTGGCGCCCCCGCATCCAGAGTGGACCCCTCCGCACTGCTGGCCCCGGCACTGGTGGTCATCTGTGCCGCATCAGATGTTGTGACGTCTAGGAAAAACATGTCATATTTTCAGATGCTATACACAACCCCCTAGTTTGTCTCGTAATGGAAGAAAATGTTACATAACACATTTTATATTACTGGGATTGAAAAAAAGTAATGGTTTTGGGGAGGGTGTTAACCTTTTATATGCTTATTCCATTAAATGCTACACTTCTTCTTATGACAACTGATGAATGCTTGCTTAACGTGCACCATTTCTCTCATTACAGAAAGAAGATTCCATTGCCCTTCTACCAGACGGTTCACCAACTACTACTAAGTCATCACCAGCAGTACTTTAAGTACTTTAAAGAAGGTTGGGGGCTCCCGCACAGTTATTCTAATAATTTCACGGGTCTGTTAACTATTATTAAGTTTGAGTCATACTAATTTCATTCATGGGAATGTTGTTTAGACTTTAACGTCATCTTCATCCATCAGAATACTACGCTATTAAAAATAAAGAAATAATGTTTTCATTTCTTAATTGAAAATAAAACTTTAAAACACAAACACTGTGTGGTTTTTGTTTACGAGTGAGTGAGCGGAAAGGTTTGAACTACTGCACTTGGCAGTCATGTTTCAGTGACTCAGATAGGCCGGGACTCGGAGGTAGTCTTCTTCTGTTCTTCTGGGTCGTAAAATCATTGGTCAGACATTCTAGATAGTCGGTCAGGGGATTGGGGGTTCAACTTCTGTTCGGACTGAGGTATGTCGAAAGTCGAACTGCACCTATCATCAACAATGTCCTATTTATCTTGTCCATACTTCTTTGTGTGCAGAATAGTCCCTGAAACACTAGCGGTATGGGATGTGCTCCTCTCAAATCAAAAAGGCAACTGCTACCTTTTACTTGGTGTAAACAATGACATTTTGTTGTTGGAAATTGTCAAAGCACTTACATTAAGAAGACTGGAATAGACAGCAAGGGCAAACCAGAGGACTGCACTCAGTGCTTAGAGCTATTGCTGTATCAGAGTTTTGTTTCACATCGTTTGCCGAATGGGCAAGCTTAGCTACCTACACAGACCGACTCATAATTGTAAATAGTAGTTGCACAGAAAGTGATGGTAGAGGCAGGATAAGAATGTACTAGAAAGTAGTCTACATTAGAAGAAGATCAAAGACTATTTTGTTACACATAGAATTATTAGGAACCAGTTTGTAATGAATAGGAGCTGTAAAAGTTAGGGAAGTATAAGTATTAATATAACAATAGAACAACTTACTGGGGCCAGCAGAAGAGCCTGCAAGGGACTGATCCTGTCCACCTTCTGCCACCGGAGTCTCTGTCGCCGCCGGCGCCTTGTCCCTGGGAGGTGCTGGTGATCATGAAATAAAGAAACACAACATGGATGATAGTTTTTTTGGAAATATTTGATTTCTTTGTACTCAATCTAAAATTATGTCGGGGAAACAAATTAACATCAATTGCATCTGATCTGGTCAACCAGGAGGATAGTAGTACAGTATTGCAGGATTCGCAGACCGTCTAATAGGAAAGTTATGTAATTCACTAACTACATCAACAACAAAAAGGTTCTACTACGACTGCCATCACTCAGCAGCACGAGACATCGTGTGACAGACACAGTCCGTCATCATGATTGCAGACCACTAACAAATGTCCTATAACAAGTAATAAATAATATACTCAACTTATCAATCCACCACTATCTCTTCAAAGTGGCAGCAGCAGGAGTACAAAGAAGGACTAGACTTGAGTCTACTGTCTCTAGCATTACGCAGTAATGCTCTCAAATGACTAAAAAGTTACAAACAAGTAAGCATAGTAGCAACGCCAATAACCAGGCGAGCACCTGCAATGACAGAAGCTATTTAAACATTAATTTACCTGCAATGTAATCGAATCAGCAGCATTCGTACTCTTCAGGAAAGAAATAGATTAGCAATATAACAGAGCAGAAGGAAAAAAAGTAGTTATTAAATAGCTACTTACCAAGGCCAGGGATCTCCAATCCTAGCAGGTCGACCATGTCATGCTCCCGGTCCAGCATGTCACTCCACCGGTGCGTCACTTGCTGGTAGGTGCGCCGGACCCCAGACTCCTTATACATGCGCCGGCACACCTTCTCCCACAGCTGGCGATGCTCCCGGAGGCCGTAACCGGAAGCAATCCGCCCACCTGCTGCCACGGTCTTAGAGAGGTGGACTTGGACAAAAACCATCAAGGCGGCCACCTCCACTGCAGAGAAGATCTCCCTGGCCTGGCCTTCTTCCCCCTCAAACACCCGCAAGGGAGCCGGGTATGGGGTGCTGGGCCCTTCCCCTTGCCCTTGTCACCTCCCTTAGCCATGGTCCTGGGCACAAGAAGAAGGAAAGAAGAATAGGTGTGAAAAAAATAAGAGAGAGAGCAAAAGAAATAAAGTAGGTAATAAAGTAACAAAAAGTAAAAAAAAACACAAAATATAGATGTAGGAAATTGTAGAGATAGATAATAAGCAAAAAAAAGCAAAAAAAAGTTCAGATAAACATAAGGATTACAAAGATGTAAGCTGGATAGAAAGGTAGCATGCCCAAAACCATAGCAATGAATGAAAAACAAGATGGACGCGCCCGTAGAGGACCGCGTGGCTAAGTTCGCGCGATATTTCCCCCGCGAGCACGCAAAAACACCCGTGAACTCGTAAACGTGCCACGCGCACAACGCGAGCACGCAGCTAGCATCCGGAACCGGAAATACGCAACGCTCACAAGATGGCCGCGCCCATGTACGACCGCAGGGGTAACTTCGCGGTCGTTGCGCTACAAGCTGCCCGCGAAGACGCAAAAAACCCAGCGAACACGCAAAAAAAAACAATCCGATTGCAAGTTCGATTTCGCGCCCCGCGAATCTCGCGAAATTGCAGAAAAATTAATTTTGCACAACAGAAAGCACTTAGCAGGTGCAAAAGTTCAAGCTAATTTGTAACCATTCCCTGCAGTGCTTCCTGAGGGGCCCCTCCAGAGTTCAGTTGCCTACTTGCAACTATTCTCTGACCCTGCTCTGACCCTCAAAGCAGGGTCAGAGAATAGTTACAAGTATGGCAAAATGCTCCTGTAAAAAAAAGAACTGCAACAGGAAGCACTTACAGCTAAGGAAGCAGGTGCCAGATTTGAAGCACAAATTCAGTGACACATTAACCAACCCCAAATTAATTCATCTCAGTTGAGGCTGGGCAGGTGTGCTTTCCCCCCATAATCTACAGTGGTGAACAAGAGGGTAGTAGTGGTGAACCAGAGGGTGACAGTGGTGAACCAGAGGGTGGCACTGGTGTACCAGAGGGTGCTGTAATGAACCAGAGGATGGCAGAGATGAACCAGAAGGTGGCAGCGGTGAACCAGAGGGTGGCAGTGGTGAACCAGAGGGGGACAGTGATGATCCAGACATTGGCAGTGGCGAACCAGAGGGTGGCAGTAATGAACCAGAGGGTGGCAGAGATGTACCAGAGGGTGACAGTGATGAACCAGAGGGTGGCAGTGGTGAACCAGAGGGTGGCAGTGATGAACCAGAGGGTGGCACTGGTGAACCAGAGGGTGCTGTGATGAACCAGAGGGGGACAGTGATGATACAGAGGGTGGCAGTGGCGAACCAGAGGGTGGCAGTGATAACCCAGAGGGGGACAGTGATGATCCAGAGGGTGGCAGTGGCAAACCAGAGGGTGGCAGTAATGAACCAGAGGGTGGCAGAGATGAACCCGAGGGTGGCAGTGGTGAACCAGAGGGTGGCAGTGGTAAACCAGAGGGTGGCAGAGATGAACCAGAGGGTGGCACTGGTGAACCAGAGGGTGCTATGATGAACCAGAGGGGGGCAGTGATTATCCAGAGGGTGGCAGTGGTGAACCAGAGGGTGGCAGTGATGAACCAGAGATTGACACTGGTGAACCAGAGGGTGCTGTAATGAACCAGAGGGTGGCAGTGATGAACCAGAGGGGGACAGTGATGATCCTGAGGGTGGCAGTGGCAAACCAGAGGGTGGCAGTAATAAGCCAGAGGGTGGCAGAGATTAACCAGAGGGTGGCAGTGGTGAACCAGAGGGTGGCAGTGGTAAACCAGAGGGTGGCAGTGATGAACCAGAGGGTGGCACTGGTGAACCAGAGGGTGCTGTGATGAACCATAGGGGGACAATGATGATCCAGAGGGTGGCAGTGGTGAACCAGAGGGTGGCAGTGATGAAAAAGAGAATGGCACTGGTGAACCAGAGGGTGCTGTAATGAACCAGAGGGTGGCAGTGATGAACCAGAGGGGGACAGTGATGATCCAGAGGGTGGCAGTGGCAAACCAGAGGGTGGCAGTGATGAACCAGAGGGTGGCAGTGATGGTCCTGAGGGTGGCAGTGGTGAAACAGAGGGTGGCAGTAATGAACCAGAGGGTGGCAGTGATGAACCAAATGGTGGCAGTGATGAACCAGAGGGTGGCAGTGGTGAACCAGAGGGTGGCACTGATGAACCAGAGGGTGGCCCTGGTGAACCAGAGGGTGCTGTGATGAACCAGAGGGTGGCAGAGATGACCAGAGGGTGGCAGTGATGATCCCGAGGGTGGCAGTGGCGAGCCAGAGGGTGGCAGTGATGAACCAGAGGGTGGCAGTGGTGAACCAGAGAGTGGCAGTGGTGAACCAGAGGGTGACAGTGCTGAACCAGAGGGTGACAGTGCTGAACCAGAGGGTGACAGTGCTGAACCAGAGGGTGACAGTGCTGAACCAGAGGGTGGCAGGGGTGAACCAGAGGGTGGCAGTGGTGAACCAGAGGGTGCTGTTATGAACCAGAGGGTGGCAGTGATGAACCAGAGGGTGACAGTGCTGAACCAGAGGGTGACAGTGCTGAACCAGAGGGTGGCAGTGATGAACCAGAGGGTGGCACTGGTGAACCAGAGGGTGCTGTGATGAACCAGAGGGGGACAGTGATGATCCAGAGGGTGGCAGTGGCGAACCAGAGGGTGGCAGTGATGAACCAGAGGGGGACAGTGATGATCCAGAGGGTGGCAGTGGCAAACCAGAGGGTGGCAGTAATGAGCCAGAGGGTGGCAGAGATTAACTAGAGGGTGGCAGTGGTGAACCAGAGGGTGGCAGTGGTAAACCAGAGGGTGGCAGTGATGAACCAGAGGGTGGCACTGGTGAACCAGAGGGTGCTGTGATGAACCAGAGGGGGACAGTGATGATCCAGAGGGTGGCAGTGATGAACCAGAGAATGGCACTGGTGAACCAGAGGGTGCTGTAATGAACCAGAGGGTGGCAGTGATGAACCAGAGGGGGACAGTGATGATCCAGAGGGTGGCAGTGGCAAGCCAGAGGGTGGCAGTGATGAACCAGAGGGTGGCAGTGATGGTCCTGAAGGTGGCAGTGTCGAAACAGAGGGTGGCAGTAATGAACAAGAGGGTGGCAGTGATGAACCAAATGGTGGCAGTGATGAACCAGAGGGTGGCAGTGGTGAACCAGAGGGTGGCACTGATGAACCACAGGGTGGCCCTGGTGAACCAGAGGGTGCTGTGATGAACCAGAGGGTGGCAGAGATGACCAGAGGGTGGCAGTGATGATCCTGAGGGTGGCAGTGGCGAACCAGAGGGTGGCAGTGATGAACCAGAGGGTGGCAGTGGTGAACCAGAGAGTGGCAGTGGTGAACCAGAGGGTGACAGTGCTGAACCAGAGGGTGACAGTGCTGAACCAGAGGGTGACAGTGCTGAACCAGAGGGTGGCAGGGGTGAACCAGAGGGTGGCAGTGGTGAACCAGAGGGTGCTGTGATGAACCAGGGGGTGGCAGTGATGAACCAGAGGGTGACAGTGCTGAACCAGAGGGTGACAGTGCTGAACCAGAGGGTGGCAGTGATGAACCAGAGGGTGGCACTGGTGAACCAGAGGGTGCTGTGATGAACCAGAGGGGGACAGTGATGATCCAGAGGGTGGCAGTGGCGAACCAGAGGGTGGCAGTGATGAACCAGAGGGGGACAGTGATGATCCAGAGGGTGGCAGTGGCAAACCAGAGGGTGGCAGTAATGAACCAGAGGGTGGCAGTGATGAACCAAATGGTGCCAGTGATGAACCAGAGGGTATTGTGATGAACCAGAGGGGGACAGTGATGATCCAGACGGTGGCAGTGGCGAACCAGAGGTAGGCAGTGGTGAACCAGAGGGGGACAGTGATGATTCAGAGGTTGGCAGTGGCAAACCAGAGGGTGGCAGTAATGAACCAGAGGGTGGCAGAGATGAACCAGAGGGTGGTAGTGGTGAACCAGAGGGTGGCAGTGGTGAACCAGAGGGTGGCAGTGATGAACCAGAGGGTGGCACTGGTGACCCAGAGGGTGCTGTGATGAACCAGAGGGGGACAGTGATGATCCAGAGGGTGGCAGTGGCGAACCAGAGGGTGGCAGTGATGAACCAGAGGGGGACAGTGATGATCCAGAGGGTGACAAACCAGAGGGTGGCAGTAATGAACCAGAGGGTGGTAGTGATGAACCAAAGGGTGTTAGTGATGAACCAGAGGGTGCTGTGATGAACCAGAGGGGGACAGTGATGATCCAGAGGGTGGCAGTGGTGAACCAGAGGGTGGCAGTGGTGAACCAGAGGGTGGCAGTGATGAACCAGAGGGTGGCACTGGTGAACCAGAGGGTGCTGTGATGAACCAGAGGGAACAGTGATGATCCAGAGGGTGGCAGTGATGAACCAGAGAATGGCACTGGTGAACCAGAGGGTGCTGTAATGAACCAGGGGGTGGCAGTGATGAACCAGAGGGGGACAGTGATGATCCAGAGGGTGGCAGTGGCAAGCCAGAGGGTGGCAGTGATGAACCAGAGGGTGGCAGTGAGGGTCCTGAGGGTGGCAGTGTCGAAACAGAGGGTGGCAGTAATGAACCAGAGGGTGGCAGTGATGAACCAAATGGTGGCAGTGATGAACCAGAGGGTGGCAGTGGTGAACCAGAGGGTGGCACTGATGAACCAGAGGGTGGCCCTGGTGAACCAGAGGGTGCTGTGATGAACCAGAGGGTGGCAGAGATGACCAGAGGGTGGCAGTGATGATCCTGAGGGTGGCAGTGGCGAACCAGAGGGTGGCAGTGATGAACCAGAGGGTGGCAGTGGTGAACCAGAGAGTGGCAGTGGTGAACCAGAGGGTGACAGTGCTGAACCAGAGGGTGACAGTGCTGAACCAGAGGGTGACAGTGCTGAACCAGAGGGTGACAGTGCTGAACCAGAGGGTGGCAGGGGTGAACCAGAGGGTGGCAGTGGTGAACCAGAGGGTGCTGTGATGAACCAGGGGGTGGCAGTGATGAACCAGAGGGTGACAGTGCTGAACCAGAGGGTGACAGTGCTGAACCAGAGGGTGGCAGTGATGAACCAGAGGGTGGCACTGGTGAACCAGAGGGTGCTGTGATGAACCAGAGGGGGACAGTGATGATCCAGAGGGTGGCAGTGGCGAACCAGAGGGTGGCAGTGATGAACCAGAGGGGGACAGTGATGATCCAGAGGGTGGCAGTGGCAAACCAGAGGGTGGCAGTAATGAACCAGAGGGTGGCAGTGATGAACCAAATGGTGGCAGTGATGAACCAGAGGGTATTGTGATGAACCAGAGGGGGACAGTGATGATCCAGACGGTGGCAGTGGCAAACCAGAGGTAGGCAGTGGTGAACCAGAGGGGTCAGTGATGATCCAGAGGTTGGCAGTGGCAAACCAGAGGGTGGCAGTAATGAACCAGAGGGTGGCAGAGATGAACCAGAGGGTGGCAGTGGTGAACCAGAGGGTGGCAGTGGTGAACCAGAGGGTGGCAGTGATGAACCAGAGGGTGGCACTGGTGACCCAGAGGGTGCTGTGATGAACCAGAGGGGGACAGTGATGATCCAGAGGGTGGCAGTGGCGAACCAGAGGGTGGCAGTGATGAACCAGAGGGGGACAGTGATGATCCAGAGGGTGGCAAACCAGAGGGTGGCAGTAATGAACCAGAGGGTGGTAGTGATGAACCAAAGGGTGGTAGTGATGAACCAGAGGGTGCTGTGATGAACCAGAGGGGGACAGTGATGATCCAGAGGGTGGCAGTGGTGAACCAGGGGGTGGCAGTGGTGAACCAGAGGGTGGCAGTGATGATCCAGAGGGTGGCAGTGTTGATCCTGAGGGTGGCATTGGCGAAACAGAGGGTGGCAGTAATGAACCAGAGGGTGGCAGTGATGAACCAAAGGGTGGCAGTGATGAACCAGAGGGTGGCAGTGGTGAACCAAAGGGTGGCAGTGATGAACCAAAGGCTGGCAGTGATGAACCAGAGGGTGACAGTGGTGAACCAGAGGGTAGCAGTGATGAACCAGAGAATGGCTCTGGTGAACCAGAGGGTGCTGTGATGAACCAGAGGGTGGCAGAGATGAACCAGAGGGTGGCAGTGATGATCCTGAGGGCGGCAGTGGCGAACCAGAGGGTGGCAGTGATGAACCAGAGGGGGACAGTGATGATCCAGAGGGTGGCAGTGGCAAACCAGAGGGTGGCAGTAATGAACCAGAGGGTGGCAGAGATGAACCAGAGGGTGGCAGTGGTGAACCAGAGGGTGGCAGTGGTAAACCAGAGGGTGGCAGAGATGAACCAGAGGGTGGCACTGGTGAACCAGAGGGTGCTATGATGAACCAGAGGGGGACAGTGATTATCCAGAGGGTGGCAGTGGTGAACCAGAGGGTGGCAGTGATGAACCAGAGATTGACACTGGTGAACCAGAGGGTGCTGTAATGAACCAGAGGGTGGCAGTGATGAACCAGAGGGGGACAGTGATGATCCTGAGGGTGGCAGTGGCAAACCAGAGGGTGGCAGTAATAAGCCAGAGGGTGGCAGAGATTAACCAGAGGGTGGCAGTGGTGAACCAGAGGGTGGCAGTGGTAAACCAGAGGGTGGCAGTGATGAACCAGAGGGTGGCACTGGTGAACCAGAGGGTGCTGTGATGAACCAGAGGGGGACAATGATGATCCAGAGGGTGGCAGTGGTGAACCAGAGGGTGGCAGTGATGAAAAAGAGAATGGCACTGGTGAACCAGAGGGTGCTGTAATGAACCAGAGGGTGGCAGTGATGAACCAGAGGGGGACAGTGATGATCCAGAGGGTGGCAGTGGCAAACCAGAGGGTGGCAGTGATGAACCAGAGGGTGGCAGTGATGGTCCTGAGGGTGGCAGTGGTGAAACAGAGGGTGGCAGTAATGAACCAGAGGGTGGCAGTGATGAACCAAATGGTGGCAGTGATGAACCAGAGGGTGGCAGTGGTGAACCAGAGGGTGGCACTGATGAACCAGAGGGTGGCCCTGGTGAACCAGAGGGTGCTGTGATGAACCAGAGGGTGGCAGAGATGACCAGAGGGTGGCAGTGATGATCCCGAGGATGGCAGTGGCGAGCCAGAGGGTGGCAGTGATGAACCAGAGGGTGGCAGTGGTGAACCAGAGAGTGGCAGTGGTGAACCAGAGGGTGACAGTGCTGAACCAGAGGGTGACAGTGCTGAACCAGAGGGTGACAGTGCTGAACCAGAGGGTGACAGTGCTGAACCAGAGGGTGGCAGGGGTGAACCAGAGGGTGGCAGTGGTGAACCAGAGGGTGCTGTTATGAACCAGAGGGTGGCAGTGATGAACCAGAGGGTGACAGTGCTGAACCAGAGGGTGACAGTGCTGAACCAGAGGGTGGCAGTGATGAACCAGAGGGTGGCACTGGTGAACCAGAGGGTGCTGTGATGAACCAGAGGGGGACAGTGATGATCCAGAGAGTGGCAGTGGCGAACCAGAGGGTGGCAGTGATGAACCAGAGGGGGACAGTGATGATCCAGAGGGTGGCAGTGGCAAACCAGAGGGTGGCAGTAATGAGCCAGAGGGTGGCAGAGATTAACTAGAGGGTGGCAGTGGTGAACCAGAGGGTGGCAGTGGTAAACCAGAGGGTGGCAGTGATGAACCAGAGGGTGGCACTGGTGAACCAGAGGGTGCTGTGATGAACCAGAGGGGGACAGTGATGATCCAGAGGGTGGCAGTGATGAACCAGAGAATGGCACTGGTGAACCAGAGGGTGCTGTAATGAACCAGAGGGTGGCAGTGATGAACCAGAGGGGGACAGTGATGATCCAGAGGGTGGCAGTGGCAAGCCAGAGGGTGGCAGTGATGAACCAGAGGGTGGCAGTGATGGTCCTGAGGGTGGCAGTGTCGAAACAGAGGGTGGCAGTAATGAACAAGAGGGTGGCAGTGATGAACCAAATGGTGGCAGTGATGAACCAGAGGGTGGCAGTGGTGAACCAGAGGGTGGCACTGATGAACCAGAGGGTGGCCCTGGTGAACCAGAGGGTGCTGTGATGAACCAGAGGGTGGCAGAGATGACCAGAGGGTGGCAGTGATGATCCTGAGGGTGGCAGTGGCGAACCAGAGGGTGGCAGTGATGAACCAGAGGGTGGCAGTGGTGAACCAGAGAGTGGCAGTGGTGAACCAGAGGGTGACAGTGCTGAACCAGAGGGTGACAGTGCTGAACCAGAGGGTAACAGTGCTGAACCAGAGGGTGGCAGGGGTGAACCAGAGGGTGACAGTGGTGAACCAGAGGGTGCTGTGATGAACCAGAGGGTGGCAGTGATGAACCAGAGGGTGGCACTGGTGAACCAGAGGGTGCTGTGATGAACCAGAGGGGGACAGTGATGATCCAGAGGGTGGCAGTGGCGAACCAGAGGGTGGCAGTGATGAACCAGAGGGGGACAGTGATGATCCAGAGGGTGGCAGTGGCAAACCAGAGGGTGGCAGTAATGAACCAGAGGGTGGCAGTGATGAACCAAATGGTGCCAGTGATGAACCAGAGGGTATTGTGATGAACCAGAGGGGGACAGTGATGATCCAGACGGTGGCAGTGGCGAACCAGAGGTAGGCAGTGGTGAACCAGAGGGGGACAGTGATGATTCAGAGGTTGGCAGTGGCAAACCAGAGGGTGGCAGTAATGAACCAGAGGGTGGCAGAGATGAACCAGAGGGTGGTAGTGGTGAACCAGAGGGTGGCAGTGGTGAACCAGAGGGTGGCAGTGATGAACCAGAGGGTGGCACTGGTGACCCAGAGGGTGCTGTGATGAACCAGAGGGGGACAGTGATGATCCAGAGGGTGGCAGTGGCGAACCAGAGGGTGGCAGTGATGAACCAGAGGGGGACAGTGATGATCCAGAGGGTGACAAACCAGAGGGTGGCAGTAATGAACCAGAGGGTGGTAGTGATGAACCAAAGGGTGTTAGTGATGAACCAGAGGGTGCTGTGATGAACCAGAGGGGGACAGTGATGATCCAGAGGGTGGCAGTGGTGAACCAGAGGGTGGCAGTGGTGAACCAGAGGGTGGCAGTGATGAACCAGACGGTGGCACTGGTGAACCAGAGGGTGCTGTGATGAACCAGAGGGGGACAGTGATGATCCAGAGGGTGGCAGTGATGAACCAGAGAATGGCACTGGTGAACCAGAGGGTGCTGTAATGAACCAGGGGGTGGCAGTGATGAACCAGAGGGGGACAGTGATGATCCAGAGGGTGGCAGTGGCAAGCCAGAGGGTGGCAGTGATGAACCAGAGGGTGGCAGTGATGGTCCTGAGGGTGGCAGTGTCGAAACAGAGGGTGGCAGTAATGAACCAGAGGGTGGCAGTGATGAACCAAATGGTGGCAGTGATGAACCAGAGGGTGGCAGTGGTGAACCAGAGGGTGGCACTGATGAACCAGAGGGTGGCCCTGGTGAACCAGAGGGTGCTGTGATGAACCAGAGGGTGGCAGAGATGACCAGAGGGTGGCAGTGATGATCCTGAGGGTGGCAGTGGCGAACCAGAGGGTGGCAGTGATGAACCAGAGGGTGGCAGTGGTGAACCAGAGAGTGGCAGTGGTGAACCAGAGGGTGACAGTGCTGAACCAGAGGGTGACAGTGCTGAACCAGAGGGTGACAGTGCTGAACCAGAGGGTGGCAGGGGTGAACCAGAGTGTGGCAGTGGTGAACCAGAGGGTGCTGTGATGAACCAGGGGGTGGCAGTGATGAACCAGAGGGTGACAGTGCTGAACCAGAGGGTGACAGTGCTGAACCAGAGGGTGGCAGTGATGAACCAGAGGGTGGCACTGGTGAACCAGAGGGTGCTGTGATGAACCAGAGGGGGACAGTGATGATCCAGAGGGTGGCAGTGGCGAACCAGAGGGTGGCAGTGATGAACCAGAGGGGGACAGTGATGATCCAGAGGGTGGCAGTGGCAAACCAGAGGGTGGCAGTAATGAACCAGAGGGTGGCAGTGAAGAACCAAATGGTGGCAGTGATGAACCAGAGGGTATTGTGATGAACCAGAGGGGGACAGTGATGATCCAGACGGTGGCAGTGGCAAACCAGAGGTAGGCAGTGGTGAACCAGAGGGGTCAGTGATGATCCAGAGGTTGGCAGTGGCAAACCAGAGGGTGGCAGTAATGAACCAGAGGGTGGCAGAGATGAACCAGAGGGTGGCAGTGGTGAACCAGAGGGTGGCAGTGGTGAACCAGAGGGTGGCAGTGATGAACCAGAGGGTGGCACTGGTGACCCAGAGGGTGCTGTGATGAACCAGAGGGGGACAGTGATGATCCAGAGGGTGGCAGTGGCGAACCAGAGGGTGGCAGTGATGAACCAGAGGGGGACAGTGATGATCCAGAGGGTGGCAAACCAGAGGGTGGCAGTAATGAACCAGAGGGTGGTAGTGATGAACCAAAGGGTGGTAGTGATGAACCAGAGGGTGCTGTGATGAACCAGAGGGGGACAGTGATGATCCAGAGGGTGGCAGTGGTGAACCAGGGAGTGGCAGTGGTGAACCAGAGGGTGGCAGTGATGATCCAGAGGGTGGCAGTGTTGATCCTGAGGGTGGCATTGGCGAAACAGAGGGTGGCAGTAATGAACCAGAGGGTGGCAGTGATGAAACAAAGGGTGGCAGTGATGAACCAGAGGGTGGCAGTGGTGAACCAAAGGGTGGCAGTGATGAACCAAAGGCTGGCAGTGATGAACCAGAGGGTGACAGTGGTGAACCAGAGGGTAGCAGTGATGAACCAGAGAATGGCTCTGGTGAACCAGAGGGTGCTGTGATGAACCAGAGGGTGGCAGAGATGAACCAGAGGGTGGCAGTGATGATCCTGAGGGCGGCAGTGGCGAACCAGAGGGTGGCAGTGATGAACCAGAGCAGTGATTCCCAAATTTTTGATCTGTGGCTCCCTTGACCTAATCGGCAGTTGGCCACCATTATTTTACCGGTGGTTGGGTGGTATGTACCTCCTGTTATCTTCCTTAAAGTAATTGGGATGCATTCTTTCACTCATCCAACTATCCGTTCACTCATCCAGCCATCCGTTCTCTATCCATCCACCCTTTCTCTTCACTCATCTATCCATCCTTTTGTCCATCTACCCCTTTCACTAACTCATCAATCCTTACATTCACCCTTTCACTCTTCCATCCATTCACCGTTTCACTTATCAATTCATCCATCCACCCATTCACTTGCCCATCATCTACCCTTTCATTTATCCATCCTTTCACACACCCATCCACCAATTCACTCACACATCAGCTGCCCTTTCACTCATCCATCCATCCTTTCACACACCCATCCACACTTTTACCCATCCATCTACCTTTCCACCCATACATCCATCTATTTACCTTTTCTCTCATCCATACTTCCACTCATTCACTCATCCATCCATCCTTTCTTTCATTATCTATCCATTCCCCCTTTCATTCATGCATTCATCCTTTCAGTAATCCTTCCAGCCATTCAGACATTTCTTCACTTATTTACTCACCCACCTTACCACATTATGAGCTGAGCTTTGTCTGCAGAGTTGCAGGCAGAAGTGGCCTATCAAGAACGAACTACAACAAGGGGTGGGGTGCGGTGGGGGAGAGTTCACTATGCCCCTGTACATAGGCATACTGAAAACGTAGAAGTCATGAGTCACACATGATGCACAGTGCCAGGATGTGAGGTTACTGTAACATGGTGTTGTTTCCAGGGCTTTAAGCGGTGTAAAAAAAATGGGGGGTCTCTTCAAAGGGGGTGTTGGATGTAATTAAGAGCGCAGTTTAAAACACCTAGGCTAAAAATCTGCGCTTAGCATAGTGTTGCGCCCGACTGGTATTATGTTGTTTCTGTCCTTGCATCCAGATATATAATACAGCAAGTATCATTGCACCAACAACAAGACATGATTATTGGCTTTGTCAATGGTTGCTAGTTCCTTAAAATAAAAAAGCAGCAACCATGGCATTGTTGAATATAATATTGAAAATACTTCAGTTCAAAAATGATGAGACAGTGAAAGTTAACCTGTTCTTTTAAACTTATTTCACAGGCTTCTTTAAATGAAGTGTTCTCTAACATTGCAGCGTGGGCGTTTTACTTTTTTTTTTTCTAACAGAATGCCCTTCTGTACACTGAGGCAGGAGGAGCCCGCCACATGCTTAAACACCCCTCACTGCCCCATTGGCATTCAGTAAGTGGCAATCAGCCCCATACAGAATTTCAATGGGCGGGAGGGGCTGCTCCTGTGCTCCTGGAGGAGTGCGAGGCGGCTCCAGCAGCGGGGGTGAGGCCTCTCACAGGGGAGCAGCGCTGCTCCCTGTGATGGCCCTGGAATTTATGGACGGTTGGTCACCGTAGCTGTGCGCGGCGACCCTGGCACCTCATTACGGCGCACTGGGGCGCCGCGGCGCACAGTTTGGGAACCACAGAACCAGAGGGTGGCAGTGGTGAACCAGAGAGTGGCAGTGGTGAACAAGAGGGTGACAGTGCTGAACCAGAGGGTGACAGTGCTGAACCAGAGGGTGGCAGGGGTGAGCCAGAGGGTGGCAGTGGTGAACCAGAGGGTGACAGTGCTGAACCAGAGGGTGGCAGTGGTGAACGAGAGGGTGCTGTGCCCATACACGACCGCATGGGTAACTTTGCCGTGCAAGCGGCTCGGGACTCCCCACAAAGCCCCGCAAACATGCAAAAAGCCCGCAAACACGCAAAAACCCCAAAATTCGCAATTTCGCACAAATTCGTGAATTATGCGGATCGCGAATTCGCTTTCGCACCATTTCGCGGACCGCGATTTCGCAGATTTTGCCCATGCTTAAAGGAGACAAAGGACTTCTGGGTGTGACCACCAGTTTGAGAAGTATGTTGGGAAGTTAAGTGTTGGTTAGGCACCGTCGGTTTGGGCACACAAATCCGTGGGAGGTCGGTGCAGGGATGACTTTTGGGGTCGGATCTCCTTACCAGCTTCTGGTCGCGGTTAGGGGGCCTTCTGGATTTAGACTGCAGGCGCCGGCTGGAGGCCTGAGGCAGGTCAGAGGTTGCCGGATCTCGGTTCAGGATCGCTGGCGTGACCTTTTTCCGCTCGAGCTCGGGCTGGGTTCGGCAGGTGCATAGTGGGCTGGATTTGCGATCTACGGCTGCTGCCAGAGGTTGCAGTTGAACAAATCTGGTGCTCACGGTGAGAAGCAGTCTTTGGGAGTGAAGGCAGGCAGGTCCTCCGGGGTTTTTGAGGTTGCTGGCTGCAGGACACACCGGGATTTCGCAGGAGCAAGTTCAAGGGGAGACAGGCCTGTAGGGCGACGGCCAAGTCAGTAGGCGTCTTCCTCTTGTTAGCTGGCTGCACAGCTATTCAGTCCTTCTTTATTTCTACTTGTCATTTCTGGATCTGAGGAAGCAAGGTTCAGGGTGCCCCCTAAATGACAGATTTAGGGGTGTTACAGGTAGGTAGAGGGAAGGGACCAATTGGTACACCCCCTATTGTGCCACCCTCCAGTGGGAGGGGGCACAAGCCTATCCCTGGTTGGTTGGGTACCCCATCCTCAAGATGGCTGGGATTCTGAGTTGCGCTTTACCTCGCCTCCCCCTCCTGAGGGATGGAGTTGGCAGAACTGGGCACACCCCTCTTCCTTTCTTGTTTTTCCCACCGGTTCTCCCGCCCAAAGTGGGGGGCAGAACTGGTGGGGACCTGTTGCTAAAAGCACCAAGTGGTCTGGAGAAGCTCACAAAGGCGGCAAGCCTTTGAAGCTTCTCCTTCGTGAACCCTGCCCATCCTGGGGGAGGAGGCTTGGCACCTCGTCCCAGGATGTGCATTGTTTCAGGCCTCCGAGAACAGCAGGCTCTTGACCCAGGGGTCCAGAAACACGTCCGGTGGTTGCAACCTAAGCAGCCACTCAGTCGGGACACTAGAGGTGGGTTTGTTTTCAGGGGGCATCTCTGAGATGCCCCCTGTGTGCATTTTTCATTAAATCCCACACTGGCATCAGGGTGGGTTTAATGTGCTGAGAAGTTTGATACCAAACCTGTGTAGTTCGTAATGACAAACTTCCAGCACCATATACTCTTAATGGTAGCACTACACTTACAGTGCCCAAGAATGGACTCTGTAGGGGCACAGTGTCATGATCACGCGCTCACGGCCAGCCTGCCGCCCTCATCTTTTCTGTGTGTGTATGCCTCAATTGAAAGTAGTAGGGACTACATATCCCACAATCCTTAGAGGGCACAGCCCGGCTGACCAGGAAGGAGCATACTCCTATTTAAGCCCCGCCCCCACCGGGTTCGGCGCTTGACAAACTGCCTGTGAGCTTTGGACCGAGAGTGCTGCGTTTTTGAGCCTTCTTCGTTGTTTCCGGTCGATTCATCTGCACAGAGCAAGTTGGAACGGACTTCACGTTCCTACTGCGGTTTGCTCGAACTTGCATGCAACCCTTTCCTTGGAGCGCGGGTGAAGCTCTACCCAGGGAGAACCGCGTCTCTGTTCATGGAGCTGAACAGGAGACGATTTCTACGTGCTGTCAGGGAGAAGGACTGTTTACCTCCCGATAGCGAACCTAAAGACATTGGTTCGATGCTTCACGGTTCCAGAAAAGAACCGTAGAACTCTGGATTGCCTTTTGTTTCCTTTTTGCTTGCTTTTACCTTACCGCCTGTACGAGACTCTGGATTACTTGGGCGACTAAGAGCCAGATACAATTGGATTTAATCCGGAGACCTGGAGACCGGGAACCGGACACTCCCCCCTTCCTGTGGGCCCAGAGACTTCCGAGTACAATTACGCCTTCCATTGTGCGACCTTCACAAGACAACCTTCGCATTGGCACCGCCCTCTGAAGAACGATCCTAGACACATCCATGTGAGTTCCAAGGGGGTTGTACCCATAATTGTTATTGGAGGTGTGCTACCTTGCTGTGCTTGTGGGGGTGTGCTTGTGGTGCTACTCATTTTCCCTTATTGCTGTCTTCCTGATACAGGGTCTCTGAGGGAGTATAGAAAAGCAGTCAACCCTTCCTGTGACGGAACAGGCTCTTTTGGCATTCCTTTCTCCCCTTCCCCTTTTCCCTCGAATGCTTATCTTACCACAGTGTGACATCCGTTGTGGTGGGTTTAGTGTTTGGGAGACATTGGGTCTTACTCTTCACGGTGTCGCTCCTGCTGGCCGTCCTGAAGGTTAGTGGCGTTTTAAGTTGGGCGCTACTGACTCCTGACACACAGGCCTTAGAGGCCTTCTCTGGTCATGGTTATGTTATGTTATGTTAAATATTGATAAAGCGCTCAAATCACCCTGGGGCATCCCGGCGCTAACTAGGCAAGTGTACTGAGAGTTAATAGCCCGGATAAGTTAAGTTTCTTTGTCAAAACAGAAAAGCTTTCAGCGGTTTCCTGAAGATGCTGTAACTTGGGATTTTGCATAGAGCCGGAGGGAGCGCATTCCAATATCTTGGAGCAAGATATAAGAAGGCTCTACCCCAGTGCGGACAAGATGAATTCGAGGAACCTGCAGGAGATCCTGAGTACTGGATCTAAGAGTCCTGCAAGGCGACTAATTACCATGGCCTGGACTAAAGTTCTGCGGTGGGGGGTGGGCATATAGAGTAGAATTTTCCTTAAAAAGCCGGAGACCATTATAGCACAAACTCGTCGTAGCCGCTATGTGATCCTTCATACTCAGAGCCCGGTCCAATCTTAAACCCAGATTTTTTACTGTCTGTTTGGGGGAGGGGGCCAAGCCCAACTGAGTAGGCCACCAGTCCTCCGACCAAATGTCCATGGCTTTATCCATGAGCATAACCTCAGTTTTTTCCGGATTCAACTGGAGACAATTTGCTGTCCTCCAGTTCGAGATGGCAAGCATACCGGTGGCAAAGCGGATTTTGTCGAGCTCTGGGTTTGGACCGATGGTAAACATAAGCTGCGTATCATCAGCATACGAGATGATCTCAAAACTCAGCCGCTCGACTTTCCCTGCCAGCGGAGCCATGAAATTGAAAAGAGTTGGGCTTAGACAAGAGCCCTGCGGAACACCCTTGTCGAGATGCATTTTCACCGAGGTATAAGGTCCCAGCATAACCGTTTGGGTTCTCTCAGACAAAAAGTGTTTGAGCCACTTGAGAGCAACCCCCTTGATACCACAGGAGAAAAATCTCTCTGCCAGCTTAGAATGTAAAATGGCATCAAAAGCTACGGAGAGATCTAGGAGGATCAGAATTACTGAGCCTCCCGCATCTATAGTCTGTCTGAGAGTTGGTCATGGGCAGAATCGCGGTCTCAATGCTAAAACCTGGCCGGAAACCCAACTGGTAGGAATCCAAAAGATGGTTATCTTCCAAGTAAGAACTTAATTGTTGGTTAATAATACCTTCCAATATGTTGCCCAACAAAGGTAGCAAAGAAATAGGACGGTAATTACCAAGGATTAAAGGATCAGCCATAGTTTTTTTTAATATAGGGTGCACAAATGCCTCCTTCCAAATGGCTGAGATAGTACCAGTATGGATCGAATGATTAAATATATCTCGGATTACCGGGGCATAGCTTGTGGCTAGCAGCGCCATTGTTTGTGGAGGGCAAAGATCTGACGGTGACCCAGATTTGGCAGCAGCAAGACCTTTTATGACCTCCTCCGTTGTGATCAATTCAAAACTGCTAAGAGAACTAACCACTCTCTCATTCTGCTCCTCAGATAAAGTGGGAGTTACCGCGTCATGTGGGACTGATGGAAGAAAGTTCTCATACATTATTGATATTTTCTCATGGAAATAGGATGCCAAGGAGTTACATAGATCCTGCGATTCAACAGGCGCCTGACTACAGACTTTAGGAGATACAAAATCCTGTACTATACCAGAAAATATTACTTGCATTTTCAATATGGTTGATGATAAACCGGCGTCTAGCCCCTTTTAAGTTTAGGTGGTATTTGGCTAGAGCCTGTCTATAGAGAAGTCTATTTTGGTGAGTCTTGCTAGAGCGCCACGTTCTTTCCAGATGCCTGCAAATGGCTTTTTCTATTTTGAGTTCCACCATATACCAAGGGGTGGAGGACCGTCGTTGAATAGGGCTCTGTTTCTTTTTTGGTATAACCACATCTAGGGCTGTTTCCAAGGCAATATTAAATGCCTCCAACTTTATAGATACTTCCTCAATGTTCGTTACCAATTCTGGGGAGAAAGCCTTGTTGAATGCCTTAGAGAGAGATTGCACCAAGTCCAACTCTGTTTAGGAATATGTCTAATGTGGCATTTAGAGCTCTTCTGGCACGGCTGCTGAATATAGATCGAGATCACAGAGTGATCCGTCCAAGAGAGGAGATCACGAGGGTCACATCTTAACTGGTCTATGTTGGAGAAGACCAGATCTAACAGGTGACCTGCTCTATGCGTGGCACCTTCAACCCTTTGGGTAAGTCCCATTAGTTTGAGAGAGGCAAGAAGTTTATTGACCTCGGGATCAGTAGAATTATCCCCATGGAAGTTAAAATCTCCAAGCAGGAGGAATGTGTTAGCAGCGAGTACACGTAGGGCAAGATGTTCCACCAGAAGATCTATAAATTTGGCTCTGGGACCTGGGGGCTGATAAATTGAGGCGCCATACCAGCTGTCGGAAGCAGACAAGGAGACTTGAAAGATTCATAGTTCTAGACAGTCATTACTGACCGTAGAAACCCAGTTCATGGGCAGGTGACTTTTTAAGGCAATGGCGATACCTCCTCCAGTTTTAGTCTCTTTGTCCAAATGAATAAGTTTATAATTCTCTGGTATGGCCAGGGTAATCATAAGATGGTTAGAGGCGCACAACCATGTTTCGGTGAAGAAACAGACAGCAGGGTCATGCGAAACAATCATGTCCCATATTTCAAATGGGTGTTTGGCAAGAGATCTAACGTTGCACATAATATATTTCTGACTCTTAGTAGCTGGTTCTAGTGTTATCCCAAGGGATTGAAGATCCCCTGCCGGCGTTGCCATTTGAAATTGCCAGTGGTTGCAGGTTACTGGCCCTTCTAAGAAAAGCGGGAACTTCTGAGCACAGTTCGCATAGGAGTGATTATTAACTTGTGCCAATGTTTTGATTTCAATAAAGGATTCAGCTGAATAACATATGGGAACTGGGTGACCGACTTTACCTTAGAAGAGGCAGCGTCCCTGGCCTCTGGGCTCGTTTAGGTGCTGACGGGCGCAGACGGACTTGCATTTGGCACGCCTTTGGCGCGCCCGCTGAGCGCGTCTGCTGCGCGAACACGCTTGCATCCTCTTTAATAGAGCCCAAGGAGCAAACACCAGAGCACTGATCGCGCTGTCACCCACAAGATGTCTGGCCGCTCCTGCAGTGGTGTGTGTATTGTCCCTCCAAGAAGCCCAGCGCCTACTTGGCTGAGAAATCGGCAGGGACCGAAGGTTTCAATCAGTGCAAGTTAAATTGTAAGTTAAATTGTAAATACAGATTTAAAACAAAGTGCGGCGTGAATTAAAAGAAATCTCTACTCCCGGCATCCGCCTCAGGAGTCAATTACCTAGTACACAGCACACGCGATTCCAGCCTCTTTAATAGAGCCCGAGGAGAAAACACTAGAGCGCTGATCGCGCTGTCCCCCCCAAGATGTCTGCCCGCTCCTGCAGTGGTGTGTGTATTGTCCCTCCAAGAAGCTCAGCGCCTACTTGGCTGAGAAACCGGCAGGGACCGAAGATGTCAATCAGTGCAAGTTAAATTGTAAGTTAAATTGTAAATACAGATTTAAAACAAAGTGCGGCGTGAATTAAAAGAAATCTCTACTCCCAGCTTTTGCCCCCCCTGGCCTTTGTATATTAAACCGCTGCTTTTGACAGTGTTAGCCATAGTAAACTCTGGAGTATCTTGGCAGGTATGGGGGTGGAACCATCTATAATTCTTTTTCTAAGAGAACTGTATAATAATGTGAGTGCGCGGGTACGATACGGATGTAAGGGAGATTGCACGGCACCATTCCAAGTAGAGAGGGGGGATAGACAGGGCTGTGTTCTGGCACCCTTCTTATTTACTCCATATAGCCATGTTAGAGGGGTGCCGGGACCCACCACAGTCACACATACGCCCTATACCCGCCCTACTCTATGTGTATGACGCCGTAGTCATGGACCGCACACCAATAGGGCTACAACGGGCCCTGGACAGTTATAATACGTTTATGGGAAATACTACCAAACTTTTATCATGAGCTGTGGGTCAGCTGGAAGAAAACGGAAAGACATATATAGATAATAAAAAGGTGGAGTCTACTAAAATGTATCCCTATTTAGGTATTTTATTCGATAACAAAGGCTCATGGTGCCAGGCTGTACAAGTGAAATCCACTATAGCTCTAGTTAATTTCTGCCAAAAACTAGGAAAGAGGCCTCCGGCAGAGATGCTACAAATATACCAAGCAAAGTGTGTCACCGTAGCCACTTATGGGGCTGGGATATGGGGGTATCGCGCTATAAAAGATATCCAGAAGGTGGAAAATGCATTTTTAAGCTATTTATTGGCAGTTTCACGCTCTACTTCTACCTATCTTTGCCACAGTGAGCTGGGCCTATTATATATTTCCGACTTAATAAAGGTACACCCAATATTGCTATAGAATCGGATTTGGACTTCCCAAAAACTGTGTTTAATCGGGACATTTTAACAGATTATTTGAAACTAGATCACTCCTTGGAGATTGGATGGCTAAATTATATAAAAAAACTTTATGATAGACCTAGGGCGGCCAGATTTTTATGACAACCCTATACTGTTGGGAGCTTTTCCTAGCAAACTATTTAAAAAAAATTGTCTGGCCCATTTGCAAGCAAGTTGATTTGCTACCGAAGCATCAAGGCCTATGGTCCAACATAGCTAAATGATCCGATCCATTATTGGTATCCAGCCATATTCAACATACTTACTTAGTGGCTACGATAGATTCCTCCTAGTACCATTCAGACTGGATGTTTTCCATCATTTGGTAAGCTTCCCGACCTTAAATGATTGGTCGTGGAATTTACCAAACTGTTTTTGTGACGGTGTTTCCCCCCAAACAACTATCCATGTAATTCTCTTGAGTAAGTTTTATCAAGATCAAAGAAAGAGGTGGATTAAACCACTATTAAAAAGTACTGGGCTTGAGGCAATGCCGCCCAGCCTATCTTGCGCTACAGTTTTTGGATAAGTAGGGGCAGATTTACAAGCCCGTACGCCACATTTGCGCCGCCGTTACGTCACTTTTGTGACACAGTGGCGGCGCAAAGCCAGTGCCATGCCATCTTGGGAGATGCGTCACGTTGTAAAGCCCTGCGCCACATCTGGGCGTTCCGACATGGGGGGGGGGGCGTTTCGGCGCAGGAACGCCTCCTAAAAGTGGCTGAGTGAAATCCACAAGATTTCACCTAGTCACTTTTACGGCCATGCTGCGTCAAAACCCTGCGCCTGCTTATAAAGCGCACTGCTACCCTGAGGTGTCCTGGTGCTGAGTACTGGTTACCTGCGGGGAAACGTGAGCTGTTATTGAGAGAAAAGCCAAGTTTTCAAACCCTTCCGAAAGGAGATAAGATCAGGAGCATTTCTTAGTTGAAGTGGAAGTTCATTCCATGCTTTAGAGGCACATTGAAAGAAACTTTGGCCTTCCCAGTTGGTTTTCTTAAACATGGAAGTTTGAACTAATTTATACCCGGAGGAACGCAGAGTTCTGCTGGGGACATACCATGTGAGTCTATGCTTGAGAAACTCTGGGCCAATACCATTCGCTGCTTTAAAGACCACACAAAGGGCCTTAAACCGTGATCTGAGTGGAATTGGGAGCCAATGTAATTTCCTCAGCTCTCCTCTGACCGAAGCGAACCTTGTGGTTTCCGACAGCAATCTGACTGCCGCATTCTGGACCAGTTGCAGCTTGTACATGTGTTGTTTCTGTACATTAAGATAGAGGCTGTTGCAATAGTCCAGACGGGACAAAATCAGAGCTGTAACAACCGTCCTTAGGTTGTTGGTTGAGAAGAAGAACTTGATTTTTTAAATAATTCTGAGGACCCTGAAACAGGCAGAGGTCACCTGGTTCACTTGGTCCTCCATGGTGAATTTATTATCCACCAAGACTCCCAGATTCTTAGCTTTCCTAGAAGGTATTGGGCAGGAACCCAGCTCTTCCGGCCACCAGTCCGGCGTCCATACCCGGGGGTTATTGCCAAACTTTACAACCTCTGTTTTTGCCGAGTTGAGCTTTAAGCAATTAGATGACATCCAGATTGAAATGGAGCTCATACATTTATGAGACCTGTCCCCTGCTTCTCTTTCCGCTCCCTCCGTCAGCGACAACACAACCTGTGTGTCATCAGCGTAGGAGTGTGGAGCCGGAGGTGCATCGCTCTGCGGCAGATGCTGTTGGCAGAATTGGGACTCTGTGGTGAAGCCTCATAGGAATTGACATGCACTTGGTGGAGTGGCCGTTCACCTACCGCGACTGGGCCCTGATCTCACGTCAGCAGCAATACCTCAGGGGCTTAAACGGCGACCCTTGGCGGTGTGAGGATGGACCGGTGACCGAGAGTGCCGTGTGCGGAAGCCCTGTTCCGGTCCTTACACATACCTCCTGGCACTGCTTACATCTGGAGGAGCACCTGTCCCCCCACCTGAAGCTGTAGGGCCCCGCTGGTCATGGCCATGACCACACAACGATCCAGCAATGACACCATGAGTAAGGATCCTTCCATTAAAGACCTGCTTCAGAAAATGGGTGGGAAGAAGGCTGGTGAAGCAGGGATGAATTCAGATGCAGGCCACGCGGCTGAGCCGGTCACAAAAGAATTCATGGAACAACTCTTCAGCTCCCTCCGGGATGACTTCGCTAGCCTGCGACAAAAGATCGCCTCCGATGTCAAGCAGCGCCGGACGGAGCTCAGTGAAGTGGGGGACAGAGTGGATACCCTGGAACGCCAAAGGGGACAGATGAGAGGAAGAGCTCACTACCCAGGCCAGGGAACCGATTGACCTCCGCGAACGGAACAACAAGCTTTATCTCAAGCTGGAAGACTTAGAAAACCACTTGAGGCTCTCTAAGATACGTATTAAGGATGTGCCACTTCAGGCAGACGGTGGCAAGCTGGAAGAATGAGTTATTCGCCTCTTTAAACCCTTGGCCCTGGAGTTGCGGGACAAGGAGGTGACGTTGGACCGCATACACCGTGCCGGGCGCCCCACCTCCGGCACCCGGCCAACCACAAGATATCCTGACTTTCCTGCATTCCTAACGGCAGAAGGAAATAAATATCGCCGCCACACGGGACCAAAGGAGAGTGGATTTCGAGGGCCTTCAGGTGGGGTCTTCCAGGATCTCTCACCCCTCACCCAATAGCGGCGCAGGGAACTACGACTAGTCACGTCCTTCCTCCGTGAGAAGGAAATTCAGTACCAGTGGGGGCACCCATTCTGCCTGTCTTTCGTCTGGAACAATAAAATGCATGGGTTACGAAACTTACAGGAGGCAAAGGCCATACTTGGTGGTGCTTTGACAATTGTGTAGGATTCAGAGGCGGCGGAGGGAGGTCCATCAACCGGGAAGCTGTATAGAGTGGGTAGGAGACGAGGCCCTAGGAGGGGCCCCCAGACAAAGCCGTCAGAGGAGGAACGCCAACAGGAACGGGATGCCTTGCTCCATCAGCTACAGAGCGGGAGGGCTCCGGGGACTGAAGACATTTATTGACCCTGGAAGTCCCGCGACCTGAGGATAACACGAAGATTGAGACATCGGTCTTGGTGGGGGGGGCCCTCTTCAGGGTGGTGATGACCGACCGCCGCTCACATGGACCCCTGCATGTTGGTGCAGATTGTTCCTGTTGGAAGATGACATTGACGTCTTTCTGTGATTTCCATTTTTCCCTCTCTGCTTTTTTCTTCTCTCTTTCCTTTCTTTCTTCCCCTCCACCCACGAGAGATCTGCAGCTCTCCCACAGACAGGTACAGTTTACCTTCAAACTTGGTGGCTGGGGCGGCGGGTGGAGTGGGGAGGACGGAACCACCTGGGTGGAGGTGTGGGCGGTTGGGCTCAATGGAGGAGTGCTGCTTGTGTGTCTTATCTGCTCTTCCCCTTTACAATTGCGCTGGATGCCCCGGGCTTACCCCCATATATACACATAGGGTTTGCCCCCACCATGCTGGAAAGACACAGCAAGGCACTGTGAGGGGAGGTGAGAGTGCTTGGGTTGAGGTCCAGTAGTGAAGTGCCGGAGGGGAGGAGTGAGTATCCTGCCACTCCTGGTTTTCTTCAAGACGTGCTGGGTCAGTGCACAGATGTGCCCTCTCATAATATCCCATGGCACGACTTAAAGTAGTAATCATGAGCTTCAATGTGCGGGTCTTAATTCACCGGCAAAGTGGCGAGCGCTTCTTGCCTTGTTGAGAGATGCAAGAGCGATATTTGCCTTCTACAGGATACCCAACTCATGCGGGCGTACTGGAGGCGACTTAGATCTAAATGGTTTGATAGACAATATTTTTCATTGGGGCCGGGTAAGAAGGCTGGAGTGCCGTTCCTTTTGGCCACGCACTTCCAGGGGACTGTAGTGGGAAACTTTGCAGAGGCGCTGGGCACCTCCTGGCCCTGCGAGTGTTGATGGGAGAGCGAGTGCATACGATAGCCTCGGTCTATAGGCCCAATGAGCGCCAGGAGCCTTTCTTACGTGATACGATAAGCATACTTCTGGGATCTCCTGATGAAGACTTAGTGATAAGGGGTGACTTTAACTTGGTCCCGGCTGCAGAACTGGACAGGTCGGAACATTTGGGTTCGATCACTGATACGTTGCTTCAGAGACTGGGGGAGGCTGGTCTTACTGACACCTAGCGCCATCGTTTCCTGTCTGCACAGGTTTATACCTTCTTCTCCGCGGCTCATCAAATGTACGGCTGCATTGATGTTTTTGGGACTTCGCCCAGAGTCGCGGCGTCAACCGACGACGTCTCTGTTGGGGTGGCGGCGCTCTCTGATCATTCCCCGGTCGTCTTAACACTGATCCTCTCGGGCAGCTCCCTCAGGCGGAATTCGTGGCGCTCAAATCACACATTGATCACATACGATGCTAATATTATCGAGTTACGGGGCGCTATCAAAACCTACTTGGAAATGAACGACGTAGGCTCGGTTGGGGTTGATGCGCTCTGGGACGCCCTGAAGGCTGTCCTCCGCAAGCGCTGTATCGCTATCACAGCGAGCCTAAATAAGGACTGTAAAGCTAAGAGGGGGAATTGGAGGATCAAATTTGGGAGCAGGAGGGGGTTCATCACCGTACTGGGCGGCTCAAACACAGAGACTACTCACGCAGGCAAGGAAACAGCTGCGGGCGCTCGACCTCGATCACGCCGAATATGCTTTGCTCCTCACTGGGCAGCGCTACCATGAGGGGAGGAACAAGGCTGGGAGACTCCTGGCACGCTATCTTCGGGCAGAGACAGCAGCACATTGGCTCACGGAACTTACAAATGCCCAGGGTGAGACCCTGCGGGCGGAAGGGAATAATGCATCCGAATTTAAGGTCTTTTATACGGCGCTATACTCAGCTGAAAGCCTGGATCCTACTGCGACCGAGGAGTACACGCAAGTGGCGCCAGTGACCCCGCTGCTGGACTCCATTGTGACCAATCTGGATGCAGACATCCACCCTGATTACGTTTTACGGGCTATTCAGGGACTTTTGGTTGGCAAGGATCCAGGCAAAGATGGCTTCCTGGCCGATTTTTTTAAAGTTTTTGCACAAGACCTCGGTCCCCTCCTGGCGGCGTCTGTTCAACACCTTCAGTGCAACTGGGAAACTAGCCCCATCAATGTCCATGGCAGAGGTGGTGGTCATTCCCAAACGGGGAAAGGATGCCCGAGAGTCGCCTCATACTGCCCCATCTCCCTGCTTAACGTGGACCTGAACATTTTAACCAGCATTTTAGCGTCCCGACTTGCCCCACATATGTAAGGCATGGTGAACCCGGACCAGTCGGACTTTATCCCAGACCGCAATTGCGGAGATGGTACTTGACGACTATGCCACCTACTGGATAAGACGCAATGCACCCAGACCCTGGCAATACTCCTATCGGTGGATGCCAAAAAGGCATTTGACCGGGTCCATGGCCTTATTTGCAACATGTCCTTTGCCGAGTTGGGCTCGGGGAGCGATTACAGAAATGGGTGGGCTGTATTTATCATGGGCCTCAGGCCCGCATTCGGGTCAATGGGGTGGTCTCCCTGTCCTTTCAGGTTGGGCGCGTCACCAGGCAGGGGTGTCCACTCTCCCCTCTCCTCTTCGCGCTTTATATGGAACCGTTGGCCGAAAGAGTCCGCCAACTCCCCACGGTCACCGGGATCCATATGGGAGATAGGGAACATAAGATTTTGTTGTACGCGGATGACGTGCTCCTCTTCTTGACCCGTCCGTTGCTATCTCTCCCCTCCCTGCTGGCAGATGTTGATGCCTTTAGCGCGGCGTTGGGACTCAAATTTAACCTGAAAAAGACTCAGGCGCTGAGTCTCACGCTGCCAGTGGCAGACCCACATCAACTATCGCTGATCTTCCCATTCTCTTGGGCTGTCAGCGATATCACATACCTGGGGCTCCGAGGTTTCTCGCCTACTTTAAAGACGGCCCATGTGAATCAATCAGAGATGATGGCCAAGGTTCGCCAAGAATTGAACAACTGGAAAAAACATGTCCTCTCATGGCTGGGCAAGATAGCTGCCGTTAAAATTAAGATTTTTAAGTGGAGAAGTGTGGCTCACTGGTTAGAGGAGGCAGACCTGGAAGCAGAGGCCAGCCCGGGACCAGGGTTCAATTCCCGGCGAGGCGGGGTCTTGAGTCCTAAAATGTCCATGGACTCGACAATTCTCGCTCCGGTGCCTACTCGATTCACGGGTTCACACTCTGCGACTCTGGGCAATAGCTTGCTTAATCTCCACAACGGCCCCTCGTGGCGGGATGCCTGGCTTTCACCTTGCGGATACCCTGCCGGGGTTATCTCACAGGGGAATACCAGGACGGGTTCCCTAAGCAAGCGCTTAGAAACCGCTCGGTGATTTGCGCTATATAAATTCCTGTACATTTACATTTACAAGATTCTGCCCTTCTACTTCACATAATGCAGACACTCCCCTTAAGTCCGCCCCCTACCATACTGGCCCAAATGCAGCAACTAACTAATGGCTTCATTGGGGGGGGGGGGGAAACCGTGCATGGCTCGACACCTCATGTACTTGCGACAGGAAGACTGGGGCCTTGGGGGTCCCCCATCTTGGACGCTACTATGAGGCTGCTCAACTGCGCTGGATGATAGAATGTTATCAACTAGAGTCGGAAAAACACTGGTGCTTCATGGACAGGGGCATGTCAGGGAACCACATCTGGAAGGTTCCCTGGCTCCTCAGGCGACACTGCCCGCAGGGTGTGTACCTCTCCCCTGTCCTGCGCCGCACCATGAAGGTATGGTACAAGGTCCAGGAGAAATGTCAGCTGTCTACGTCTATGTCACCCCTGAACCCTTTCATTGGGAATCCAGACTTCCCCCGTTCTCATAGTAAACGCCTACTTGAAATGGCAAGAAGCAAACTGTAAAAGTATAGGCAACCTTTTTGATGTACAGGGAATTATGGACTTCCCCCAATTAGTGACTCGCTATGGGATCCCCAAGGAGGCGTACTGGCAGTACTTGGCGCTGTGCCATTGGGTCACACAGCTCCAGGTCCGTACACATGCAGGTTGGCTCCTTACAAAATTTGAGCTCTGGTATATTACCTGCACCTCAAACAAACGCCTCCTGTCAGATATTTATAACTTTCTCAACAAGGCTAAGAATCAAGCTAAGTCCCCAGCACAGCGTAGGTGGGAATCGTAGATGGGTCGGGAATTTTCCTCAAAAGAGTGGGCGGACATTATCCACAGGGTCCACAGGGTCCGGCATCATCGTGCAGCACCTCAGGGAAGGAGGTGCTCATAAAGATTGCGCACTATTGGTATTATATTCTGGCACGTGTCACCAAGTGGAGGCCTCGCAGCATCAATCTTTGTTGGTGCATATGCGGTCAGGCAGCCACACTGTCCCACATTCTATGGCACTGCCCCAAGATACAGGTATTCTGGGACTCTATATTGCCCTTAGTTGAACACATATACCAGACAGAACTTTCCAGATTCCCCGGCTACATCCTGTTGGGACTTCCTAACCCTCTCCGCTTCTGTAGGGGTAGGGTGATCACTCTAGTGCTGGGGGCAGCTAAGCAGGCTCTCCTGGCGAAGTGGGGCACGGAAGATATCCCGACTGAACTAGACTAGCTGCACAGATTGTGGGAGGTGGTAGGGATGGAAAGGATCACTGCGGGGATCAATCGCACATTGCCTAAATTTGATAAGACCTGGTGGTCCACTGTGGCATACCTATCCTCCGAGTTCATTGAGCTTACTTGCCCTTGGTATTTCAGGGTCCTGCTATTCCCCACAAATCCCCCCACGGACCCACCCCTCCTTCAAAGGAAACTCAGCCCTAGATCCCTACCAGGTCGTACCTTAAGCTGTGGGTGGATTCCTGTCTCTCCTCTCTCCTGCTGATCTCATTCTCATCTCTGCTTTACTCTACTCTTCTTTGATTCTCTTTTTTTTTGCAATAACAAAACTTGAAATTGATTACAAGGTTCTCCGCCGGCCAGTGGTTGTAGGTGGGTGTAATGTTATTGTTTACAGCATATTCCATAAAATGATTTAAACCATAAAAGCATTTTATAAAATATATTTTTTCCAAATCAATAAACAGTAAAAAACACCACAAATTGCATGTAACAAAATGGTTCCTAAAAAAGAATTACAACAGGGCAGAGTCACTCAAAAAAACCTCAACACTTCAACTAACCACTAAATTCCACAAACAAAGTAAGTAAGGCAATCAATGAAAGCTAACTAATACTATGCAACATGTTTATTTCTCCAAATTACATGTGCATCCCCTGCAAGACAGAAAAATACTAATAGGAAAAGAAAGCAAATACAGACATCAAATGATTTGGAATTCAAAAAATACCTCCTTAAAAGTAAGTTTAGCAAAATTAGCACAAAACAAAAAATAAAAAATTAGTGAATCCATCGGTGGAACTTTCAAATAGTTTCTCAGCCCTAGACATACAAAATTCATGCCCGGATGACATGCCCGGTATTTCTTCAGCGAGGGGAGCAGAGTCAAAAGCATTAAAAGGCCAATTGAAGCCACAATCAGCCGGGCCTTCGGCTACCCCTGCAACTATTCATCCTGATACTTTTCCTAGTATATCTCAGCCACCTCATGCCCCTATCCCTGGGACGCTGGCCGATATTCTGTTGAGTTTGAGAGACGATATAAGCAGAAGATTTACAACTTCAGAGGCTAATCAAGAGGCCATTCGAGCCTTGCGTGAGCTTCTGGCGTCAAAGATCGAGGAGGTCTCACAGAGAACTGATGTGCTTGAAGCCGAGATACCAAAGATTAAGGAATCTATAAGTGCTTCCTCCCTCACGATGAATAAGTTGATCCAGCAGAATCAGGAATTAAAAGACGATATTGAACGGCTCGAAAACCATTCAAGGAAAAATAACTTGAAATTATTGAGTGTCCTGGAAGATCTTGAGGGAAGCGATATAAAGAACTTTGTGGTCTCCCTTTTGAAGACACATGTATTAAAATCTTCAGATGAAGATCTGGATCTGTTTGTTGATATTCAAAGGGTCCATCGAGACCCATTTAGAAGATCTCCTGGAAGAGCCCGCCCTAGGAAAATACTTGTACATTTTCTAACCTATTCCGTTAAAGAGAGGATTTTATCGCTTACCCTGCAAGCTGGTAAACTGGAATGTAACTCGACCTCCACTCCATTATTCTGATGTGTCCTATAGTACGGCTACAAGGCAGTGGGAACTGGGCAAAAGGATGGCTATATTGAACCAACTAGGCGCTAAGACCCAATTAATTTTTCCCGCATCTCTTTGCATTATGTGGGATAACCATACGTCTAATATGCACCAACTGGACGAAGTGGATTCTTTAATAGAAAAGATCAGAAAGGGAGGAGGCGGAGGGGAGGACGCAGATTGTGGCAGAGGTGGAGGAGGGGTTGTCAGTAAAACATAACTACGGTGGGGCGTTTAAACCTCTAATAGAGTAATTTAACTTTTTTCCTTTATGAGCAGAGAGCTGGGGCTGGCCCTTTTCAGCGTGGTTCAGTATAACATATATTTATTTTTTTCCGCCGGGTGTGGCCACACACCGGGAGGGAACTCCAACCAAGGGTATATGCCCAAGAGAAAAGGGAGGGTCCCCCAGGGGTACAGAGGGTTGAAGGGGTCACAATGGGTTAGAGGGGGGGAGGGGTTGGAGGGTGCACGGGTGGGGTTGCGGTGGGAAAAAATAGAAAAATAATGTCCTCATATCCTGTTTGTTTTTCTGTAAAATGAAATATGTTGGCCCTGGCCATTAGACCTGGGAAGGAGAAAGGTTAGGCAGTAAAAAAAAAAATGATGACTCCTACTAGGACAACATTTATTTCATGGAATGTTAATGGGTTACGATGCAGCAGAAGACAGTGGCTGGTTATGAAATATCTTGAACAGTCGTCTGCACAGGTCTTTCTTTTACAAGAAATGCATTTAAGTTATTTAGAGGCCAGGGATGTCTTCAGCAAATATAAATGGATAGAACATTTTTTTTGTTCTCACCATACGACACATAATAAGGGGGTAGCTGTTTTGATCAGAAAGGGAGTTAATAGTATTATTAAGTCTTTTTTAACTGACTGTTCTGGCAGATGGATCCTGGTAAGGGCGGTTTTGGGGGGGACCAAACTCGTTTTGGTATCATACTATTGTCCTAATATAGATGATCCCGCTTGCCTTCTCAGAGTACGGGCCAAACTAGTAGAAGTTGAAATCCCAGTAATAATTGGGGGTGATTTTAACGTACTTATCAATCCCGCTCAGGATAGGTCTAACTATAGTAAATACGTGGTTGCACCGCGTACACGAAGATTGATGATCAATATGATTTATGACCTCGGGTTGGTCGATGTTTGGAGAGCCAAGGAAGAAATGGGATCTGGGTTCACCTACTACAGTAAAAAACACTGTCATTCTTCGAGACTTGATTATATTCTCACTGACAGAACGGGCTTGGAAAACGTGGTAGATATTTCTATTCTTCCATGCATCCTTTCGGACCATGCCCCAATAACTTTTTCATATGTTAGCAGTGAATCTAGGCCCCCTTATAGGTGGACGCTAAAAAGGGATATGTTGCTTAATCAGGAACTAACCAGCAACATTAAAGAATTAACAGCTAGTTTTTTTTAAGATAATGTAGGTTCAACATCTCCTGACTATGTATGGGATGCCTATAAGGCTTATATCCGGGGGGTCTTCCACAGTCTGATATCTTCTAAAAATAAGGAAGATAGGTTGGATTTCCCAAAAATGGAAATTGAGATATCTAGATTGGAAAATGCAAGGATGCACTGTCAACCCGAGGTAGTCAATTTAATTGTTAAGGACCTACTTCGAGTGCGTTCTGAGTATAGAACTAAGTTGGATGAAAAAGTCAGGGCCCAATGGGAGGTACATAGAATGGAGAACTACGAATATGGAGAACGAGCAAGCCGCACCTTAGCCTGGAAGATAAAAGCTGCTAGAGCAAAGAATAATATCAATAAGTTAATTATTGATGAGGCTGGCGCAACTTCAAGTAACCATGAAGATATGCAGCAATGCCTTCTTTCTTTATTTTCTCAAATATATAAAGAGGATGTGGTACCAGATACTGACCTTGTCCGAGTGTGGTTAAAAAACAAAGCTCTACCAGTGCTGACTAAGGATTACCAAGAGATGCTAGAAAGGCCGATCACTGAAGAAGAAATTAGGCCGCCATTTTGTTTTGGTTTTCTCCCCGTTTTTGCCGCGTTCGCTCTCCTTCATCCCACTAGCAGCAGAAAATGACATAAATCGCAATCTGAATTGCCCACACATGCTGCTCCATTGTCTCTGTTTGAGTTCTGAAGGGGTGGAATAGCCAGCTTCACCTCACTAATGCATGCGCTGTGTGACAGGTGGATGCAACCGCCATTTTGAGGAATGCTTCAGGTTTCACGCAATTTGATGAACAAAAGGTCACAACATGGAATTTAAACACTTTCAAGATGTTTTTCTTCATGCTTACTGTTCCGCTAAATTCTCTCCTGCGTTCTACATGTTTTTAAAGGGAAAAGAACAACAAGCAATAGTTCTGTTTATGTTGTTGAGGACATTGCTATGAGCCTGTCTCTAAAACATCCTTCAACAGTGCACGGAGCATGAAATAATATCATAATCCCTTTGGCTGCATTTTTTACCCTGTGCCATTGACTCTCATCGACGGAATACTTGTACTTTATGGTTTGAACACTGAACTTCTTATTACATTCATCATACTTGATGGATAGGACAAAGGATTCCCTCTATACTGCAACTAAATCAAAACGCTCCTTCATTAAAAACTCAAAGCTCTTTTCGGAACTCTCCAAACTGGAAGATTCTGGTATCCTGATCTCAGAAGATTACAGTCCAACAATGGATTCTATGTCAGTAGCCTCAGGAAAGTCTAATGTAAAGCGTCTGAAAAAAGACCCCCCTTCACCACCTAAACCACCTTCTTCGGTTTCAATGGAGTTATTGCTACAAGAGATAAGGGCACTCAGACCCTTTGTTGAGGAAACAAATTCCAAATTACAAGTCCTGTCGGATTAAAGGTCTCTTGATACCAGACTTACAACAGTGGAACATACTATGTCCTCTTTCACAGACACCACCAAGACTGTCAAATTGATGCGATCACAAGTGTCATCACTTCAAAAGCAGATCGAAGATCTCGAAAACCGCAATAGAAGGAACAATATATGTATTTACGGCCTGGTGGAAGAGGCAGAAGGTACGGATCCCATCGGTTTCTTCAAATCCTTTCTCCCTAAGATTGTACACCTATCAGATGACACTGTGTTAGACATTCAACGGTCCCACGGACTAGGCAGAGTTTCCACTAACAGCTACTCTTCACAGCGGCCAAGAGGAGTTATCCTTTATTTCCTTGAATACCCAGATCTATTGAAGGTTCTATCAGCCGCCAAAGCCATCCAACGGATCTCCTGGTATGGATCAACATTTTTTTTTGCACAGGATTACTCTAAGGCTACAGCAGCTAGACGCAAAGCTTTCCTTAACTTGAGACCTGATCTGCGCTCCATTTGAGCCAGATATGGCCTTTATCATCCATGCCTATTTAAAGTCACCTATAACAATAGAACAACTTCTTATGAGGATCCTTTACGTCTTCAAAGCTTCATTAATTCACACAAGATAGACCTCGTGGAAGCTTCAAGACCTTCCTCCTCACATATCACATGATTTCTTTGATATTCATATTGGTCTTCCCATTGTTCTTTTATGCACAGGAAAGAGCTACTATTTTACACATTTGTTTCTAACCTACTCTTAAAAGTTTTAAAATTGAAGACCGATGGTACTGTTTCTAGCTCAAGTTAGGGGTTCTTATCCTCTCTGTTTATTGTTCATCATTCAGGATAGTGCTAAGTATGTTACTCTTTGTTTTCACAGCTGTGTTATCATCTTGTTGTGACTCTCTCCCGGTTCGGTTCAGTCCTCACTGGACATCGCGTCTGCTCCATGTGGTTCTACCCACCCCCACACCTGAGTTCCCTTTATGTAGGTATGTTATTTATTGTGTCTTTTGTTTCTTGTTTTGTCTGATTTTTCCTTGACTATTTCTCTTTAGGTGTCACTATTCGTATTGTTCTTTCTTTCATGATTACTTTCAGGTTTGTAATTATCCATCTTGTTATATCTCTGTCTTTGCATTACTCAACTATTTTCCTCTTTTTCACTATTGCTATTCTTTGTTCTCGGCTTAACCTATCAAGTTTCCGTTTTTTTCATTTCTCTTGTATCTGAGCTAACTATTTTTCTTACTCCTTTCTGTTTTATCTATATACAATGATGGTTTCATTGGATCGGATTTATCTGTCATATTTCTTATACCTCTCTTCCTTTTTGAAATTTTACGTCTTTAAAATTAATTTCATGGAACGTTAGGGGATTGAACTCTCCTATTAAACGGCAACGAGTTTTAACACATCTAGCTAAATTAAATTCTGATATAGTTTTTCTACAAGAAACGCATCTCACTGAAATTCAATCTTTTGGTAGGGTAGGAGAAGTATTCTTTTCTCAAGGGGACGGTAAGCGCAATGGAGACATGATACTTTGTCGGAAATCACTCCCAGTTAAACTCATTTCACAAGACTCGGATGCTGATGGTAGATGGTTAAATGTCAAACTATCTCTTAAAGGTGTACCTGTTTCTCTTCTTAATGTTTATGCACCCACAGGTGGAGATACTATTTTTTGGCATACTCTAGCCAAGCAAATTACTCATTGCATTGAAGATAATTTTATATTGGCTGGCGATTGTAATCAAATTTATGACCCGTTTGTGGACAGATGTTCCAAAGTTTCTTTTGTCCCCAATAAGCCTCATAAATCTTTTGTTCACACAATTACTCAGCATAAACTCCTTGATGCATGGAGGCTGTGCAATCCGATGACTAGAGAATATACTTTTTATTCGCCAGCCCATCATACTCAGTCACGAATAGACTATATTTTTGTTTCACCTAGTATCGCGCAAACCCTCACACATGCAGAAATTCGCCCTATTCTCTTGTCAGATCATGCCCCTGTCTCAATTGGACTCAACACATTACCTAAAATTAATGCACCTAGAAGATGGCGCTTTAACAATTCTCTCCTTTTAGATACAGTTTTTACAACCTCTTTTATCACTTTTTTCAATGAGTAGTTTGCTATAAATCACAGTGAATCCTTGCCATTTTCAATTGTTTGGGATGCTTTTAAAGCTTCAGCAAAGGATTTCATTATTGGGTATGTGGCCAAAAAACTAAAAAAAGCTCGCAAGATTACAAATTATCTTCTTCTTGACATTAAGAGATTGGAGCATATGTACTACACATCACACTCAAAAGAATGCCTTACAGCTCTTATAAATGCCAAAATGCAATTCAATACAAAATCCACAGACATGCCTCATTATACCTTCTAAAGTCTAGTGCAAAATTCTACAGAGGCAAAAATAAAGCAGGGAAAATACTGACTAATTATTAAAAAATCCGTCATAATAAATAGAATATTCAATCTATATACGATGAGCCTTCTGTTCTAAAATTTAAAGATGTTGAGATATTGAACAAGTTTTCTCTTTTTTATAAATTCCTATATACCTCCGAAACGCACACTACACACCAATCATTATCACATTTTTTCACTACTATTAAAAAATCCCAAGGCAATCCTGATGACCTACACCCCCTGGAAGCAGACCTAACACAGCAAGAACTTTTCAAAGCCCTCTCACCTCTTAAAAAAGACAAAGCACCTGGCCCAGATGGTTTTACTGTTGAGTTCTACATGCACTTCTCTAAACTCCTAATGCCCAATTTATATACCCTAGTATGCTCTTTTCATTCACTAGATAGGTATCTGGCTCCTTTTCTGAAGCACACATATGTCTCATACCTAAGGAGGGGGAAAGATTCCCAGCATTGTAAAAACTATAGACCTATCTCCTTAGTCAACATCTATTACAACATTTTTTCCAAAGCTTTAGCCATACGCTTAGATTCCTATCTACCGAATTTTTTGGGTAAAGAGCAATCCGGTTTTGTTAAAGGACGAGTCATAATAGATAACACGTGACTTTTCTTCAATGTTTTATCCAACTCATCCTACCTCGTTTGATAGAGTTGAATGGGATTACTTATTCTACACTCTCAAATGGTTTGGCTTTGGTCCTAAATTCATATCTCTGATATCCCTTCTATATTCCAACCCTCGAGCTGCAGTTTGCGCTAATGGTTTAATTTCTCCTTTTTTTGATTTGAGTAGAGGAGTACGACAAGGATGCCCCCTTTTTTCCTTTCCTTTTCAATTTGGCTCTAGAGCCTTTTTTGTGTAAATTATGCCAAAATCCAAATTTAAATGGTTTCCAAACACCTAATTCCCATATTGAACTTGCAGCTTATGCTGATGATATTTTGCTTTTTATGTCAAAACCGGAAGAGTCAATCCCTGCTTTTTTAGCGGAAGTGAAGTCTTTTTCCCTAATTTCTGCCTACAAATTGAATAATGACAAGTGTGAGATTTTGCCCCTAACTAAGTACAATTTTAAATCAGATTTTAATGCATCTAATGTTACGTGGAATTTCAGGCACGTTAAGTATTTAGGACTATATTTTACATCTTCATTATCGGAGACGGTTACACTATGTATGAATAAGTGTATACAAAAACTCTCAGAATTAACTACTAAGTGGCATCCTCTTTACCTATCCTGGTGGGGACGCTTAGATACTATAAAGATGATGTTGGCCCCTATAGTCTTATATACTATCTCTAACATCCCAAATTCTATACCTGCTAAATTATTTAAGAAAATCAATTCTAACCTCTCCTCCTTTCTGTGGAGTAATAAAAAGCCCTGAATGTCTTTATTAAAATTAACTAGACCCAAAACAGAAGGTGGAGTTAGCTTCCCAGACTTTCCGGCCTATCAGAGAGCTTTTCTTTTGCATCAAGCCTCCTTTTGGCTACTTGACTCGACAGATGATTGCCCTCTTTGGACTTCACTCGAAAGTCTATTTTTATCTCCTTTCTCCTTCCGCGAATATCTTTCCTTTTCACGAAAACCTCAGTACCTCTCCACCCCCATAATTAAGACTGCCTCCAAGCTCCTTATTAACTCCACTTTTATTACCTCAGATTCCTTTCTTAATTCACCAATGTGGCATAACAAAAACCTACTCATTTGTAACAATCCCTTTTATTGGAAGTCTTGGAGACAGAGGATACTGTCATGGGTGTATCAAATATTCTCAGGTCCCGATTTTATACCATTCTCCTCACCTAGCGAATCAATCAATCTCCCTCCCTTATTTGTCCATAAATACAACCTACTCAAGAAAGCAGTGATGGATACATATACCGAACTCTCCACTTTAGCTGATGCTCCTTGCTTACCAGATACCTCCCTGCGTCTCCACACTCTGTTACAGTCCCAGCCTTAAGCTTCCACTATATACAATTATCTACAAATCACGTGCCCCGACAGACCGAAGTCCAAAGTTGAAACATTATGGGAACGGGACCTTATGACCTCATGGCCGTTAACACCTTGGGGCAAAATATGGATCAACATACGTAAAGCTTCCAGGGCAGCTAATACAACACAAACACTATTCTTAGTATATAACAGGCTTTTATTTACACGTGCCACTGTAATCAAATCCTTATCAACTGTACCAGATATCTGTTGGACATGCTCATCTTCAAATGCTGATTTATTCCACATGTTATTTTATTGTCCATGAGTATATACTTTTTGCCAGCAAGTTTGGTCCCAACTTAATCTTATGGTACTAAGTTTACTTTTTCTTTTATCCATGTTTTTCTTGGAAGCATGTCACATATTTAGGAAAATTCTAAGTTGAATATCAAAATCATTGATTTGTTAATTGCGGTCCCTTTTCAGCAAATTACCACAAACTGGAAAGATTGTAGAAAGATTTCTTACAAGGCTTGGTGGTATGCTGTGTGTCATAACCATAGATTAGATACCTCTTTTGTTTATCCTATACATTTGGCAACAAAGAGCTTACATTTATGGTCCCCTGTTACAATGTATATTGATGCAAGCGCCCAACGACGCACCTTGCCACAACCACTCCAGCAAGAGGTCCCTAAGCCACCTTGATACTCCTAACTGCTCCTAAAACATGTTTTTAATTTAATGCTGCTTCTATTCTACTTGCCATGATTCACTTTTTCTTTATTTACTAATCGGTAAACTGCAATGTCCTTTTAAGATGGAATTGAAATGTAATGACAGAATTTAATATTTTGTATTGTATGATGACACCTCAATTGTTTCAATAAAATATTTTCTGAACTTAAAAAAAGATGCAGTTTTATGAATATCAAAAAAATAGTAAACCTATAGAAACATGTAAGTTTATCTTTATGAAACAGGCCCTGTGAGTTTCTAAGCAGCATCCTCCTTTGGGACGGGCCTCTTCTACACTGGGAAGACACTGTAAATTCATATATTGGAATTGATTGTATAACCACTATTCCCATGGATTTGCCCATTCTGCTTCTAATTAGATTTTTCAACACGTACATTATAGCATGCTGTATAATCCAATTTTTAAGGGTTTGCTGTACAATACCCATTCCCACAGGCCGCTTCTCTGCCGATTCTTGGTGAATTCATTGGATTAGAGCATAATGTAGAGTGTAATGCAGCTGTATAGTGCCACTTCTGCTAGATTGCTCCTGGGTGCATCCCTTGAGCAAATATAATGGCTGATTGTATAATGTTCTTTCATATGAGATGCTCTTCAGCCATTTCTAGGTGGACACTTCAAGCATAAATTATAGCCAGCCGAGGCCTGTGCAGGTAAGAGCGGTGAGGACGGGGATGGAGGGATTTCAACGGACGATGATGAGGGGAAATTAAATAAATAATTAATTTCCCCTCATCATCGTCCATCGAATTCGCCCCCCACCGGGCCCCACCGCTCATACCTGTACCAGCCGCGGCTGATTATAGCTATTAGCTTTTGCAGGGTAGCACTGTTCACCTTTCTGCAGTTCTGCCTCTGAGCCACATTCATTTCAGCTAAACTGTAACATGGAATCTGATCCAAATAGAGTAGACACACAATTATTTATGTTCTCACACTTTTCACATACACCCATGCTTATGCAAAGCTACACGTTAACTGTATTTGTTTTTGGGGGGTCGGGGGGGGGGTTTATATAGCGCAAACTCAACCCCAAGGTATCAGAGCGCTTTAAATGAGCACCATTTGCAGTACAGATGGTCACATTATTTTTTTTAGGTACAGGGAGATTAAGTGATTTGCTCAGAATCACAGGATGTTGAGCATCCCTGCCGAGACTCAAACCCAGTTCACCCTGCTTCGAGGTTGATCGTTTAACCGTTAGTCCACATCCTCTCCCTTAAGAGTTATATGTTGTATGCTATGAACTAACTACCATATACTCACGAAAACAAAGCACTCCCCATATTGGCCTCTTTTCACTCACAAACCTCTCTCTTCATCTGCACATTAGCATAAAATGGTAAGTGACCGTTCCATCAATTTGATTCAATACATGTCTAGGAGCAGCAAGAAAACATGGTATGAGCACAACTGTGGGTATAATGCACAGCATGGCAACACTATTAATTTACACCACAAGAGAGTGACACACTCTACCCCTCTGCAAATGTGCCTTTGATATTTACAAGGGGGCATGGCACACTATATAAATGCAAGTGCATCACAGTACTACTCACCCCTACTTTACAGCCTTTGCCGCCTTTTTTCCTTTACAGCACTCACATCAGTCCAGCCTGCAACCCAACCAACTCACACATGTCCTTCGCTTTCCCTATTAGCTGTTTTACTCTATCACACTTTGGCAACATCTGCTGGCCATACAGCCTATTTGGCTAATAACTAATTGCTGCTCTGCCTCCAGGATCTCAAGTTTAGTGCCCTTGACATTAAAGACGGAAGGAGAAAGGGGGCAGCGTCTTCGCATTCTGCAGACCATCTCTGAGTATTATCCCTCAAGTGTTGCTTCCGTGTGTATAATGTCATCTTAAACACACAAAAGGCGATAGGAAGATCTTTGCAATACGTCTAGGCACTGGTAATTGCTCAGAGTGGCATTCCAACTCATCGTTCTTTTGCCCACCATGCCACCTCAGGTTAGACACATGCCACATGCAAACCGGTTTTGACTCTAATCTAATGGGGACAGTCCAGCCTGAACTGCAAGGCAGGTCCTCCTTGAACTAGAATGCAAGCAACCCAAGTTTGGTTTTGCCCGGATTGTGGCTCTTCAGTCGGGTGTAGCTTGCTTCCAGTGGCACAGTGAGCAAGGGACCCGGGTCTGGGCATACCCTTTCCCACTTAAGTCGTTACATCAAATACACAAAAGGTGATGTGAGGATGCTTGCAATAAATCTAAATAACAACTGCCAATCATTCTGGGTAGTATACACACTGGGGCACCGCTAGGAAATGTTGCACACACCCACAGAAGCGCTGCTATTCTGGAAGGAGGGAAATGTTTTTGAAACAGGACAATGAGAAATTCTTTACAGGGAGACAGTGAGGTCATGAAAGCAATATCTCATTCCGTTGTAAAGGGAACGAGTGAGGACATGAAAACAATATTTCATTCCAGTGTCAAATGACCAAATGAAAGATGTTTCCAGGAGAGCTACCATGGAACGAGGCTAAACATGAAGAATAGTTTCATTAGAGCATATTTCTTTTGATAATCTGGCGATTGTGCAAAAGACAGACTTAAACTGCTCTAAATTTCCAGTTTGACAGAGCAATAATTCATAAAAAGCTAAATATGAATATTAAAGTAAGAGGTGGTGGAATAATTATGTCAACAGTTCCTGTACTGGCAAATGATGAACCTAAAAAAATATCGACATTGCATATTATGCTGATGAAAAAACATGCACAGGCCATTAGCAGATATATTCTGAAATTCCCAGCAGAACAAAAGCAATTTTGGAAGCCAAAACTAACTATCTTAAACATCCACATTGAAAGTCTAGAATTGCATCTGTTCTTTTTCACAGATGTTTTTATTTTTCAGAATGTACCAGATTCAAGGAGGCTTGATTGGAATTAAGGCCTTATTTTCGCCTTTCAAAAGCAAGGTTTTCTCTTTAATTCTGATCCTCGTGAAAAGGCACGTGGTGTCCACTTCATCATGTAGTCGAGGAGAATGTGCTCCTATATTAAAATGAGTGAACCTTGTACGGGTGAGATGTTAGCACTGGTGCAAAAACTGTGCAAATACAGTAGATATTTCTTGTAAACTGGTGTATTACAAATGTAAACCATGGAGCAAATTGATTGCACAGTAAATTGATTGTGCACAAACTTAGCACTCATAAGGATCACTGGTTCCATATCAGTGCTAGAGTCTCTCATATGACCCTAGATTTGGTTCTGCTTTTTTTTGTATAGGAGATTGGTTATGCACACTCCTTCACGAGCACCCAAATGCTCTTGTAACCAACTACTAATAAGAATTCATGTTTTCGTAAGATTATATTAGGAGACTGCGCTTTTTTAGGTCTGAGAGATACCTATAGCTTTTTCAGCAGACTATTGTTTTTCCAAACAAAATACCAACTATAGATAGGGGGATTTTGGTCAGTGGCTTCATATATTGGTCTATTAAATAGTCATTCATGTTTTGCTTCCGCGTATCACATCAGACAGCTTAGTACAATTAGAGCGCCCACTTTACCCATTTGTTCTAAACTATAAATAGATGATGAGCCTTTAGAAATAGGTACCTAATCATTTCCCTCTACTTTGCCATAATTCAAAATGATGATTGTTGAGAATATTGGATCAAATGTTTTGGCATATTGCATAAACGTGAAGTAGCAAAATAGAGTAACATTGATTTGGTGGTTATTTTGATAATGTAGTTATGATATCTGCTCTGCGCTGTCTTCCCCTCTGTGAAATGGTATAATCCAATTTTTAAATTGCTCATTGGTGAATTAAGTGTTGCTTATAAACTGGAAATTGTTCGGGGAGGATTGATATTTGAAGTGTAACAATTATTATCTGTTCTAATATTATGATGCCTTATGCATGGCACTCTACACATGTTACAGCCGCCAGCGTTGTTGTTGGTAGCATTTTGCTTTCAACCTACGAAAGCTGTAACTGTCCCTTAAAAAATAAATAAATGCCCAAGTCAAACTTTGGTAAAAAGTTTTGGTCTCTCTGGGTGATCAAAGGAGTTGGCCTTAACACAAGGCGTGACTCTGAATGATGTCGTATAAATGAAGCTTGAAGCAATGTTCCCTGTAATTTTATTTCCTCTGTGTATCATAGTGTAAGAGCTCTGTGCTCTGCATCTAAGGCTATGTGCACCAAGGAACTGATCATGCATGCAAGCACAGTCCTCACCTCCATCTAATAGGGTCTTCAGACAGTTTTGCAATGTATCTACACACTCTCATGACAAGAATTGTTTACTCTAGTGGCAGCTACACCCCAGGTTTAGAAAAGGACAGGGCTCAGAAAGTTGAACCAAGGTTGTACCGAATATTCTAGATTGGAGCACTACTCAGGAGGTGAGAAAATGCTGGCAGACTGTAAAGTATTATGTACAAACAGCAAGTTGACAATACCATAACACATTTACCTTTTGATGCACCACCTAATGATTCATGTCATAATGTTCCTGATGAGAGGCAGGGTGGAAAATGTGCACATCCAGGCCAAATATGGACTTTGGGAAAGAGGGGCTCGGACAATTCAAGTGCCACCACCAGATAGGGAACATAGTTGCTTCTCTTGTCAGTTCTCAACTTCTTCAAGGGCTGTAAAACGTTGCCCTTCAGGAGGTATGGCTTTTCCTTATCAGCATATCCAATTGCTTCTCCTCCAGTCTATTTCTCAGTTTAAATGTGATAGCGTTGATGAGGTTAAATCCTCATTCACAGTCTTGAGTAGATGCTTTAAATGTTGCTCAGACAATTCTACAGGTTGAGATGCTTCATTATACTGAGCAGGATTCCACATAGTGAAAGTTACATCTTGAAAGGTGATAAACAACCCACCTTTTACATGTTCTGCCAAAACATACTTGTAGTCTGTGTAATGTTGAAAAACATTTTCAAATGTTTTCTACTTTTCAACAAATCTCAGTACAATCTCACTCTCAAAACCAAAATTGTGACTGTGTTGTTATTGCCTGGAATTCAAAACTTGCACACTCTTTTAGCTCAACCTCTGGATCATTTTGTATATGCTCACAAAGACGTGAAATGAAAAACAAATAAGGCCCACTGTAAAACTCTAGGTCTTCCAGGTACAAAGTGGGTATGTCTCTTACTGTGCTGCTTCAAAAGACAATGTGACCCAAGTATTGTCCGTTCATTTGGCCAATCTTGGTTGTGGCATACTGGCTAGCTTCCACAGCTATCTCACTGACCTTGTCAGTGAACTGCTTCCCTTCCTGCACAGCTCTGCCTGGTAGCTGCTGCCCCTGACCCTTGCAGGTCTGTGAGTTTGAGGGAGCATCTCTGCTCTGCTGCTGCTCTGCCCTCTGTCTCTCTGCATTCTACCTTTGCTCCTTTGATCTCCTTTTCACCTTACTATAATCTTTTCTGCTTTTGTGTCACTTTCTTTCTTTTTCTGCACTTTTGCACTTTTTGCACCTTTTCTCTCTCCATGTCCCTGCTTGGCCCTGTAGCCCCGCCCCCTCCAGCGCTGCTTTCCCAATCCCCGTCTCCCAGCTGTCCAGCCCTCCCCCTCATACTAAGCAATGGCGGCCGCTACGGGGCCACGCCGCGCCAAAGGCAAGCCTGCCTGCGCTTGTCCATGCCTGGACCACAACCAGCGCCACAGACCCTGGTCCTCGGCCATCCACTCCTACAATGCCAGCACCCTCCACACCCTCAACACTGGATGCCACTCCACCTGCCACCTCGCATCGCTGAAGAACACCCAAGGCCCGTTCACCTGCCACACCTGCAACTGCATATTCGCCGGCTTCTGCACACCTGACCCACCGACCACTCAACCCTCAAGAACCAGACCTGATTGCCTCAGATGTATCCTACTCAACACCCGCTCACTCAAAAGACACGCCATGGAGATCGGGACCTGTTTGACTCCATCTCCCCCGACGTCGCCTTCTTCATCGAAACCTGTATGAACTCCAGCTCAGCCCAGGACATCACATCCACCATTCCCGACAGATACAAAATCATCCCCAAGGACCGCATCAACTGACCGGGGGAGGCAACACCATCATACACAAAGACACTCTCCTCCTCAAAACCAGCTCTAAAGACCACTCATCCTACATGGAGCATCTTTACTTCTAGATCCAGACCAACTTAAACGCCAACCCTCCATGGCACCCTTGTCTACAGACCTCCCGGACCCCGCCCCCTTCAGTGAATTCATAACTGACTTCATCGCTCACCACGCCCTCGCCTCAACAGACTACATCCTCCTCAGCGACCTCAATTTCCACCTGGACAACCTCAAAGACCACAACACCTCATCCGTACTGGAGAAGCTTGCCACCATTGGACTCATCAACTGGTCACTTCTCCAACCCACTCAGCAGGACACACGCTCGACCCCATCTTCTCTGGAAGCAACAACATCTCCGTCAGCCACACCTCCAAGCCACACTGGAGTGACTACCACTGCACCCACTTCACCTCACCAAATCCACCGTACGCCACCACGCCCACCACAAACCTGGCAAAAGCTGTGCCAAGTTCACCGAAGACCAGCTCTCCACCTCCCTCAACAAGACCCCACCACAGACATCCACGGATGCCAACACCTCAGCATGAGCCACCACCGTTGGATCTCTGACTGCACCAACACACTGGCACCCATCAAGAAACCCTTAGGTAAGTAGCCCTCCAAGAAACCTAGCTGGTTTTCCTCTGTCCTCCAAGAGTCCAGGTGCACCTGTAGACGGCTCGAGAAAAGATGGAGGAGCAGCAAGATCACGGCAGACCACACAGCCTTCAAATCTGCCTTCACCGCACACCACTGCCTCATCAGAACAATGAAGAAAGAGGCCATCGAGGAACGGATCAACGCCAACACACACAACAGCAAAACACTCTTTGCTGTGGTGAAAGAATTTGGTAAACCCAGCACAGAGATAGCAGACAGCCACTTGTCCCAAGATCTCTGCGACAACCTCGCCAACTTCTTCTACCGCAAGATCAAGGAGCTCTACGACAGCTTCGCAACCCAAGACTCACCCACCTCACTAGCAGCCACCGCACCCAATGGCTCCAGCCCCCAGCAGACCTTGACCAACTGGACTACCCTCACCTATAATCACACCTTCAAGATCAGGAAGTGCATCCACTCCGGAGCCCCCTTGGATCCTTGCCCTCACCACATCTTCAACAGAGCTCCTGAACTCTGTTGCACCATCAACTGGTCCATTGAGTCCACAACCTTACTGGAAGACTGGAAGCATGGAGAGATCAACCCCCTGCTGAAGAAACCTTCTGCCAACAGAATGGGCCTTAATTCATACACATCAATCTGCTACCCTTCCCAGCCAAAGTCATTGAAAAAGCCATCAAAGCCCAACTCTCTGAGTTCATCAAAATGTTCAACATCTTGGACCTCTCCCAATTGATCTTTAGAAGGAACCACAGCACTGAGACCGCTTTCCTCGCCATCACAGACGTCATCCACACCCTCCTCAATGTGGTGAAACTGAAGCCCTTATCCTCCTGGACCTCTCAGCCACCTTCAACACTGTCTCCCACCACACCCTCTGAGACTCCAAGACGCCGACATCAACAAAAAAGCCCTAGAATGGATTTTTGCCTTCTTCACCAGCCAAACTGGAGTCTGACTTCAACCGTTCAACTCAGAACCCACAGACATCAGCTGTGGAGTGCCTCAGAGATCCTCCCTGAACTCCACTCTCTTCAACATCTACAAGGTCCCGCTTGCAGCCATCATCAGGAGCTAAGGACTCAACATTGTCTCCTACGCCCAACGACACCCAGCTGATTATCTCTCTCACAGACGAACGCAAAGCCGCCAAGAGCAACTTCCATAATGGGATGAATGCAGTCGCCACCTGGATGAAGGACAACTGCCTCAAGCTTAACTCATAACAAGACCGAAGTTGCCATCCTGGGCTCTTCTCCCTCCACCTGGGACAACACTTGGCAGCTCACAATGCTCGGAATCCCCCCACACCCACAAAACCTCAGCATAATCTTGGACTCCTCGCTCTAAATGAACCACCAAATCAATGCCGTTTCATCCTCCTACTGCCACACGCTCCACCTCATTTGGAAGATCTTCAAGAGGATCCCCACTTAATCCAGAAAAATGGTCTCCCATAAGTTTATCAGCAGCAAACTAGACTACGGCAACGCACTCTACGCCGGCACCATCTAGAAACACCAGAAAAAACTGCAGACCATCCAGAACGTCTCCACCAGACTCATCCTGAACATGTGACGCTGCAACCACATCACCAGCCACCTAAGAGACCTTCACTGGCTACCTGTCAACAAGAGATTCACTTTCAAGCTTCTCATGCATGCCTACAAAGGCCTCCACAACGCCGTACCTACATACCTCAACCACCACCTTGCCTTCTACACTCCCACCAGACATCTTCTCTCTGACCAACTGGCCCTGGCCACCATCCCATGGATCGGCAAGACCATGGCTGGAGGAAGATCCTTTTCCTACCTTGCTGCGAAGACCTGGAACTCGCTGCCTTTGCACCTCAGGCAATCACCATTGCTGCCGCATTTCAGGAAGGACCTCAAGACCTGGCTCTTAAACTGAACCACAGACCCAGTCCCCCACCGTACCCAGTGTCTTGAGACCCTCACAAGTGAGAATTCACTCTTTATAAGAATACTGATTGATTGATTGACAGTGGTGAGAGAACTTTTTGAAACAGCTTCTACAAAGATGCTCAAAATACTTGAGTACAACCTCATAATTACGCATTAGTGCACTTACCGCAAAATGCCTTGAAAGCCACTGCTCTTCAGTCAGAGGTCAAAAAAAGATCACTTAGGATTCATTAAACAATGCAATCTCGTCCAGATTGGACTTTTTGCAGGACATCTGGAGAACAGAGTGTAACATTCCTCAATAATGTCTCCTTTCTATGAGCATTAGCACCTTCTTAAAGGCATCATTAATTTTCAAACCTTCTCAGTGGGCGATATAATGCTGCTCACCTAGATACGGAAATGCTTGTTTAAGTTGAGTAGCAACACTATTGTTCTTGCCCAACTGCATGGATGCATCATCTGACATAAACAACAATTTCCAAAATGTTCAGTTCACTGGCAGTGTACAAGTCTTTCACAGGTATAGTCATAGCCTCAGCATCACGAATATTCAGCTTCACTATTCACCCAAATCACTGTTTGGTGCCCTGTTGATGTTGCAGAGCTAAACTTGAAGTAGTAGACTAACATTTTGGTAATTGAAACATCTGTGCTCTCAGCAATTACCAATGTGTGATATCAAGCGCTGTGAACTTCTGCCATGGCTTCTGAGTATCACACTGGCCATGGCCTCCAAAAACTCAAAGGCATAGTTCTTGCTCCTCCATCAGTCTGGTATCTTCACATACAATGCTAGATGGTCATGGATGTCTTGAACATACATCACTAAAGTATTCATCCTCACTGTCAGAAACATATTGTTTATGAGAAACATAATTTCTTCAGTCAAAGACCTTTGCCCTTCAACTTCTAATCTGCATGTTCTGTCAGCAGTGGTCTCTTTCAGCATGTTCTGCACTCCAAATACTACCTGGCAACAGCAACCGTTTTTTTGTAGTACCACCAAACCAGATTCATGAACTTTTCTGCTTAGAAGGCATTCAAGTAATCCACTTTCAAGCATTACTCCACTTCTCTCCTGTGGAAATGTCTTTTCCATCTTTGCCTCAACACATGCTTTGTAGATCAAGCCCACCTCTGTACTGTAGTGAAAAAGCTCCCCTGGTGGTATGTGAACCTTGTTCCTTAATTTTGGTGCCTTAGATTCCACAATATCCTTCATCCACTCTTCTTCGAGTATAAGGCAGCATTTCTTTATTTGTGGTGTAGCACCACCCTTCGAAGAAGCAACAACATTGTGCTTGAACATTTTGCTGATAACTGCTCTTGGCCTGTTAAAAAAAAAAAAGACAATGTTAAAGAGTGTTCCTACTGTACTCATAAATACCATGAGTCATACAGTACTGAGGTATCTCCAGGAAAACATAATGAGTAATTATAATACACTGAACTTTTTTTGAGTGTTCTCACACCTGCCTCCAAAATGGTATGTATAGCACTGCCTAATAAACCTGTAATAGATGAATGAATGAATGAATGACCCATATTTGTATAGCGTGCAGCTACTCTATCCAGAGTGTCCCGGCGCTGGCAAGTTAACAAGGGCATACCCCATATGTCTTAGTTTTTAAATAAAAAAACAACCGTTGATGGACAGAAAGCAGAACAATGTCATACATTCACCCCAGTACTGAGATCTGGGCCTAAATCCATCGTTTTTTTGCACTCCACACCACCCTAGTTCAGACATGGCCATATGCAAATCAGCCTTGACCCTGTGCCTCCTGGGAACAGTCCAGCCCGAACTGCCAAGCCATGTCTTCCTTGGACAGCAATCAAGCATCCTAGGACCAGTTTCTGGCTATCAGCCGTCATCAGCCAGGATAGCTTGACTCCAGTGATGTGGAGAGCACGGGACTCACGTCTGAGCATACCCGTCCCACTCGGGGTAACAAATGCAAAAACAACAGTTGATGGACAGAATGCAGAACAATGTCATACATTCCCCCCAGTACAGAGATCTGGGCCTAAATCTATCATTTTATTGCACTCCACACCACGCAAGTTCAGACATGGCCATATGCAAATCAGTCTCATGGGAACAGTCCAGCTCGAACTGCCAAGCCATGTCTTCCTTGGACCGGAATCAAGCATCCTAGGACCGGTTTCTGGCTATCAGCCGTCATCAGCCAGGATAGCTTGACTACAGTGGTGTGGAGAGCACGGGATAGCCAGAAACCGGTCCTAGGATGCTTGAGTCCGGTCCAAGGAAGACATGGCTTGGCAGTTCAGGCTCAACTGTTCCCATGAGGCACAGGTTCAAGGCTGATTTGCATATGGCCATGTCTGAACTGGGGTGGTGTGGAGTGCAACAAAATGATGGATTTAAGCCCAGATCTCTGTACTGGGGTGAATGTATGATATTGTTCTGCATTCTGTCCATTAACTGTTGTTTTTGCATTTGTCACCCCGACTGGGACAGGTATGCTCAGACGTGAGTCCCGTGCTCTCCACACCACTGGAGTCAAGCTATGTTGGCTGATGATAGCTGATAGCCAGAAACCGGTCCTAGGATGCTTGATTCCGGTCCAGGGAAGACATGGCTTGGCAGTTCGGGCTGGACTGTTGCCATGAGGAACAGGGTCAAGGCTGATTTGCTTATGGCCATGTCTGAACTGGGGTGGTGTGGAGTGCAAAAGAACAATGGATTTAGGCCCAGATCTCTGTACTGGGGTGAATGTATGACATTGTTCTGCATTCTGTCCATCAACTGTTGTTTTTGCATTTGTCACCCCGAGTGGGACGGGTATGCTCAGATGTGAGTCCCGTGCTCTCCACACCCCTGGAGTCAAGCTATCCTGGCTGATGACAGCTGATAGCTAGAAACCGGTCTTAGGATGCTTGATTCCGTTCCAGGGAAGACATTGCTTGGCAGTTCGGGCTGGACTGTTGCCATGAGGCACGGGGTCAAGGCTGATTTACATATGGCCATGTCTGAACTGGGGTAGTGTGGAGTGCAAAAAAAGGATGGATTTAGGCCCAGATCTCTGTACTGGGGTGAATGTATGACATTGTTTTGCATTCTGTCCATCAACTGTTGTTTTTGCATTTGTCAACCCAAATGGGACGGGTATGCTCAGACGTGAGTCCCAAATGCCGTCACAGATCTGGTGTAGGACTGTCGTGCAGTGTCTTGCCCCGTTGAGAAATCGGAGCAGGTCCGGTTTATAGCTGTAGGTCTGGACTCCCGCGGAACTATTCCCGGGATCAGCGGGGTAATCCCAGGGCTTCCGTAGTGTTCCTCTTATGTAGCCTTGCCAGACGATTCAATGCCCAACGAGGAAATGTCAGGCTGCACTCACTTGAAAGATCCGTTACGCGCCACCAGCGTCCTCGTTAGTCGGGGTGTATTAGCAAAAACGGTGTGTCCATATATTAACTCAGCGCTTCATCATGCCAGGGAGTTAGCCTGCACTCTCCCTCGGCCTCGGTCGCTGTTGCGGGTGTATATTGTGACGGCATTTATGTCTCAAAGGACCGCTCTGACGCCATTAATCACCAGGTAACGCTCGCAAGGCGACGGCGAGGAGCCCAGAATCTGAGGGCGACTTACAGGAAATTGAGAGTGGAGAAAACTATAGAGCGGACTATAAACGGTCCAAGAAAACGCGAAACGCACTTCTGCGTCGTGCTCACAGCAACGTCACACACGCCACTGGTATTCCTATAAATAACTCTGAGCCATATATAATGGGGAAACCGGATAACAAGCAGCCTAAACTTACCTTCGAGGCGCGGAAAAAGCCTCGGGGCCAAAGTGGGGCAACGGAGGAAGACCCGGACACAGAACCTTAAGAAGGGAGCATTATGGAAAATATACTGAAAGCCATACAAGCAAACTTGCAGGACATTAATGGCAAACTGGACAATTTAAGGGGCAGAGTCGACAACATGGCGGCGAAACTCGATAAACAGGGTGAAAGACTGGACACGGCGGAAACCAGAATCTCGACCGTAGAAGATGAATCACGCACCACAACAACCAAATGTGCGGGCATGGAGAAGGTCCTCGAAGTGATTAAAGCCAAGTCAGAGGAGTTGGAAGCCAGATCGAGGCGCAATAACATACGAATAGCAGGACTGCCGGAATCAACCAATACAGGTCGGATGGAGCCCTATGTAGAACAACTATGCAAGGACTTGTTTGGCGCTGATAACCTATCATCAATCTTCATTATTGAACGTGCACACAGATCCTTAGCCCCGCATCCGAAACCAGGAGCTCCGCCCAGACCTATAGTAGCAAGAGTCCTAAACTACGGGGATAGAGCTGCTGTGTTGCGGATGGCGCGGGAAAAAGGTGAAATCTAGCACCAGGGTAACAAACTAGAATTCTACCCGGACTTCACGTTTGCAGTGCAACAAGCGCGTAAAGAATTCAATGACGTCAAAGCCAAACTTCGTGACCTTCAGATCCCCTACGCCATGCTGTATCCTGCGCGACTAAAAATTACTTGGGATGGCAAACCGGTATTCCTGTCAACGCCCAAGGCTGCAATGGACTTCATCAAGACAACGGTAACCAAAGGTAAAATGTCGAATCGTAGAGACAGACACACAGACTCCGACTAAAGGTAAGACCCTCTGCTGTAAACTAAGCTGACCTTGACCGACTAATATGGCAAAGAACTCTGTTTGACGGAGGGGAATGTCATGGTGCCCAGAAACTGCCACTTTGGCCTTGTGACACTTACTGGTAACGTGGGAGGTGAACATTGAAGCACGATGCTGTGCAGATGACCTGCTACGGATTGACATTGTCTATCTACTTGGGTGGATGCCCAGTTAGTCCTACTTGACAGGAGGGACCATAGTGCAAGAATATATAGGCGTCTCATGCAGCCCTGAGTATCACCTAGGCAAACTATTTTAGAGGGATAAATGTCTCTTGTCATGGAGACTGTGACTTTACTGGACAACGTATGCGTTGGAAACGTCTCACTATGTTGATGTTAATGTATGACCCGCTGTGGTCTGTTTACAATTTATAGATCTGCCCACATCCTTTAGTTAGGATGGTGTAGTGCACCCTCGGCAGACCTCTACAAGGGCGGTCCCCGAACAGTTATGTTGATAATTGATGTTCTAAGGGTAAAATGGCTTCGGCAGAATTGGGTTGCTAGAGTGGTTGGGACATGGGTTAGTTGGGGTTTGTTGTTTTTTGAACAGCCTGGACGATTGAGATGCACTGCTGAACGCCGCTTTGGGATGCATGTTAACTGGTCGGAATTGATTGTCATAATGTTATACTATGATGTGCTCAGATTAGGAGGGTCAACATGTGCTAAATTGTGTATAAAGATAGTAGAGCAAACATCATGAACAGAGATAATCTGAATGTATTGACGTGGAATGTGAGAGGCCTAACCAACCCTAAGAAGGTTAGACAAATATTTGCCTGTCTCGACAGACACCATATTGATATAGCGCTATTACAGGAAACCCACCTAGACCCTAAAATGCGCAGAACTATTGGTACACGCTGGGCGGAGTCGTGCTCATCGGCGGCCTATTCCTCATACTCTAGGGGGGTCATGACATTGGTTAAGAAAGGCACTGATTACAGGATTGAACGCACAATTGTAGATAAAAATGGTAGATATGTAATTGTGTCGGGGAAGCTGAGAGGACAAAGGATAACGATAGTGAATGTATATGGGCCGAATATTGACTCCCCGGAGTTTTTCCAAGAACTCTGGGATCATTTGCTGGAGTTCAGTGGTACGACTCTAATGTGGGGGGGTGATTTCAATGTAACACTGCGTAATACTGAAGATCGATCCGCAACGTCCACGGAACCTCACAAGAAAGCCAGGGAGAAACTGTGGGACATTATGGAAGAAATGACACTCAGAGACATTTGGAGGGTGAAACATCCAACGACACCGGGAGCAACACACGTTAACATGGCACACAGCAGTTGGTCAAGGATAGATTTTTGGCTGGGGACAGATACAGCAGTATTATGGGCTACAAAGATTATAACGCTCCCCCGCACACTGTCAGACCACAATCCCGTGGCGCTCACACTACAAGTGCCTCACCACACACCCCCTCCATTCAGTTGGCGCTTTAACGCACAAGCACTATTAGACCCCATATATGTCACTACTGTGACAGCAGCCATTAAGGAGTACTTCCACTTAAACGTAGGCACGGTTGAGGACCCCTGTGTCATTTGGGAGGCATTTAAGGCGACACTACGGGGGGTATGCATCAGTGCCACCACAGGGATACTGAAAGACATTAGAACGCAGATAACCAGACTCGAACACAAACTGTCAGGCCTAGAACAGGAGTATGCACGCACAGGACGAGTGGATTTGCTGGACGAGATTAAACGGACACTCACTGAACATCAGCAATACGCGGATGATGAACTGAAATATGTCGCCAAACGTCCGCAAGCTAGACAGTTTGGGGAGGGGGGACGACCCGGAAGAGTGTTAGCAAGGAAAATATGTGAAGGGAGAGGGGTACAGACAATTACACACATTTGTGACAATGACGGTGAATGGCACACACAACCCGAGGGGATACTTGGTAGTTTTGTTCGTAACTACGCAGAACTATACATTTCTCAGGAACCGGCTCCATTGCAGGAAACACTTAGTTATCTATAGGACATAGCAATAGCATGGCTGTCAGATCACCAACGAGAATACTTGGCGCAACCCATAACAGTGGAGGAGGTGACCGCAATAATACTTGCGCTCCCCAATGGGAAAGCACCAGGACCTGACGGGTACACGTGTGAATTTTATAAAAAATTTGTAGACCTGCTAGCCCCCCATATGGTTGAAATGTATGGCGCTGCCTTTGATCAGGCGACATTACCCCCATCATTATGGGAGGCGATGATCATCACCCTCCTAAAACCAGGTAAACAACCGGAGCTCTGCGATTCATATCGTCCGTTATCCCTTTTAAATGTAGACTCAAAGATCCTGGCCAAATTATTGGCTGAGCGCTTACAACCCCATATGACGAATCTGGTACTACCAGATCAGGCAGGATTCATCCCTACGAGAGCCACGTCACACAATACAAGAATGTTATTTGCACTGTCTCACTATTTAACTCCTCAGATGCTTGACGCGGCCAAAGCCTTTGACTCCATCGAGTGGTCCTATATACGCACGATATTGCAGAGAATGGGGTTTCCGGTGAGGTTTATAACCTGGGTGCTACTGCTATATACGAACCCACAGGCAAGGGTAAGGGTCAATGGGTATATTTCGGAACCATTCAGTATAGCTAGAGGAACGAGACAAGGGTGTCCACTGTCACCATTGATATTCGCCCTGGCATTGGAACCGCTGGCATGCATAATTAGGCAGACACATAACCATTCGACATTGCACTTCCCTGGGCGACCTTTACATATTTCGTTGTATGCTGACGATATGCTCCTGTATGTGCGAGACCCTGAACAGAATCTTAGCCCGTTATTGCGGGAATATATGAGGTTTGGACGCCACTCCGGGTTACAAATAAACTGGGAGAAGTCACTAATCATTCCACTTACCGACTCCACCGAACCACATGTCCCTGACTTTCCCTTGGACTGGCAAACGGACCCCACGAGATATCTGGGAATCTGGTTCAGTCGGAATCTTGAGAAGGTAATAAGGGCCAACTATGGCAGGGTACTTACGGAACTTGAGGGAAAAGTGGCAAGGTGGATACAACTTCCGCTGTCTTTGGCGGATAGGATTGCAATAGTCAAAATGAACGTCCTACCCAAGTTCCTCTATTTGTTTAACAACATACCAATTACACCGCCCAAGGCTGTCTTTAAAAATATAACGTCCTAGGTGTTGAAACTTATCTGGGCAGGCAAACAAGCGCGCATTGACCTGCGCACACTAACGTTGCCCTACGAAAAAGGCGGTTTCTGCGTACCAGACGTCAGGCTCTATTACTTGTGCGCACAGGCCCAATATGCGGCACATTGGTATCACCCTACCCCTTACCTGACACACACAACAGTTGAGGAGGGAGACGCCTTACCGATACCATTAACTGCGATAGTCCCGAAGGGAAGCTCCATTTGCCTTTGTGCAGGGGGGAAACCCCCCACTGTTTCAAGGGAGGTGTTCCCACGATGTAGCGATAATGAAATATCAGACAAATTAATAATATCTTTAGTAGGGAGAGGAACTACCTCTGAGACTACACCCTTTAGATCGACAAGATTTGAAGCATCTGATGAAATTTTATCCTTTCCCCTTTCCCATAAATTAAACAGTTGGCATTGACCTTTCACTTGCAGAGTAGAGTTAATTTTGTTCCGCAGGGGATTAGATTTCGTTTTGGAACCTGTCCTCCCCACTAATACTCGACCTGAGCGAAGTTTTTTTGCCGTCATATTTCAAACAAACAAAATTCCTGTAAAAGAGGGCGACTAAAATACAAGACAGTAATATAAAACTCTAAATAGAGAGAGAATAAAAACAATAAGAAATATCACAAACATAAACCAAGGGGACGGGGCCCAGCCCAGCCTCCTTTGGCCTCTGACGGCCGCAGACGGTCCCGCCCTTGTCCCGGGCTTCTCCCGGGCTGCTCCCGCGCAGCGGTGTCCTGATCATGTTAAAAAGGGGTGGGGAGGGATCGGGGGGCGTGGCCAGCAGGGAGAGCGGACCAGGTGTGTACAATGGTCAGTGCAGGGACTCCTGGGAAACGGAGTCCCTGCTGCTCGGCCCGCAGCCCTGCCGCAGTTATTTTCTTTGCCCCTCACGGTCTGCTCAAAGTACTGCAGACACCCTCCTTACACTACGATGCGGGACCCGCGAAGCGGGTCCGGCGAGCAGTCTACAGTCCAGGAGAGATTATGGCAATCAGGAAACCAAAGGGTAGCACGTCCTCTCGAAGCAGCAACAGAGTTCAGTAGTATCCCACGAAGGCTCAAAGAATGCAGCTTTTCTTCATGCGAGGGCGGGGGGCGTGGCCAGCAGGGAGAGCAGACCAGGTGTGTACAATGGTCAGTGCAGGGACTCCTGGGAAACGGAGTCCCTGCTGCTCGGCTCGCAGCCCTGCCGCAGTTATTTTCTTTGCCCCTCACGGTCTGCTCAAAGTACTGCAGACACCCTCCTTACACTGCGATGCGGGACCCGCGAAGTGGGTCCGGCGAGCAGTCTACAGTCCAGGAGAGATTATGGCAATCAGGAAACCAAAGGGTAGCACGTCCTCTCCAAGCAGCAACAGAGGTCATTAGTATCCCACGAAGGCTCAAAGAACGCAGCTTTTCTTCACGCGAGGGTGGGGGGCGTGGCCAGCAGGGAGAGCGGACCAGGTGTGTACAATGGTCAGTGCAGGGACTCCTGGGAAACGGAGTCCCTGCTGCTCGGCTCGCAGCCCTGCCGCAGTTATTTTCTTTGCCCCTCACGGTCTGCTCAAAGTACTGCAAACACCCTCCTTACACGGCGATGCGGGACCTGCGAAGCGGGTCCGGCGAGCAGTCTACAGTCTACAGTCCAGGAGTAAAGTGATCTCTCAGGATTTAACCTGTTCACCTTAGACTGGAGCATTTCTTTTGTTTATAATTCTAAAAGCCTCGATTGCCCAAAAAGGTGTGACTTTCAGGGCAATTACTTTCAAGTTGGGAGAGATCATACTGCTGTGAGTGTCAGTGATAATTTAAGATGGTGAATGTCTATGATGTGGAGATGGTGGACTGTGTCATAATCAGGTGTGCAAGCGTGCAATGATGCCAAAGGGATGCATGCGGTTGCTTTTTTTTATATAAGATTGCAGTACATGCATTATCGCTCTGAGTGTATACATTAGTACATGGCTGCTGACAGAAGTGGCAAACACCACTTCCTATTTGCAGGTTGGGCAGTCTGTGCACATGCGCATTTATGAGATCAGTGAGATAGCTCATGTGCTGCATATTGAAAGATTGCTTTAGAAAATGGCTGGGTACTTCTCTTCAACCACGTCATAGGCCATAGCCTGGTATCGCCTGTATACGGTTTATTTCAAACACATTTTGGATTTCATAGAATCAACAGGAACACCTTGCGAAACGAGCGCTGCGAGGCCTTCGGGTGGTTATGCGCTATATAAATGGAATTTTCAATTCAATTCAAACTGAAGAGTTTTGGGCAGAGGATTCAGTCCTGGCACACTGCCAAGTGAGACTGTAAGGTAAGGTATTCTTGTTTAAAACATCTGACTAGATAAGAGAAGATTGCGGGGTGGTCTGGAGTAATGCTAATGCATATACAGTGTTCTGGTTAGAGAGTTAAACCTGACTGAGAGAGCAGGTGGCAGGAGCACTTTTTCGAAGAATTTTCAGAGTTTCTTCCAGAGTATCTGTGGAAGCACAAATGTTGCTTTTCATTTGTTGCCTAGTAAAAATATATCTGTATAAACAATATAGAAAACATAAAAGAAAAAAAAACAAGAAGTAGCATGATTTAAAGCAGAATGTGGAAAAGTAGAAAGGAGGGCGTGGAAGGAATGCGGAGTGATGAATGAGTGGACAGGTAAAAGCCAAGCATTCTAGAGCCTAGGAGCGATATTGTTAAATAAGAGAAAGGCGTCTGGGTGCATGGTGAACAAGAGGGAACCAGTCAGACTTAAGCAGATGAGTTAAGGTTACAAACAGCAACGTATATCCTACTAAGAATAAATAAAAGTGAAAATAAGTGGGAACGTGTAGCTACAGGCAGAAACTAGATTTTAGTACAGTAGTAGTAATCAAGACATGATAAAACACTAAAGCGAGCGATATGATATTAGAGTGGGATATAATTGCTTGAAAGACCAAAAATGGCCATTTATTTTTACAGGACATGCAGAAACTATAAACAACAGAAATGTGAGTATACAAGGTAATACACAGATTTAAGCAGTAGAAGAAAGAAGGAGTGTGAAAAAAAATAACGAAAGAAGGCTAAAGTCATCAACCATATTGAATGCTGATGGTAAGTTGGGAAGAATCAGAAACAAGCATTGACAAAGCGAATCAGGCTGGCCTTTCACATAGCTACATTACCTGGATGTCCTTATTGAGTGAGAAGAAACTTCATTAAGTCTTTAACAAAGCTGCAGCCATTTAAAACTTTACTAGGAGTCCCTCTCAAGTCAGAAGCAGCTGCTTAACGCTAATGCTAATGCAGACTAATAGATAAATACATTTGGTGTAAGGTCCACACAGTTGCACTCATCACAGAATCAGCAGACCCGTCGGGAAGTGATGCGCACTCCGGCGAAGTAAACCATCAATTTTCATGTACAACACAATTCCTGACGGTAAACAATGTACTCTCAGGACCAGTCAGGGTGAGATTGAGAATAAACAGATTGTTTTTCACCCTGACTGATATTGAGAGTGTGTTGTTTACATTCAGGAACTGTGTTTTACATATATATATATATATATATATATATATATATATATATATATATATATATATATATATATACAGATTTGGTGCAATGTTAATTTATTTGAAGTAAAGCCCTGCACCACCGCCATGACGCGTTTCGGGCAACACAGTGCCCTTGATCACATGACGCTCATGTGGAGTGCTTCCCGCATTTAAAGTGACAGCGCAAATGCATAGTGTATCACTTCATAGGCATAGACATAGAAAACATACTCAATCATTTGAGTAATGAGTCAGTTCATAATCCCTTAAATTATGCTGCATAAAATGGACGGTAATAAATAAATGTTATCAGCCATTCTATAATATTTAAAAGCACAAAATATGGTAAAAAAATGTAAAACAATTGTAATCAGTTTCAAAACATTTAAAAAAAACATAGCTTATAGCCCAAACCATACACAGTTCTATATTTGATCTGGTTTTAAATTATGTGGAAAGTAGCAGAAAAGGGAAATGTAAACATTGACATTGACTCTGTATTACCTACTGGCGGTCGCCAGTAGTTATATATAGTTAGGATTTTTTCTCTATGGGATTTTTGAAAATTCTATGTCTAATAACTTTGGCGTTTGTGGACGGAATTGGCTGAAATTTTCAGGAAAATGGAACATTTTGTTTCTGAGCAGCCCCCGAAAATTTGGGGGGGGTTCGTCAAGGGGGGGGCGAGAAAAAAGGGGGGTCCCAAAACGCGTTTTTCCCATGTTAATTTCCATAGGGCGGTTGGCCTCACTTTTAGCCCGAACGGCTGAATGGATTTGCACGAAAATTGGCAAAATTGTAGGGACTGGTAGCCCGATGTGCCTTTGCTAGGTCTCAATATATGTGCTCCAGTGGATTTTGAGAAATTAACGTTAAAAAAAAAATATATATCTGTAAGCGCGCTCCGGGCAGCGCCCCGGTTCGCGTACCTGACGCGTAACGGAACTTCGCGAAGCGAAGCTGATTGGCTCTCCGGTGTCTGTCAACATTCTAAACAGTCCGGAGCGGCCGCCATCTTGTCTCTCGGTAGGATCGAGAGACAAGAGGAGGCCAAAACAAAGGGGGAAATGACCATAAGGGGGCATAGTAGATCCTTCCTGACCCCCTAGGTTTGATGTGGAGGCTTTAAAAGGGCCCCGCGGGGCAAAAAAATATTTTTTTTTTTTTTTTTTTTTTGCGTGGGTAGCGCTCGGTACGCGCACCGGGAAGCGGTCCGGGGAGCGTACTATAAGGAAAAAAGAATGATAGACTATGATATTTTGAAATATTGTATGTTTATTGATTGTTCTTTTTGTTGTTTTTTTTTGTTTTTTTTGTTATTTAAGTAGCAGTATTTATGATTATTAAATATAAATTTATTTTTGGAATTGTGCACAGTATACTATAAGTCTGACTTTACATTATAATCAATTTGGTACTAGTTTATGAATTACATATAAAAATGATTAAAGACTCAAATTATTTTTATTATTAAATATAATTTTATTTTTCTGATTCTTTTTCAAAATTTAATAGAACGTCTAACATTTGACTGTCCGATATGTCCTCTTGTTGAGTGAACATAACTTCCCACATTTGACCGTCATCATAATGAAGTAAATGATCCACAGATTCTACACATTGTAGAAGTTCATGGTCTCGTGATTCATCCATGAATTCCAAGTCAATGGGTTCAATTATTTCCTCATTATTCATGTCTAGGACAATTTCAAAGGAAACGTTCTGTTCTCCTTGCATTTTTGTACTGAAATTTGAATAAAAAATAAATATATCAGTAGAGATAGGGCACTGTTGGGTTTAAGTTCAGACAGGTACTTTTGAGGCATGAAGTAGTACTATTAAAAAGTGCCTGTGAGAAAGCCTATGTAAATTCATAATAATACCACAGAAACCTAAATCAATCCATAATTATAATAAACAAGCCTTTCTCAATGTCTAACTCTTACAGAGGGATAGTATATAACTATCTGAAAATGTTTTCAAATTTATAAAATAATATCTTACCTTTTAAAAACAAGTTTAAGTTGTGAGTGAAAATGATCTTGCAATATAGTTCAGGAAGTAGTAGTCAAAATGGCTGTGTCTCTCTCTCTTTTTTTATATATATTCAGGTACATAACCAATCAAATGTCAGGTAAAAAAAGTAGAAAATGAAAGTAACATTTTAATTGGTTGTCAATTCCAACACTTCAGATGTGTTTTGTGAAGTAATTTACCTCAGGGTATTTAGAGAGGTCTACAGGCTAAATGGCTAAATGGAATTCCAACCAAATTTGTGAAAATGGTAGGGATTGGTATGTAGTATGAGCTAATCTATATTTGGTGAAAGTGTCTCCAGGGTTTCTTCTGTAAATTACTTTCCCACCTTTTTTAATGGAGCGCTTCCCGGTGAGCGCCCCGGTACGCGAACCGGCAGCGTTACGGGAGTCCACCATTTTGTGTTTCGGTCGAATAAAGATACAAGATGGAGGGCAAATAATGTTCAGAATGGGTAGAAGGGGGCACGGTAGACGTATCCTGACCCCCTAGGTTTTCTGAGGGTGGCTGAGGAGGTCCATATGTGCGAAGAAAAAAACATTTTTTTTCCAATTTTCGCGGGTTAGCGTCCGGTGCGCGTACCGGGTAGCGCTCCGGGGAGCGTACTTTGTTGAAAATTAGTGAAAAAAGTTAGAGTAAAATAATAATTGTGAGTGATCAGATGTAGGGTAGCTCTGAAAAGAGCTTTTGGGTTTATGGTACATTTAGGTACTTATAAGTAGGTACCAATGCACAGTTTTAAATTCAGAATGAAAACTCTGTTCCCTTCATCTGAGAAGTGAACTCCATCTCCTCTGTAGATATCTTGCATGTAGTAACGTAAGTTATTGTTGTAGATGGAGCCCATTCCATGTTCTCTCATGTAAGCTGAAACAGATTTGTTTACATGCTTCCTCGATTTCTCAATTTGTGGACAAAATTGGTTTGACCACCTCCATTTCTGTCTTTGGCATATATTTGAATATACCAAGGCAGTTTGAGGAAAAAGTGCCATCAATTGCTCAAAGGTGTCCTTTAAAAGCATTTCCAGACCTACCCCAGTCAAAGTGCCCAAGTCATTTCCTCCACAGTGCACAATTAACAGGTCAGGTTTAGGCAAATGCATAAAGGTTTTCACCAATGGTATCAATTGGTGACATTTTAATCCTCTGTGGCCAAACCACTTAATTTCCACATCTTGTAAATTGAGGTTAGGTAAATTTCTGTTATCAGCATGCCTCTGAGCCCAGTAGATGTAACTATGTCCAACAATCCAGACAGAAAACATGGTGAGAGAAGGTTCTGCTGCAGTCAGATGAAGTGTGGCAATGAAATGGCAGTTGAAAAAATAAGAGTTTAAAATGAAAAAAACTGTGGAGTTTCTGTGTTAATGAAGCAGTAGCAGTGATTGGTGGATTTTGATTGCTGAAAACAGAAAGTTAGGGTGCATGGATGAGTTCTTTGAAAGATGTAATTTGAATGGTCAAGAAAAAATCATTTTATGAAAGATTGCACTGGATACGCAGGTGTACTGAGAGTTCAGAGTTCAATTGAAACATTGTTGTGTGAACTTGCAAACATGAGAGGTCTTTCAGGAGGTGGTTGCTATGCAAAAAAGGCAGAAAGGGCAGAGGGGGGAAGGGTGTTGATTTGAAAAAAGTGAGGGAAGAGTTTTGATTGGGTGACATGAGAGATATGTGTGATGAATTACAGCTTTTCTATGCTTTTTATGGCTGCAGACTCTGGAGTGCATACCTTTTGCTCTGCTAAAGACAATTTGGTGTGTTTCTGAGACTGTTTTGAAACTCATAAAGTATTTGCTAAGGTGAGAAAAGATTCATTTAATTTAGATAGAGAATAGTATGGTTTAGGGAGAACATTATGAAGAAAGTTGTGTATTTAAAATGTTGCTTTGTGTCAAGTGTTTTACAAATAGATTTTGTTTCTTTGTGTTACATAGCCATGTTAAAAGTGATGCAAAAAAAGTGCAAGGGTCTTACAAAAATGCTTTCATGTGTCTTAGGGTATTTTAACTCACTTCCCCATGAATGTATGAATATAATTACTTTACAAATTGTGTTTAAAAACGTTTTTTGAAATCAATTAGGTTTCTTGATATGTACTGCTAGAGCTTCATAGGTTGCTTGGGGCATATTTATAAGGCCTTTGTGTCTCTCTGATGTTATTTTTTCCATTTTAATTTAAGACCTTTCCCTGTGGTGCAAGGTCCTTGTAAATACGCCCCCATCTGTGCTTGGCAAATTTAGATCTTGATTATTTGACTTACATAGCCATGTTAAAAGTGATCTAAAAATGGAGCAAGGGCTTAAAAAAACGCTTTCATGTGTCTTAGGGTATTTTAACTAACTTCCCCATGAATGTATGAATATAATTACTTTACAAGTTGTGTTTAAAAACATTTTTTGAAATCAATTAGGTTTCTTGATATGTAATGCTAGAGCTTCATAGGTTGCTTGGGGCATATTTATAAGGCCTTTGAGTCTCTCAGATGTTATTTTTCCCATTTTAATTTAAGACCTTTCCCTGTGGTGCAAGGTCCTTGTAAATACGCCCCCATCTGTGCTTGGCAAATTTAGATCTTGATTATTTGACTTACATAGCCATGTTAAAAGTGATCTAAAAATGGAGCAAGGGCTTAAAAAAAACGCTTTCATGTGTCTTAGGGCATTTTAAGTCACTTCCCGATGAATGTAGGTATATAATTTATTTAGATGATGTGTTTAAAAACGATTTTTTAAATCAATTAGGTTTCTTGATATGTAATGCTAGAGCTTCATAGGTTGCTTGGGGCATATTTATAAGGCCTTTGAGTCTCTCTGATGTTATTTTTCCCATTTTAATTTAAGACCTTTCCCTGTGGTGCAAGGTCCTTGTAAATACGCCCCCATGTGTGCTTGGCAAATTTAGATTTTGATTATTTGACTTACATAGCCATGTTCCATACAGTTCTAACCTTCTGCGTAGTCTTTGATATGCTAGACTCCATCTGCACTATGAGATACCTAAGCAAAGGAAACACAGGTGATGTGATTGTGAAATGAGGAAAAGAAACTACACATTTTTCAATTACATCACATGTGTTTCCTAAGTTTACGAATGACATTGTGCAGATGAGGTTTAGGTCTGTCCACGGACACAGAAAAGGTCTGGCCTTTGTTCAAGAGTGAAGTGGACATGACTTACTTCATTGGTAGGCCTTCACATGTATTATCTCCTCTGTACTCTTCAAAAAGCGTAAATTTCATCTGCAACCCTGAGTAGGCCTCACCTCAAACAAACCTCTGGATAGGCCACACTTTATCGTCCTCCTGAATCAATCATTTAAAATGTTAGGGACAGATTTATGATAGGTGTAAGCTTATTTTGCGTCACTGTGCGTGACTTTTGTGACGCAGCGGCGGTGCAAAAGATTTGCTATGTGGCGACATATTTACAACTTGATGCATCTAGGCAGATGTGTCATGCTGTAAAGTCCTGTGCCACATGAAACCGATGCAGCAGTGATGCAAAACATGCACCATGTTGCAAGACAGGCCTCATTTCATCTCCAACAAGATAAGAAGCTGAATCTTCTGTAAATGTGAAAATTGTTGTATACACTGCTCAACTTATGTGTACTCTTTGGTATGCTAGAGTCCATCTGCACTATGAGATACCTAAGCAAAGGAAACATAGGTGATGTGATTGTGAAATGAGGAAAAGAAACTCCACATTTTTCAATTACATCACCTGTGTTTCCTAAGTTTACGAATGACATTGTGCAGATGAGGTTTAGATCTGTCCACGGACACATAAGAGGTTTGGCCTTTGTTCAAGAGTGAAGTGGACATGACTTACTTCATTGGTAGGCTTTCACATGTATTATCTCCTCTGTACTCTTCAACAAGCGTAAATTTCATCTGCAACCCTGAGTAGGCCTCACCTTAAACAAACCTCTGGATAGGCCACACCTTATCGTCATCCTGAATCAATCATTTAAAATGTTAGGGACAGATTTATGATAGGTGTATGCCTCTTTTGCGTCACTGTGCGTCACTTTTGTGACGCAGCGGCGGTGCAAAAGATTTGCTATGTGGCGACATATTTACAACTTGATGCATCTAGGCAGATGTGTCATGCTGTAAAGTCCTGTGCCACATGAAACCGATGCAGCAGTGATGCAAAACATGCACCATGTTGCAAGACAGGCCTCATTTCATCTCCAACAAGATAAGAAGCTGAATCTTCTGTAAATGTGAACATTGTTGTATACACTGCTCAACTTATGTGTACTCTTTGATATGCTAGAGTCCAGCTGCACTATGAGATACCTAAGCAAAGGAAACATAGGTGATGTGATTGTGAAATGAGGAAAAGAAACTACACATTTTTCAATTACATCACATGTGTTTCCTAAGTTTACGAATGACATTGTGCAGATGAGGTTTAGGTCTGTCCACGGACACAGAAAAGGTCTGGCCTTTGTTCAAGAGTGAAGTGGACATGACTTACTTCATTGGTAGGCCTTCACATGTATTATCTCCTCTGTACTCTTCAAAAAGCGTAAATTTCATCTGCAACCCTGAGTAGGCCTCACCTCAAACAAACCTCTGGATAGGCCACACTTTATCGTCATCCTGAATCAATCATTTAAAATGTTAGGGACAGATTTATGATAGGTGTAAGCTTATTTTGCGTCACTGTGCGTGACTTTTGTGACGCAGCGGCAGTGCAAAAGATTTGCTATGTGGCGACATATTTACAACTTGATGCATCTAGGCAGATGTGTCATGCTGTAAAGTCCTGTGCCACATGAAACCGATGCAGCAGTGATGCAAAACATGCACCATGTTGCAAGACAGGCCTCATTTCATCTCCAACAAGATAAGAAGCTGAATCTTCTGTAAATGTGAAAATTGTTGTATACACTGCTCAACTTATGTGTACTCTTTGATATGCTAGAGTCCATCTGCACTATGAGATACCTAAGCAAAGGAAACATAGGTGATGTGATTGTGAAATGAGGAAAAGAAACTCCACATTTTTCAATTACATCACCTGTGTTTCCTACGTTTACGAATGATATTGTGCAGATGAGGTTTAGATCTGTCCACGGACACAGAAGAGGTTTGGCCTTTGTTCAAGAGTGAAGTGGACATGACTTACTTCATTGGTAGGCCTTCACATGTATTATCTCCTCTGTACTCTTCAACAAGCGTAAATTTCATCTGCAACCCTGAGTAGGCCTCACCTTAAACAAACCTCTGGATAGGCCACACCTTATCGTCATCCTGAATCAATCATTTAAAATGTTAGGGACAGATTTATGATAGGTGTATGCCTCTTTTGCGTCACTGTGCGTCACTTTTGTGACGCAGCGGCGGTGCAAAAGATTTGCTATGTGGCGACATATTTACAACTTGATGCATCTAGGCAGATGTGTCATGCTGTAAAGTCCCGTGCCACATGAAACCGATGCAGCAGTGATGCAAAACATGCACCATGTTGCAAGACAGGTCTCATTTCATCTCCAACAAGATAAGAAGCTGAATCTTCTGTAAATGTCAAAATTGTTGTTTACACTGCTCAACTTATGTGTACTCTTTGATATGCTAGAGTCCATCTGCACTATGAGATACCTAAGCAAAGGAAACACAGGTGATGTGATTGTGAAATGAGGAAAAGAAACTCCACATTTTTCAATTACATCACCTGTGTTTCCTAAGTTTACGAATGACATTGTGCAGATGAGGTTTAGGTCTGTCCACGGACACAGAAAAGGTCTGGCCTTTGTTCAAGAGTGAAGTGGACATGACTTACTTCATTGGTAGGCCTTCACATGTATTATCTCTCCTGTACTCTTCAACAAGCGTAAATTTCATCTGCAACCCTGAGTAGACCTCACCTCAAACAAACCTCTGGATAGGCCACACTTTATCGTCATCTTGAATCAATCATTTAAAATGTTAGGGACAGATTTATGATAGGTGTATGCCTGTTTTGCGTCACTGTGCGTCACTTTTGTGACCCAGCGGCGGTGCAAAAGATTTGCTATGTGGTGACATATTTACAACTTGATGCATCTAGGCAGATGTGTTATGCTGTAAAGTCCTGTGCCACATGAAACCTGCGTCAGGTTTCATATAGGTGTTTTGTTGCAGGGTGGGTATTCATTTGCATGAAAGCCCTGTAAAACTAACACAGTGAAATTTATAAGATTTCACTGAGTCAGCTTTATAGCATTGCTGAATCAAATCCTTACGCCTGTTTGAAACAGGCATAAGGAGTGAAGCACCATGCAATGTGTGGCTTCCTCCTGTGCATTGCAGTAGACATGTCGTGTTTACGACGTGATTCGTGCAATGTGCTGCTTTTGCGGCACAGATGCATGACGCATCTGTGCTGTTTTTACTCAATGGTGCTCCACATTGTAAATGCGGCACACCATGGGTGGCAGAGCAGCGGTGCACGTTAACTGGTGCATCCCTGGGGATGTGCCAGTTAACATAAATTTGCCCCTTTACATTTAAGTATGTGCAGGGGACACAGAGTCGGTGAGGCTTATCCAAGGTTAAGAAGAGATGAGTCCTGTTTACTGAAAACTTGGACATAGGTCTCACCTCTTCAGCATCGCTGGACATGGCTAAATAATAGCTGCAAAATGTTACTCTTGTTAAACAATTTTACTATTATAGTCTCTGAGATTTGTGCCTTACTCTGCAACATCTCATTGTTGTTCTCTTTTTTTAAAGATAACGACAACATCAAGCATGAGTGATAATGAGCAATCAGTTGATCTTGATCTTATCGTTGAACTTGTGATTGAAACGTCACTGGAAGTGGATCCCTTAGATGATTTAAATCCTGAGGATGATGAAGACTATGATGAGGATGCCGATATGTCAGAATTATATGACATAGGTTGGGAAGCTGACCTGCTTGAGCCTATGGAACTATAAACATTTATTTTTAAAATTTAGAAGAAATGAAAAGTAAAAATGTAAACCGTTTTATTTAAAATTAAACACACCTTCAAAAACAGGTTATGTGTAGTGTCTTCAATAAAATATTAAAATATGCTCATAAAATTAGATCAGATTCACATATAAAACAGCACAGGTAAAATGTAGAAGCATTCAATTTCTTTGCTACTATTTGTGAATACTAAATTTGCCAATGCACTAAAAATTATTCTAAGTAAAAACGACAAGTAGTGTGTTAAGTTTTTGATGACTGTTATTGATTTACTGTTTGGTAATAGTGGTTAATAACATTTTTTATTATATTTTACCACAGATTGAACTGCAGATCATTTCAAAATTTGAGAATGCCGTCTAAGGATAGAATCAGAAAGGCTACAAAACGTCAAAGACAGCAGGTTCTACAATTACTGCAGCAGTCCTCTACAATAAAAAATCGCCAAGTCACCAAGAAAGCACCGGGTAAGAGAACGAAAGCATTCATAAGAAACATTTGTAAAAAAAAAAGTAGTACTACAGAAAATGTTTTAGTCCAGAAAAAGAGAAGCAATTTAAACGGAAAGGAAAGGCCAATCCAAAATGTTACTGCTAGAGCAAGAGATAACTCTGTGCATGATAGTAGAAGGAAACAACAGTTTAGGGACATTCGTAAACGAATGTTCCGCAACAGGATAATGGCAATTTGTTAAAAAATATTAAGAAAGGTCAACAGAAAGTGGTTTTTTATAAGAGAAAAAAAAAAGTTGGGAAAATTATTGATCAGGCATTCGAAATTAAGCGAAAGTTATTTATTTTGATAATCAATAGAATTAGGAAGCTAAACAAGGCAATTTATGATTTCAAAACAAATAGTAGATGGAAGAGAACAGTTAATCGTAGTAATTTTTGTGAAGTTTTTTCAGGAGAATGGATGCATAGTTCAAGTTGTGAGGCATTTTTTAATGAGGAGAGTTATTTCCAGGATAATGATTTGGTGCATGCAGTTGACACCAGTGGTCGAGCTTATGAGGTGAAAGATGGTTGTCCAGTTGAAAAAGAAAAACTTGTGACAACAGAGGCAGAAGAGATGTTAGGTAATGAGGTTTTAGGAAGACGTCCTAAGGAACCTGTGTACACCTGGAAGTGTAGTAGTATTTGCAGTGTGCGACAGGATTCCATCAATTTGCTTTGTGATTTTGTACGGACATTTAATAAGAAAAGTTTGAAGCAGAAAATGAAGTTGTTGCAAGAATTAGATCCTTGCAGAGTGAGAGAAGTGACAGGTTTGCATGGTCATTCACTGGCTTGTCTTTCCAGGAGAGTATGCCAGAGTGTTTTTCATCATTTCAGGATGCTAGCAGTGCATCATAATAAAGTGAGGAAATTAGTTAGAATGTTGTATTATGCTAAGAGTCCAGCAGTTATGCTTAAACAATTATGCGCTGCTCTTTTGCACGGTTCTGAAATAGATGTGAAGAATATGTGTGAAGAAATTGAGTTTTGTTACTTTGGAAGTAAAGAGGAGAATGTTGAAATTGACCCACAAGAAGAGGGTAATGTGGAAGATAGTGTACAGGTTTCCAGTACAGATAATTTTCAGAAGGAAATTGCCAAGTTTCAGGTGAAATCAAGTGAGAGGCCTAATTTCACTTGTGTGTGTTGTCGATGCACTTATTATAAGAATCAGACTAAGTTAGTGGATTTATATGCAAAAAGTGAAAGGGAAAATAATAGTGAATGGAAGGATTTTGCAACATACTTGATGGTAGAAAATTGTTTTGATTTGGGATTGGATCAACGTGTGTGTACTTATTGTTGTAATAAATTAAATCAAAACCAGATGCCTGCTAGAGCGGTTCATAATAATCTGGAATTGGTTGAGATTCCTTCTGAATTGAAGGATTTAAATACTTATGAATCTATTTTGATTCAAAGTATCCATCCCTTTCAGGCTATTGTAAGAATGGAGCCAAAGACAGGGAAATTGCCTCCATCAGATTTACAGAGAGGATTAAAGGGAAGAGTTGTTTATTTGCCTCTAGATTTGAAGAAAAACATTAACACAATTGGAGTAGAAAAAGTGGAAGAGGAACCTCTGGTTATCTTAGTTAATGGGGTTCCGACAAAGAATAAGAAAATATGGCAAGATTTAGTGGATGTTAGGAAAGTCAAAAAGGCAACATTGTATTTGAAAAAAATAATAAGTACTATAAGAATGTATATGTTGCAGAAGAGGAAGTAAGTGAGGAAGAGGATAGCGATTTGTGTGCTGGTCAAATTGAGAAAGTAGAACCCTCTAAAAGTGAAGAAATATATGAACATTATAGTGTTCATCCTTTGCATTCCAAGGAAGTCATGGGGAATGCTATTGAGTTGTTTCAAATGAAACAAGCCAAAGGGAGTCCCATTAGTGTTTGGGAGGAAAGTTTGGAAGCTCGGTGTTTCCCACAGCTATTTCCAACAGGTCAAGGAGGAAGATATGATGAGCGACCTCATCAAATTCCTGCTTCTGAATACCGGACTTTACGATTGTATGCAGAAGATGCTAGGTTTCGACAATGCATTCCCTATTTGTTTCATCTCCTGTTTGAAAGCGATCTGTCTGGACTGTCATATGCAGTGAACCACATCTTGAAAAGTGGTATACAGATGCAAAACATCACGGCAAGTGACTTTATGGATTAAGTCAATGTCCAAGACAGTATTTTGGATTGTCACCTGATTAATCTCATGGCGTGTCAGCGTGGTACTAATGAGTACTGGTACCGTCGTCATGGTGATTTAAAATGTATGCTGAGGAACTTAGGAACTCCCACATGGTTCCTCACTCTGAGCTGTGCCGAGTATGGCTGGGAAGACTTACTTGAATTTCTACGAGAGGCAAATGGAAACATTGAAAACATCGAATTCAAGACACCCGGCGAACTGTGCTCTTTGGATCCAGTGAATGTATGCAGGTACTTCAATCATAGACTTGAAGCTATGATGTCTTTCATCATGAATAAGAATAATCCACCTCTTGGAGAGGTGTTGGATTTCTTCTGGAGAAAGGAGTACCAAGCAAGAGGTGCTCCTCATATACATATGCTGCTGTGGATCAAGGATGCACCTACATTTGGAACAGATCCAGAAGACTTAGTGATGAGTTTCATACAACAGTATTCTACGTGTGCTGTTCCAAACGCAAAGGAGAAGAAAAGCCTAAGAGAACAAGTTCTACGTTTCCAAAGCCATCGTTGTGGAAAGTACTGTCGTCGTAAATTCAGAAACAAGGACAAGTTCTACACCAAATGTCGTTTCGGCTTTCCACGACCGGTGATTTCTAAAGGAAGAGTAAACAGTTTGATGTCTTCGCTGCGACCTAATGTGATGAAGAAATCACCTAAAAACACATACAATTTGAAAAGGAACGAAGACTCCAAGTACATCAACGACTACAACCCAGTGATTTTGTCCATGTGGAATGCTAACATGGATATACAGTTTGTGGCTGATAACTGTATGGCTGTGGCTCGGTATGTGACATCTTACATCACTAAAAAATAAAAGACAGAATTGAAGGATATGTGGGAGGACATTTCCCATGAAAAGAGCCTCAGTAAGAAGTTGTACAGTTTCAGTCTGAAGATGTTGTCGCATCGAGAAATCGGAGCTTACGAATGTTCTGACCGGTTGTCTTCAGCAAGTCTCTATGCCAAATCTAGGAGTATCGTTTGGGCGAGTCTTGGTCTTGCTGCAACGCGTAATCGAGTTCTGAAACCTGTGCGGGAAATTGAGTATTTGGCGGAAAAGGAGCCAAACAGTACCGATATTTTGAAGACCAACATGTTGGATACATATTATCCAAATCGAAGCAGTCACCTCGAGAATGTTTGTCTGTATGAGGTTCTACAAAATTACATATTCAAGAGGAACATCAAAGAAGATATTGATAAAGGAGTGTATGCTGTAATTGGAAGTGAGGGATGTCTGGTCAAGCAAAGAAAATGCCACTTGGTAAACCATTGAAAATTGAGTGGCGAATCTCCTGAAAAAAAGGAGTTTTTCTATTTAGCACTTTTGCAACTTTTTAAGCATTGGCGTGCAGTAGAGGAACTGCTTGGAGATTTCCTCTGTTACGAAGACTCTTTCACTGCCGCCAAGGAGACCATAGAATGTCCTGCTTTTCCCAAATATCTTGAAATGTTGAATGCGGAAATCGAGCAGGAAGCAACGATTGCAGCCGAGATTGCCAGAGACAGTTCTCAGGACAGTCAGAGTTCTGTTTCATTGAGTCAGGATCCACTAGGAGGACCTGTTATCGAAAATGAAGCTGCCACTGCCATGAATGAAGTGGAAAGAGCCATGGCACATGCTCAGGAGGATGTGGTTAACTGAGAAGACTTGGAAAGACAACTCAACGTTGAGCAGAGGAAAATATATGACGAAATTACCAAGCAAATTGATCATGGATTAAGTCATGAGAAGAAAGAGTGCTCATGTACGTCGTTGAAGCCTGTCCGACTGTACGTGAGTGGAGAAGCGGGAACTGGAAAAAGTTTCCTCATTAAAGCAATTTCATGTTATTTGCAGGAAAGGACTGAGTCATCGCTGTCTTATGTTGTCACCGCTCCAACTGGACTGGCAGCACATAACATTAAAGGTATTACTTTGCATCGTCTATTGATGCTGCCAGTGGAGCATGATAACAAATTACAATACCACAAGTTATCTGGAGATGCTTGTTGTGAAGTTTCAAGAGTCTTGAGGAAAATGAAACTTCTTATCATTGACGAAGTAAGCATGGTTTCTAATGTCATGCTTGCCTTTGTGCATTTGAGAATGCAAGAAGTTCTTAAAACAGAGTATGATGTGTTATTTGGTGGCAAACACATCATTGTTTTCGGAGATCTTCTGCAGCTGACACCAGTGAAAGGACAACCTGTGTTCAAAATGCTCACGCATGAAGATACCAGGAAGTGCCTAGGGAGCATTGGCAACGTCAATATATGGTTAAACTTCAATTATGCTGAACTGCATGAAAATATGCGTCAGGCAAAGGATGAAGATTACAAGAATATTCTACAAGATGTTAGAATTGGAAAAGTGACCGAGCATGGGAAAGAAGCTTTACATGCACGATTACTGTCAAATTTATATCCAGAACAAGACGTTGTGCCTGAGAATATTTTTCAGAAAATTACTGAGAAGAAATCTGGAATATGTTTGATGCCAACTCTTGCAGAATGTGCCATCTTCAATAACAAAATGTTGCATTTAGAAAACCAAGAGATTGTGAAACTGGAAGCTATTGACAGAGTAGAGCATATGGGATCAACAATTATTTTGTCTGAGAATTTGAAAACAAAATTGGATTCATTAGAGAAGACTATATCTAAAACTGCAGGTTTTGAAAAGACTCTGAATGTGTGCTTAAACTGCCGTATAATTTTAAGAAGGAATTTACATGTTGAAAGAGGTCTGGTAAATGGATCAATGGGTAATGTTGTTGATTTTGTGAAATACAGAAATAGAGATGGAATTGAATTTTTAAAAATTAAATTTGATGGCATTGAGGAAGTACAGCTAATTGGTCGTTGCTCTGCTAGGTTTTTGCTTGTAAAAGACTTATATGTTCGCCGTAAGCAGTTTCCTGTTTGCTTGGCATATGCGGTGACAATCCATAAATCGCAAGGTGTAAGTGTAGACAGTGCATTGGTGAATATTGGCAGTTCTGTGTTCAAGGAGGGTATGGCATATGTGGCATTGTCACGAGTTAGAACTTTATCAGGATTGTACTTGATTGAGTGTGATGTCACAAACATTTGTGCGGATCTAGATTGTGTTAAGGAATACAATAGGTTAAGAAGAGAGTATGCGCCACATTTGCCTCAATATCCTTTGTTTGAGAAACGTGTGGTAGGCCGGAAACGAAGAAATGTGACCAATAGTAGGGAGGTTGTAGCAAAAAGATGAAAAGTCGATGAACCTGAAATTATAAGCAGAAAGAAAAAGGATTCTGTTTAAGATGTTGTTGGTTTTCAATTTGAAAACAGTTCTGGTGTCAACTGCTATGCTAATGTAGTGGTTAATGTTTTGTTTTCTCTAGAAAATGTAAAAGAAGAGATTGTGGTCAATTCTGATCAAAGATTTTGCAGTTTGTTAAATTCTGTGTTAGAGAAATGTAGCACTGATAGAACAAAAATAGAAAGTGTGTCTGAAATTCGAAATCTGTTAGACAGATGTTCAGGTCAAACACAATTCTCTCAAAATATTCAGCAAGATTGTCAGGAGTTTTTAATGTATATGCTTGATGTATTGCATGCTGAAGGTGTAGATGTAGATCACCTGTTTGGGCTTTCTTATCAATGGCAGCATGACTGCGAGAACTGTAGGGTATCAAGTACTACTAGTGTAGACTCAGAAAGATTTATATATTTAACTTTGCCAGACAGTAAATCAGTGTCCTTTAATAAGCTAGTAAAAGCAGCTAATCACAACATGGAGTGTAGCCAATGTAAGTCTGAAATGTTGTCAACATTGTTTATACGAACATATGGCCAGTATGTCATTTTAATGTTCCAACGATGTAGGCCTGATGGAACAAAATTGACAACTTTAATAAAAAATGTTGTGGCTTCACAGTTGTCAATATCAGGAAGGACTTTTATAACTGCAGCAATTATATATCATGACGGTCCTTCAATAACATCAGGACATTACACAGCTTATTTAAAGTCTAGAAATGGCTGGTCATTCTGCAATGATTCTGTTTTAACTTTAAAAAAAAAATTGCCTTTTGACCTTAAAAATTCTTACCTGGTGTTTTTAAAACCAAAATTTTAGGGAAGGAATCTCAGGATTTGCTCTGAGGAATTTCAAGAGGTTCTAATGGCTCCTACACGATTTGGCCTTGAGGATAAGTGTAGTACAGAGTTAAAAGTAATTTTTGAGTTTTAAATAGTTCCTGGAAAAAAAGAAGATTTTCTTACAGAAAGTGGTGGGCAGAGATTAGTTGAAGGACAACAGAGTATTTCCCAAAGCAAACGGTGTTCTTACCATAACACTTGACGTCATGGAAAAATAACTGCACTTTGTATGAGTTCAGAAAAACTGTTTCTTTTTATAAGCTAATTCAAGCAGCCAATCAAAACATGGAGTAGAGGGAATGTAAGTCTGCAATGCTGTCTAGAATATTGGTCCAAACTTTTGATTATAATGTCATTTTAAAAATCCAACTATATAAACCTGATGAAAGTAAGTCTTCAACTTTAATTACAAATGTTGTGGCTACACAGTCGTTGATTTTAGGAAGAACATTTGTAACTGCAGCTATTATATGGCATGATGGTCATTTGACAAGATCCGCTTATTACATACTTTATTGAAAATGTAAAAAAATTTGCTGTTTCGGAAATTATTCCCATTTGACTACGATACAATGTTGCCTTTTTATTTAAAAATATTCTTACTTTCTGTTTTCAGAAAAGAGAATTTAGGGTAGGTAACTGGCGTATAATCATTCTAGGGGTTGATATAATTTTATCTACGGTTTTATATTGCTTTGTGATTAAAAGTGATGTAGAGAATTAAATAATTGTAGTAGTCATAGAGGTAGTGTACGTCTGCTTCATAGTAAGCAGTATCAGTGTCATAGGAAATGTAGAACATGAGTGAGCAAGAAGGGTAAGATATTACTAGTCCAGGATTGTGAAAGTGATCTTGAACGTTTTCTTTCTGAAAGTTGCGGAAATACAAAATGACGGGATTTGCTTACAAGAATTCCAAGAGTTATAAATGGCTCTTACATGATTTGGCCTTGTGGAAACATGTGGTAGAGAGCGAGAAGTCATTTATTGTATGTAACATATTTTTCAAAACGATGGCGGTTTTCTTTCAGAAAGTGGCGGGCTGAAAATAAAAACAGCACAACCGAGTGTAAGCTGTTCATAGGACATCCTTCGACGTCATGGAAAGTAAGTTACTTTTGAGGAGTTCTGATTTCTGATTGGTTATGTTATATGGGTTTTTTAAACACAATCATTTTGATTGTGGTTTTTTCCCCCGCTGTTATATGATGAATACCTTCAAGTCACTGTTTTTAGTGAAATTTGATAAATTCTGAGAACAGCAAAAATAAACCATTTAACATGTATAATTAATTCTGTACTTTTTGTACTTATGATCTACATTTAGAAATGTGTAGTAGACATGGAGAAGCTGAGGCTTCTGTAAGTGTCAAAGTTGTTGCATACAGTGCTCACATTCTACATAGTCTTTCATATGATAGACTACATTTCCACAATGAGATACCTAAGCTAAGGAAACACAGGTGATGTGATTGTGGAATGAGCAAAAAAAAATTGCACGTTTTTCAATTATATTACCTGTGTTTCCTAACATTACACATCACATTGTGTAGATGAGGTTTAGGCCTGTTCCAGGAGACAGAGGAGGTCTGACATTTGTTCAAGAGTGCAGTGGACATGACTCACTTCGTTATTAGGCCTGCACATGTATTATCTCCTCTATACTCTTCAACAAGCCTAAATTTCATCTGCAACCCTGAGTAGGCCTCACCTGAAACCAACGTCTGGATAGGACACACCTTATTGGCATCCTGAAACAATCATTTAAAATGTTAGGAACAGTTTTATGATGATTGTGCACCTCTTTTGCGCTGCCATTGCGTCACTTTTGTGAGACAACAGCAGTGCAAAAGATGCACCATGTTCCAAGATAGGCCTCACTTCATCTGCATCAAGATACTGTTAGTTTAAAATGTATATCTTTAGGACTGTATAGGGGGCCTGGAGAAGCAGAAGCTTCTGTAAGTGTCAAAGTTGTTGAAAAACTGTTTGTCCTTCAATCTTTTCCCTTGTCTTTTCTAATTTTTAAATACATGTTTTAATATTTTTCAAATGTTTGTTCTCTCTTTCACAGATTGAAAGTATAAAAATAACAAGTGACTAAGTTAACGACAATTATAAGGTAACTGTTTTGTACTCTTTTCGTTACATTTCTATCACATTTAACTACTATTAGTTCCACTGCTTCATTTCTTTAACCATCACTTTCCTGCCTTTGCTACTTCCCTCATTCCTTTCTCTATTACTTACTTACTCTACTACTTCCACTCCTTTTCTCAGTCCCTCTCTTCTCATAGTTCCTCACTCTTGTTCACTCACTCCGTCTCTATTACTCTTAGTGTCTCTGACTGATCACTCTTTCACTACTTGTTCATTATGCTTTCTCTGTGTAGTTGAAGAACAATAAGGGGCATATTATGAACACAGCCAATAAAATTATTGCTGTTTTTATCGGCAGAAAACTGCTGCAAAAGCGGTTTTAGCGGCAGTTTTCTGCCGCAAAAGCGGCTTTAGCGACACATTTCTGCCGATAAAAGCTTCAAAACTTTTATTGCCTATGTTGATAATATGCCCCTATGTTATTTAGATTTCTTTGCTGTTTCAATTATTCTTTTTCTGTTACTTCTTCTTTTCTGCTTTCTGTTTTTTCTCTCTGTTATTCCACATGTTTTAATCTTATTTTGAACATTCACTCACATTCTCTAAGAAACTCTTCTTTGTTATTCTTCTACTCTCCTTTTTTTCTTTCACTTCCTTATCTATTTTGTTTTTCACAATTATATCCTCTTCCATCTTTTCTTCGGTAAATAAATCTATTAAACAGTATCTCTTGTTTAGTCCCTATAGCTGTCTTTCTTTTAACATTACTCTCTGTTTACTTCCGTTATACTTACTCTTCTTTTTAAAAAAAAAAAATTTTGGGGGTTCGCTCCCGGTTCGCGTACCGGGGAGCGAACCGGGAAGCGAACCAAAAGAAATAGATGTTGGCAGATTGCTAAATATTCTACCAATTTTTTTATAAAGGGGAGGTAGTTTTTTTATTGTTTTTGTTGTTTTATATTTTTTTTATTATTTTTCTGAATTTTTTTTTACTTTTTTTGCATTTTTTGAACGGTTTTATATTTTTTTGGGTTTTTTTGGGGGGGGAAACGAAAACGATTCATTGTAAAGGGCTCAGCAGGAGCAACAAAAAAAAAGATTTTTTTCTCTGGGGCGTTTTGGACAATCATGATTGTTGATAGCTCTGTTGATCAGAGTGATGCTACTTTCTCTGTAGCAAATTAATTGGTTACAACGCACGCACACTTGTTTCACTTCCCCGAACCTCATCTGTATATTTGGGACCGTCTCCCTCGCCTCTGGTCCCGTCACTTCCTGTACAACTGATCTTCTGGCCATAGAAGGGGGATTATCTTGCTGGTCACGTAACTGTGCAGCACTGTAGTTGATAGGATGCCACCTCTCCATATGGCGATGCATAGTATAATTCCCGTAACTGTACTTCTTATCTGTCCCTCTGGACAAATCCTTCTTACAGATCAGGCAAGTTACGTACCGTGCATTGACTTTTTTTTGGCCCCGAGGATATTTAAAAAATTGCCAAATAAAGTTTTCTTTCAGATGAGACCTCCTGGGCTCCTCAGGCAAAAAATGCCTCTCTTCCTGCTGTTCCTCTTCTTCTTCTTCTTCCTCCTCTTGCTGAATGATAACTTCAGCAGGTGGTCCTCTCTTCCTTGAAGGTGTTGGAGGTGGTGGGGGTGCACCAGCCGAAGCTACTAATGAAGCCATTGCTCAGTGATCACAAAGGGTCTTCCTCTCACAAAGATGAAAGTCAGAGTGAGGAAAGAAGGAGGGGTTTTCATCATATGGGAAAAACAATACTTCTAAACCAATGAAAAGTGTTACTTTTAGGTCACATGACCTAGTCTTACATCATTAGGAAACCAAAAGTGAAATGAACCAATGAAAAGTGTTATTAACAAGTCACATGACCTATTGTGTTTACGTTACGCGCTTTGCACCGCGTCCCGGATCGCTTCCGGGAAGCTGCGCTTCGCGCCTCGTTCGCGTACCGGTTCACTTCCGGGTACGCTAATGCGGCGCGTCATATGACGTTTCACGCGACAACGCGATACGTCACGCTGACGCGACGCGTCACGATGTTGTTTTCTAACGCGGCAGTTGCGCAAACGGAACGTTTACCGGTTCGCGGACCGGGTCACAGCACCATTTTGAGCTAACGGGAAGCGACCCGGTTCGCGGACCGGGAGCGAAACAAAAAAAAATAATAAAAAAAATTATTAATGAACATATAAAATATATTTTTTGATTTAAAGAAGAATACATTTTACAGCTATAGATATTAGCTTTTAAAAAACCAATGAAATTCACTGAAAAAACCATAGGTTATAGACCCTATATAGTTAGGAATTAGCATTTACAAAACCTTGAAAATTCACTGAAAAAACCATAGGTTATAGACCATATATAGTTAGGAATTAGCATTTACAAAACCTTATTTTACTCACACAAAACCATTGAAATTCCATATATAGTTAGTTGTACTAACTATATATCGCGCACCCGCAATCCACTGCTGATCATGTCACATATTACATCATTCATGACATGGTCAGTGACATCACTGATGACATCACTGATGACATCTCAAATGACATCACTGATGACATCACTGATGACATCTCAAATCAACACATCAACGAGCCAATGGGAGACCTCTAACCAGCATGAAAAAAACTCCAGCGATATTGTGAACTTTCTAAGCACTACACTGGCACAGAGGAAGGCATCCACCGAAATGCATCTGCCAGTTGCTGTAATCAGAGGACCCTTTTCCTATGTGCTTGCTGGTGGTAAATAAAGCCTCGCCCTGAACAAACTCGTGCTGTGTCAGACCCGGTCTGTGACCCAGGGAACGGGAGTGGTGGTTCATGTTTGACAGAGGCCGGCTCTGTATTCTGGCATGCCTCTCGTTTAGGCGTACCGGGGTCATACCGGCAAATGGTGGTGAAAATGCATGGACTGCACAACGTGGTGCCCCCCGGCTGTGAGCAATTGCGGTATTGGGGAGACAGAAGCAGATTGCTGCTGTTCGAGTTTGGCTACATTGAGGCAAACCACCGGTGAACCTGCGTTCTGCCAGTGCATTATCGGAAGCACGAGCTAGTCACAGGACAAAGCTTGCGAGTTGCGCCATCAGGACTTCTAACAGCAGGATTGTTTGCACATTTTTAATATCGGAGAACATTAAGAGAGAGGGAAGTACTTACTTACAGAACTTTCCATAGGGACCTTTAGCCAGGGCTACAGCCCGAACGGCCGAACAGAATTACACCAAATTTGGCAGAGAAGAAGAGTTCGGTTCACAGATTGTGCTTTTTGTTAAATGGTGTATATCTGTTCAGTAGTTTCTGAGAAAATTACAAGTAAAATCATAGCGATATCTAGAGACAGAGTTCTACACGCGGACGGAGATCCGTTCAAGTACGAGCGCGAGCTGCATGCTGATTGGCTGTCAACTGTCTGTCAACACAGGAAGTGTTGGCGGCCATCTTGTGCCTCGGTAGAACCGAGTCACAAGAAAACAGTAAAATAAAGTTGAGAAATAAGGAAAGGCAGGGTAGAAACATTCTGACCCTGTAGGCTTGCTCAGGGGGTGGTACATGGATCTTTAGGCTACATTTTTTTTTTTTAAATAAAAAAATCGCGGGGTACTCGTGTGGTACTTGTACGCAGTAGAAAAGGTGAAAAAAAACGAGAAGTCCGTTTTATTCATTAGGTCCCGGGGGATAAATTACGGGGACAATTTTTCCATAATGGGGGGTTTGTAAGGTGCCCCGAGCACTGGGGAACGCTACTCCTTTGATTTTATTTTGAAGTATGCGGGGGGGGGTTACGGTCCTCCTCCCCGCAATCTCCTAGAGCGGCACCCCTAGTGGCTTTTAAAATATATATATGTTTTGAGCTCTCCCTCCCTCTCTCCCCGTACACGTCGCGGGGAACGCCCCCTTTCTGGGGCAGTAATATGTAAAATGACCTTCCAGCTCTGGGTACCTGCACTGTCTGTTTTTTTTTATGAATGTTGGGAGGGCGTCGCGGGGCCCCCTTAGTGGAACCATTGATGGTCCTGGGGAGCACCATTTCCCAGGGCCGGCTCTTGCAGTGTGTCGGGGTGCGTACTCCCGGGACACTGCTGTTTGCTATGGTAGGGGGTACCGTCGCCGCGACGCCGGTCCCAGTTTACCATAGCAAACCGTTTTTTTCTATTTAAAAGAGAAAGCAAGTTAATCTGCTCTCTCTTTGAAGTTGGAAAGCAGATTGGTAGGGCGCGGGGAGCCGTCTGCGATCATGGGGGCATTGGGCCTAAATAAAAAAACAAGGTTCTTTTTGAGAACCAGGGGGCATATTATCAAGGACCGGTGATAAAATTATCGCCGTTTTATCGGCATGAAACTGCCGATAAAACGGCGATAATGGGCTTGATAATACGCCCTTGTTAATTCCCATAGAAGCCGATGTTCTGGTGTTAACATGGGCTTCTATGGGAAATAACGGGGAACATCCTTTACAACGCAACCGCTACAACGCGGTTGCGTTACGATGCAGCTTTAACAACAAAAGTCGTTACAACGACTTCCGCTGGAGGGCGCTCTAGGATAGGGGATAGTTTAGTTTACTATCCAACACCTTCCCTACTATCCACGGGGACTGGTGTTGGAATAGTAAATTAAACTATTCACTATCAGCGCCCCCCAACGCAAGTCGTTGTAACGACTTGCGTTGTTAAAACTGCATCGTAAAGGGATGCGTTGTAACGGTACGCGTCGTACCGTCATACATCCGGAAATAACAAAGCTGTATTATCAAGCCCATTATCGCCGTTTTATTGGCAGTTTCATGCCGATAAAACGGCGATAATTGTATCACCGGTCCTTGATATTATGCCCCTAAGTTTACTGGTTAAAAAACAGATCTATATTTCTATGATAGTATGTAAAACTTTCCGTTTGTTTTTTTATCCAGCAGTTGTACCCTGTACGCATGCGCAGCCTCGTTTCCAAACCCACATTTTTATCTTTTTCTTCAAGTTCAACAAGCAAACCTTTCTTTATTTCAGGTATTAAATTTGCCGCTTTTTTTTCCCGGGTCGTGTGTGTCATCCGCTGCTGTACTTTTGTATTGTATTATTAATCATCTATATTTATTTGAAACGTAGTGCCGAGGCGCCAAACATTGATTACGTACTCCGTCCACCGTAATTTTAGTAGTATTTCACCATTATTTTTATTATATCTGTTACTTTCATTTTACCGTCCTCCTATTTTCTCTGTGATCGATGAGATTTCCTGCCACAGACACCACGGTATTTGTCCTTGGCCTCAGATGTTATCAGACTTGGTCACACGTATACCTACGAACTAAATTGAAGCATGTAAGCCACAGCCATTAGAACGCGTGTTCATCAATAGAAAGACATTATTATGATTATGCCTTTATCATGCGTGGTAAAGGTACACTAGTTGTAAAAGCATGCGTGGTAAAGGCATGCGTGCTAATGGCTTCGTGATGACGATCACGCATGGTTATGACTGCGTTGTAATGGCTGTTTCCTCCCAATGGACAGTGCAGTAATTGGGTCTGGGCGTCGTGGACTCCAGGGCAGTAGGCGGAGGGCAACGCCGCCCCTCATACAATATAGAAATTTTTGTGGGGTCATTGTTTCCGTGGTTTGAGGGGCGTCATTGAGGCGCACAAATTTAATTTTGTAGGGGGTAGGTTTGCACGGGAAAATGTTGCATGAGGTTTGTAAATGTGGTACACATTGTTAAGTATTATTTTGATTTATTTTCTAAATTGTAGTCTATCCAGAGGCAATACAACTCAGTACTTTTCAGTCCTAGTCTTGAACATCTTACTATAGTATTTCAACATTACTTTTATTGTGGACCGTCATACCCCCCCACATAATAAACGAAGTATGTCGTTTTTTTAATTAACTTTTATTAAAACAATAACTGTAAACAAAACTTAATTATAACTATATTAGAAACAACTAGAAAAATAACTTTTAAAGAAAACAATATTATAAACAAAATGAGAAATGGAGTCCAAAAGATGTCCGATTGGTAATCTGCAAAACAAAAAAGAAAATTAGAGTTTAGAATTATGTAGATGTGAGTAAATGAGCTGAAGCATTACAAGTCAAGGTAACTACGGGTTTACGTGTGCAGTGTGCCTGGTACAATTCACTTCTAATTGGAATAACTTTGGCGCCGGTGGACGAATCTTCGCGAATTTCTCCAAGAAAATGGCCTGCTCGGTTTCGGTCCTTCCCTTAAAGATCGGGGGTGATTCGTCAAGTGGGGGCCGAGAAAAAAAGGGGGTCCCAAAACGTGTTTTCCCCATGCAATTTTCCATAGGGACTTTTAGCCAGGGCTACAGCCCGAACGGCCGAACAGAATTACACCAAATTTGGCAGAGAAGTAGAGTTTGGTTCGCAGATTGTGCTTTTTGTTAAATGGTGTTTATCCGTTCAGTAGTTTCTGAGAAAATTACAAGTAAAATCATAGCGATATCTAGAGACAGAGTTCTACACGCGGACGGAGATCCGTTCAAGTACGAGCGCGAGCTGCATGCTGATTGGCTGTCAACTGTCTGTCAACACTCAAAACCAGAAAGTGTTGGCGGCCATCTTGTACCTCGGTAGAACAAATTCACAAGAAAACAGTAAAACAAAGTTGAGAAATAAGGAAAGGGGGCAGGGTAGAAACATTCTGACCCTCTAGGCTTGCTCAGGGGTCTTACATGGATGTTTAGGCTCTATTTTCTTTTAAAAAAGGAAAAAAAAAATTGTGGCGTACGCGTACCGAAATCCGTACAATTACGAGCTGCATGCTGATTGGCTGTCAACACTCCAAACCAGGAAGTGTTGGCAGCCATCTTGTTTGTGGCGAGAACCGAATCACAAGAAAACAGTAAAATAAAGTTGAGAAATAAGGAAAGGGGGCAGGGTAGAAACATTCTGACCCTATAGGCTTGCTCAGGGGGTGGTACCTGGATCTTTAGCCTCAAATATATATTTTTTTTAATACAAAATCGCGGAGTACTCGTGTGGTACTCGTACGCGGTGGAAAAGGTGAAAAAAAACTAGAAGTCCGTTTTATTCATTATGTCCCGGGGATAAATTACGGGGACAATTTTTTTCCATAATGGGGGGCTTCTAAGGTGCCCCGAGCACTGGGGAACGCTACTCCTTTGGTTTTATTTTGAAGTATGCGGGGGGGGATTACGGTCCTCCTCCCCGCAGTCTCGGAGAGCGGCACCCCTAGGGGCTTTTAAATAATATATATGTTTTGAGCTCTACCTCCCTCTCTCCTCGTACACGTCATGGGGAACGCCCCCTTTCTGGGGCAGTAATATGTGAAATGACCTTCCAGCTCTGGGTACCTGCACTGTCTGGTTTTTTTTATGAATGTTTGGAGGGTGTCGCGGGGCCCCCTTAGTGGAACCATTGATGGTCCTGGGGAGCACCATTTCCCAGGGCCGGCTCTTGCAGTGTGTCGCGGTGCGTACACCCGGGACACTGCTGTTTGCTATGGTAGCGGTACAAAAGGGGGTGGTGATGGACGGAGCATCTGAACCAATCAAACACTCACACCCAGTCAAAAGATCTGGGTTTGATCCATCACCGTTCTTTAGCCCACTCTGCCACCCCAGTTCAGACATGGCCATATGCAAATCAGTCTGACCCTGTGCCTCATGGGAACAGTCCAGCCCGAACTGCCAAGCCATGCCTTCCCTGGACCGGAAACAAGCTTCCGAGGACCAGTTTCTGGCATTTCAGCCGTTTTCAGCCCGGCTTGCTTGAATCCAGTGGCAAAGTGAGCAAGGGACTCACATCTGAGCATACCCTGCCACACTTTTGGCGGCCAAAGCGGTACAAAAGAGGGTGGGGATGGACGGAGCATCTGAACCAATCAAACACTCACACCCAGTCAAAAGATTTGGGTTTGATCCATCACCGTTCTTTAGCCCACTCTGCCACCCCAGTTCAGACATGGCCATATGCAAATCAGTCCGACCCTGTGCCTCATGGGAACAGTCAAGCCCGAACTGCCAAGCCATGCCTTCCCTGGACCAGAAACAAGCTTCCGAGGACCGGTTTCTGGCATTCCAGCCTTCTTTAGCCCGACTTGCTTGAATCCAGTGGCAAAGTGAGCAAGGGACTCACGTCTGAGCATACCCTGCCACACTTATGGCGGCCAAAGAGGTACAAAAGGGAGTGGTGATGGACGGAGCATCTGAACCAATCAAACACTCACACCCAGTCAAAAAACCTGGGTTAGATCCATCACCGTTCTTTAGCCCACTCTGCCACCCCAGTTCAGACATGGCCATATGCAAATTGGTCTGAACCTGTGCCTCATGGGAACAGTCCAGCCCGAACTGCCAAGCCATGCCTTCCCTGGAAAGGAAACAAGCTTCAGAGAACCGGTTTCTGGCATTCCAGCGGTCTTCAGCCCGGTTTGCTTGAATCCAGTGACAAAGTGAGCAAGGGACTCACGTCTGAGCATACCCTGCCACACTTATGGCGGCCAAAGCGGTACAAAAGGGGGTGGTGATGGACGGAGCATCTGAACCAATCAAACACTCACACCCAGTCAAAAGATCTGGGTTTGATCCATCACTGTTCTTTAGCCCAATCTGCCACCCCAGTTCAGACATGGCCATATGCAAATCAGTCTGACCCTGTGCCTCATGGGAACAGTCCAGCCCGCACTGCCAAGCCATGCCTTCCCTGGACCGGAAACAAGCTTCCGAGGACCGGTTTCTGGCATTCCAGCCGTCTTCAGCCCGGCTTGCTTGAATCCAGCGGCAAAGTGAGCAAGGGACTCACATCTGAGCATACCCTGCCACACTTATGGCGGACAAAGTGGTACAAAAGGGGGTGGTGATGGACGGAGCATCTGAACCAATCGAACACTCACACCCAGTCAAAAGATCTGGGTTTGATCCATCACCGTTATTTAGCCCACTCTGCCACCCCAGTTCAGACATGGCCATATGCAAATCAGTCTGACCCTGTGCCTCATGGGAACAGTCCAGCCCGAACTGCCAAGCCATGCCTTCCCTGGACCAGAAACAAGCTTCCGAGGACCGGTTTCTGGCATTCCAGCCGTCTACAGCCCGGCTTGCTTGAATCCAGTGGGAAAGTGAGCAAGGGACTCACGTCTGAGCAAACTCTGCTCAGACGTGAGTCCCGTGCTCTCCATGCCACTGGAATCAAGCCATCCAGGCTGAAGAGGGCTGAAAGCCCGAAACCGGTCCTTGGATGCTTGTTTCCAGTCCAGGGAGGACCTGGCTTAGCAGTTTAGGCTGGACTGTTCCCATGGGGCACAGGGTCAAGACTGATTTGCATATGGCTGGGTTCAAACTGGAAAGGCATGGTGAGCAAAAAAACGATGGATTTAGGCCCAGATCTCTGTACTGGGGTGAATGTATGACATTGTTCTGCATTCTGTCCATCACCTGTTGTTTTGAATTTGTCACCCCGAGTGCGACGGGAATGCTCAGACGTGAGTCCCGTGCTCTCCATGCCACTGGAATCAAGCTATCCTGGCTGAAGGGGGCTGAAAGCCTGAAACCGGTCCTTGGATGCTTGTTTCCAGTCCAGGGAGGACCTGGCTTAGCAGTTCAGGCTGGACTGTTCCCATGGGGCACAGGGTCAAGACTGATTTGCATATGGCTGGGTTCAAACTGGAAAGGCATGGTGAGCGAAAAAACCATGGATTTAGGCCAGATCTCTGTACTGGGGTGAATGTATGACATTGTTCTGCATTCTGTACATCACCTGTTGTTTTGCGTTTGCTATGGTAGGGCGGTACCGTCGCCGTGACGCCGGTCCCAGTTTACCATAGCAAACCGTTTTTTCTATTTGAAAGAGAAAGAAAGTTAATCTGCTCTCTCTTTGAAGTAAGAAAGCAGATTGGTAGGGCACGGGGAGCCGTCTGCGATCGTGGGGGCATTGGGGCTAAAAGAAAAAAAAACTGATTTCTTTTTGAGAACCAGGGGGCATATGAACTTGAAGAAAAAGATAATAACGTGGGTTTGGAAACGAGGCTGCGCATGCGTACAGAGTACAACTGCTGGATAAAAAAACAAACGGAAAGTTTTACATACTATCCTAGAAATATAGCTCTTTTTTTAACCAGTAAACTTAGGGGCATAATATCAAGGACCGGTGACAAAATTATCGCCGTTTTATAGGCATGAAACTGCCGATAAAACAGCGATAATGGGCTTGATAATACGTCCTTGTTAATTCCCATAGAAGCCGATGTTCTGGTGTTAACATGGGCTTCTATGGGAAATAACGGGGAACATCCTTTACAACGCAACCGCTACAACGCGGTTGTGTTACGACGCAGCTTTAACAACGAAAGTCGTAACAACGACTTTCGCTGGAGGGTGCTCTAGGATAGGGGATAGTTTAATTTACTATCCAACACCTTCCCTACTATCCACGGGGACTGGTGTTGGAATAGTAAATTAAATTATTCACTATCAGGGCCACCCCAAACCAAGTCGTTGTAACGACTTGCGTTGTTAAAACTGCGTCGTAAAGGGACGCGTTGTAATGGTACGCGTCGTACCGTCATACATCCGGAAATAACAAGGCTGTATTATCAAGCCCATTATCGCCGTTTTATTGGCAGTTTCATGCCGATAAAACAGCGATAATTGTATCACCGGTCGTGGATATTATGCCCTAAGTTCACTGGTTAAAAAAAAGCTATATTTCTAGGATAGTATGTAAAACTTTCCGTTTGGTATTTTATCCAGCAGTTGTACTCTGTACGCTCAGTAAAAGCATGCGTGGTAAAGGCATGCGTGCTAATGGCTTCGTGATGACGATCACGCGTGGTTATGACTGCGTTGTAATGGCTGTTTCCTCCCAATGGACAGTGCAGCAATTGGGTCTGGGCGTAGTGGACTTCAGGGCAGTAGGCGGAGGGCAACGCAGCCCCTCATACAATATAGAAATTTTTGTGGGGTCATTGTTTCCGTGATTTGAGGGGCGTCATTGAGGCGCACACATTTAATTTTGTAGGGGGTAGGTTTGCACGGGAAAATGTTGCATGAGGTTTGTAAATGTGGTACACATTGTTAAGTATTATTTTGATTTATTTTCTAAATTGTAGTCTGTCCAGAGGCAATATAACTCAGTACTTTTCAATCCTAGTCTTGAACATCTTACTATAGTATTTCAACATTATTTTGTATGTAGTTTTTTTAATTAACTTTTATTAAAACAATAACTGTAAACAAAACTTAATTATAACTATATTAGAAACAACTAGAAAAATAACTTTAAAAAAAACTATATTATAAACAAAATGAGAAATGTCCAAAAGATGTCCGATTAGTAATCTGCAAAACAAAAAAGAAAATTAGAGTTTAGAATTATGTAGATGTGAGTAAATTAGCTGAAGCATTACAAGTCAAGGTAACTCTACGGTTTTACGTGTGCAGTGTGCCTGGTACAATTCACTTCTGTTATAATACCGCGTGTAAGTGGTGTCTATCTGGAAGTGCCTACTGAGTTAGTGACAGAAAAGTGGCACAACGGGATTGTAAAGTTGCAGACTTATTTCTAATGCATTGCAATGAAGGCTTTGTAGATCTAGGCGTCTGTGCTTACCGTTGTATAAACACTGCGGCCAAACACTTCAGACAGTTGAATTCACAACTTGAGTTGGGCTGTTCTTCTACATGTGCAAGTAGACAGCAGTGTCTATAAGTTTAAGACAGTGGAATTCACAACTTCTTTTTAACAATTTTTCTACACGTCCAAGCAGACAGCAGTGTCTATAAGTTTAAGAGAGAAAGAGAAATGATGTCACAGAGAGTGAGAGAGAGTAAGAGAGAGAAAAGAACATTAAAACTGTCTCTCAGAGTCTGGAGTTGAGATTTTTTCTTGAAAAGTCAGACGTAGATTTACAAGCTCTTTGCGTTACTTTCCCCATGTTAAAAGTGACACAAAAGTGGCGTAATAAGCTTGTAGAACTGTTTGTCAGACTGTTGTAACCTATCTGTTGTGACTGCTCGGAGGAAATTATTGATTGAACACAGAGAAGCTGCTGCACACTACGCATTCTTTCCTTTCAGAAATAAAGGTAACACTACGGTTTTACGTGTGCAGTGTGCCTGGTACATTTCACTTGTTATAGTGGCGCGTTCAAGTGGTGTCTATATGGAAGTGCCAACTGCGTTACTGACGCAAAAGTGGCGCAACGTGATTGTAAAGATGCGGACTTATTTCTAATGGTTTGCAATGAAGGCTTTGTAGATCTAAGCCTCTGTGCTTACCGTTGTATAAACACTGCGGAAAAACGGTTCGGCCAGTTGAATTCACAACTTGAGTTGGGCTGTTCTTCTACATGTGCAAGTAGACAGCAGTGTCTATAAGTTTAAGAGAGGTAGAGAAATTATGTCACAGACAGTGAGAGAGAGAAAGAGAAAAGAACATTAAAACAGTCTCGCAGAGTCTGGAGTTGAGATTTTTTCTTGAAAAGTGAGAGGTAGACTTACAAGCTCCTTGTGTCACTTTATCCATGTTAAAGTGACTCAAAAGTGGCGTAATAAGCTTGTAGATCTGTTTGTCAGACTGTTGTAACCTATCTGTTGTCACTTGTCGGAGGTAATTATACATTTCTACACTGTGAAGCTGCTGCAGATTACCGGGTCTTTCCTTTCACAAATAATTTGTTGTTGTTTCGGAAAGAAAGGGCCAAATTATCAAGCAAGGGCGATACATTATCGCCTCTTTTATCGGTAGGAAACTGTCAATAAAGCGGCGATAATGGTCTTGGTGATATGCCCTTGTAAATTCCCATAGCAGCCCAGGTTAATACTAGGACCTGGGCTGCTATGGGAATTCACAAGGGCATAATATAAAGCCCATTATCGCCGCTTTATCTGCAGTGTCTTGACGATAAAAGCGGCGATAATGTATCACCATTGCTTGATAATATGGCCCTCAATTCTTTGTCACCTAGTCCCATCGGGGTGATTGAAAGATGGTGCTGTACGTGTGATAAGTATTCACTGTAATCAAGATAGTTAACTACTTGAATTCAGATGAGGTTGTATAGAGCAGAGTGGAGATAGTATCGTCGAAAACTTTAAAAAAGGAAGAGAAACAATGTGAGAGAGTAAGAAAGAGAAAGAGAAAAAAAGGACTTTAAAATGTGGGAGACACACACACTCGACAGGGGGGGGGGTGTACGTGAAGCCAGAGGCGCAACCACAGTCAAAATTTTCGGGTGGGGGGCTTAAGTTCAAAGAAAAAGAAGAGTGGAGCTGCAGGGGCTGTAAGCGGGGGGGGGGATTATCAAAGCCTCATTAACAAGCAAAGTGTCTTTAAAAGACCTGTGACGTACTCGGGTGCGACTGTGTGTGGGTGCAGGAAGGTATTTCATCCTAGCTGAAGCCTCGTTAGCCCAATGTGTGTTTTGCGCGCCTGCTGCATACTATAGATTGTCTCCTTTTATAGATAAGTTGTTGTTTCAGAAACAAGCTTCTTTGCTCACCTTGTGCTATTGCCATCATCATTGTTACATGATCCATCGTGAAGTTGTACATCTAAAAGGAATTCAAAGAAAGATGTTATGATTGATAATTGTTGCTATATTAATTTGGAGTAAGATAATATTGCGGATTTATAGACGTTCATTGTCATATTTGTACGTACCAGGGGGCATATTATCAAGAGCCGGTGATAAAATTATCGCCGTTTTATCGGCAGGAAACTGCTGATAAAACGGCGATAATGGGCTTGATAATTCGCCCTTGTTAATTCCCATAGAAGCCCATGTTTTGGTGTTAACATGGGCTTCTATGGGAATTAACAAGGGTGAATTATCAAGCCGATTATTGCCGTTTTATCAGCAGTTTCCTGCCGATAAAACGGCGATAATTTTAACACCGGTTCTTGATAATATGTCCCTGTTTGTATTGTGAATATATTCCGGATTTTTGAGCGATTATAAAAACGTTAGTGATATTGCGAAAAAAAATTATACATGTAAATTAATACATTATATACGAGTGCGTTCGTCTAAAATATTAAGTCGCATTTTTGGATGTAGTCAGCTACAACCCTTTGACTCCTTCTGATGCGTACTCAAGTGTCACTGCTCACCTTTTGGGGAAACAACAGTTTCTTCATGATGTAGTCACGATCTCCAACAAAGATGTCTCATATATGGTGCCGAGTCTTGATACCTCTATGGCTCATGACATACTCCTGCTCCCATCATCATCATCGCAGGTTCTCCACTCGCTCAGTGCTTCGGGCACCACTAACTCAGTGACCAAAGAGGCCACGCATGTAGTAGTGGGCCCCTTGTTCGGTGCTTTAGGAACAACTCTAAAATGGCGTACAACACGTGCGCTCCATCTTTTTTATAGATAGGGTCACGTGTGTAGTGACGAATGCGCTGGATGGGTGTGGTGTGGGTGTATACCAGCCATGAGGGAGTGTGTGTGTCGATCTGACAACTAGACCTGCAACTAAGAAATCACTACAATAGAAGTTTGGGACTTGTACTTTTGTTGTGTTTTCCTAGTAGCGTAAGAGTGGCCTTCTTTTTTCTATGTGACCTCATAGAGTCAGTATGTATGTAGCCTATTTTGTGACACATTTTATTGTACAATGCGTTTCAAAAACTAGTTGTGGTAGGGTGCTTTTAAATTAAACTGTGTACTCTGCTTACGAGTTTGTTCAGTGTAGAAGTATATATTTTTTTTCTATTTTGTATTCTATCATAATTGTTGTGACTTTTGTGCTTTAGCGTGCAGTACTATATTATTTTATAAATGAGAAACTGTTGAAATCATGTTTCAAATTAGAATGTAAGCATGTAAGCTGCTCTCTATGAGGAATACCAATGCCGGCTCCCGCAGGAAGTGGGGAGCCGGCTGGGATCGTGGAGGCCTTGCGGCTCTTCCCACGGTCCGCAATTTTAGATTTGAGCCCCGGGAGATGGGGTCCTCGGGGATTATAAAAAAAAAGTGTTCAAGGCTATATTTTTTATATGGTAGATTTATTGTATGCGTACCAAGCACGTATAGATGACGTGCAGCTGGAGTATTGGAAGTCGTCCAGTAAGCGTACATAAGCAAGAAAAATAAAAATAATTTTAGATATTTATCAAGTTTATGTTTTAAATGTTGGGTGACTCTAAAAAGAGCCCTTGTGTTTATTGGGAGATTTTAGTACCTACAAGTAAGTACCGATGCAGAGTCTTACGTTTATGAGGAAGACTCTGTTCCCCTCATCTGTAAAATGTACACCATCTCTCCTATAGATGTCATGCATATTGAAACGCAGATTGTTGTGGTAGATGGACCCCATTCGATAGTCTTGGAGAAAGACAGAAACCGATTTATTCACATGTTTCCTAGCTTTTTCAATCTGTGGACAATAGTGGTTGGACCAGTTCCATTTCTGCTTTTGGCATATATTAGAATAGACAAAGGCAGTTTGGGGGAAAAGTGCCATCAATTCTCTAAAGGTGTCCTTCATAAGCATTTCCAGACCTACCCCAGTCAAAGTGCCTAGGTCATTGCCACCACAGTGCACAATTATGAGGTCAGGGAGTTGGAAATATAAAAAGGATTTTACCAATGGCATCGCTTTAATCCTCTCTGTCCAATCCATTTAATGTCTACATTTGGTAAACGTAGGTCTTTGTGAATTCTTTTCTGTTGTGGGTACCTATGACTCCAGAAAATATAGCTGTGTCCCACAATCCACACTGTAAGCATTTTGAAGAGAGGTCTGGATACACTCTGATGGTCTCTATAAATGAAATGGCAGTTTGAAAAGTAAAATGTTTCTAAAATGGTGGACAACATGCAGTTTTGAAAAAAGAAAAGAAATGATTGGTTGTTTGACAACATTTTACAGAAAACTAGGGTGCATGTTTCTGTTTTTTAAAAGCCTTATTTTAATTGGTTAAGAAAAACTGATAGAACAGAACGTTACATAAAATAAGCTGGTATATTCTCAAGTCAAGCATACTTGCTGTTTTAATTTGCAACAATGTATGATGAACTTTTCACCTGTGTGCTGAGTTAGGTGTTCTCTGAAGTGTTTCTATGGTAACTGGCAGATTGAGGAATGGGGAAGGGTTGAAAGTTTTGTCAGTTGGAAAGGGTGCAAAAGTTCAAGCAATATAAAAGTGTGCTTCTTTTTTAATTTAATGTGGGAATAAATGTGATTTTTTATTTATCTGTATATGTGTATGGATTGAGTGTGTAGCTTGATCGGAAAAGTTTGCTATTTGCTATAGGACTTTCTGATCCCGTAGGACTGCTTAGGGGGATTTACAACGATCCCCAAGGTCAAAATGAAATGAAATGAAATGAAAAGGGGATTTGTAGAGCGCGGCTGCTGCCCAAGGGCGTCCAAGCGCTGAATAGAGGACGTAGTACTCTGAGGGGAGTGGGGTCAATTAGTTTCTGAAAAGGAATGTTTTTAGATTTTTACGGAAGGACGAGAGGATAGGGTTGGATCTTAAGGGAAGGGATCTTTGATCTTTGATGGCCTTTGTTGAGCCTTTGATGCAGGGCATGGAACAAAATTCGTTTTATTAATTTAATTGTTTACTTACCTACAATCATCCAGATTTAGTTGTTTATTGTTAAAAGGTAGGGCCGAATTCGACCAAGAACCCTTCAGTATTTGCCCGGCGTTAGCCGCCTCTCATACCATTCGAGATTACCAAACAAAGAGGCAGGGGCTGGAGACAGAAGGCAGGAAACAGGAGTTTATTCCGACGGAGCAGAACACGTCAAATCAGACAACAGGGTATCTTCTCGAGGTGCTCTAACCGCATCTCTGAGGCCTGGCCTCTTATACACAAGTTTATGGCTTTAATACATTTATGGCATCAGTAATGTTTCTTTGAAGGACAGAAAAGACATCCTCGGAATCCCCGGGCCAGGCCCGTTCCCACACATATCTACAGTAGAGTTCCCACCCCGATCTCAGCATGTGGTGGTTATCGAGCAGCAGGACATTCCGCTGGGAACGGGGATGTGTGTGATCAGTCGGATCTTCGGGGTGCGAAAGCATTGATTAATCCCCGCTCCTTTGATGCGAGGCGAGGTCCTACTGTAGGGGGCAATAAACTGCATCTGTTGGGCTAGGTGATGGCCTGGGATCAGGCCGGACAATCGGGCAGGGAGGAAGAGGTTATCAAAAGGGCCTGTTCTTTGAATGAGATGAAAGAGTGAGGGGGTTCAGCACGGGATGTGGCTCGGAGACTGGGTTGCGTTAGAGGTGCGCTTATGGCCCAAGCAGGAGAGACCGGGGGCTGTCGGGGCGCGGGGGAATGCTTGCGAGGCCGGGGAGTGAGGGGGAGAGACGCGCAGGCTGTTGGCAGTGGGCAAAGAGGCCACGACATACAAAATGGCTGCCACTTACGCGCATGATGGGGCCTAAAAGGGACAAGATGGCGTGGCCACTGTTTCACGATTCTCACTTTACTTTCAACAGTGGGTGTGGTGAACATGAATGAACGCCGCTTATATATACCTAATTTTGGTCATTTTCCACAGTCCCCAGGTTTTATCATAAGTTAGTTCATTCCTGTTCATGTCATAGGTGAGGATGTACAGGCCGACATTAGTTATACAATTCGCTTTGGCAACCCATATGCATTACAGGCAGACGAAAATAATTCTGCTATCAATGCAGGCAGAATCGTACATAACCATATGTAGTCAATGTGATGGGCGGGGAGACAGTGCATACAAAATTACATTTAGCTGCGTCATACATCAGACCTTGGAGGCGGGGACATTACTTTAGACGATGTAGGAGTTCGTCCGCATACAAACATGATGTCATACAAAAATTTTCTGGCAGGATAAGAGTTATTATCACTTGAGGTCTGGACTCCATGGGGGTCAAAACTAGACAGCATGTTCATGTGCATAACTGGTGCTCTACAATCATCAAAATACAGAGTTAACGCCTTCTTAGTTATTCATGTACAGTTGAAAAGTGACCGATGTAAGGTTTCGAAAGTTCGATTGGGTGATAATCAATACAAAACGGTTGGGAGAGGAATTCAACTTAATATACGGGACAGTCAAGGGGTGGAAATGTTAAAAAAAAAGGTTCGTCTTTCCAGTGTCTTATTACAGCGAGCCATCACTGGTAAGCTCTCATTGTTTTTCTTCTTTCGTCGGCACTGTTGAGCACCGGCGATGGACCTATGCGTCCAGCTCGGATTCAGATATCGCGTTGCAGGGTGTGGCCACTCTTTGCTCTCGGACCACGGTCCTGTTTGTCCTGTTACCTAACTAATCTACCATAGGTACTTTAGTCGGGGTACCCGTATTCCGCTCTTCTTTCGGAACAAACCCTATTCTATCTTTTGTGCTGTGTTTCTTCTTTAAGTCAAGTTCAAAAACTCCATTTGGAAAAAGGGTGATGGGGGCGTGCTTTGGGAGGCCGAGGGAAAAGAGGGTGGTGTGGGATCAGATCTGAAACGGACCAAGGAGGGCAGAAATTTCAAGCAAGTGGGCCCATCGATCGGGCACAATGGGCTGGGACTTTCGGCACGAGCTCATCAACATGCAGGGGCCTTCTGGACAGCCCTTCTTTCCTTCACTTCCCACGTTGAGAATGGTGCCTTGTCCCGCAACTCTTTGCTCTGTGGCTCCACCTTGGTCGAGGTCATAGATTATCCCCGATCTGCAGCCAGGCTGTGCGTCACATCCGGCCCCTCTCCTCCGACGAACGCACGTTATCTTTAAATGAGTACAAAAAAACAAGTTTTTAGAGAACTGGCAGGGGAAGATGTTTACACACTTTAATTTCTCTCCCAACCCCAAGTAGTTGGTGAAACGTTTATTGGTCACTATAGGGTGGTTGCTTAGTAATCCTTACATCGGTGTATGCTGTTAACTCATGCATCATTGCTGTGGTGCAGGTCTGCAAGTATCTTTCTATTCTCAAACATCATGTCTTGTCTGGTGTCTATTCCTGTCATATTCGCAAGCGTGGCAAGAAGTCTGATATCCAACAATTACATGGTTCATCGAATTCAAACCGGCTCCTCCAGTAGAGACTTGTGTTTTTCTAAAACAAATCCTGTTGAGCTATACCTTTCTTCAAGGTCTGCTAGTTCATAAAAAGTATGAAGTGCTTATTATCATGGGCTTACAGCTACCTTTTCCAGGGAAGGACATACGTTAAGCGTTTTTCTTTTCTGACAGCAACGGTTAACTTTTATCAGTTTTTGGACGATTTATCTTTAAGAACAAGGTCATCAGCTACAGTCTTTAAGATTTTCTGGGACGGCTGGTTACAGAACTGGGACCATTCTGGAAAACGGGGACGTTTCGGACATTCTACTTAAGTGCAATGGGCGGTGGTAATCCAAATGATGAGGGTGGTGTTACTAAAGCGCTAAAACAAAAGCCACTGACATATAGTTCCCCTTTTAAGGGTCAGATTAGGGGGCATTAGTCGTCTTACCTGTCCTTTCTTTCTCAGCCAATTAAGTTCCATCATTTTACAGAAAGGAGAGGTAGTAATATGGCAAAATACGATCGTTTTGTTTCTGTCAATTTGTTCAAACACTGTCGTGTCTAAAGCCAATTATACCTGTGCCGGCGAGGCACAGTGTCGTCGTTTATTCAAAAGGGAGCAAGGGAGCCCTCAGAGGGAGAGAGCGTCGTGTGCACCAAATAGGCTATTAGTACACGTACAACATAAAGAGAGAGAGAGAGAGAAACGTGTATAATAATAGGTTATTCAGTGCACACACATATAGAACAGTACGAGTCGGTTTCACGTATAAAACACAAGCTGAGAGAAAACATAAATTCATAGTTTACGTACACACAAATACCAGATAGGGTGCGACAGTACATACATCAAGTACGGAAACCTAAGACAGAACACAGAGCTATTTTGGGCAAAAGGACTTTGTCATGCATGTTGCGTATTCTCAGTATTCCCTTTAATTCATTCTGGGGGTCGAGCTCTTTGTTCTCCTTCCTTCCTAATAGTAGACAATTTTTGTTGGTAACCTCGCTTCAAAAATACTTACTCCTTTTTAATTGGTCGGACACTAGTCCAGTCGTGCTTATACTCATGGTGGGGTCTTCCAACATCTAGCAAATGATGATCCAAGCTGAGGTAAAGGAGGGGTGTCAGTCGGACGTGTGATGGTACAATTCTGACTCTTCTATGAGGGTGGAAGAAGAAGGGGTAAATCTAAAAAAATAACAACATCCCTAATATCTGGGCTGAGGGGGGGTTCTGGATGAACCCCAACCCGGGGTACACTTAACTTTTCTTATTTAGTCAGCACATAAATTGACTCACTGGTGCGCATTATTTTGGGTGTACATTTGGGGTATCGGTTGGGGTTGGGTTCGTCAAACTGAAATAAGTCTTCGAGTTTCTGGTGTAGGCCACTCTCCCATTCGCTAGCTCCAGAGAGAGTCGTTCCTAAGTAAGGTAAGTGCTATATTTTAATTCGTCTTTCACATGCGGGTACCATGTTCGGGCTTAATTTTCCTATCCCATTAACCGTTCGATCAACGCCTCAATCATACAAAAAGCATTCTTTTATTGTCCCAGACTTGCGCCACACATACGCATTCATACCGTACACATCAGGGCCCATGCGCACATTCATACCATACAATTTTTCACGCTCCCAGAGATAGCTCCTACGTATAATGTACCGTCTCACAGAGCTAGCCTATTTTCCTCGCGTGGAACACAATGCGGTTTTAGGTCTTCTCCATACTTCAGCTGAAATTCCGATGTAACCTGCAAAAAGAAAAAGAAGGGGGGTGCAGCGTTCAAAGCACATCAGCGTGCATAAACACGAAAATGTTTTTACCTACCACGTACTTGACTTGTTTCTCTGAGATGCAGTCCCTTATGTCTCGGCATTGAAGCCCAGAGGAACTGGTAGTGCGGCAAAGATAACCAATGGTAGTCTGTTCATTACATAGATCGCCCGAGGGCAGTAGTACAGACCGCGTGTAGGAGAGGGTCAAAGGCCAGGGATATTCAAAATAAGGTGGGGGGGGTGACGGATTCATGTTTTCATTCGAGGAAAAGAAAAGGTTTACGGTGGTATAGGGTCGTTCCTGTTCGCAGAGCATGGTATTTAAAAAAACACAACCCTATCAATCTAAGTGACTGTTACGATGCTAGTTCCATATATTTTCCTTTTAAAACCTTGATTGTAAAAATGTCAGCATTCGAATACGGGCCTCCAACCATACAGGCCGGCCACGGGGCAGACGGGAAACGCATGAGGTAAGGAGTAGTTACACTGTAGTATAGGAGTACGTAACGAGCGAGCCATTTAATTGGAAAAAACGAAACGTGACAAACGGTTGCAGGATCAGTGAAGGTTGATTTTATAATTGAAAGTAAAACAGGATTAAGCATGAGCGCAAAATCCGCTCCGATCGCGGATTTTGCGGATTTTCGGTGAATCCGCGATCCGCGAACTCTCGCGGATTTACCGAAAATCCGCAATCCGCGATCGGAGCGGATTTTGCGGTCAAAAGTTCAAGCGAGCCTAATTAACGATGGCGCCGGCAAGCTGCCAGCGCCATCCTGCAATAGTTACTTAATTAGCTTCAACAGGAAGCTCTAATAGATAAGATACAGCAGGGGCTCGAGCGCCTGCTTTATTTTAACAGTTGGAGCTTCCTGTTGAAGCTAATTAAGTAACTATTGCAGGATGGCGCTGGCAGCTTGCCGGCGCCATCGTAAATTATTTCAACGGTGGTGTCTTCTTGAATAAATATGAAGGGCAGGGTTCATTCGGGCACGACGGTCCTGGCACAAAAAAATAAACCTCAACAGGAAACACTTGCAGATATCAATAAAGCATGTGCCCTAGTTGAAGCTTAAATTCAGTGACTCATTCATCAGCCCAAAAATTAATCTGCTGCTCTGATCGGTCTCTGCCCTTTTATACACACAAGAGGCATGCTCGCATGGACGCCCCGTCCGTTTGGCCCCGCCCACACACTCGAGGTGTGCACCGTCTTCCTGCCATTTACCCACTATGATGGACATTTCACTCAAGGGACCCCTGCGCACTTCGGCGCGATTGCATAGTAACACACACTTGGTCGCTGGAACTAGTTGAAGCGCAAATGCAGTGACTCATTAATCAGCCCAAAAAAAATCGTGAGCGTTGGGAGGCTGGGCAGATGTGCCTTCTTCCCAAATATATCATCGAAAATCCACTGTGATGCTGCTCTGATCGGTCTCTGACCTTTTAGACACACAAGAGGCATGTGCGCTCGCGTGGAAGCCCCGTCCGTTTGGCCCCGCCCACACACTCGATGAAGCCCCGCCCCCAAATCCGCAAATCCGCTAAATCCGCGGATTTTGCGGATCCACGATCCGTGGATCCGCTAAATCCGCGAATCGTGGATCCGCAAAATCCGCCCATGCTTAAACAGGATCAGTTACAATAAAATCGTTCATACGCATACCATGGGCGAGTATCATGAGTAACATTTACTTCGGAGCTTAAATAATACAATAATCAATAGTAAATAAACCCGACATCAATAGGGTTGTCCGCATGCTCAGTCAGTACACTTCCCCACCCGCCATGTGCACAAAGACCGCATACATCCCCCATAACATCAAGGCTCAGTAACTAGAATCGTCATAAGGAGTTGCAAGTCCCGCCCATACTGGCTCCATTTTGGTCGAGGCCAGGCGGGTCCAGAGTATAGTTCAAATGCCTCCAATAACTAGCGGCTGGACCAGAATCCCTTTCGGTAGTTCAAAAAATTCCATAAATGCCAGCAGAAAGGACAGACGTCATAAACCGCGACTTAAAGGCGAGGAAGGCAAAATCTTCCCTACTGGGTCACGCCGAGGTCCCACCGGAGCTGATCGAGTTGGCAGTCTACAGTGTCTCTTAGTAATTCGGACAAAGGCCGGTGTCAGCATGAGAGCACCACCATCTCGCGACAACGTTGTGGCCACTCCGGAGAGCGGGACAGCAGGCGTATCCCTCCACAGATACGCTGAATCAGTCCTTCCCTCGGCACCAGATGTGGACAAGGCGGCAATCGCCCGGGGCAGCGGCACATCCATGGGGGACAGCCGAGCAACAGTGGCGGCCGTCTCCACCGGAAGCCCGCGGGAGTCGAGGGCCAACGACTCTCGTAGAATCTTTAAAACTGAGAGGACGTCTTCAAGAGTGGTACTCATGCCCGAGCAGGCAAGCATCCGAGTTCCAAGGTAGCCCAGAGCCATCCTAATGGACCAGGCCCAAATCCGGGGTGTCGGCCGCCATCTTGAGAGCCCCCCCCCAGCAGCTGCTCTTCACCACAGCCACCGGAGCGGGTCCCCCGGTCAGTCAACCGCAGGGCTCGGTGAGTGGAACGCTAATGGCAGTCTTAGTGCGGGAGAGGAGCCTCCACCTGGGGGGGCGGGGGAGAGGGGGCCATCCGCGCCGCCTCTCCGCGGGCGCCCCACGCCATCTGCGGGCGCCCCACGCCATCTCCTGGCGAGGGTATAAGAAATGGCTGGACCAGGCAACAAAGGGGGGAGCCATCAGCAAGGCATCCCCCGCACACAACTTGCTGGACATCACCTCTGGATGATCCGGGGACGGGTCTTGGCGCGTTGGGTAGCCTCCGGCCTATTCGCACAACGGGCCGCCACCGACGCTACCTCGCCGGCTGACGGCTTTTGTAGACCTTTTTTATAGCCCAAAGCCTACTAAAAAGTAGCTCAAAGTAGCCCAACAGGAACAGCGTCAAGCAGACGGCAAATGCATTTGGGTTTGTTGTTGCAGCCGGCTGCCATGTAAATAGTTGTTTAATAAAAAGTTTTAAATAGTTGTTTAATAAAAAGTTTTAACATGTTACTTTGCTGGAGTGTTGTATATATTTATAATATTTGCATAGGGTTTGTCGTTATTTGGGCGGGGTGGGCGATGGATCCGAGCTGTCTTGCGGCCATCATGGCGTCGAGCTCGGTTCTTCTCACTAGTTTCATATTTCTTATGAGGGGTTGTTCCTAATGTTTCTATTTTAGCGGGGTCAAAAAGATCCAATCAGTGGCCTACTGATTTTGTTCGATTCCTTTTGTTTTCCCTAACGATTTTTATGTTATAGTTTGCTAGCACGATACAACGGATAATCCGTATTTTTATATATATGTCCTTTTTATTAGGGGTGTCCTCCGGTGGAACCGGATGATCTACCTCTAATAAGTGGTCCGGGCTGAACCAACTACCAACAAACGGGGCGAAGATAGGCATGACGGGTTACAAAGGGGACAAAAGTCTGCACTACCTATCCTTCACTATCCGCAAAGACTAAACAGAGTATTGCGACTCTGTGCTTATTTGTGAATAGAGAATAACCCAAAGAGAACCAATTCCGAACAATCAATGTGTTCGGATAAACAATCAATCAAATGAGGGATAAAAATAGGCACGACGGATTACAATGGGGCAAAAGCCTGCGTTACCTATCCTTCACTATCTGCAAAGACTAAACAGAGTATTGCGACTCTGTGCTTGTTTGCAAATAGAGAATGATCCAAAGAGAACCAATTCCAAACAATCAATGTTTGGATAACAATCAATCAAATCGAGAGGGAAGCTGGCACGACGGATTACAATGGGGGCAAAGGCCTGCGTTACCTACCCTTCACTATCTGCAAAGACTAAACAGAGTATGGCGACTCTGTGCTTGTTTGCAGATAGAGAATCTCTCATAAACAATCAAATGAGTAATACTAGTATTTTCAAACAATCAAACAATCAATTCGCAATTTGTCGTGTTACACGACCTTACCCGGACCGCATGGACAGTTTCTCGTCTTCCGCTTCCAGCGCCTGATCGTCCTCTATTCTCCGTAATTGCTGTGGCACTCCTGATGGTTCCCAGTCAGGACCGTAGATCACTCGAGAGAGGTCTGCTCAGAACCAGTGAAGTTCGGATGATCGGCTGCCAGACGAGGGTCTATCGGGCAGGTGCACTTCCCGATCGTTGCAGTCGTTCACTCTGTCGTTGGGACCTCTCCCACAGGATCCACGTGTCGCTGATGGGCCCCACGTTTGGGACGCCAATTGTTAAAAGGTAGGGCCGAATTCGACCAAGAACCCTTCAGTATTTGCCCGGCGTTAGCCGCCTCTCATACCATTCGAGATTTCCAAACAAAGAGGCAGGCGCTGGAGACAGAAGGCAGGAAACAGGAGTTTATTCCGATGGAGCAGAACACGTCAAATCAGACAACAGGGTATCTTCTCGAGGTGCTCTAACCGCATCTCTGAGGCCTGGCCTCGTATACACTAGTTTATGGCTTTATTACATTTATGGCATCAGTAATGTTTCTTTGAAGGACAGAAAAGACATCCTCGGAATCCCCGGGCCAGGCCCGTTCCCACACATATCTACAGTAGAGTTCCCACCCCGATCTCAGCATGTGGGGGTTATCGAGCAGCAGGACATTCCGCTGGGAACAGAGATGTGTGTGATCAGTCGGATCTTCGGGGTGCGAAAGCATTTATTAAGCCCCGCTCCTTTGATGCGAGGCGAGGTCCTACTGTAGGGGGCAATAAACTGCATCTGTTTGGCTAGGTGATGGCCTAGGATCAGGCCGGACAATCGGGCAGGGAGGAAGAGGTTATCAAAAGGGCTTGTTCTTTGAATGAGATGAAAGAGTGAGGGGGTTCAGCATGGGATGTGGCTCGGAGACAGGGTTGCGTTAGAGGTGCGCTTATGGCCCAAGCAGGAGAGACCGGGGGCTGTCGGGGCGCGGGGGAATGCTTGCGAGGCCGGGGAGTGAGGGGGAGAGACGCGCAGGCTGTTGGCAGTGGGCAAAGAGGCCACGACACACAAAATGGCTGCCACTTACGCGCATGATGGGGCCTAAAAGGGACAAGATGGCGTGGCCACTGTTTCACGATTCTCACTTTACTTTCAACAGTGGGTGTGGAGAACATGAATGAACGCCGCTTATATATACCTAATTTTGGTCATTTTCCACATTATCACTCCCCACCCTGCCCCTCCCCGCCCCGCCTGCCTGCCCCACCGCAACTCCCTCCACGGGCCACGGCTGAAAGACGAGGTAGCGATCTAGTCATTTACCACAGACTTGTGGGGAATCCTTGGTGAGGCGCGCGCTCACTAACGAGTGCGCACTTCACCGAAGACGTTCCGGAGTTCAGACTCGTTTTCAATTGCTCCTTAGAGATTCCTGAAGAGAAAGTGCAAATATTTCTGAGAGAGTTAAAGAACGTTGTATGACAAGTTAGTGAGTAAGTAAACTTACCTGACATTATAGACAATATTAAATGTATTCAGTCAATTTATTTTCTATAACTTAAAACAAGAAAGGATAACATTAGTGTTAAGCAAGGGCTTAAGGGAAAAGAACACATTGGGTAAGGAATACTAGACAGACTTTTGAATTAAGAAGGAACATTAGTGAAAAACACAAGATATTCAAGGATTGATAGAATAGATAACAAGCAACTGCATAAAGAAAGGTTAGTAGAAGAACACAAGGAAATTAATTGTATAAAAATTAGACAATAAACTGAGAGGGCTAGGTTAATGAATGTTAGGTAATTATAGGTTGTAAGCAGTGAGTAAAATAAAATACCGCAAGCTACAAGGTTGCAGATAAATACTAGAGGGGAGGCTAGTTCGAAAGTCGAAGGGGTAGGTAATTAGTAGAGTTAGACTAAGTTATAGATGAGGAATAGAGATAGAGTAAACACATGAATTATTCACAAAGTAGTGTGATAATGATGTCTAAATATAGACAGATACACAGTGGTATTCTGGACAATGAATAGTATCTTTTGCATTTTAGTAAAACATATTTAGTATTTTTGAATGGGTAAGGTGAATAGACATATTCTACATTTTTTAGTATTGTATTTTACTATAACAGCCTAAGTCTTTTCCTATAGTCATACAGAGTGACTTGTATCAAAATTTAAGAAAAGCTAAGAACAGGATATCCTTATAAGTAATTATATTTATATAACTTTGCAAAGGACTAAGGGGCATATGTAGGTAGGCGTTTGCGATTCGCAAACACTGAAATTCGGCGAATTTCGGCGTTTGCGAATCGCAAACGGTGCTTTGGTATGTAGGTGCAAATTAGCAAAATAAGGAATCGCAAAAATTGCGATTCTTTATTTTGCTCAAGCATTTAAGGAATCGCAATTTTGTGATTCCTTAAATGCTATGTAGGAGTGAATTTTAAAATGCGATTTTGGCTTAAGGAATCGCAAAATACCACCTACTCCAAGTAGATGGTATTTTGCGATTCCCTTTCTAAATGCATTTTTGTTTTTAAATTCAAAGTGCCATGTGGCACACAGACATGCCCTTAGGGCATGTATGTGCGCCACATGTACTTAGAGGCACATTCCAGGGGTGCAACAAGTGTCCTTTGGACACCCTGGCACCCTTAGAATTGCGATTCTCAAATTGCGATTTTCTCATAGAAAATCGCAATTTGAGAATGTATCCCCATTCATTCCTATGGGCCTCTTAGCCCATAGGAATGAATGGGACACTCATTCCTTAATTGCGATTCGCAATTTGTGAATCGCAATTAAGGAATGTTAGAGATTTGCAAAAAAAAAACGAATTTTTACCTACATTCCATTTTGCTATTCTCAAATAGCGATTCCTTAAAAATCGCTATTTGGGTTTTGCAAAATGGAAATTACCTACATATGCCCCCAAAACTCTACTAATGGAATGTTATTAGATAATAGTATTTATATAGTATTTGTTGGAGGCCAAAATAGGTAAAAATTGTATTATATATTACAAAAAGTGATAACATTAACAGTTTATATTTTTATACAAGGAGCGAGAACATAAAGGAAAAATTATGGAGAGGACAGCCTCATACTGAGGACATTTTGGATATTTACTTGAGCATAATTGAAGAACTAATCGTATCTTTCACAGGCAATGAGAGTGAAGAAGGGGAAATTAGTGCTGGAGACATGAGGTGTGATTTCGAAGAGGAAAGCTTGGATGGAGAACTTCTGGAAGTATTAAATTATTATGAAAGTTTAGAACAAATTAATTCAGAAACTGCTAACAAGGGAATTGATCTGTATGAGATATCTGATGAACATCTATTGGAATGTGTGTTAAATTATGAGATGTTAATAGAATAAATTTATTGTTTAAAAATAATAAAGGTTTGAGCACTATCTACTAATGTATTTATTGTACTCAAAGTGAAGCACTTATAGATTTAGTTATATATTCTTTCAATGTTTGTATTGATATAAAATATGCAAAGTAGGTCTGAGGGTATGGATTGCATAAAATCCGTATGGAGTATACATGCACCTGTAAACTTGTGTTTTATGCCTTCAATTCCCCAGTCTGTATCCTTAGACTTCCTCCAAACACTCTGACACTGCTGTTTCAGTATTGTAGTGAGCCAGTCAGCAGTATGTTCTTTTCCATTGTACCGTGGTAAAACTGAAGCTGTAATAAATTTAGTGAGGAACTTTCTTTGCAGAAGTGTAATGATCCAGTCAGTATCTAGATACTCATGGATTAAAAGAGGCCTTAGTCCATAGGCTGTTTCAAACCTCTATAGATTGTGCATGCACTGTTCTATGCACCAGCAAACTTATGTTTTATACGTTTAATTCCTCAATGTGTATCCTTATGCTTCCAACAAACATTCTCACACTAGTCTTTCAATATTGTAATGAGCCATTCAGCAGTATGTATTTATCTGTATACTGTGGTAAAACTGAGGCTGTTATAAATTCAATCAGGTTCTTTCCTTGCAGAACTGTAATCATCCAGTCACTACCTAAGTACTCATGCATTAAAATAGGCCTTAGGGCATAGACTGCTTCAATCCCTTATAGACGATGTATGCAGTCTTCTATGTACTTGCAAATTGGTCTTTTATAAGTTCAATTTACCAGTTTGTATCCTCACTCTTCCACCAAACACTCTGTCACTGTTGTTTTAGTTTTGTAGTGACTCATTCATCGGTATGTAGTAATCCATTCACTACATTAAAACACTAATGGGCACATATACAATAACTGGCATATCCCCAGGAATATGTTAGTTATTGTGCTCCGTGACACCACCACCATGGATGTGCTGTATTTACAATGCGGTGTACCATGGGACAAAAATGGCACATATATGTGATGTATCTGTACTGTAAAGGTGGTGCTTTGTTTGAGTTATGTTGCAAGTGGAACGTATCTCCAGCATTGCTCTGGGGACCCTATGCTCAGACTGCTGTGTCAATCCTTACACCTGCTTCAAGGTAGTGCAGGGTTCTGACACAGCATGAGCCCAAAAGTGATAAAGTGAAATCTAGTATATTTCAGTCAGCCACTTTTAGGAGGTGTTCCTGCGCCGGAATGCCCCCCCCCCCCCATGTAGGAATGTCTGCTTCTGGTACAGGGTTTTACAATGTGACGCACCTCCCAGATACGTCACATTCTAAATACCACATACCATGGCGCATTTTTTGCACCACCGCTTCATCAGAAAAGTGATGCAACGGCGGTGTAAAAGAGGCACAAGGGTGTTGTAAATCTGCCTCTAACAAACACTTACAAATTCACCCAGGCAGTTTCAGTAGCAGTGCATTCTTTTTGAATTTACTTTTGCTATTATTTTACATTAAAAATATGAAATGTAAATAAAATAAATATAAGTATTTATAATAAAAATTTAGGAAATTACTATAAAAAGAAAGATGAGTCATTTGAGATGTCATCAGGGATGTCATGAGTGATGTCACTGAGCATGTCATGAGTGATGTAGTATGTGACGTCATCATCAGTGCATTATGGGTGCGCAAGTTATAGTTAGCCAAACTAACTATATCAGAGGAATTTTAATGGTTTTGTAAGAGAGAAATGTCCAGCGAACTATAACATGGGTGAAACCTATGGTTTTTTCAGTGAATTTCTAAGGTTTTTTTAAATGCTAATTCCTAACTATAATGTGGCTGAAATCTATGGTTTTTTCAGTGAATTGCTAAGGTTTTTTAAATGCTAATTCCTAACTATAACGTGGCTGAAACCTATGTTTTTTTCAGTGAATATATATATACATATATACACACATATATATACATATATATATATATATATATATATATATATATATATATATATATATATATATATATATATATATATATATATATATTCACTGAAAAAACCATAGGTTATACACCATATATAGTTAGGAATTAGCATTTAAAAAACCTTATTTTACTCACACAAAACCATTGAAATTCCATATATAGTTAGTTGTACTAACTATATATCGCGCACCCGCAATCCACTGCTGATCATGTCACATATTACATCATTCATGACATGGTCAGTGACATCACTGATGACATCACTGATGACATCTCAAATGACATCACTGATGACATCACTGATGACATCTCAAATGACATCACTGATGACAACATCCAGTGACTGTATTTTTCTGTAAAGTTAAAATATGTCTTACATATTTAAGAATGAGTGGATGTATAAGTGTCTGGATGAAGGATTTAGTAGGTGCATGACTGACTGTATGAATGAGTGATTAAATGTGTCTCACTGAGTGCATGGGTTAGTGACTAAACTGTCTTAATTTGTGCATCATTATGTCTGTTGTTCTGAAAACTGCTGCATGTGTTGTTCAGTAGCTATATGAGTAACTATATGGGTTATTGATTGGTTGCCCAAGTATTTGTATGGGAGACTGAGTGTGTGTGTGGGTGGCTGGGAGGTGTATGACTCTGTGCATAGATGTGTGAGCAGTTGATTCACTAGATGTATGGGTTCAAAAGTGCATGTGGAAACAGCTGTATGGGCGGTTGACTGTGTGCATCAGTGTATTGGTGAGTGAATGGATATCTCAGTGCTACATGTCAAAGTAAGTACATATGTAAAACACAGTACATGTGAGAGTTGACATATATAAATAACTGTGCAAAAGAGCCAGTGAATGTGTGAGTGGCTGTATGGATCATTGTGAACTTGTATCAGGGATTGTATAAGAGAGTAAATATGTGTTAGTATATGTTTGAATAAGTAAGGTGTGTATAACTGTATAGTTGAGGAAATGGAGGTGTGATTGATTCTTTGCATGACTGACTAGGTGTGTGAGTAACTCCATGGATGAGTGACAGTCTGTGAGTGTCTGTTTACACTGAGTGTATCTAAGGTTATATTAGAGTCTGAAGAGCTTCATCGTATTATCACATGAATGATGTCATCAGTGATGTGATCAGTAATGTCAAATGAGATGTCATCAGTGATGTCATCAGTGATGTCATTTGAGATGTCATCAGTGATGTCATCAGTGATGGCATTTGAGATGTCATCAGTGATGTCATCAGTGATGTCACTGACCATGTCATGAATGATGTAATATGTGACATGATCAGCAGTGGATTGCGGGTGCGCGATATATAGTTAGTACAACTAACTATATATGGAATTTCAATGGTTTTGTGTGAGTAAAATAAGGTTTTTTAAATGCTAATTCCTAACTATATATGGTGTATAACCTATGGTTTTTTCAGTGAATTTTCAAGGTTTTGTAAATGCTAATTCCTAACTATATATGGTCTATAACCTATGGTTTTTTCAGTGAATTTCATTGGTTTTTTAAAAGCTAATATCTATAGCTGTAAAATGTATTCTTCTTTAAATCCAAAAATATATTTGATATGTTTATTAATAATTTTTTTTTAAATATTTTTTTTGTTTCGCTCCCGGTCCGCGAACCGGAAAGCTTTCCGTTAGCTCAAATTGATGCCGCGACCCGGTCCGCGAACCGGTAAACGTTCCGTTTGCGCAACTGCCGCTTTAGAAATCAACATCGTGACGTATCGCGTTGCCGCGTAATGCGTCTTATGACGTACCGCGTTAGCGCACCCGGAAGTGCCCCGGGGCGCGGACCGAGACGCGAAACGCAGCTCCCCGGAAGCGATCCGCGGCGCGGCGCGAAAGCGCGATGTATCGCGTTGCCGCGTAATGCGTCTTATGACGTACCGCGTTAGCGCACCCGGAAGTGCCCCGGGGCGCGGACCGAGGCGCGAAGCGCAGCGACCCGGAAGCTATCCGGGGCGCGTTCCGCAGCGCGTAACATAAGCGTGAGAGGTCATGTGACTTGTTAATAAAACTTTTCATTGGTTCATTTCACTTTTGGTTTCATAATCATGTAAGGCTAGGTCAGGTGACCTAAAAATAACACTTTTCATTGGTTGAGAACTATTGTTTTTCCCAAATGATGAAAACCCCTCCTTCTTTCCTCACTCTGACTTTCATCATTGTGAGAGGAAGACCTTTATTAATACTTGAGAAATGGCTTCAGTAGTTGCTTCAGCTGGTGCACCCCCACCACCACCTCCACCTCCTCATGGGAAGAGAGGACCACCTCCCCAGGTCATGACCAAAACAGAGGAGGAAGAAGAAGAAATAGAGGAAGAGGAGAGAGAAGAACCACAGTTCTTGGAAGAGATGCCCCGGGTTTCCCATAGGAAAGCCAGTTTCATCTGGCAGTTTTATTCAATCCCTCCAGGGCAAAAGAAAGTGAATGCGAGGTATGTCACCTGCCTCATCTGCAAAGATAAATTATCAAGAGGGACTGATAAAAAGTATAGTTATGGGAACTATACCATGCATAGGCACATGACCAGGAAGCATCCACTGAATTACAGCCGGGCGGAAATACGGGATATGGAAGAAAATCCAACATCAACTCCTGTGGCCAGGTCAAGATCGTCAATATCATTGACACCAGCAGAGGCACGGGAAACTGTGCCAAACATCCAAGAGAATTTTGGCCACATGAAACATACTTGTATGCACTGTGGTGCGTTGATAGCATGTGGTAATATGAGTATAAATGCCATCAACCTGGCTTATGAGAATCATAATTGCCCTAACCGCCCCCAGTAATTTTTTTTGCTCCTGTTGAGCCCTTTTCAATGCCTGTTTTTTGTTGTTTCCCCCCCCCAAAAAAACAAAAAAAATATAAAATCGTTCAAAAAATACAAAAAAAACAAAAAATGTTCAAAAAAAAATATATAAAACAACAAAAACATTTAAAAAAAAAGTTCTTTTCAGAACTACCTCCCCTTTCAAAAAAAATTGCTAGAATGTTTAGCACTCTGGCAAGCTCTATTTCTTTTGGTTCGCTTCCCAGTTAGCTTCCCGGTATGCGGACCGGGAGCTAACCAAAAAAAAAAATTTAAAAAAAAAGAGTAAGTATAAGGAAAGTAAACAGAGAGTGATGTTAAAAGAAAGACAGCTATAGGGAGTAAAGAAGAGATACTGTTTAATAGATCTATTTACCGAAGAAAAGACGAAAGAGGGTATAATTGTGAAAAACAAAATAGATAAGGAAGTGAAAGAAAAAAAAAGAGAGTAGAACAATAACAAAGAAGAGTTTCTTGGAGAATGTGAGTGAATGTTCAAAATAAGATTAAAACATGGGGAATAACAGAGAGAAAAAATAGAAAACAGAAAACAAAAAATAACAGAAAAAGATTAATTGAAACAGCAAAGAAATGTAAGTAACATAGAGCCATATCATCAACATAGGCAATAAAAGTTTTGCAGCTTTTATCGGCAGAAATGTGTCGCTAAAGCCGCTTTTGCGGCAGAAAACTGCCGCTAAAACCACTTTTGCACCAGTTTTCTGCCAATAAAAACAGCAATAATTTTATTGGCTGTGTTCATAATATGCCCCTTAGTGTGCTTCAACTACACAGAGAAAGCATTATGAACAAGTAGTGATAGAGTGATCAGTCAAAGACACTAAGAGTAATAGAGACGGAGTGAGTGAACAAGAGTGAGGAACTATGAGAAGAGAGGGACTGAGAAAAAGAGTGGAAGGAGTTGAGTAAGTAGGTAATAGAGAAAGGAATGAGGGAAGAAGCAAAGGCAGGAAACTGAGGGTTAAAGAAATGAAGCAGTGGAACTAATAGAAGTTAAATGTGATAGAAATGTAACGAAAAGAGTACAAAACATTTACCTTATAATTGTCGTTAAATTACTCACTTTTTGTTTTTATACTTTCAATCTGTGAAAGAGAGAACAAACATTTGAAAAATATTAAAACATGTATTTAAAAATTACAAAAGACAAGGGAAAAGATTGAAGGACAAACAGTTTTTCAACAACTTTGACACTTACAGAAGCTTCTGCTTCTCCAGGCCCCCTACACAGTCCTAAAGATATACATTTTAAACTAACAGTATCTTGATGCAGATGAAGTGAGGCCTATCTTAAAACATGGTGCATCTTTTGCATTGCTGTTGTCTCAGAAAAGTGTCGCAAGACACTAAAATTTTAAATGATTGCTTCAGGATGCCAATAAGATGTGTCCTATCCAGAGGTTTGTTTGAGGTGAGGCCTACTCAGGGTTGCAGATGAAATTTAGAGTTGTTGAAGAGTACAGAGAAGATAATACATTTGCAGGCCTACCAATGAAGTGAGTCATGTCCACTGCACTCTTGAACAAAGGCCAAACCTCCTCTGTTTCCCTGGACAGACCTAAACTTGATCTGCACAATGTGATTCGTAATGATAGGAAACACAGGTGATGTAATTGAAATACGTGCAATTTCTTTTGCTCATTTCACAATCACATCACTTGTGTTTCCTTTGCTTAGGTATCTCATTGTGCAGATGTAGTCCAGCATATGAAAGAGTACGCAGAAGTGCAGCACTGCATGCATCAACTTTGACACTTACAGAAGCCTCACCTTCTCCATGCCTCCTACACAGTTCTACATATACATCATAAATGCAAACAGTACAGAATTAATTATACATGTTAAATGGTTTATTTTTGCTGTTCTCAGAATGTATCAAAATTCACTAAAAACAGTGACTTGAAGGTATTCATCATATAACAGCGGGGAAAAAAAAACACAATCAAAATGATTGTGTTTAAAAAACCCATACAACATAACAAATCAGAATTCAGAACTCCTTAAAGTTAACTTACTTTCCATGACGTCAAAGGATGTCCTATGAACAGCTTACACTCTGTTGTGCTGTTATTACTTTCAGCCCGCCACTTTCTGAAAGAAAACCTCCATCGTTTTTAAAAACATGTTACATGCAATAAATGACTTCTTGCTCTCTACCACAAGTTTCCACAAGGCCAAATCTTGTCAGAGCCATTTATAACTCTTGGATTTCTTGTAAGCCAATCCCGTCATTTGGCATTTCTGCAACTTTCAGAATTAAAATGTTGAAGATCATTTTCACAATCCTGGAATAGTAATATCTTCCCCTTCTTGCTCAGTCATGTTCTACATTTCCTATGACACTGATACTGCTTACTATGAAGCAGACTTACACTACCTCTATGACTACTACAATTATTTAATTCTCTACATCACTTTTAATCACAAAGCAATGTAAAACAGTAGACAGCATTGCAGACTTACATTCCCTCTACTCTATGTTTTGATTGGCTGCTTCAATTAGCTTATAAAAAGAAATAGTTTTTCTGAACTCATTCAAAGTGCACTTATTTCTCCATGACGTCCAGTTTTATGGTTAGAAGTTATGTCTCTGAACTACACTTATCCTCAAGGCCAAATCGTGTAGGAGCCATTAGAACTTCTTGAAATTCCACAGAGCACATCCCGAGATTCTTTCCCTAAAAGTTTGGTTTTAAAAACACCAGGTAAGAGTTTTTAAGGTCATACGGCAATTTTTTTTTGAAAATTAAAACAGAATCATTGCAAAATGACCAGCCATTTCTAGACTTTAAATAAGCTGTGTAATGTCCTGATGTTATTGAAGGACCGTCATGATATATAATTGCTGCAGTTACAAAAGTCCTTCCTGATATTGACAACTGCGAAGCCACAACATTTTTAATTAAAGTTGTCAATTTTGTTCCATCAGGCCTACATCGTTGGAACATTAAAATGACATACTTGCCATATGTTCGTATAAATAATGTGGACATCATTTCAGATTTACATTGGCTACACTCCATGTTGTGATCAGCTGCTTTAACTAGTTTATTAAAGGAGACTGATTTACTGTCTGGCAAAGTTAAATATATAAATCTTTCTGAGTCTACACTAGTAGTACTTGATACCATACAGTTCTCGCAGTCATGCTGCCATTGATAAGAAAGCCCAAACAGCTGATCTACATCTACACCTTCAGCATGCAATACATCAAGCATATACATTAAAAACTCCTGACAATCTTGCTGAATATTTTGAGAGAATTGTGTTTGGCCTGAACATCTGTCTAACAGATTTCGAATTTCAGACACACTTTCTATGTTTGTTCTATCAGTGCTACATTTTTCTAAGACAGAATTTAACAAACTGCAAAATCTTTGATCAGAATTGACCACAATCTCTTCTTTTACATTTTCTAGAGAAAACAAAACATTAACCACTACATTAGCATAGCAGTTGACACCAGAACTGTTTTCAAATTGAAAACCAACAACATCTTCAACAGAATCCTTTTTGTTTCTGCTTATAATTTCAGGTTCATCGACTTTTCGTCTTTTTGCTACAACCTCCCCAGTATTGGTCACATTTCTTCGTTTCTGGCCTACCACACGTTTCTCAAACAAAGGATATTGAGGCAAATGTGGCGCATACTCTCTTCTTAACCTATTGTATTCCTTAACACAATCTAGATCCGCACAAATGCTTGTGACATCACACTCAATCAAGTACAATCCCGATAAAGTTCTAACTCGTGACAATGCTACATATGCCATACCCTCCTTGAACACAGAACTGCCAATATTCACCAATGCACTGTCTACACTTAAACCTTGCGATTTATGGATTGTCACCGCATATGTCAAGCAAACAGGAAACTGCTTACGGCGAACATATAAGTCTTTTACAAGCAAAAATCTAGCAGAACAACGACCAATTAGCTGAACTTCCTCAATGCCATCAAATTTAATTTTTAAAAATTCAATTCCATCTCTATTTCTGTATTTTACAAAATCAACAACATTACCCATTGATCCATTTACCAGACCTCTTTCAACATGTAAATTCCTTCTTAAAATTATACGGCAGTTCAAGCACACATTCAGAGTCTTTTCAAAACCTGCAGTTTTAGATATACTCTTCTCTAATGAATCCAATTTTGTTTTCAGATTCTCAGACAAAATAATTGTTGATCCCATATGCTCTACTCTGTCAATAGCTTCCAGTTTCACAATCTCTTGCTTTTCTAAATGCAACATTTTGTTGTTGAATTTGGCACATTCTGCAAGAGTTGGCATCAAACATATTCCAGATTTCTTCTCAGTAATTTTCTGAAAAATATTCTCAGGCACAACATCTTGTTCTGGATATAAATTTGACAGTAATTGTGCATGTAAAGCTTCTTTCCCATGCTCGGTCACTTTTCCAATTCTAACATCTTGTAGAATAGTCTTGTAAACTTCATCCTTCGCCTGACGCATATTTTCATGCAGTTCAGCATAATTGAAGTTTAACCATATATTGACGTTGCCAATGCTGCCTATGCACTTCCTGGTATCTTCATGCGTGAGCATTTTGAACACAGGTTGCCCTTTCACTGGTGTCAGCTGCAGAAGATCTCCGAAAACAATGATGTGTTTGCCACCAAATAACACATCATACTCTGTTTTGAGAACTTCTTGCATTCTCAAATGCACAAAGGCAAGCATGACATTGGAAACCATGCTTACTTCGTCAATGATGAGAAGTTTCATTTTCCTCAAGATTCTTGAAACTTCAAAACAAGCATCTCCAGATAGCTTGTGATATTGTAATTTGTTGTCATGCTCCACTGGCAGCATCAGTAAACGATGTAAAGTAATCCCTTTAATGTTATGTGCTGCCAGTCCAGTTGGAGCGGTGACAACACAAGACAGCGATGACTCTGTCCTTTCCTGCAAATAGCATGAAATTGCTTTAATGAGGAAACTTTTTCCAGTTCCCGCTTCTCCACTCACGTACAGTCGGACAGGCTTCAACGACGTACATGAGCACTCTTTCTTGTCATGACTTAATCCATGATCAATTTGCATGGTAACTTCGTCATATATTTTCCTCTGCTCAACGTTGAGTTGTCTTTCCAACTCTTCTAAGTTAACCGCATCCTCCTGAGCATGTGCCATGGCTCTTTCCACTTCATTCATAGCAGTGGCAGCTTCATTTTCGATAACAGGTCCTCCTAGTGGATCCTGACTCAATGAAGCAGAACTCTGACTGTCCTGAGAACTGTCTCTGGCAATCTCGGCTGCAATCATTGCTTCCTGCTCAATTTCCGCATTCAACATTTGTACATATTTGGGAAAAGCAGGACATTCTATGGTCTCCTTGGCGGCATTGAAAGAGTCTTCGTAACAGAGAAAATCTCCAAGCAGTTCCTCTTCTGCACGCCAAGGCTTGAAAAGTTGCAAAAGTGCTAAATAGAAAAACTCCTTTTTTTCAGGAGATTCGCCACTCAATTTTCGATGGTTTACCAAGTGGCATTTTCTTTGCTTGACCAGACATCCCTCACTTCCTATTACAGCATACACTCCTTTCTCAGTATCTTCTTTGATGTTCCTCTTGAATATGTAATTTTGAAGAACCTCATACAGACAATCATTCTCGAGGTGAATGCTTCGATTTGGATAATATGTATCCAACATGTTGGTCTTCAAAATGTCGGTACTGTTTGGCTCCTTTTCCGCCAAATACTCAATTTCCCGCACAGGTTTGAGAACTCGATTACGCGTTGCAGCAAGACCAAGACTCGCCCAAATGATACTCCTGGACTTGGCATAGAGACTTGCTGAAGACAACCGGTCAGAACATTCGTACGCTCCGATTTCTCGATGCGACAACATCTTCAGACTGAAACTGTACAACTTCTTGCGGAGGCTCTTTTCATGGGAAATGTCCTCCCACATATCCTTCAATTCTGTCTTCTCTTTTTTGGTGATGTAAGACGTCACATACCGAGCCACAGCCATACAGTTATCAGCCACAAACTGTATATCCATGTTAGCATTCCACATGGACAAAATCACCGGGTTGTAGTCGTTGATGTACTTGGACTCTTCGTTCCTCTTCAAATTGTATGTGTTTTTAGGTGATTTCTTCATCACATTATGTCGCAGCGAAGACATCAAACTGTTTACTCTTCCTTTAGAAATCACCGGTCGTGGAAAGCCGAAACGACATTTGGTGTAGAACTTGTCCTTGTTTCGGAATTTACGACGACAGTACTTTCCACATCGATGGCTTTGGAAACGCAGAACTTTTTCTCTTAGGCTTTTCTTCTCCTTTGCGTTTGGAACAGCACACGTAGAATACTGTTGTATAAAACTCATCACTGAGTCTTCTGGATCCGTTCCAAATTTAGGTGCATCCTTGATCCACAGCAACATATGTATATGAGGAGCACCTCTTGCTTGGTACTCCTTTCTCCAGAAGAAATCCAACACCTCTCCAAGAGGTGGATTCTTCTTATTCATGATGAAAGACATCATAGCTTCAAATCTATGATTGAAGTACCTACATACATTGACTGGATCCAAAGAGCACAGTTCTCCGGGTGTCTTGAATTCGATGTTTTCTACGTTAGCATTTGCCTCTCGTAGAAATTCAAGTAAGTCTTCCCAGCCATACTCGGCACAGCTCAGAGTGAGGAACCATGTGGGAGTACCTAAGTTCCTCAGCATACATTTTAAATCACCATGACGACGGTACCAGTACTCATTAGTACCACGCTGACACGCCATGAGATTAATCAGGTGAGAATCCAAAATACTGTCTTGGACATTGACTTTATCCATAAAGTCACTTGCCGAGATGTTTTGCATGTGTATACCACTTTTCAAGATGTGGTTCACTGCATATGACAGTCCAGACAGATCGCTTTCAAACAGGAGATGAAACAAATAAGGAATGCATTGTCGAAACCTAGCATCTCCTGCATACAATCGCAAAGTCCGGTATTCAGAAGCAGGAATTTGATGAGGTCGCTCATCATATCTTCCTCCCTGACCTGTTGGAAAAAGCTGTGGGAAACACCGAGCTTCCAAACTTTCCTCCCAAACACTAATGGGACTCCCTTTGGCTTGTTTCATTTGAAACAACTCAATAGCATTCCCCATGACTTCCTTGGAATGCAAAGGATGAACACTATAATGTTCATATATTTCTTCACTAGTAGAAGTTTCTACTTTCTCAATTTGACCAGCACACAAATCGCTATCCTCTTCCTCACTTACTTCCTCTTCTGCAACATATACATTCTTATAGTATTTATTATTTTTTTCAAATACAATGTTGCCTTTTTAACTTTCCTAACATCTACTAAATCTTGCCATATTTTCTTATTCTTTGTCGGAACCCCATTAACTAAGATAACCAGAGGTTCCTCGTCCACTTTTTCTACTCCAATTGTGTTAATGTTTTTCTTCAAATCTAGAGGCAAATAAACAACTCTTCCCTTTAATCCTCTCTGTAAATCTGATGGAGGCAATTTCCATGTCTTTGGCTCCATTCTTACAATAGCCTGAAAGGGATGGATACTTTGAATCAAAATAGATTCATAAGTATTTAAATCCTTCAATTCAGAAGGAATCTCAACCAATTCCAGATTATTATGAACTGCTCTAGCAGGCATCTGGTTTTGATTTAATTTGCAACAACAATAAGTACACACACGTTGATCCAATCCCAAATCAAAACAATTTTCTACCATCAAGTATGTTGCGAAATCCTTCCATTCACTATTATTTTCCCTTTCACTTTTTGCATATAAATCCACTAACTTAGTCTGATTCTTATAATAAGTGCGTCGACAACACACACAAGTGAAATTTGGCCTCTCACTTGATTTGACCTGAAACGTGGCAATTTCCCTCTGGAAATTATCTGTACTGGAAACCTGTACACTATCTTCCACATTACCCGCTTCTTCTTGGTCAATTTCAACATTCTCCTCTTTACTTCCAAAGTAACAAAACTCAATTTCTTCACATATATTCTTCACATCTATTTCAGAACCATGCAAAAGAGCAGCACATAATTTTTTAAGCATAATTGCTGGACTCTTAGCATAATACAACGTTCTAACTAATTTCCTCACTTTATTATGATGCACTGCTAGCATCCTGAAATGATGAAAAACACTCTGGCATACTCTCCTGGAAAGACAAGCCAGTAAATGACCATGCAAACCTGTCACTTCTCTCACTCTGCAAGGATCTAATTCTTGCAACAACCTTATTTTCTGCTTCAAACTTTTCTTATTAAATGACCGTACAAAATCACAAAGCAAATTGATGGAATCCTGTCGCACACTGCAAATACTACTACACTTCCAGGTGTACACAGGACCCTTAGCACGTCTTCCTAAAACCTCATTACCTAACACCTCTTCTGCCTCTGTTGTCACAAGTTTTTCTTTTTCAACTGGACAACCATCTTTCACTTCATAAGCACGACCACTGGTGTCAACTGCATGCACCAAATCATTATCCTGGAAATAACTCTCCTCATTAAAAAATGCCTCACAGCTTGAACTATGCATCCATTCTCCAGAAAAAACTTCACAAAAATTACTACGATTAACTATTCTCTTCCATCTACTATTTCTTTTGAAATCATAAATTGCCTTGTTTAGCTTCCTAATTCTATTGATTATCAAAATAAATAACTTACGTTTAATTTCAAATGCCTGATCAATAACTTTCTCAACTTTTTTTTTCTCTTATAAAAAACCACTTTCTGTTGACCTTTCTTAATATTTTTTAACAAATTGCCAATTATCCTGTTGCGGAACATTAGTTTACGAATGTCCCTAAACTGTTGTTTCCTTCTACTATCATGCACAGAGTTATCTCTTGCTCTAGCAGTAACATTTTTGATTGGCCTTTCCTTTCCATTTGAATTGCTTCTCTTTTTCTGGACTGAAACATTTTCTGTAGTAATATTTTTTTTACTACAAATAGTTCTTATGAATGTTTTTGTACTCTTACCCGGTGCTTTCTTGGTGACTTGACAAATCTTTTTGTTAGAGGACTGCTGCTTTTTTTCAATCACCTGCTGTCTTTGACGTTTTACAGCCTTTCTCAGTCTTTCTTTCGTTGGCATGGTGAAATGTTGAAATGATCTGCAGTTGAATCTGTGGTAAAATATATTAAAAAATGTTATTAACCACTATTACCCAACAGTACATCAATAACAGTAATCAAAAACTTAAAACACTACTTTACATTTTTACATATAAGATTTTTTAGTGCATGGCAATTTTAGAATACAGAAATAGCAGAAAAGAAATGGAATTTATATTCATGTTACCTGTGCTATCTTATATGTGAATCTGATCTAATTTTATGAGCATATTTTAATATTTTATTGAAGACACTACACATAACCTGTTTTTGAAGGTGTCTTTATTTTTAAATTAAACGGTTTACATTTTTACTTTTTATTTATTATAAATTTTAAAAATAAATGTTTATAGTTCCATAGGATCAAGCAGGTCAGCTTCCCACCCTATGTCATATAATTCGGACAAATCTGCATCCTCATCACGTTCTTCTTCATCCTCAGGATTTAAATCATCCAAGGGATCAACATCCACTGATGTTTCAATTACAAGTTCAATGATGAGGTCAAAATCAACTGATTGCAGATTGTCGCTCATGTTGATGTTGTCTTTATCTTTAAAGAAAGATAACAACAATGAGATGTTGCAGAGTAAGAGACAAATCTCAGAGATTATAATAGTAAAATTGTTTAACAAGAGTAACATTTTGCAGCTATTATTTAGCCATGTCCAGCGATGCTGAGCAGGTGAAGCCTATGTCTAATTTTTCAGTGAACAGGACTCATCTCTTCTTAACCTTGGATAAGCCTCACCGACTCTGTGTCCCCTGCACATACTTAAATGTAAAGGGGCAGATTTATGTTAAATGGCACATCCCCAGGCATGCACCAGTTAACGTGCACCGCTGCTCTGCAACCCATGGTGTGCCGCATTTACAATCAGATAGGAAAAAGCTGCGTCAAAACCCTGTGCCTGCTTTAAGCAGGCATAGGTCTTGACGCAACATTGTGGAGATGGGGCACCCCTGAGCCTTGCTGGAGCTGCATCGCACTTGCGATACAACTCCAGCAATGCGCCACCTTTACAGCACAGATACGTCACGCATCTGTGCCATTTTTGCCCCATGCTGCGCCGCATTGTAAATGCAGCACACCATGGGTGGCGGAACAGCGGCGCAGGATGACTGGCACATCCCTGGTGATGCGCCAGTCATCATAAATCTATCCCTAAGCTTCTTATCTTGTTACAGATGAACCGCCATATGTATCATCAAACTATTTTGCATTTCCTAAATAGCGAATTTTAAGGAATAAATAGCAATTCTTTACTATTCCTAATTTGCAATGAGCAAATTGCTAATTGCAAATTACCCATTCATTTCCATGGGCTAGGAGGCTCATAGGAATGAAGGTGCAATTTGCGATTAGCAATTAGCTCATCGCAAATTAGGAATTTTTCCAAGGGTGCAGGGGTGTCTCAAGAACACCCTGCTGCACCCCTGAAAAAGAAATTTGGGGGCATATGGCGCACATACATGCCCTAAGGGCATGTATTGGCGTCATATGGCACCTTTTGTTTTTTGGAAAAAAAGCTTTTTGAAAAGAATTCGCAAATTACCACCAACTAGAAGTTGGTGGTAGTTTCCAAATCCTTAATGTCATTTTTTACATATTTTTTGTTTGATACATTGCATTTAAGGAATCGCAAAATTTGCAAATCCTTCAGTGCAATCGCAAAATAAGGAATAGCAAATTTTGCTATTCCTTATTTTGCATCAAACTTGTTTGATACATACCATTTGTCTAATTAGCATTCGCAAAGGCCGAAATTCGCAGAATTTTGATCTTTGCGAATGCTAATTAGCTTGATACATATGGCCCCAAGTGAGGCCTGTCTTGCAACATGGTGCATCTTTTGCATCACTGCTGCATCGGTTTCATGTGGCACGTTTTTTTTACACCATGACACATCTGCCTAAATGCATCAATTTGTAATTTTGTCGCCTCATAGCAAATCTTTTGCACCGCCGCTGCATCATAAAAGTGACGCACAGTGGCGCAAAAGAGGCATACACCTATCATAAATCTGTCCCTAGCATTTTAAATGATTAATCCAGGATGACGATAAGGTGTGGCCTATCCAGAGGTTTGTTTAAGGTGAGGCCTACTCAGGATTGCAGATTAAAGTTACGCTTGATGAAGAATACAGAGGAGATAATACATGTAAAGGCCTACCAATGAAGTAAGTAATGTCCACTTTATTGCGCCAGTCATCATAAATGTATCCCTAAGCTTCTTATCTTGTTACAGATGAACCGCCATATGTATCATCAAACTATTTTGCATTTCCTAAATAGCGAATTTTAAGGAATAAATAGCAATTCTTTACCATTCCTAATTTGCAATGAGCAAATTGCTAATTGCAAATTACCCATTCATTTCCATGGGCTAGGAGGCTCATAGGAATGAAGGTGCAATTTGCGATTAGCAATTAGCTCATCGCAAATTAGGAATTTTTTCAAGGGTGCAGGGGTGTCTCAAGAACACCCTGCTGCACCCCTGAAAAAGAAATTTGGGGGCATATGGCGCACATACATGCCCTAAGGGCATGTATTGGCGTCATATGGCACCTTTTGTTTTTTGGAAAAAAAGCTTTTTGAAAAGAATTCGCAAATTACCACAAACTAGAAGTTGGTGGTAGTTTCCAAATCCTTAATGTCATTTTTTACATATTTTTTGTTTGATACATTGCATTTAAGGAATCGCAAAATTTGCAAATCCTTCAGTGCAATCGCAAAATAAGGAATAGCAAATTTTGAATTAAGGACATTTTAAGTCATTTCCACATGTGCAGTGTTTTCAAATTTTGATTTGAAAATCGTTTTTAGGGAAAAGGAATGGTTTGTAAATTTATGACAAGGACATAATGGTGTATGCTTCTTTATAAGGCATTTCACTGTCTCTGATGTCATTGTTCCCATATTACATTATAAGACCTTTCCCCATGGAGCACATTCCTTGTAAATATGCTCCCACCTGTGCATGGTGAATTTAGATTTTGACTGTTTGAGTCACATAGCCATGTTAAAAGTGACCCAAAAAAATTGCAAACGCTTTAAAAAAACACTTTCATGTGTCTTAAGGACATTTTAAGTCATTTCCCCGTGGGCAGTGTTTTGTAAGTGGCGCAAAAGAGGCATACACCTATCATAAATCTGTCCCTAGCATTTTAAATGATTAATTCATGATGACGATAAGGTGTGGCCTATCCAGAGGTTTGTTTAAGGTGAGGCCTACTCAGGATTGCAGATTAAAGTTACGCTTGATGAAGAATACAGAGGAGATAATACATGTAAAGCTCTACCAATGAAGTAAGTGATGTCCACTTCATTGCGCCAGTCATCATAAATGTATCCCTAAGCTTCTTATCTTGTTAGAGATCAACCGCCATATGTATCATCAAACTATTTTGCATTTCCAAAATAGCGAATTTTAAGGAATAAATAGCGATTCTTTACCATTCCTAATTTGCGATGAGCAAATTGCTAATTGCAAATTACCCATTCATTTCCATGGGCCAGGATGCCCATAGGAATGAAGGTGCAATTTGCGATTAGCAATTAGCTCATCGCAAATTAGGAATTTTTCCAAAGGTGCAGGGGTGTCTCAAGAACACCCTGCTGCACCCCTGAAAAAGAAATTTGGGGGCATATGGCGCACATAAATTTTAACAACATTCCTTTACCTCAAAAACGATTTTCAAGTCATAATTTGAAAACACTGCCCACAGGGAAATGACTTAAAATGTCCTTAAGACACATGAAAGTGTTTTTTGAAAGCCTTTGCAATTTTTTTGGGTCACTTTTAACATGGTTATGTAACTCAAACAGTCAAAATCTAAATTTACCATGCACAAGTGTGACCATATTTACAAGGAATGTGCCCCACGGAGAAAGGTCTTTTAATGTAATGTGGGAAAAATGACATCAAATGTCCTTAAGACACATAAAAGCGTTTTTTGATTGCCTTTGCAGCATGTTTGTATCACTTTTAACATGGCTATGTAACACAAACATTCAAAATCTAAATTTGCCATGCACAGGTGGGAGCATATTTACAAGCAATTTGCGCCACAGAGAAAGGTCTTACATTAAAATGGGAAAAATAACATCAGAGACAGTCAATTGCCTTATAAAGAAGCATACACCATTATGTCCTTGTCATAAATTTAAAAACAATTCCTTTTCCCCAAAAACGATTTTCAAATCATAATTTCAAAACACTGCACATGGGAAAATGACTTAAAATGTCCTTAAGACACATAAAAGCGTTTTTTGATTGCCTTTGCAGCATGTTTGTATCACTTTTAACATGGCTATGTAACACAAACATTCAAAATCTAAATTTGCCATGCACAGGTGGGAGCATATTTACAAGCAATTTGCGCCACAGAGAAAGGTCTTACATTAAAATTGGAAAAATAACATCAGAGACAGTCAATTGCATTATAAAGAAGCATACACCATTATATCCTTGTCAGAAATATTATAACCATTCATTTTCCTCAAAAACGATTTTCAAGTCATAATTTGAAAAGACTCCACAGCTCATATGCAGAAAAACACCCTGTCAGTACTAATACTTCACATTTTCTCCAATTACATTTTCTCAAAGAAACAAAATCTATTTGTAAAACACTTGAGACAAAGCAACATTTGAAAAACACAACTTTCTTCATAATTTTCTCCTTAAAGCACACTATTCTCTATCTAAATTAAAGAAATATTTTCTCACCTTAGCAAATACTTTGAGTTTGAAAACAGTCTCAGAAACACACCAATTTGTCTTCAGCAGAGCAAAAGGTATGCACTCCAGAGTCTGCAGCTATCAAAAGCACAGAAATGCTGTAATTCTTCACACATATCTCTCATGTCACCCAATCAAAACTCTTCCCACACTTTTTTTCAAATGAAAACCCTTCCCCCTCTGCCCTCTTTGCCTTTTTGCATGGCAACCACCTCTTGGAAGACCTCTGGTGTTTGCAAGTTCACACAACAATGTTGCAATTGAACTCTGAACTCTCAGTGCACCTGCGTATCCACTGCAATCTTTCATTTAATTATTTTTTATTGACCATTCAAAATACATCTTTCAAAGAACTCATCCATGCACCCTAACTTTCTGTTTTCAGCAATCAAAATCCACCAATCACTGTTACTGCTTCATTAACACAGAAACTCCACAGTTTTTTTCATTTTAAACTCTCATTTCCATTACCACACTTCATCTGACTGCAGCAGAACCTTCTCTCACCATGTTTTCTGTCTGGATTGTTGGACATAGTTATATCCACTGGGCTCACAGGTATGCTAAGAACAGAAATTTACCTAACCTCAATTTACAAGATGTGGAAATTAAGTGGTTTGGCCACAGAGGATTAAAATGTCACCAATTGATACCATTGGTGAAAACCTTTATGCATTTGCCAAAACCTGACCTGTTAATTGTGCACTGTGGAGGTAATGATTTGGGCACTTTGACTGGGGTAGGTCTGGAAATGCTTTTAAAGGACACATTTGAGCAATTGATGGCACTTTTTCCTCAAACTGCCTTGGTATATTCAAATATATGCCAAAGACAGAAATGGAGGTGGTCAAACCAATTTTGTCCACAAATTGAGAAGTCGAGGAAGCATGTAAACAAATCTGTTTCAGCTTACATGAGAGACCATGGAATGGGCTCCATGTACAACAATAACTTGCGTTACTACATGCAAGATATCTACAGAGGAGATGGAGTTCACTTCTCAGATGAGGGCAACAGAATTTTCATTCTGAATTTAAGACTGTGCATTGGTACCTACTTATAAGTACCTAAATGTACCATAAACCCAAAAGCTCTTCTCAGAGCTACCCTACATCTGATCACTCACAATTATTATTTTACTGTAACATTTTTCACGAATTTTCAATAAAGTACGCTCCCTGGGGCGCTACCCGGTACGCGAACCGGGAGCTAACCTCGCGAATTGTTTTTAAAAAATGTTTTTTTTTCGCACATATAAGCCTCCTCAGCCACCCTCAGAAAACCTAGGGGGTCAAAATAAGTCTACCGTGCCCCCTTCTACCCATTCTGAACATTATTTGCCCTCCATCTTGTATCTTAATTCGACCGAAACACAAAATGGTGGACTCCCGTAACGCTTAAGGTTCGAGAACCGGGGCGCTCAACAGTTCGCGTACCGGGTCGCTCCCTGGGAAGCGCACCATCAAAAAAGGTGGGAAAGTAGTTTACAGAAAAGCGACTGGAGACAATTTCACCAAATATAGATTAGCTCATACTACATACCAATCCCTACCATTTTCACAAATTTGATTGGAATTCCATTTAGCCATTTAGCCTGTAGACCTCTCTAAATACTCTGAGGTAAATTACTTCTCAAAACACATCTGAAGTGTTGGAATTGACAACCAATTAAAATGTTACTTTCATTTTCTACTTTTTTTACCTGACATTTGATTGGTTATGTACCTGAATATATATAAAGAAAGAGAGAGAAACACAGCCATTTTGACTACTACTTCCTGAACTACATTGCAAGATCATTTTCACTCACAACTTAAACTTGTTTTTAGAAGGTGAGATATTATTTTATAAATTTGAAAACATTTTCAGATAGTTATATACTATCCCTCTGTAAGAGTTAGACATTGAGAAAGGCTTCTTTATTATAATTATGGATTGATTTAGGTTTCTGTGGTATAATTATGAATTTACTTAGGCTTCTTCACAGGCACTTTTTAATAGTACTACTTCACGCCTGAAACCATACAGTGCCCATAGATTACTTCTCTGTTATAAACTCACAAGTACCTGTCTGAACTTAAACCCAACATTGCCCTATCTCTACTGATATATTTATTTTTTATGCAAATTACAGCAATAAAATGGAAGGTGAGCAGAATGTTTCCTTCGAAATTGTTCTGGACAGCAACAATGAACAAGTTATGGAACCCATTGATGACTTAGAATTCATGGCTGAGTCACGAGACTATGAATTACTTCAATGTGTAGAATCTGTCGATCATTTACTCCATTATGATGATGGTCAAATGTGGGAACTTATGTTCACTCAACAAGAGGACATATCGGACAGTCAAATGCTAGACGTTCTATTAAATTTTGAAAAACAATCTGAAAAATAAAATTGTATGTAATATTAAACAATTGTTTGAGTCTTTAATCATTTTTATATGTAATTCATAAACTAGTTAAATGTTAGAAATGTTATTAAATTTTGAAACACAATCACAATAATAAATAATTGCTTAAAAAATTAAAAAATTAAAAAATAATCAACAAAACCAACAATCAATTAACATACAGTATTTGAAAAGTCTATCATTCATTTTTCATTATAGTACGCTGCCCAGAACGCTTCCCGGTTCGCGAACCGGGCGCTACCCACGCAAAAAAACGAAAAAAAATTTATTTATTTTTTGCCCCGCGGGGCCCTTTTAAAGCCTCCACATTAAACCTAGGGGGTCAGGGAGGATATACTATGCCCCCTTATGGTCATTTCCCCCTTTGTTTTGGCCTCCTCTTGTCTCTCAATCCTACCGAGAGACAAGATGGCGGCCGCTCCTGACTGTTTAGAATGTTGACAGACACCGGAGAGCCAATCAGATTCGCTACGCGAAGTTCCGGTACGCGTAAAGTCCGCGAACCGGAGCGCTGCCTGGTCCGCTGTTACAGATATATATCTTTTTTTGAACATTAATTTCTCAAAATCCACTGAAGGACATATATTGAGACCTAGCAAAGGCACATCGGGCTACCAGTCCCTACAATTTTGCCAAGTTTCGTGCAAATCCATTCAGCCGTTCGGGCTAAAAGTGAGGCCAACCGCCCTGTGGAAAACTCAATGTTAAAAACGCGTTTTGGGACCCCCCTTTTTTCTCAGCCCCCCCTTGACGAACCCCCCCCAAATTTTCAGGGGCTGCTCAGAAACAATATGTTCCATTTTCCAGAAAATTTCAGCCAATTCCTTCCACAAACGCCAAAGTTATTAGACATAGAATTTTCAAAAATCCCATAGGGAAAAAATCCTAACTATATATACCTACTGGCGACCGCCAGTAGGTAATATACATATATATATATATATATATATATATATATATATATATATATATATATATATATATATATATATATATATATATATATATATATTACCTACTGGCGGTCGCCAGTAGGTATATATAGTTAGGATTTTTTCTCTATGGGATTTTTGAAAATTCTATGTCTAATAACTTTGGCGTTTGTGGACGGAATTGGCTGAAATTTTCAGGAAAATTGAACATTTTGTTTCTGAGCAGCCCCTGAAAATTTGGGGGGGGGTTCGTCAAGGGGGGGCCGAGAAAAAAGGGGGGTCCCAAAACGCGTTTTTCCCATGTTAATTTCCATAGGGCGGTTGGACTCACTTTTAGCTCGAACGGCTGAATGGATTTGCACGAACCTTGGCAAAATTGTAGGGACTGGTAGCCCGATGTGCCTTTGCTAGGTCTCAATATTTGTGCTCCAGTGGATTTTGAGAAATTAACGTTAAAAAAAAGATATATATCTGTGACAGCGCTCCGGGCAGCGCTCCGCTTCGCGTACTTTTCGCGTTACGGAGCTTTGCGAAGCGAAGCTGATTGGTTCTCCGGCATCTGTAAACATTCCAAACAGTCCGTAGCGGCCGCCATCTTGTCTCTCGGTAGGATCGAGAGACAAGAGGAGGCCAAAGCGAAGGGGCAAATGACCATAAGGGGGCATAGTAGATCCTCCCTGACCCCCTAGGTTTGATGTGGAGGTTTTAAAAGGGCCCCGCGGGGCAAAAAAAAAAAAAAAAAAATTCGAACGGGTGAATGGATTTGCATGAAACTTGGCAAAATTGTAGGGACCGGTAGCCCGATGTGCCTTTGCTGGGTCTCAATATATGTGCTGCAGTGGATTTTGAGAAATTAACGTTCAAAAAAAGATATATATCTGTGACAGCGTCCCGGGTAGCGCTCCGTTTCGCGTAGTTTTCGCGTTACGGAGCTTTGCGAAGCGAAGCTGATTGGCTCTCCGGTGTCTGTAAACATTCCAAACAGTACGGAGCGGCCGCCATCTTGTCTCTCGGTAGGATCGAGAGACAAGAGGAGGCCAAAGCGAAGGGGCAAATTACCATAAGGGGGCATAGTAGATCCTCCCTGACCCCATAGGTTTGATGTGGAGGCTTTAGAAGGGCTCCGCGGGGCAAAAAAAAAAAAAAAATACGTTTTTTTGGGTGGGGTGCGCTCGGTTAGCGTAACGGGAAGCGGACTGGGGAGCGTACTACAAGGAAACAAGAATGATTGACTTTTAACTTATTGTATGTTTATAGATTTTTTTTACTTTTTTTTCTGCTGAGTGACGTCTCGGCCTATCTCCACGGGATGCAGTCCCTACCATCTCGGCGTTTAAGCCCAGGGGGACCGGTAGGGTGGGAGAGATAACGTCTGTTAACGTTCGATTCGAAGGAAATCAGGAAGTGTTGAAAAACATTGTCTGCGCCATCTTGCCTTTTTTCAAATGCCACACTTTTGTCGTGCACGGCAGCCATTTTAGATGCCTTGACCAGACCCACTCTCTGCACGCTGTCGATCCTTAGCATGGCTCCCCACCCTCGCAAGCATCTCCCCCAGGCACTGGTCACCCCCGCTCTCTGTCTTATGCATGGGCAATAAACCTCCCCCCATCTGCGCTGCTCTTCCCTGAGAATCACACTCTGTGCCCGCCCGACACCTCCCTTTCGCCCTATTCACTACCGCACCCTCTGACACTCCTCTTCCTCTGTGTCCGATTGTCCAGGCCGGTCCCAGGCTATCAGGTAGCCCTGCAGATGTACTTTATGGCCCCAGCTGTAAAGAATCACCCCTCTTCAAAGGAGTTACAGTAGATCAAGGCCACCACCCGATGAGATCCGTCACACCACACGCGTTCCTACTATCTGAAAACCATCCTGTATTGTGATTGGGGAGGGGACCGAGCCTGAAGCGGAAGATTCCAGGGATGCCTCTTTGTACATCAAAGTTTTTACAATTATGTGTCACATTAAAAATATATAGCACTCCAACAAAGTAGTAGGATTATAAAACTTTAATAACTTATAAATATAAACAACGCAACAAAAACAGTAAAAACATTTAAACATTTTTAGGAAAAAAGAAGGAACAATGGTCAGTAGCGGTCGGTTGTGCGAATAGTCCCAAGGCAGCACAACGTCCTGAGTTCTGGACGGCACCCAGGTGATGTTGCCTGGGTGCCGCACTGGTTTTGGGTATCCTACAATGCTGCTCTGAATAACGGCGTGGGGCGTCCCGGGGGGTGGCTCGTCAGTAGCGGTCTGTTGTGCGAATAGTCCCAAGGCAGCAGAACGCGCTGAGATGTGGATGGCACCCAGGTGATGTCAAGTAAGTTGCCGCACTGGTTTTGGTATCCCACAATGCTGCTCCGAATAACGGCGTGGGGCGCCCCGGGGGGGGGTGAGGCGGCGTGAACGGGCCTCCCCAGGTGGAGGCTCGTCTGCTGTAGTGGGGCGCACCTTTACCGTTTCAGTTGCCATTCCGCCCGCTTTTGGTACACTGTGTCAAAATCCGCCATTCAGCTGAGTTGCGCCCACTCTTGCGGTGCAGCGATAGGCGGCTGCCACAGGACTCTCAAAATGGCGGCAGGCTCTTTCCTTTTTGGGCCTGGTCCACTGAAATGGCTCTGGGACACCTTGGAAATCGGACGCTTGTCTGCTAGGTCTTGGACCCCATTCTCGAAAGCGTCCCCTCAGCCTTGAGGATTCTACAAAAGTCTTGGGGGCCCCCGACTCCTGCAGGCTTCCGGTGGGGAGCGGCTGCCATGATTGCTCGCGGAATGACCACGACGGAGCCACAAGATGGTGGTGCTCTCATGCTGACGCCAGCTTCAGTCTGAAACATCCAGAAACAAGGTGGGGCTTTCATCGTTTGGGAAAAAAAAAAGTTTTCATCCAATGAAAAGTGTTATTTTTAGGTCATATGATCAAGCCTTCCATCATTAGGAAACCAAAAGTAAAATGAACCAATGAAAAGTTTTATAAACAAGTCACATGACCTGTTATGCGGCATAGGGTATAAAAAGCATAGAAAATCCGTTGGCACGTGAGGCGGCGTCAGTAGCGGACCGATGTGCGAATAGGCCGAAGGCAGCACAACGCGCCAAGATCCGGATGGCACCGAGGTGGTGTCTAGCAAGTTGCCGCACTGGTGTGGCCATCCTACAATGCTGAAAGTCGGCGTGGGGCGCCCCGTTGGCCTGTGAGTTCGCGTCAGTAGCGGACCGATGTGCGAATAGGCCGAAGGCAGCACAACGCGCCAAGATCCGGATGGCACCGAGGTGGTGTCTAGCAAGTTGCCGCACTGGTGTGGCCATCCTACAATGCTGAAAGTCGGCGTGGGGCGCCCCGTTGGCCTGTGAGTTCGCGTCAGTAGCGGACCGATGTGCGAATAGGCCGAAGGCAGCACAACGCGCCAAGATCCGGATGGCACCGAGGTGGTGTCTAGCAAGTTGCCGCACTGGTGTGGCCATCCTACAATGCTGAAAGTTGGCGTGGGGCGCCCCGTTGGCCTGTGAGATGGCGTCAGTAGCGGACCGATGTGCGAATAGGCCGAAGGCAGCACAACGCGCCAAGATCCGGATGGCACCGAGGTGGTGTCTAGCAAGTTGCCGCACTGGTGTGGCCATCCTACAATGCTGAAAGTCGGCGTGGGGCGCCCCGTTGGCCTGTGAGATGGCGTCAGTAGCGGACCGATGTGCGAATAGGGCTAAAGGCAGCGCAACGCGCCAAGATCCGGATGGCAACGAGGTGGTGTCTAGCAAGTTGCCGCACTGGTGTGGCCATCCTACAATGCTGCGCCGAAAGTCGGCGTGGGGCGCTCCGTTGGCCTGTGAGTTCGCGTCAGTCAGTGGGGGTTGTTTGAGGATCTGACTGCATTGGAAAGCAATGTGATGCTGTGCGCCGCCCCCAAGATGAAGGTTCCTCGGCTGCAGTGGGGCGCCCCTTGGTGTTTCACTCGCTATGCAGCTGAGTTGCGTGCGCACTTGCGGCGAATAGGCCGAAGGCAGCACAACAATATTTTCTGAATAGAAGACACCACAAGGCGCTGAGATTCGGTTGGCACCGAGGTGGTGTCTAGCAAGTTGCCGCACTGGTGTGGCCATCCTACAATCCTGCTCCGAATAACGGCGTGGGGTGCCCGAAGGGGGGGGGGGAGGCGGCGTGAACGGGCCTTCCCAGGTGGAGGCTCGTCTGCTGTAGTGGGGCGCCCCTTTACCATTTCAGTTGCCATTCAGCTGAGTTTCGGCCGCTCTTGATGCTACAGCGACAGGCGGCTGCAACAGGACTCTCAAAATGACGGCCTGTTCTTTGGATTTGGGCCTGGTCCACTAAAATGGCCCTGGGACACCTTAGAACTCAGACGCTCGAAATTTTTTTCCTTTCCTCTACATGCAAAAAAGGTAAATGCCCGGTACGTTACCTGCCTCATCTGCCACGATGTACTCTCCAGAGGAACCGAAAAAATATATAGTTATGGTAACTATACCATGCATCGTCATATGGAGAGGTGGCACCGATTAATTATAGTGCTGCACAAAAGAGAGATTTGGAGGAGAACCCCCGACCTGCCAGTACATTCACCAAAGAAGTGGCACTGACAGCATCAGAGGCAAGGGAAACGGTCCCAAATATTTAGAAGAACTTTGGAAAGATTAAAATGACATGTTTAGATTGTGGCAAATTAATTTCATGTGGACAGATGAGTGTTACTCTAATAAATACAGCATATGAACATCATCATAGTCGATGGTTGGTAGAGACATTTTGACTATATTCTGGACCTGCCCGTCCTCGCCCAAAATGGCGCCGGAATAAATGGGACTCGTAACTCCTTGTTGTGTACTGGTTGCTGAACCTTGAAATCACGAGATACGTATGCAGTTTTGAAGCACATGGCGGGCGGGGACGAGAATTGATTGAATATTTCGACATCCCTATTGATATTAAGTTCTGATGTGTTATTGATTACTGTACTATTGAAAGTTCGAATTAACGTCACCCATGGTACTTGCCCGCAAATGTATATCTAGATAATTTTATTGTAACTGGCTCTGTCGTATTTTAATTATAAAATGTACGTCCACCGATTCCGCAACTGTTAGACACCTTAGTTCTTGCAACCTAATGGCCCGCCCGTTACGTTCCTCTACAGTGTAAATGTCTATTCATCATATATGATTACAGTTTGCTCCGTGGCCGGCCCACGTGGTTATAGGCCCGTATTTGTATACTGACATTTTCACAATAAAGGTTTTTAAAAGAAAACATGGTAGTAGTATTTACATTGGTAAAGTTTTTAATAATAGTCACTGTTTTAGAATCAGTAAAAGGCAAGTGAAATAAAGCAGTCCAATTACATGAAGGGTAAAAGGTATAATACGCAGGAACGCAGTAAAGATAAATGGTCAAGGGCTGTTGTGTTTCTACTTCTGCAACATAAAGTGATCGATAAGAATCTGATATTCAGGCGTATCGGCGACTAAGACAGCAGGCCGAGCCTCTTTTGCTCAACGGCTCCGTCATGGGACGAAGAAACGCCCTTTTTCTCGAAAAAGGAATATATTTTACTTGCAGGACAGTTGTAAATTTTCCGGGAAAGTACATTAGCCTGGAACATTATAACATATGTTTAAGAAAAAATAATGTTCGAAAGTAATAAAAAGCGTAATTTTTAGGTCATATGACCAAGCCTTTCATCAGTAGAATAAGAAAAGTAAAATGAACCAATGAAAAGTTTTATTACCAAGTCACATGACCTGTTATGCTTACGTTACGCGCTGCGCGCCGCGCCCCAGATCGCTTCCGGGAAGCTGCGCTTCGCGCACCGGAGCACTTCCGGAGGCGCTAACGCGGCGCGTCATATGACGCATTACGCGACAACGCAGGTCCAGAATATAGTCAAAATGTCTCCACCAACCAGCGGTCGGAACACAACCCCTTTCAGCAGGCTAAATAGTTCTGTTAAATGACAACAGAAGGGACGGGCAACAAGAACCATCAGTCAAAGAGGGGAGGGCAAGTTCTTCTCTACCGGGTCACGTTGGGGCGCTACCGGAACTGATCGAATTGGTAGTCTACAGTGTTTCTGGATGTTTCAGACTGAAGCTGGCGTTAGCATGAGAGCACCACCATTTCGTAGCTCCGTCGTGGCCATTCCACAAGCAATCATGCTAGCCGCTCCCCACCAGAAGCCTGCGGGAGTCGGGGGCCCCCAAGACTTTTGTAGAATCTTCAAGGCTGAGGGGACGCTTTCGAGAATGGAGCCCAAGCTCTAGCAGACAAGCGTCCGAGTTCCAAGGTGTTGCAGGCCCATTTTAGTGGACCACGCCCAAATCTGAAGAGCCGGCCGCCATTTTGAGAGTCCTGTGGCAGCCGCCTATCGCTGCACCTAAAGAGCGGGAGCAACTCAAGTACATGGTGAGCGAGACGCTGTAGTCAAAAGAGCAGGCGGTAAACAGCTGAATAGCGGAAGAGGCACAGTGTAGCAAAAGCGGGCGGAATGGCAACTGAAACGGTAAAGGGGCGCCCCACTACAGCGTGTCTTTAGGTGAAACGGATTGTGGGACAAGGTCAAGAATGGAAGAGTCACTAAAAGGCAAAAAGTTCCGCTTGACCCCGGGAGCCGGCCACCTATGTCGGGGGCGATCTCAGGCCACACCAGGGCAACACGACTTGCGGAGGGGGCCGGAGCCAAGCGCCCCCTCCGAGTCCGCGCCATGACACCGTCCCTCGGGGGCCTCCGTCAAGCGGTTCAGGGTGGCACCGCATCACATTGTTTTCAAATGCAGTCACGTCCTCAAACAGCCCCCACTTACATTGAGAATAGTGAAGCTGTAGCAAGTGCACATAGGCTTCAGACAGTGTTACAAGCACTCCTCAAAACTTTGAATTATCAGAGTGCATGAGTTTCATGCTCGATCGATTGAGCTAGCCGGATCGGGCAACAAAAAGTATAAAATAGTTATGTAAATAGTTATTTAATAAAATGTTTTACCCTGTTACTTTGCTGGTGTGTTGTATATATTTGTAATATTTGCATAGAGTTTATCGTTATTTTGGGCGGGGTGGGTGGCGGAGCCGAGCTGTCTTGCAGCCATCATGGTGTGGAGCTCAGTTCATCTCACTAGTTTCGTATTTCTCATGAGGGGTTGTTCCTAATGTTTCTATTTTAGCGAGGTCAAAAAGAGATCCCATTAGTGGCCTACTGATTTTGCTCGATTCCTTTTGTTTTTTAACACGATTTTTCACTATCTGCAAAGACTAAACAGAGTATTGCGACTCTGTGCTTGTTTGTAAATAGAGAATGAACCAAAGAGAAACAATTCTAAAACAGTAAATGCTTGGATAACAATCAATCAAATGGAGAGAGAAGCAGGCACGACGGATTACAACGGGGGCAAAGGCCTCCGTTAACTACCCTTCACTATCTGCAAAGAGAGAGTACTCCTAATAGAAATGAGGGGGAGGGGGGGCAGCATTCAAAGCAGATCAGTGTGCATAAACACGAAAATGTTTTTACTTACCACGTACTTGACATTCGACAGCTTATGATATCTGCTATTAAAAAACCATTGAAATTCACTGAAAAAACCATAGGTTATAGACCATATATAGTTAGGAATTAGCATTTACAAAACCTTGAAAATTCACTGAAAAAACCATAGGTTATAGACCATATATAGTTAGGGATTAGCATTTAAAAAACCTTATTTTACTCACACAAAACCATTGAAATTCCATATATAGTTAGTTGCACTAACTATATATCGCGCACCCGCAATCCACTGCTGATGATGTCACATATTACATCATTCATGACATGGTCAGTGACATCACTGATGACATCACTGATGACATCTCAAATGACATCACTGATGATATCACTGATGACATCTCAAATGACATCACTGATAACATCTCAAATGACATCACTGATGTCATCTCAAATGACATCACTGATGACATCACTGATGACATCTCATTTGACATCAATGACCACATCACTGATGATATCATTCATGTGACAATACAATGCATCTCCCCACACTTTAATATAACCTCTGTTACACCCAGTGTTAAATACAGAGTATAATTTTTGAAACCATTGACACACCAATACTAGTTACTACATACGCACTCAGTGATTCCTATGTTTACACACACATTCACTCATTTACCCATACAATCATTCATACATACAATCACTCATCTTTACAACACTATCATATGCACTCATACACCTATACAGACTCTCACACTCTGTCACTCATCCATGGAGTTACTCACACACCTAGTCAGTCCTGTAAAGAATCAATCACACTTCCATTTTCTAATCTATACAGTTAAACATAGAGCACCTTACATTTTGAAACATATACTAACACATACTTACTCTCTTATACAATCATTGATACAAGTACACATTGATCTGCACAGAGTCACACACCTCCCAGCCAGCCACACACACACTCAGTCTCCCATACAAATACTTGGGCAATCAATCAATAACCCATATAGTTACTCATATAGCTACTGATCAACACATGCAGCAGTTTACAGAACAACAGACATAATGATGCACAAATTAAGACAGTTTAGTCACTAACCCATGCACTCAGTGAGACACATTTAATCACTCACTCATACAGTCAGTCACGCACCTACTAAATCCTTCATCCAGACACTTCTACATCTACTCATTCTTCAATATGTAAAACATATTTAAACTTTACAGAAACACACAGTCACTGGATGATGTCATCAGTGATGTCATTTGAGATGTCATCAGTGATGTCATCAGTGATGTCACTGACCATGTCATGAATGATGTAATATGTGACATCATCAGCAGTGGATTGCGGGTGCGCGATTTATAGTTAGTGCAACTAACTATATATGGAATTTCAATGGTTTTGTGTGAGTAAAATAAGGTTTTTTAAATGCTAATCCCTAACTATATATGGTCTATAACCTATGTTTTTTTCAGTGAATATATATATATATATATGAACAGTGAGCAAGGGTGGCCACGCCCGAAACGCGTCTGTTCGATGTTCTTTGATTTGCACCCCTGCACTTTATGATTAAATAAACAACGATGATTTGAAGACTGGGTTTGGAACGTTATTTCGTGTCCGTGCACTGGAGAAAGTGCTTGGGAGGTTTCTTTGCACCGAAACCGGTTGGAGGTATATATATATATATATACTGCAAAAAACAAAGGTTACAAAGACCTTATAGTTAGGCTCAGGTTTTACCATACGAAACCAGAGAAATTCAGCAGTTATAGTTAGCTGAGCTACCTATAAATCACATATTACATCACTCACATGTTCAGTGACATCACTGATGATATCTCAAATGACCTCACTGATGAAATCACTGAGGATATCATCGAGTGACTGTGAGTGTTTTCAAAAGGTTATGAGTGTTAAATATATATACCAAGGTGTATTGATGAATCAGTGGGTGTATGAATGCCTGTAGGAATGATTCAGTGGGTGTGTGACTGACTGTATAAGTGAGTGATTAGGTTTCTCCATGAATGTATGGGTGCGTGACTAGGTTGTGTGAATGCCTGTTTCAGTCTGTCAGTGGTGTCTAAGTAGCTATATGGGTTGGTGAGTGTGTACGTGAGTAACTATGTGGGTGAATGATTGGTTGACTGACTACCTGTATGGGTGTATGAGTGTGTGTGTGAATGGGTGAGGTTGAGTGTGACTGCCTGCATGGATGAGTGAGTGGTTGAGTCAGTGGCTGTAGGGAATAATGAGTGCATCTGTGACGGGCTGTATGGGTGGTTGAGTGTGTGTATGGCTGTGTCAGTGAGTGAATGGATGTGTCAGTGGTATATGAGTGAGTAACTACATATGTGAAAGGCAGTATAGGTGAGCGTTGGAGTATATGAGTGATTGTGAGACTGGCTGCATGGGTGAGTGTGTGCTTGTGTCAGTGACTGTATAGGTGAGTATGTGTTAGTATCTGTATAAATAAGTGAGTGGGTGTGTTTATAAATGGATAGGTGAGTAGGTGGCTGTGTGATTCACTCCATAGGTGAGTAAGTAGGTGTGTGAGTAGCACTTTGGGTGACTGACAGTGTGTGAGTGGATGAATGGGTATATGATTGGATATATCAGTGACTATTAGTGAGTGAGATGGTGTGTGATTGGCTGTATGTGTAACTGAGTGGATGCGTGTGTGTGTGACCTATAAATGTTGAATTGGGTGTATGAAAGGTTATATTGGGTTGTGAGTGGGTGTGTTAGAGATTCTATGGATGATGTCGTCAGTGATGTCATTTGAGATGTCATCAGTGAAGTCAGGAGTGATGTCATTGACCATGTCATGAGCGATGTATTATGTGAGGTCATAAGCAGTGCTTTGCGGGGGTGCAAGTCATAGTTGCTCAGCTAAATATAACTGCTGAATTTATTTGGTTTTGTACGAGTGAAACCTGAGCCAAACTATAACGTCTCTGTAACCTTTGTTTTTTTAGTGAATTTCTAAGGTTTTTTAAATACTTATTCCTAACTATAATGTCCCTGTAACCTTAGTTTTTTTTCAGTGAATTTCTATTTTTTTTTTAACTAGTAGTCACGTTTGCTGTGTGGTGGAGAAAGGTGGCTGGGCCTCAAACCAGCTCTCAGGAATCCAGCTGTGTGGGACTTACAGGAGGTACAGGACGGCTTCTTAGCCCCCAAGGTCTCTCAGGAGTAAAGCAGACTTCATCCCCAACCAGTAGTGCACCATGAGCCGCGTTTGGGATGATGGATGAAGTCCCGTTCAGTACTGGGGCCCTCAGGAGGCAAGAGGACCTCATCCCCCCACCAGCAGTGTACTGAGAAGCACATTTGCAGAGTGGTGGAGAAAGGGGGCGTGGTCTCCGACCACCTCTCAGCAATTCCACTGTGTGGGGCGTACTGGAGGTAATTATTCTTATTAGTTTTATTGGCCCTTAAGAACTCTCAGCAGTGAAGGGGACTTCATCCCCCAACCAGGAGTATACCAGGAGGTGCGGTTGAAGAGTAGTAGAGAAAGGGGGCGTGGCCTCCGAAGACCATTTAGCAATCCCTCTCTGTGGGGCTTATTGATGACAACAGGAGGGGTAGTTGGCCCCCAAGGGCATCCTTGGGGGGTCAACAACCTCTCCTATTACCTCCAGTAAGTCCCACACAGCAGGATTGCTGAGACCTAAAAGGAGGCCACACACTTTTTCTCCACCACTGAGCAAACGCGCCTCCTGATGCACTACCAGTAGGGGGATGAAACCCTTTGGTTATTGAGAGTCCTTGGGGGCCAACTATTCCTCCTGTTACCTCCAGCAAGTCCCACACAGTGGGTTTGCTGAGAGTTTTTCGGTGGCCAGGCCCCCTTTCTCACCACTCTGCAAACTGACTTCCTGGCACTCTACTAGTTGGGAGATGAAGTCCCCATGGCTCTTGAGGGCCCTGAAGGGCCAATTAGTCTTCCTGTTGCCTCCAGTAAGACGCACACAGGAAGATTGCTGAGAGGTCATCAGAGGCCACACTCCCTTTCTCCATCATTCTGCAAACGCGTCTCCTGGTTCATTACTCGTTGGGGTAAGAGGTCAACTTTAGTCCAGAGGCCCTCAGGATGCAAGGGACCCCTTTCCTGGATAATTTTGCTCCCCAGGGACCCCATCCACCAGGGCTAGGCCTTTATATATTTTTTTCTTAAAAAAGGAGAGTGATGCCAGCCCCGGGGACCCCATCCCCCGGGGCCATGCCTTTTTTTCTGTAAAGGGAGGGTGCCCGAGCGCCCCCCCTCATGGCCATATTTGGCCCAGAGGACCCCATCCCCTGGCGCATGGCCTGTAGTGTGGGTACCCAGGGCACACACATTTCCCTCATTCGGGACCGGGGCGAGAGCCTGAAGACCCCTGCTGTCCCAGCCAGCTCCCCGCCTCCTACAGGAGCCAACATTGCTTTTTACACACAGGGGGCTGCTAACATTCAGCTCCTTGTGTGTAAAATGCAAAGTGTGCTCCACTTTGAGCAATTGAGAGCAACATGCTCTTGCTTGCTTAAAGTGAAGCTCACTGTTTGCTATGGCATGGTGGGACAGTGCTCCTGCCATCCCATAGGAAACTGCAATGCCCCGGGGAGGAGATGGTCCTTGGGGCAGGGGGGTCCATGAGGCCCCCTCCCCACAAAATTGTAAATAACCCCAGGGAGGTGGCAGTCCCCAGGGCGTGGAGGTCCATGAGGCCCGCTCCCCATAAAATTGTAATAGCCCCAGGGAGGTGGCGGTCCCCAGGGCTGCGGGTGGTTCTCAAAAGCTACTGAACGGATTTACACCAAATCACAAAAACCACGCTTTCTGTAGCAACATCTAGCTTTCTGCCAAATTTGGTGCAATCTCATTCAGCATTTTAGACTGGAGTTGTGTTCATAATATGGAAAATCCCCATAGACTTAACATGGGAAAAACACATTTTGGGGCCCACTTTTTTCTCGGCCCATGCTTGAGGGATCACCCTCAAACTTCCAACACAGCAGCTGAACCAAAAAGAGGAAGTTTTATAAAACACTTGTGGTGATTCAATAGCGGGCCACATTTATTGGCAAAACAAAAAACTATTTTCCATTGGAAATTTTGGTCATACCTACAACTCCCTACTGGAGACTGCCAGTAGGTATTATATATATATATATATATATATATATATATATATATATATATATAGAACAGCAATTGGCTATCAATACACTCCTGGAGGACAAGAACATAGTATGCAAACCTTCCGACAAAGGAGGAAATATTGTGATCATGTCGAGGCCTAAGTACGTTGCAGAAGCAATGCGCCAGCTCCAGGATATTTCATGCTATGCTGTAATACCAAAACAGGAATATTTAGCCAGCATCAGTGATCTTCATGCTTTGCTCAAAAAATGGTACGATAAGCAAATGTTTGATTTGGAGGAATATCTGTTTCTTAAAACTACTAACCCTACTCTACCTTGTTTTTATCATCTACCCAAGGTTCATAAGCATGTTGCTCTCAATTGATGTGATGCCATCAGTGATGTCATTTGAGATGTCATCAGTGATGTCATCAGTGATGTCATTTGAGATGTCATCAGTGATGTCATCAGTGATGTCACTGACCATGTCATGAATGATGTAATATGTGACATGATCAGCAGTGGATTGCGGGTGCGCGATATATAGTTAGTACAACTAACTATATATGGAATTTCAATGGTTTTGTGTGAGTAAAAAAAGGTTTTTTAAATGCTAACTCCTAACTATATATGGTCTATAACCTATGGTTTTTTCGGTGAATTTCAATGGTTTTTTAATAGCAAATAACAAAAGCTTTAAAATGTATTTTTCTTTAAATCAAAAAATATATTTTACATGTTTTTAATACTTTTTTTTTTTAATTATATTTTTTGTTTCGCTCCTGGTACGCGAACCGGTTAGCTTCCCGTTAGCGCAATTTGGTGCCGCGACCCGGTCCGCGAACCGGTAAACGTTCCGTTTGCGCAACTGCTGCGTTAGAAAACAACATCGTGACGCGTCGCGTCAGCGTGATGTATCGCGTTGTCGCGTAATACGTCATATGACGCGCCAAGGTAGCGTACCCGGAAGCGAACTGGTACGCGAACCGAGGCGCGAAGCGCTGCTTCCCGGAAGCGATCCGGGACGCGGCCCAAATCGCGTAACGTAAACACAACAAGTCATGTGACTCGGTAATAACACTTTTCATTGGTTCATTTCACTTTTGGTTTCCTAATGATGTAAGACTACGTCATGTGACCTAAAAGTAACACTTTTCATTGGTTTAGAACTATTGTTTTTCCCAAATGATGAAAACCCCTCCTTCTTTCCTCACTCTGACTTTCATCTTTTGGAGAGAAAGACCCTTTGTTATTAGTGAGCAATGGCTTTATTAGTAGCTTCAGCTGGTGCTTCCCCACCACCTCCACCACATCCAAAGAAGAGAGGACCACCTGCTGAAGTTATTATTCAGCAAGAGGAGGAAGAAGAGGAAGAAGAGGAAGAGCAGCAAGAGAGGCAATTTTTGCGTGAGGAGCCCAGGAGGTCTCATGTGAAAGTAAATTATATTTGGCAATTTTTTAGTTATCCCCAGGGCCAAAAAAAAGTCAATGCACGGTACGTAACTTGCCTTATATGTAAAGAAAGCCTGTCCAGAGGCACCGAGAAGAAGTACAGTTACGGCAATTACACGATGCATCGCCATATGAGTAGGTGGCATCCTAACAACTACAGTGCTGCGCAGTTACGTGACCAGCAAGATAATCCTCCTTCTATGGCCAGAAGATCAGTTGTGCCGGAAGTGACGGGACCAGAGGCGAGGGAGTTGGTCCCAAATATTCAGATGAAATTCGGGGAAGTGAAACAAGTGTGCGTGCATTGCAATGGGTTCATTTGCTACAGAGAAAGTAGCATCACTCTGATCAACAGAGCTATCGACAATCATGATTGTCCGAAACGCCCCAGACAATAAATTCTTTTTTTTTTGTTGCTCCTGTTGAGCCCTTTACAATGAATCGTTTTCGTTTCCCCCCCCAAAAAAAACCAAAAAAAATATAAAACTGTTCAGAAAATACAAAAAAAGTAAAAAAATGTTCAGAAAAATAATAAAAAATATATAAAACAACAAAACAATAAAAAAAAAAGTTCTTTTCAGAACTACCTCCCTGTTATAAAAAAATTGGTAGAATATTTGGAACTCTGCCAACCTCTATTTCTTTTGGTTCGCTTCCCTGTTCGCTCTCCGGTACGCGAACCGGGAGCGAACCAAAAATTTTTTTTTAAAAAAAAACCAAGAGTAATTATAAGGGAAGGAAACAGACAGTTATGTTAAAAGAAAGACAGCTATAGGGAGTAAAGTAGAGATACTGTTTAATAGATCTATTTACTGAAAAATAGATTTAAGAGAGTATAATTGTGAAAAACAAAATAGATAAGGAAGTGAGAAAAAAAAGAGAGTAGAAGAATAACAAACAAGAGTTTCTTAGAGAATGTGAATGAATAATCAAATTAAGATTAAAACATCGGAATAACAGAGAGAGAAAACACAATGCAGAAAAGAAGAAGTAACAGAAAAGGAATGATTGAAACAGCAAAGAAATGTAAATAACATAGGGGCATATTATCAACATAGGCGATAAAAATTTTGCTGCTTTTATCAGCAGAAATCTTACACTAAAGACGCTTTTGCGGCAGTTTTCTGCCAATAATTACTGCTTTTATCGGCAGAAAACTGCCGCTAAAGCCGCTTTTCTGGAAGAAAACTGCTGCTAAAGCCACTTTTGCGGCAGTTTTCTGCCGATAAAAACACTGATAAATTTATTGCCTGTGTTGCTAATATGCCCCTTACTGTGCTTGAACTACAGAGAGAAAGCATAATGAACAAGTAGTGAAAGAGTGATCAGTCAGAAACAGTGAGAGTAATAAAGACAGAGTGAGTGAACAAGAGTGACGAAGTATGAGAAGAGAGGGACTGACAAAAATAGTGGAAGGAGTAGAGTAAGTAAGTAATAGAGAAAGGATTGAGGGAAGTAGCAAAGGCAGGAAAGTGAGGGTTAAAGAAATGAAGTAGTGAAACTAATAGAAGTTAAATGTGATAGAAATGTAACGAAAAGAGTACAAAACATTTACCTTATAATTGTCGTTAACTTAGTCACTTGTAATTTTTATACTTTCAATCTGTGAGAGAGAGAACAAACATTTGAAAAATATTAAAACATGTATTTAAAAAATAGAAAAGACAAGGGAAAAGATTGAAGGACAAACAGTTTTTCAATAACTTTGACACTTACAGAAGCCTCTGCTTCTCCATGCCCCTACACAGTCCTAAAAATATACATTTTAAACTAACAGTATCTTGATGCAGATGAAGTGAGGCCTATCTTGCAATATGGTGCATCTTTTGCACTGCTGCTGTCTCACAACAGTGATGCAATGGCAGCGCAAAAGAGGTGCAAAGCCATCATAAAATTGCCTTAACATTTTAAATAATTGTTTCAGGATGCCAATAAGATGTGTCCTATCCAGAGGTTTGTTTCAGGTGAGGCCTACTCAGGGTTCCAAATGAAATTTCGAGTTGTTGAAGAGTACAGAGGAGATAATACATGTGAAGGCCTACCAATGAAGTAAGTCATGTACACTTCACTCTTGAACAAAGGCCAGACCTCTTTTGTGTCTGTGGACAGACCTAAACTTAATCTGCACAATGTCATTCATAAACTTAGGAAACACAGGTGATGTAATTGAAACATGTGGAGTTTCTTTTCCTCATTTCACAATCACATCACCTGTGTTTCCTTTGCTTAGGTATCTCATAGTGCAGATGGAGTCTAGCATATCAAAGAGTACACAGAAGTTGAGCAGTGTATACAACAATTTTGACATTTACAGAAGACTCAGCTTCTTATCTTGTTGGAGATGAAGTGAGGCCTGTCTTGCAACATGGTGCATCTTTTGCATCACTGCTGCATCGTTTCATGTGGCACGGGTTTTTTACAGCATGACATATCTGCCTAGATGCATCAATTTGTAATTTTGTCGCCTCATAGCAAATCTTTTCCACCGCCAATGCGTCACAAAAGTGACGCACAGTGTCGCAAAAGAGGCATACACCTATCATAAATCTGTCCCTAACATTTTAAATGATTACTTCAGGATGACGATAAGGTGTGGCCTCTCCAGAAGTTTGTTTAAGGTGAGGCCTACTCAGGGTTGCAGATCAAATGTACGCTTGTTGAAGAATACAAAGGACATAATACATGTGAAAGCCTACCAATGAAGTAAGTCATGTCCACTTCACTCTTGAACAAAGGCCAGACCTCTTCTGTGTCCGTGGACAGACCTAAACTTCATCTGCACAATGTCATTCGTAAACTTAGGAAACACAGGTGATGTAATTGAAAAATGTGGAGTTTCTTTTCCTCATTTCACAATCACATCACCTGTGTTGCCTTTGCTTAGGTATCTCATAGTGCAGATGTAGTCCAGCATATGAAACAGTACCCAGAAATGCACACTGCATGCAAGAACTTTGACACTTACAAAAGCTTCAGCTTCTGCATGCCCCCTACACAGTGCTAATTATATACATTTCAAACTGATGGTATCTTGCTGGAGATGAACTGAAACCTATCTTGCAACATGGTGCATCTTTTACACAAAACTGACCCACAGCGGCGCAAAAGAGGCGCACGGCCATCATAAATCTGATCCTAACATTTTAGATGATTGTTTCAAGATGCCGATAAGGTGTAACCTATCCACAGATTTGTTTCAGGTAAGTCCTACTCAGGGTTGCAGATGAAATTTAGGTTTGTTGAAGAATACAGAGGAGATAATACATGTGCAGACCTACCAACGAAGTGAGTCATGTCCACTGCACTGTTGAACAAATGTCAGACCTCCTCTGTCTCCTGGAACAGGCCTAAACCTCATGTACACAATGTGATGTGTAATGTTAGGAAACACAGGTAATATAATTGAAAAACGTGCAATTTTTTTTGCTCATTCCACAATCATATCACCTGTGTTTCCTTTGCTTAAGTATCTCATTGTGGGAATGTAGTCTATCATATGAAAGACTACGTAGAATGTGAGCACTGTATGCAACAACTTTGACACTTACAGAAGCCTCTCCTTGTCCATGCCTCCTACACAGTTCTAAATGTACATCATAAATGCAAACAGTACAGAATTAATTATACATGTTAAATGGTTTATTTTTGCTGTTCTCAGAATGTATCAAATTTCACTAAAAACAGTGACTTGAAGGTATTCATCATATAACAGCGGGGAAAAAAAACACAATCAAAATGATTGTGTTTAAAAAACCCATACAACATAACAAATCAGAATTCAGAACTCCTTAAAGTTAACTTACTTTCCATGACGTCGAAGGATGTCCTATGAACAGCTTACACTCTGTTGTGCTGTTATTACTTTCAGCCCGCCACTTTCTGAAAGAAAACCTCCATCGTTTTGAAAAATATGTTACATACAATAAATGACTTCTCGCTCTCTACCACACGTTTCCACAAGGCCAAATCGTGTAAGAGCCATTTATAACTCTTGGAATTCTTGTAAGCCAATCCCGTCATTTTATATTTCCGCAACTTTCAGAATTAAAATGTTGAAGATCATTTTCACAATCCTGGACTACTAATATCTTACCCTTCTTGCTCACTCATGTTCTACATTTCCTATGACACTGATACTGCTTACTATGAAGCAGACTTACACTACCTCTATGACTACTACAATTATTTAATTCTCTACATCACTTTTAATCACAAAGCAATATAAAACAGTAGACAGCATTGCAGACTTACATTCCCTCTACTCCATGTTTTGATTGGCTGCTTGAATTAGCTTATAAAAAGAAATAGTTTTTCTGAACTCATTCAAAGTGCAGTTATTTTTCCATGACGTCCAGTGTTATGGTAAGAAGTTATGTCTCTGTACTACACTTATCCTCAAGGCCAAATCGTGTAGGAGCCATTAGAACTTCTTGAAATTCCTCAGAGCACATCCCGAGATTCTTTCCCTAAAATTTTGGTTTTAAAAACACCAGGTAACAATTTTTAGGGTCATACGGCAATTTTTTTAAAAAAATTAAAACAGAATCGTTGCAGAATGACCAGCCATTTCTAGACTTTAAATAAGCTGTGTAATGTCCTGATGTTATTGAAGGACCGTCATGATATATAATTGCTGCAGTTACACAAGTCCTTCCTGATATTGACAACTGTGAAGCCACAAAATTTTTAATTAAAGTTGTCAATTTTGTTCCATCAGGCCTACATCGTTGGAACATTAAAATGACATACTGGCCATATGTTCGTATAAATAATGTTGACATCAATTCAGATTTACATTGGCTACACTCCATGTTGTGATCAGCTGATTTTACTAGCTTATTAAAGGAGACTGATTTACTGTCTGGCAAAGTTAAATATATAAATCGTTCTGAGTCTACACTAGTAGTACTTGATACCCTACAGTTCTCGCAGTCATGCTGCCATTGATAAGAAAGCCCAAACAGGTGATCTACATCTACACCTTCAGCATGCAATACATCAAGCATATACATTAAAAACTCCTGACAATCTTGCTGAATATTTTGAGAGAATTGTGTTTGGCCTGAACATCTGTCTAACAGATTTCGAATTTCAGACACACTTTCTATTTTTGTTCTATCAGTGCTACATTTCTCTAACACAGAATTTAACAAACTGCAAAATCTTTGATCAGAATTGACCACAATCTCTTCTTTTACATTTTCTAGAGAAAACAAAACATTAACCACTACATTAGCATAGCAGTTGACACCAGAACTGTTTTCAAATTGAAAACCAACAACATCTTCAACAGAATCTTTTTTGTTTCTGCTTATAATTTCAGGTTCATCGACTTTTCGTCTTTTTGCTACAACCTCCCTAGTATTGGTCACATTTCTTCGTTTCCGGCCTACCACACGTTTCTCAAACAAAGGATATTGAGGCAAATGTGGCGCATACTCTCTTCTCAACCTATTGTATTCCTTAACACAATCTAGATCCGCACAAATGTTTGTGACATCACACTCAATCAAGTACAATCCCGATAAAGTTCTAACTCTTGACAATGCCACATATGCCATACCCTCCTTGAACACAGAACTGCCAATATTCACCAATGCACTGTCTACACTTAAACCTTGCGATTTATGGATTGTCACCGCATATGCCAAGCAAACAGGAAACTGCTTACGGCGAACATATAAGTCTTTTACAAGCAAAAATCTAGCAGAACAACGACCAATTAGCTGTACTTCCTCAATGCCATCAAATTTAATTTTTAAAAATTCAATTCCATCTCTATTTCTGTATTTCACAAAATCAACAACATTACCCATTGATCCATTTAACAGACCTCTTTCAACATGTAAATTCCTTCTTAAAATTATACGGCAGTTTAAGCACACATTCAGAGTCTTTTCAAAACCTGCAGTTTTAGATATAGTCTTCTCTAATGAATCCAATTTGGATTTCAAATTCTCAGACAAAATAATTGTTGATCCCATATGCTCTACTCTGTCAATAGCTTCCAGTTTCACAATCTCTTGCTTTTCTAAATGCAACATTTTGTTGTTGAAGATGGCACATTCTGCAAGAGTTGGCATCAAACATATTCCAGATTTCTTCTCAGTAATTTTCTGAAAAATATTCTCAGGCACAACATCTTGATCTGGATATAAATTTGACAGTAATCGTGCATGTAAAGCTTCTTTCCCATGCTCGGTCACTTTTCCAATTCTAACATCTTGTAGAATATTCTTGTAAACTTCATCCTTCGCCTGACGCATATTTTCATGCAGTTCAGCATAGTTGAAGTTTAACCATATATTGACGTTGCCAATGCTCCCTAGGCACTTCCTGGTATCTTCATGCGTGAGTATTTTGAACACAGGTTGCCCTTTCACTAGTGTCAGCTGCAGAAGATCTCCGAAAACAATGATGTGTTTGCCACCAAATAACACATCATACTCTGTTTTGAGAACTTCTTGCATTCTCAAATGCACGAAGGCAAGCATGACATTGGAAACCATGCTTACTTCGTCAATGATAAGAAGTTTCATTTTCCTCAAGATTCTTGAAACTTCACAACAAGCATCTCCAGATAGCTTGTGATATTGTAATTTGTTGTCATGCTCCACTGGCAGCATCAGTAAACGATGTAAAGTAATCCCTTTAATGTTATGTGCTGCCAGTCCAGTTGGAGCGGTGACAACACAAGACAGCGATGACTCAGTCCTTTCCTGCAAACAACATGAAATTGCTTTAATGAGGAAACTTTTTCCAGTTCCCGCTTCTCCACTCACGTACAGTCGGACAGGCTTCAACGACGTACATGAGCACTCTTTCTTCTCATGACTTAATCCATGATCAATTTGCATGGTAACTTCGTCATATATTTTCCTCTGCTCAACGTTGAGTTGTCTTTCCAAGTGTTCTAAGTTAACCGCATCCTCCTGAGCATGTGCCATGGCTCTTTCCACTTCATTCATGGCAGTGGCAGCTTCATTTTCGATAACAGGTCCTCCTAGTGGATCCTGACTCAATGAAGCAGAACTCTGACTGTCCTGAGAACTGTCTCTGGCAATCTCGGCTGCAATCGTTGCTTCCTGCTCGATTTCCGCATTCAACATTTCTACATATTTGGCAAAAGCAGGACATTCTATGGTCTGCTTGGCGGCAGTGAAAGAGTCTTCGTAACAGAGGAAATCTCCAAGCAGTTCCTCTTCTGCACGCCAAGGCTTGAAAAGTTGCAAAAGTGCTAAATAGAAAAACTCCTTTTTTTCAGGAGATTCGCCACTCAATTTTCGATGGTTTACCAAGTGGCATTTTCTTTGCTTGACCAGACATCCCTCACTTCCAATTACAGCATACACTCCTTTCTCAGTATCTTCTTTGATGTTCCTCTTGAATATGTAATTTTGAAGAACCTCATACAGACAAACATTCTCAAGGTGACTGCTTCGATTTGGATAATATGTATCCAACATGTTGGTCTTCAAAATGTCGGTACTGTTTGGCTCCTTTTCTGCCAAATACTCAATTTCCCACACAGGTTTCAGAACTCGATTACGCGTTGCAGCAAGACCAAGACTCGCCCAAACGATACTCCTAGATTTGGCATAGAGACTTGCTGAAGACAACCGGTCAGAACATTCGTAAGCTCCGATTTCTCGATGCGACAACATCTTCAGACTGAAACTGTACAACTTCTTACTGAGGCTCTTTTCATGGGAAATGTCCTCCCACATATCCTTCAATTCTGTCTTCTCTTTTTTGGTGATGTAAGATGTCACATACCGAGCCACAGCCATACAGTTATCAGCCACAAACTGTATATTCATGTTAGCATTCCACATGGACAAAATCACTGGGTTGTAGTCGTTGATGTACTTGGACTCTTCGTTCCTCTTCAAATTGTATGTGTTTTTCGGTGATTTCTTCATCACATTATGTCGCAGCGAAGACATCAAACTGTTTACTCTTCCTTTAGAAATCACCGGTCGTGGAAACCCGAAACGACATTTGGTGTAGAACTTGTCCTTGTTTCGGAATTTACGACGACGGTACTTTCCACAACGATGGCTTTGGAAACGTAGAACTTTTTCTCTTAGGCTTTTCTTCTCCTTTGCGTTTGGAACAGCACACGTTGAATACTGTTGTATGAAACTCATCACTGAGTCTTCTGGGTCCGTTCCAAATTTAGGTGCATCCTTGATCCACAACAGCATATGTATGTGAGGAGCACCTCTTGCTTGGTACTCCTTTCTCCAGAAGAAATCCAACACCTCTCCAAGAGGTGGATTCTTCTTATTCATGATGAAAGACATCATAGCTTCAAATCTATGATTGAAGTACCGGCATACATTGACTGGATCCAAAGAACACAGTTCTCCGGGTGTCTTGAATTCGATGTTTTCGATGTTTCCATTTGCCTCTCGTAGAAATTCAAGTAAGTCTTCCCAGCCATACTCGGCACAGCTCAGAGTGAGGAACCATGTGGGAGTTCCTAAGTTCCTCAGCATACATTTTAAATCACCATGACGACGGTACCAGTACTCATTAGTACCACGCTGACACGCCATGAGATTAATCAGGTGAGAATCCAAAATACTGTCTTGGACATTGACTTTATCCATAAAGTCACTTGCCGAGATGTTTTGCATGTGTATACCACTTTTCAAGATGTGGTTCACTGCATATGACAGTCCAGACAGATCGCTTTCAAACAGGAGATGAAACAAATAGGGAATACATTGTCGAAACCTAGCATCTCCTGCATACAATCGCAAAGTCCGGTATTCAGAAGCAGGAATTTGATGAGGTCGCTCATCATATCTTCCTCCCTGACCTGTTGGAAAAAGCTGTGGGAAACACCGAGCTTCCAAACTTTCCTCCCAAACACTAATGGGACTCCCTTTGGCTTGTTTCATTTGAAACAACTCAATAGCATTCCCCATGAATTCCTTGGAATGCAAAGGATGAACACTATAATGTTCATATATTTCTTCACTAGTAGAGGGTTCTAATTTCTCAATTTGACCAGCACACAAATCGCTATCCTCTTCCTCACTTACTTCCTCTTCTGCAACATATATATTCTTATAGTACTTATTATTTTTTTTTCAAATACAATGTTGCCTTTTTGACTTTCCTAACATCCACTAAATCTTGCCATATTTTCTTATTCTTTGTCGAAACCCCATTAACTAAGATAACCAGAGGGTCCTCTTCCACTTTTTCTACTCCAATTGTGTTAATGTTTTTCTTCAAATCTAGAGGCAAATAAACAACTCTTCCCTTTAATACTCTCTGTAAATCTGATGGAGGCAATTTCCCTGTCTTTGGCTCCATTCTTACAATACAGGAGGATCCAAGATGGCGGATTGACACCGCCAGGAGTGGAAGGGCGCTGAGTCGGGTCCAGGTCTGAAGTAACTGCCTCGCTATGCCCCGACACAGTGTATAGCACGGATATTTGCATTGCTATTATACAATTAAAACTACACGACGGAGCAAAACAGCGGAACAATCTGGACACAGGAGGGCTCACCTCGAGTGATGAGTTGCATTGTAGCATTGTAATATTGATGGACACGGAGACGGAGACGGAGGCTGATGTGGAAAATACGGCAGATCAAGGGCTGTTTCCAAAGCTTATTTCTCTCCGCCGGTGCTAGAAGTGCTGAGACATCGCAACTGCCACAAGTTTCTGCAAGGCCGCGACGGAGTTGGAAAAGCCTGCTAGAGTGGATCAGGCAGGGCTCAGCATCTGCATCAGCAGCGATCCGCTGGCCAGGTCTGCGTTCCGCCGTAGCACCGGCAGCAGCCCTGCCGGAGAGAGCGAGCGTCAGCAGCAGGATGGCGCCGAAACCTCCCACACGGACAACGCGCAACACAGCAGTGAGCGGGAGAGCAGGCGCCTCGGCGGCTTCATTGTCGGTGATTGCAATCGGCGAGATACTGGCAGGCAAGAAATCCACCGTGGACACGGCTCGGGGGTTGGCTCAGAGCACCGAGCGGGAGACACAGCCTGGGGTAAGCGGCGGGATAGGAGCTGCAGTGGCGCCTGTAGCAGCGGGAGCGGAGAGCATTGCTGAAACGCTGCAAAGAAACAATCAAGGTAATGCATTAGATAAGGACGCTATCGCAGATATCACAGCTCCAACAGCTCAGGCAAATACTGAGGCACGAACCTTAGACACAGCTTCACGGAGAAACGGAGTGGTAGCAGCGGCGGCAGCAGAGAACACTGCTGACCAAAATTCTATGAATAGCGCTTCCATTACTAATGATATGAGTAGCACTCCTGTCCATCATTCTGACTCTCCGGCTCCTCAATCTCCAATACTGAATTTACCCAGCACTGACACCAACGCTAAAATTTCTTCTTGCGTCACTAATGTTACTAATGTCACTAGTCTTCCCCTTGATAAAGGCTGTGCTGTTGTGGTGACAGAAACTGAAGGAATTGTAAATGATGTTAACGCAGATATAGGTGAAACAGATGAAGAATATGTGGATGTCAATGAGCAGGGGAGTAACACGCCCCTATGTATGATCAAGGACAAAAATAAAACTGTACCTAAAAGGCTGAAGGGGAAAAGTAAGAGTAAGGTGGTTAAAATGGCGGGCAAAACGAAGAAGACAAACACCTTGACTTTCGCTGAGAACAGCCCTATCAGACAATGGGTGCAGGCTAAGGGCGGTGTGAAAACCATGGCTCTGCGATTATCTGGTAATAGCCCTAATGATGCAGTCACAGTACCCACTGTACCCACCGACAAAACAAAGGCTGGTGTTCCATCCGGCCCTACCCAACCTATTCTCGCTGAGAAATTAAAGGTTACCGGGGCTAGCACTGGAGTTAGCGCGTTGGATCAGCTGCAACCTCATTCTTCTGCATCCGCCGCGATATTTACCGGGGACAACCCTGCTTCAGCTTCCGTGTTAATGGACTGTAGCCATACCAGCAGTAACAGTGGGAATAGTGGCAATAATGGGAGTGACAGCATAATTGATGATATGTGCGATATGCTCAAAGCAACTACTCCGAAGGTTTTAAGAACCCCTCTAAGTGAGTCTACTCAAGTAACGCACATGGGTGACAATACTTCATCCTCATCTACTGGGGCAACTGAGTGGATACCGCAGGGGGAAGTGACCGCCTCCTTCCAGACAATCTTACATCTCCTAAATGAACAGAAACAAGAGGCCAAAACTCACTATCAGCAAATGAGGGAAGACAACAACAGAACTCAGATTTCTTTACAAGAGATGGCATGCAAATTGGGAGCAGTGTCACAGGACATAGAAGAATTGCGACAGAGAGTGGCTGTTACAGAAGAGAAATCGCAAAGCTCTGAGGCAGGACTGAATAGGCATGATTTACAAATAGCCCAGATGCAGGCCAAACTGGAAGATTTGGAGAATAGGAATAGAAGGCAGAACCTCCGTGTCTTTGGTATTGCGGAAGGAGCAGAGGGGGCAGATCCAAGGGCATACATTACTCATTTGTTTCAAAAGGCTTTTCCTGATCTCTCAGACTGGGACTGGGACTCACAGATCCAACGTGCGCATCGATTACCCTTATTCCAGAGAGATAATAGTAGGAAATTTCCAAGACCCATTTTGATCTACATTGGCAACTATCTGCTTCGTCAAGCCATCTCTTTAAAAGCACGCCCTAATACCCCAGTTATTATTGAGTCAGTCACCTTTTTTGTGAGATCGGATTTAAGTAAACAGTCGTTAGAGAAAAGATGGAAGCTAAAACAGTTTATAGATCCGATCAAAGAGCTCGGATTTCAAGCTTATCTGCAAGAACCTGCAAAGCTGAAAGTGATAAAAAATGGTCGCTCATATTTCTTTTTGGATATAGATGAGGTCGAAATAGCAATTTCTTCCTGGAAAACTGGGTAATGTTTGAGCTCAGGTTTAATGCTAAGTAAATACTGGCGTAATAGGGGTGTTATACCTCCATTTTTTTTTCTTTTTTTTTTTCTTTTTGGTTCTATTGGCCTTATTAGATATATTGAAGTCAATATTTTTTCAGTCTTTTGTCAAACACAAAATTCTCACAGGATATTAAATGTGTGCTTATATGACAATGAAGAGGTTAAATTTAAGACAATGTGAAAATGCGTAATACTGTGACTGTGTCGTATGGACTAACTAACTATAAATACCTGGACTCGATTGGCGTTCCATCCACCCACCTACTGCCAGGTGAACGGCAGTCAATAGGAAGGGGGGATCCACAGGTAAACACGGGGTGGGGGGAGGTAGTATTAGAGTGTGGGGTGGGTTAAGGGAAGTAATGGTTTGGGGTAAAAATTGCATCAAAGGACACAAAAATGACAAAGAAAAAATTAAGACGTCTTACAAAGCACTGATTGTGATTATTTTTGGCTACATAGGTAAGGAAATATATAATTTAGAATGCATTTAATAAAGTGCTTAACTTGGAATGTGTCAGGATTAAACAACAAAATTAAGCGCCGGCTTGTCTATGAGGAACTTAGGATGTATAGTCCGCAAATAGTAGTTCTAACTGAGACACATATTGCCTATAAAGACAAACAGCTGATCAAACAACTAGGATTTGATCTAATAGTTTGCACGGATTTTCATGCTTCAATTAGGGGAGTAGCAATTTTAAAACATAAAGGATTGAAATGTGAAATAACTAAGACGATAACCGATAAAGCTGGCAGATGGGCGATAGCGCAGATAAAGCTAGGAAATTTCAATCTTACCATATGCGGAGTTTATGCTTCTAATCAAGATGAGCCTATAATTTTTGACCAAATTAATATGGAACTACTGGGATGGGGGGGGGAGATTATTGTGTTAGGAGATTTTAATTGCATAATGAATTATAAATTGGATATCACAAGAAAAAACGCTTTTCAAAGGATGAGGAAAACCAGAGCTGCAATTGTGGATTTGGCAGCAACTCATCTTTTGAAAGATGTATGGAGATTTCTAAATCCCGAGATAGCTGGATATACTTTTTACTCTGCGGCACATAAGGTATGCTCACGCATTGATATGATTTGGGGCTCAGGTTTGATTCTTGATAAATGCAGTTGTTCAATGGATATATATCCAAGGGTGACATCCGATCACAACCCGATATCTATAACATTTACACTTACAACTGAGGAAAAAACTACTCGCTCCTTCTCTTTTCCTCGTTACTTATTTTCTGACGCTATGTTTATAAATCAGCTCAAAGAGCATATAAAAGAATTCATTGACATTAACAGACAATCGAGCTTACCATGGATAGTCTGGGATTCGTGTAAAGCTAGCGTACGGGGGTTTACCCAACAATATATTTGGCGACAAAACAAAGAACTTCAAACTTTAAATCAACAAAGGTTAAACGAAATCAGGGATATTGAACTCCAGATATCTGATGCTATCTGTAATAATGTTTTAAACTTAGAAGATCTAAACTTCAAATTAATTGAGCTTAAAACAGCAGTTAAGAACCTTCTGAGGGATAAAAGCATCAATAAATTGAAAAAATATCATTTAGAACAGTATGAAAATGGAGATAAAAGCGGGAAATTACTGGCTTATAAAGTTGCGGAAGATCGCTCCATTAATATGGTTAAAGAAATCAAGGGGGACAATAATCAATTATTCCGTGATTCAAAATCAATTCTACAACAGTTCGCCTCTTTTTATCAAACTCTTTACACACCGGAAAATGCTATCTTAGATGACTGTATTAATAATTATATTGATGTTAATAAAGTCAATAACTTAGGTCCCGATCAATCGGCTCAATTAGAGGCCGAGATCACGCCATTAGAAATTAGGGGAGCAATTAAATCTCTTGCAATGGGCAAAGCTGTCGGGGAAGATCTTATTCCATTGGAAATGTATAAATATTGCACTGAAGAATTAGTACCACTATTTGTTGATGTAGTTAGTGCTATTGGTAAAGGGCAACAAGCACCCAGGTCATGGAATCTAACTCAAATTATTTTCTTTTTGAAAAAAGGTAAAGCACCACAAGAGATGGGATCTTACAGGCCTATTTCTCTTATTAATAGTGATGCAAAAATCTTTGCCAAAATACTGGCTACTAGATTAGCTTCGTATATGTCCCAACTCGTCTCTCCTCAACAACATGGATTCATCCCTAAACGTGACACCACAGCACATATTAACATGGCTATATCAGCCTTCGATGCAGCACGGATTAAACACACCCCACTCGGTATGATTTTATTAGACGCTGAAAAAGCATTTGACCGGGTGGGGTGGGGTTTTCTGTGGGCTGCTCTACAGTCATTTGGTATTAAAGGAAAACACCTACGATGGATTCAATCTTTATATGATAATCATATGGGTAAGATCTTATATATGGGGAAATGCTCTTCTTTGTTTTCCATTAAAAGAGGGACAAGGCAAGGGTGCCCTTTATCACCATTACTTTTTGCTCTTGCAATAGAGCCTTTTCTAATTGCTTTACAACGTCAAACACTAATCAGCCCTTTTTTTAATGGATTAGATAAACTAGATATAACTGTATATGCTGACGATATCGCAGTTTTTTCCCCAGATGCCGTTAAAACTATGAAAGGTATTTTAATAGAGGCTGGCATTTATGGCTCAGTTTCTGGCTACAAACTTAACACCACCAAAACCCAAGTCGTCATGAATTATCAACCTACCACTCCTGTCCCTGGAATTAGCAATGTAGCCACTTACTTAGGCGTTAAAATATGCTCAGATATTGATTCCATTATAGGACTAAATTATGAACCTTTATTAAAAGAAACTGCCATGCAACTTAAAAAATGGCATAAACTTCCTGTTAATATGATTGGGCGAATAAACCTAATAAAAATGAAAATTCTGCCTAAATTTTTGTATCTATTCCGAACAATCCCTTTGCGGGTCAATAATTCCTTTTTTACTAGACTAGAAGGTATTATTGGAAGCTTTGTATGGGGATATAAAAAAGCCCGGCGTGCTGTATCATTGCTTAAACTTCCTTTTAGCCAAGGAGGACTGCTTTTTCCAGACTTCAAACTTTACTACTGGTCAGCATTTATGACTCGGATTTGCAGCCTGGCAGTTCTGGATAAATGCTTATATTTTCACAAATTTTTACTAGGATTAGATGCCAATATGTTTTTGTATAGGATGAATGACCCGAACTATTTTAAAAGGGTTAAATTTAAGACCATAAGGGATACTGTGAGTATCTGGCGATCTATTATGGCTAAATGCAATACACCTCTTTTTCACAGCCAAACACCTTTATGGGGCAATCCCGGCTTCCCTACTATTTTTCATGACTCAGCTTGTCAAATGTTTTTAAACTCTGGTATTAGCCTTTTGGGGGATTTATATGATCACCTCGGCTTTATGACATTTGATAAGATGAAACTTTGCTACAACCTACCAGAAGTAGCTAGGTTTAAATACTATCAGGTCAGAGATTACTTAGTAAAAAAAATAGAACTCTCCACAATCTCAGAATCTGAGATATGGGACTGTATCTATAGGGATGTTGATAAATCTATCATAAGCCTCGGTTATAAGCTCTTCTCTGATCTCAAGACCGGTGATGCTACTATTTTAACAGAGAAGTGGAATAGGAAACTGGCAATGAGTATTCCCACAGATTTAATTGTCACATCATTTAAAAGCCTAAATACATCAGTTCAATCTTCTAGCTTAAAATTGCAGATGTTTAAAACAATCTGTCAATTATATTATACTCCTGAAAGGATACTCCAATGGGCAACAAACAACACTCATTCAGATAAAACGAAATGTCCGAAATGTGATCTGAGTGGTGCGGACATTGTCCATATGTTTTTTACTTGCCCTCACCTTAAGGAATATTGGGAAGGAATAACTAAGATTATCACTGAGAGGTTGGAACTACCTTTCTTACTCTCAAATATTGATGTTTGTGTAGGCGTCAATGGGGGTGAAAGGTCTAAAGATCTGTTGAATATTCTAATCACATGTGGAAGGTTAATTGTTGCCAGAGCATGGATCCAAAAGAACCCTCCAATAGTTTTAGAATGGTGGAGCTTGGTAAAGGAGATCTATAGTATGGAAGCCGCTATTGCAGATTCTAGGGGAGTGCAGGCCAGACGAAAAACTGACAGAATATGGGGGTTATTCATGTCTTAGCAAATATGTTTCAAAATACTTGGTTACTGATTATTAAATTTTTTGTTTTGCACTGTATAAGCTTTACTACAATCCACCTAAATATAATTATGGAATTTTGTTATATCCTTAGTTCTCTTGTAATTCCTGGAAAAAAATGTAATGTTTATTGACTATGTGATCCTTTGATGCAAATAAAAATATTTAAAAAAAAAAAAAAAAATCTAGAGGCAAATAAACAACTCTTCCCTTTAATACTCTCTGTAAATCTGATGGAGGCAATTTCCCCTGTCTTTGGCTCCATTCTTACAATAGCCTGAAAGGGATGGATACTTTGAATCAAAATAGATTCATAAGTATTTAAATCCTTCAATTCAGAAGGAATCTCAACCAATTCCAGATTATTATGAACTGCTCTAGCAGGCATCTGGTTTTGATTTAATTTGTTATAACAATAAGTACACACACGTTGATCCGATCCCAAATCAAAACAATTTACTACCATCAAGTATGTTGTGAAATCATTCCATTCACTATTATTTTCCCTTTCACTTTTTGCATATAAATCCACTAACTTAGTCTGATTCTTATAATAAGTGCGTCGACAACACACACAAGTGAAATTAGGCCTCTCACTTGATTTCACCTGAAACATCGCAATTTCCCTCTGAAAATTATCTGTACTGGAAACCTGTACACTATCTTCCACATTACCTTCTTCTTCTTGGTCAATTTCAACATTCTCCTCTTTACTTCCAAAGTAACAAAACTCAATTTCTTCACAAATATTCTTCACATCTATTTCAGAACCATGCAAAAGAGCAGCGCATAATTGTTTAAGCATAATTAGCATAATACAACATTCTAACTAATTTCCTCACTTTATTATGATGCACTGCTAGCATCCTGAAATGATGAAAAACACTCTGGCATACTCTCCTGGAAAGACAAGCCAGTGAATGACCATGCAAACCTGTCACTTCTCTCACTCTGCAAGGATCTAATTCTTGCAACAACTTCATTTTCTGCTTCAAACTTTTCTTATTAAATGTCCGTACAAAATCACAAAGCAAATTGATGGAATCCTGTCGCACACTGCAAATACTACTACACTTCCAGGTGTACACAGGACCCTTAGGACGTCTTCCTAAAACCTCATTACCTAACACCTCTTCTGTCTCTGTTGTCACAAGTTTTTCTTTTTCAACTGGACAACCATCTTTCACTTCATAAGCTCGACCACTGGTGTCAACTGCATGCACCAAATCATTATCCTGGAAATAACTCTCCTCATTAAAAAATGCCTCACAACTTGAACTATGCATCCATTCTCCGGAAAAAACTTCACAAAAATTACTACGATTAACTATTCTCTTCCATCTACTATTTCTTTTGAAATCATAAATTGCCTTGTTTAGCTTCCTAATTCTATTGATTATCAAAATAAATAACTTACGTTTAATTTCAAATGCCTGATCAATAACTTTCTCAACTTTTTTTTTTCTCTTATAAAAAACCACTTTCTGTTGACCTTTCTTAATATTTTTTAACAAATTGCCAATTATCCTGTTGCGGAACATTCGTTTACGAATGTCCCTAAACTGTTGTTTCCTTCTACTATCATGCACAGAGTTATCTCTTGCTCTAGCAGTAACATTTTTCATTGGCCTTTCCTTTCCGTTTAAAATGCTTCTCTTTTTCTGGACTGAAACATTTTCTGTAGTAATATTTTTTTTACTACAAATATTTCTTATGAATGTTTTTGTGCTCTTACCCGGTGCTTTCTTGGTGACTTGACAAGTTTTTTTGGTAGAGGACTGCTGCATTATTTCATGTACCTGCTGTCTTTGACGTTTTGCAGCCTTTTTAAGTCTATCCTTGGTTGGCATGCTGAAATCTTGAAATGATATGCAGTTGAATCTGTGGTAAAATATAATAAAAAATGTTATTAACCACTATTACCAAACAGTAAATCAATAACAGTCATCAAAAACTTAACACACTACTTGACATTTTTACATAGAACATTTTTTAGTGCTTTGGCAAATATATAATACACAATAGCAGAAAAGAAATAGAATTCTTCTTCATTTTACCTCTACTATTTTATATGTGATTCTGATCTAATTTTATGAGCATATTTTAATATTTTATTGAAGACACTAGACATAACCTGTTTTTAAAGGTGTTTTTAATTATAAATCAAACGGTTTACATTTTTACTTTTCATTTATTATAAATTTTAAAAATAAATGTTTATAGTTCCATAGGCTCAAGCACGTCAGCTTCCCAACCTATGTCATACAATTCTGACAAATCGGCATCCTCATCATGTTCTTCATCATCCTGAGAATTTAAATCATCCAATGGATCTACTTCCACTGACGTTTCAATTACAAGTTCAATGATAATGTCATAATCAACTGATTGCTGATTGTCACTCATGGTTGATGTTGTCGTTATCTTTAAAGAAAGAGAACAACAATGAGATGTTGCAGAGTAAGAGACAAATCTCAGAGATTATAATAGTAAAATTGTTTAACAAGAGTAACATTTTGCAGCTATTATTTAGCCATGACCAGCGATGCTGAGGAGGTAAGGCCTATGTCCAAGTTTTCAGTGAACAGGACTCATCTCTTCTTAACCTTGGATAAGCCTCACCAACTCTGTGTCCCCTGCTCATACTTAAATGTAAAGGGGCAGATTTATGTTAACTGACGCATTCCCAGGGATGCACCAGTTAATGTGCACCGCTGCTCTGCCACCCATGGTGTGCCGCATTTACAATGTGGAGCACCATTGAGTGAAAACAGCACAGATGCGTCACGCATCTGTGCCGCAAAAGCAGCACATTGCAGGAATCACGTCGTAAGCGCAACATGTCTACTGCAATGCACAGGAGCAAGCCACACATTGCATGGTGCATCACTCCTTATGCCTGTTTCAAACAGGCGTAATGATTTGATTCAGCAATTGTATAAAGCTGAGTCAGTGAAATCTTCTAAATTTCACTGTGTTAGTTTTACAGGGCTTTCTTGCAAATTAATGCATACCTTGCAACAAAACACCTATATGAAAACTGACGCAGGTTTCATGTGGCACAGGACTTTACAGCATGACACATCTGCCTAGATGCATCAATTTTTAAATATGTCGCCACATAGCCAATCTTTTGCACCGCCGCTGCGTCACAAAAGTGACGCACAGCGGCACAAAAGAGGCACACGGCTATCATAAATCTGTCCCTAACATGTTAAATGATTGATTCAGGATGACGATAAGGTGTGGCCTATCCAGAGGTTTGTTTAAGGTGAGGCCTACTCAGGGTTGCAGATTAAATGGAGATGGGGCACCCCTGAGCAGCGGCGCAGGATGACTGGCACATCCCTGGGGATGCACCAGTCATCATAAATCTATCCCTAAGCTTCTTATCTTGTTGGAGATGAAGTGAGGCCTGTCTTGCAACATGGTGCATCTTTTGCATCACTGCTGCATCGGTTTCATGTGGCACGGTTTTTTTACAGCATGACACATCTTCCTAGATGCATCAATTTGTAATTTTGTCGCCACATAGCAAATCTTTTGCACCGCCACTGCGTCACAAAAGTGACGCACAGTGGCGCAAAAGAGGCATACACCTATCATAAATCTGTCCCTAGCATTTTAAATGATTAATTCAGGATGACGATAAGGTGTGGCCTATCCAGAGGTTTGTTTAAGGTGAGGCCTACCTACATTCATGGGGAAATGACTTAAAATGTCCTTAAGACACATGAAAGCGTTTTTTTAAAGCCTTTGCAGCATTTTTGGGTCACTTTTAACATGGCTATGTAACTCAAACAATCAAAATCTAAATTTGCCAAGCACAGGTGGGAGCATATTTACAAGGAATTTTCACCACGGGGAAAGGTCTTTTAATTTAAAATGGGAAAAATAATATCAGAGACACTCAAATGCCTTATAAAGAAGCAGACACCATTATGTCCTTGTCATAAATTTTTAAAAGCATTCCTTTACCTCAAAAACGATTTTCAAGTCATAATTTGAAAACACTGCACATGGGGAAATGACTGAAAATGTCCTTAAGACACATGAAAGCGTTTTTTGATTGCCTTTGCAGCATTTTTGGGTCACTTTTAACATGGCTATGTAACTCAAACAATCAAAATCTAAATTTTCCAAGCACAGGTGCGAGCATATTTACAAGGAATTTGCACCACGGGGAAAGGTCTTACATTAAAATGGGAAAAATAACACCAGAGACACTCAAATGCCTTATAAAGAAGCATACACCATTATGTCCTTGTCATAAATTTTAAAAGCATTCCTTTTCCTCAAAAACGATTTTCAAGTCTTAATTTGAAAACACTGCACATGGGGAAATGACTGAAAATGTCCTTAAGACACATGAAAGCGTTTTTTGATTGCCTTTGCAGCATTTTTGGGTCACTTTTAACATGGCTATGTAACTCAAACAATCAAAATCTAAATTTTCCAAGCACAGGTGTGAGCATATTTACAAGGAATTTGCACCACGGGGAAAGGTCTTTTAATTTAAAATGGGAAAAATAATATCAGAGACACTCAAATGCCTTATAAAGAAGCAGACACCATTATGTCCTTGTCATAAATTTTTAAAAGCATTCCTTTACCTCAAAAACGATTTTCAAGTCATAATTTGAAAACACTGCATATGGGGAAATGACTGAAAATGTCCTTAAGACACATGAAAGCGTTTTTTGATTGCCTTTGCAGCATTTTTGGGTCACTTTTAACATGGCTATGTAACTCAAACAATCAAAATCTAAATTTTCCAAGCACAGGTGCGAGCATATTTACAAGAAATTTGCACCACGGGGAAAGGTCTTACATTAAAATGGGAAAAATAACACCAGAGACACTCAAATGCCTTATAAAGAAGCATACACCATTATGTCCTTGTCATAAATTTTAAAAGCATTCCTTTTCCTCAAAAACGATTTTCAAGTCTTAATTTGAAAACACTGCACATGGGGAAATGACTGAAAATTTCCTTAAGACACATGAAAGCGTTTTTTGATTGCCTTTGCAGCATTTTTGGGTCACTTTTAACATGGCTATGTAACTCAAACAATCAAAATCTAAATTTTCCAAGCACAGGTGCGAGCATATTTACAAGGAATTTGCACCACGGGGAAAGGTCTTACATTAAAATGGGAAAAATAACATCAGAGACACTCAAATGCCTTATAAAGAAGCAGACACCATTATGTCCTTGTCATAAATTTTAAAAGCACTCCTTTTCCTCAAAAACGATTTTCAAGTCATAATTTGAAAACACTGCACAGCTCCTATGCACAAAAACACCCTGTCAGTACTAATACTTCACATTTTCTCCAATTACAATTTCTCAAAGAAACATAATCTATTTGTAAAACACTTGAGACAAAGCAACATTTTAAAAACACAACTTTCTTCATAATTTTCTCCTTAAAGCACACTATTCTCTATCTAAATTAAATAAATCTTTTCTCACCTTAGCAAATACTTTATGAGTTTCAAAACAGTCTCAGAAATACACCAATTTGTCTTCAGCAGAACAAAGGGTATGCACTCCAGAGGCTGCAGCTATAGAAAGCACAGAAATGCTGTGATTCTTCACACATATCTCTCATGTCACCCAATCAAAACTCTTCCCTCACTTTTTTCAAATCAAAACCCTTCCCCCCTCTGCCCTCTCTGCCTTTTTTGCATAGCAACTACCTCCTGGAAGACCTCTGGTGTTTGCAAGTTCACACAACAATGTTTCAATTGAACTCTGAACTCTCAGTGCACCTGCATATCCAGTGCAATCTTTCATTTAATGATTTTTTATTGACCATTCAAAATACATCTTTTAAAGAACTCATCCATGCACCCTAACTTTCTGTTTTCAGCAATCAAAATCCACCAATCACTGTTACTGCTTCCTTAACACAGAAACTCCACAGTTTTTTTCATTTTAAACTCTTTTTTTTTCAACTGCCATTTCATTGCCACACTTCATCTGACTGCAGCAGAACCTTCTCTCACCATGTTTTCTGTCTGGATTGTTGGACATAGTTACATCTATTGGGCTCAGAGGTATGCTGAGAACAGAAATTTACCTAACCTCAATTTACAAGATGTGGAAATTAAGTGGTTTGGCCACAGAGGATTAAAATGTCACCAATTGATACCATTGGTGAAAACCTTTATGCATTTGCAAAAACCTGACCTGTTAATTGTGCACTGTGGAGGTAATGATTTGGGCACTTTGACTGGGGTAGGTCTGGAAATGCTTTTAAAGGACACCTTTGAGCAATTAATGGCACTTTTTCCTCAAACTGCCTTGGTATATTCAAATATATGCTAAAGACAGAAATGGAGGTGGTCGAACCAATTTTGTCCACAAATTGAGAAATCGAGGAAGCATGTAAATAAGTCTGTTTCAGCTTACATGAGAGACCATGGAATGGGCTCCATGTACAACAATAACTTGCGTTACTACATGCAAGATATCTACAGAGGAGATGGAGTTCACTTCTCAGATGAGGGCAACAGAGTTTTCATTTTGAATTTAAGACTGTGCATTGGTACCTACTTATAAGTACCTAAATGTACCATAAACCCAAAAACTCTTCTCAGAGCTACCCTACATCTGATCACTCACAATTATTATTTTACTCTAACTTTTTTCACTAATTTTCAACAAAGTACGCTCCCCGGGGCGCTACCCGGTACGCGAACCGGAAGCTAACCTCGCGAATTTTTTTTTAAAAATGGTTTTTTTTGCACATATGGGCCTCCTCAGCCACCCTCAGAAAAACTAGGGGGTCAAGATAAGTCTACCGTGCCCCCTTCTACCCATTCTGAACATTATTTGCCCTCCATCTTGTATCTTAAATCGACCAAAACACAAAATCGTGGACTCCCGTAACGCTTCAGGTTCGCGTACCGGGGCGCTCGCCAGTTCGCGTACGGGGGCGCTCCCCGGGAAGCGCTCCATCAAAAAAGGTGGGAAAGTAATTTACAGAAAAACGACTGGAGACACTTTCACCAAATATAGATTAGCTCATACTACATACCAATCCCTACCATTTTCACAAATTTGATTGAAATTCCATTTAGCCATTTAGCCTGTAGACCTTTCTAAATACCGTGAGGTAAATTACTTCACAGAACACATCTGAAGTGTTGGAATTGACAACCAATGAAAATGTTACTTTCATTTTCTACTTTTTTTACCTGACATTTGATTCGTTATATACCTGAATATATTTAAAGGAAGAGAAGGGAACACAGCCATTTTGACTACTACTTCCTGGTGTACATTTCAATTGGATTTTCACTAATCACTTCAACTTCTTTGTAAAGGTAAGTTGTTATTTTAAAAACTGAAGTATATTGTGCACTATCAGTTAATATGGTAAACTTTTTCTGATAGTTATATACTATCCCTCTGCAGTAGTTATAGATTTAGATAGACTTCTCTGTTATAGTTATGGATGGAGTTAGGTTTCTCTTGTATAATTATGAATTTACTTACGTTAAATCACATACACTTTTTTATATTCCTACTTCCACTCTGATACTATACACTGCCCAAAGATAAATTCACTGATAAAAACTGCCTATCTAAAATTAATCCCAACAGTGCCCTATCTCTACTATATATATTTTTTTTATCCAAATTTCAGGCAACATGGAAGGCGAACAGAAAGTTTCATTTCAAATTGTCCTGCAAGAGAGCAGCCAAGAATTAATTGATCCAAATTATATAGAATTTATGGATGAAACTTGGGACCAAGAACTACTGCAATGTGTGCAAGCAGTAGATGACCTCCTTCAAAATGAGGAAATTTTACACACTCAGAGATTACAAGCTATGGTCAATGAAAATAACGACATTTCAGACAGTGAAATGTTAGAAATGTTATAAAATTTTGAAACACAATCACAATTATAAATAATTGCTTAAAAAATAAAGAAATTAAAAAATAATCAACAACACCAACAATCAATTAACATACAGTATTTGAAAAGTCTATCATTCTTTTTTCCTTATAGTACGCTCCCCAAAACGCTTCCCGGTTCGCGGACCGGGCGCTCCCCACGCAAAAAAACAAAAAAAAATTATTTATTTTTTTGCCCTGCGGGGCCCTTTTAAAGCCTCCACATCAAACCTAGGGGGTCAGGGAGGATCTACTATGCCCCCTTATGGTCATTTCCCCCTTTGTTTTGGCCTCCTCTTGTCTCTCGATCCTACCGAGAGACAAGATGGCGGCCGCTCCGGACTGTTTAGAATGTTGACAGACACCGGAGAGCCAATCAGCTTCGCTACGCGAAGTTCCGTTACGCGTCAAGTACGCGAACCGGAGCGCTGCCCGGAGCGCGCTTACAGATATATATCTTTTTTTGAGCGCTAATTTCTCAAAATCCACTGGAGCACATATCTTGAGACCTAGCAAAGGCACATCGGGCTAACAGTCCCTACAATTTTGCCAAGTTTCGTGCAAATCCATTCAGCCGTTCGGTCTAAAAGTGAGGCCAACCGCCCTATGGAAATTAACATGGGAAAAACAAGTTTTGGGACCCCCCTTTTTTCTCGGCCCCCCCTTGACGAACCCCCCCCCCCACATTTTCAGGGGCTGCTCAGAAACTAAATGTTCCATTTTCCTGAAAATTTCAGCCAATTCCGTCCACAAACGCCAAAGTTATTAGACATAGAATTTTCAAAAATCCCATAGAGAAAAAATCCTAACTATATATACCTACTGGCGACCGCCAGTAGGTAATATATATATATATATATATATATATATATATTACCTACTGGCGGTCGCCAGTAGGTATATATAGTTAGGATTTTTTCTCTATGGGTTTTTTGAAAATTCTATGTCTAATAACTTTGGCGTTTGTGGACGGAATTGGCTGAAATTTTCAGGAAAATGGCATAAACTAAATGTTCCATTTTCCTGAAAATTTCAGCCAATTCCGTCCACAAACGCCAAAGTTATTAGACATAGAATTTTCAAAAAACCCATAGAGAAAAAATCCTAACTATATATACCTACTGGCGACCGCCAGTAGGTAATATATATATATATATATATATATATTACCTACTGGCGGTCGCCAGTAGGTATATATAGTTAGGATTTTTTCTCTATGGGATTTTTGAAAATTCTATGTCTAATAACTTTGGCGTTTGTGGACGGAATTGGCTGAAATTTTCAGGAAAATGGCACATTTTGTTTCTGAGCAGCCCTTGAAAATTTGGGGGGGGGTTCGTCCAGTGGGGGCCGAGAAAAAAGGGGGGTCCCAAAACGTGTTTTTAACATTGAGTTTTCCATAGGGCGGTTGGCCTCACTTTTAGCCCGAACGGCTGAATGGATTTGCACGAAACTTGGCAAAATTGTAGGGACTGGTAGCCCGATGTGCCTTTTGTAGGTCTCAATATATGTGCTCCAGTGGATTTTGAGAAATTAACGTTTAAAAAAAGATATATATCTGTAAGCGCGGACCAGGCAGCGCTTTGGTTCGCGGACTTTTCGCGCAACGGAGCTTTGTGAAGCGAAGCTGATTGGTTCTACGGCGTCTGTCAACATTCCAAACAGTCCGTAGCGGCCGCCATCTTGTCTCTCGGTAGGATCGAGAGACAAGAGGAGGTCAAAACAAAGGGGGAAATAACTATAAGGGGGCATAGTAGATCCTCGCTGACCCCCTAGGTTTGATGTGGAGGTTTTAAAAGGGCCCCGCGGGGCAAAAAAAAATAATAATAATAATAATCGAACGGCTGAATGGATTTGCACGAAACTTGGCAAAATTGTAGGGACTGGTAGCCCGATGTGCCTTTGCTAGGTCTCAATATATGTGCTTCAGTGGATTTTGAGAAATTAACGTTCAAAAAAAGATATATATCTGTAACAGCGCACCGCTTCGCGTACTTTTCGCATTACGGAGCTTTGCGAAGCGAAGCTGATTGGCTCTCCGGTGTCTGTAAACATTCCAAACAGTACGTAGCGGCCGCCATCTTGTCTCTCGGTAGGATCGAGAGACAAGAGGAGGCCAAAGCGAAGGGGCAAATGACCATAAGGGGGCATAGTAGATCCTCGCTGACCCCCTAGGTTTGATGTGGAGGTTTTAAAAGGGCCCCGCGGGGCAAAAAAAAAAACATAATAATAATAATCGAACGGCTGATGACCATAAGGGGGCATAGTAGATCCTCGCTGACCCCCTAGGTTTGATGTGGAGGTTTTAAAAGGGCCCCGCGGGGCAAAAAAAAAAAATAATAATAATAATCGAACGGCTGAATGGATTTGCACGAAACTTGGTAAAATATTAGGGACTGGTAGCCCGATGTGCCTTTGCTATGTCTCAATATATGTGCTTCAGTGCATTTTGAGAAATTAACGTTCAAAAACAAGATATATATCTGTAACAGCGCTCCGCTTCGCGGAGATAAAATTATATCTGTATTACCTAGCTGTTGCTAACACCAGTTAGCGACGGCTAGTAGGAGATAGCGACCATCTTGGGTCCCACTTTGCATGTGAGTGATATTTATCACTAATGACATGCAAAGTGGGCATGCCAAGATGTTAGCGACTGGAAACAGTCGCTAACATCGCTATCTCCTATTATCAACTTTTGGAAATATTCGAGATAAGCGCGAATATCTCCAAAAAGTAACAGCTGCCCTGAGCAGTTCTTAGCCATGTTATCCAATGGGAGGTGGATAACATGGCTAAGAGCATTAGCTCGGTAATGCATGAATATCGCGGAGTTTTCAGCGATATTAATGCATTGCGCTCGTTTTTTATCGTATTTGCGATAAACCTTGATAATAGCAAGGTTTATCTGCGATAATTTCTGACGGTAAAAAAATCTTTGCAATGCATCGTTAGGGATAAATATCGCTTAACTTTGGTAATATGCCCCAACGTCTGTTAACGTTCGATTCGAAGGAAATCAGGAATTGTTGAAAAACATTGTGTGCGCCATCTTGTCTTTTTTCAAATGCCACACTTTTGTCGTGCACGGCAGCCATTTTAGATGCCTTGACCAGATCCACTCTGTGCACGCTGTCGATCCTTAGCATGGCTCCCCACCCTCGCAAGCATCTCCCCCAGGCAGTGGTCATCCCCGCTCTCTGTTTTATGCATGGGTAATAAACCTCCCCCCATCTGCGCTGTTCTTCCCTGAGAATCACACCCTGTGCCCGCCCGACACCTCCCTTTCGCCCTATTCACTACCGCACCCTCTGACACTCCTTTTCCTCTGTGTCCGATTGTCCAGGCCGGTCCTAGGCTATCAGCTAGCCCTGCAGATGTAGTTTATGGCCACAGCTGTAAAGAATCACCCGTCTTCAAAGGAGTTATAGTAGATCAAGGCCCACACTCGATGAGATCCGTCACAGCAGAAGCGTTGCTATTATCTGAAAACCATCCTGTATTGTGATTGGGGAGGGGACCGAGCGTGAAGCGGAAGATTCCAGGGATGACTCTTTGTACATCAAAGTTTTTACAATTATGTGTCACATTAAAAATATATAGCACTCCGACAAAGTAGTAAGATTATAAAACTTTAATAATTTATAAATATATACAAGAAAACAAAAATAGTAATAACATATAAACATTTTTAGAGAAAAACAACGAAGTAGCGGTCGGCTGTGCGAATAGTCCCAACGCAGCACAACGTCCAGATTTCCGGCGTGGGGCGTCGCGGGGGGTGGGTCATCAGTAGCAAACTGTTGTGCGAATAGTTCCAAGGCAGCAGAACGCGCCGAAATCTAGATGACACGAAAGTGATGTCTAGTAAGTTGCCACCCAGCAAATAACGGCGTGGGGCGTCGCGGGGGGTGGGTCATCAGTAGCAAACTGTTGTGCGAATAGTTCCAAGGCAGCAGAACGATGGCACCAAGGTGATGTCCAGTAAGTTGCCGCACTGGTTTTGGTATCCTACAATGCTGCTCCGAATAACGGCGTGGAGTGCCCCGGGGGAGGCGGCGTGAACGGGCCTCTCCAGGTGGAGTCTCATCTGTTTTAGTGGGGCGCCCCTTTACCGTTTCAGTTGCCATTCCGTCCGCTTTTGGTCCACTGTGTCAAAATCCGCCATTCAGCTGAGTTGCGCCCACTCTTGCGGTGCAGCGATAGGCGGCTGTCACAGGACTCTCAAAATGGCGGCAGGCTGTTTCCTTTTTGGGCCTGGTCCACTGAAATGGCCCTGGGACACCTTGGAAATCGGACGCTTGTCTGCTAGGTCTTGGACCCCATTCTCGAAAGCGTCCCCTCCGCCTTGAGAATTCATCAAAAGTTTTGGGGGCCCCGAGTCCTGCAGGCTTCTGGTGGGGAGCGGCTGCCATGATTGCTCGCGGAATGACCACGACGGAGCTACGAGATGGTGGTGCTCTCATGGTGACGCCAGTTTAGTCTGAAACATCCAGAAACAAGGTGGGGCTTTCATCGTTTGGGGGAAAAAAAAAGTTTTCATCCAATGAAAAGTGTTGTTTTTAGGTCATATGATCAAGCCTTCCATCATTAGGAAACCAAAAGTAAAATGAACCAATGAAAAGTTTTATAAACAAGTCACATGACCTGTTATGCGGCATAGGGTATAAAATGCGGAGAAAATACGTTGGCACGTGAGGCAGCGTCAGTAGCGGACCGATGTGCGAATAGGCCGAAGGCAATACAACGCGCTAAGATCCGGATGGCACCGAGGTGGTGTCATAGTTGAGAGTTCTGAGCAGCGGTTGTAACACTGTCTGAAGCTTATTTGCAGCTGCTGCAGCTTCACTACGCGCCAAGATCCGGATGGCACCGAGGTGGTGTGTAGGAAGTTGCCGCACTGGTGTGGCCATCCTACAATGCTGAAAGTCGGCGTGGGGCGCCCCGTTGGCCTGTGAGTTTGCGTCAGTAGCGGACCGATGTGCGAATAGGCCGAAGGCAGCACAACGCGCCAAGATCCGGATGGCACCGAGGTGGTGTCTAGTAAGTTGTCGCACTTCTGTGGCCATCCTACAATGTTGAAAGTCGGCGTGGGGCGCCCCGTTGGCCTGTGAGATGGTGTCAGTAGCGGACTGATGTGTGAATGGGGCCAAAGGCAGCGCAACAATATTTTCTACTATATTTCCGGAGTAGAAGACACCACAAGGCGCTGAGATGCCAAGATCCGGATGGCACCGAGGTGGTGTGTAGCAAGTTGCCGCACTGGTGTGGCCATCCTACAATGCTGAAAGTCGGCGTGGGGCGCCCCGTTGGCCTGTGAGATGGCGTCAGTAGCGGACCGATGTGCGAATAGGCCGAAGGCAGCACAACAATATTTTCTGACTGACACCACAAGGCGCTGAGATGCCAAGATCCGGATGGCACCGAGGTGATGTCTAAGTTGCGGACTGATGTGCGAATGGGGCCAAAGGCAGCGTAACAATATTTTTTGTATGGAAGATACCACTAGGCGTTGAGATGCCAAGATTCGGATGGCACTGAGGTGATGTCTAGCAAGTTGGTGTGGTCATCCTACAATGCTGAAACTCGGCGTGGGTCGCCCCATTAGCCTGTGAGATGGCGTCAGTAGCGGACCGATGTGCGAATAGGCCGAAGGCAGCACAACGCGCCAAGATCCGGATGTCACCGTGGTGGTTTCATAGTTGAGAGGCACTTCATCTGCAGTGGGGCGCCGAGATCCGGATGGCACCGAGGTGATGTCTAGCAAGTTGCTGTACTTGTGTGGTCATCCTACAATGCTGAAACTCGGCGTGGGTCGCCCCATTAGCCTGTGAGATAGCTGTTCTTTGGATTTGGGCCTGGTCCACCAAAATGGCCCTGGGACACCTTAGAACTCGGACGCTCGATTTTTTTTTCCTTTCCTGTACATGCAAAAAAAGGTAAATGCCCGGTACGTTACACGCTTCATCTGCCACGATGAACTCTCCAGAGGAACCGAAAAAAAATATAGTTGTGGTAACTATACCATGCATCGTCATATGGAGAGGTGGCACCAATTAATTATAGTGCTGCATAAAAGAGAGATTTGGAGGAGAACCCCTGACCTGCTAGTACATTCATCAAAGAAGTGGCACTGAGAGCTTCAGAGGCAAGGGAAACGGTCCCAAATATTTAGAAGAACTTTGGAAAGATTAAAATGACATGTTTAGATTGTGGCAAATTAATTTCATGTGGACAGATGAGTGTTACTCTAATAAATACAGCATATGAACATCATCATAGTCGATGGTTGGTAGAGACATTTTGACTATATCCTGGACCTGCCCGTCCTCGCCCAAAATGGCGCCAGAATAAATGGGACTCGTAACTCCTTGTTGTGTACTGGTTGCAGAACCTTGAAATCACGAGATACGTATGCAGTTTTGAAGCACATGGCGGGCGGGGACGAGAATTGATTGAATATTTCGACATCCCTATTGATATTAAGTTCTGATGTGTTATTGATTACTGTACTGTTGAAAGTTCGAATTAACGTCACCCATGGTACTTGCCCGCAAATGTATATCTAGATAATTTTATTGTAACTGGCCCTGTCGTATTTTAATTATAAAATGTACGTCCACCGATTCCGTAACTGTTAGACACCTTAGTTCTTGCAACCTAATGGCCCGCCCGTTACGTTCCTCTACAGTGTAAATGTCTATTCATCATATACGATTACAGTTTGCTCCGTGGCCGGCCCACGTGGTTATAGGCTCGTATTTGTATAATGAAATTTTCACAATAAAGGTTTTTAAAAGAAAACATGGTAGTAGTATATACATTGGTAAAGTTTTTAATAATAGTCACTGTTTTAGAATCATTAAAAGGCAAGTGAAATAAAGCAGACCAATTACATGAAGGGTAAAAGGTATAATACGAAGGAACGCAGTAAAGATAAATGGTCAAGGGCTGTTGTGTTTTCTATTCCTGCAACATAAAGTGATCGATAAGAATCTCATATTCAGGCGTATCGGCGACTAAGACAGCAGGTCGACCCTCTTTTGCTCAACGGCTCCGTCATGGGACGAAGAAACGCTCTTTTTCTCGAAAAAAGAATATATTTTACTTGCAGGACAGTTGTAAAATTTCCGGGAAAGTACATTAGCCTGGAACATTATAACATATATTTAAGAAAAAATAATGTTCGGAAGTAATGAAAAGCGTAATTTTTAGGTCATATGACCAAGCCTTTCATCATTACAATAAGAAAAGTAAAATGAACCAATGAAAAGTTTTATTAACAAGTCACATGACTTGTTATGCTTACGTTACGCGCTGCGCGCCCCGGATGACTTCCGGATGCGCTAACGCGGCGCGTCATATGACGCATTACGCGACAACGCAGGTACAGAATATAGTCAAAATGTCTCCACCAACCAGCGGTCGGAACACAACCCCTTTCAGCAGGCTAAATAGTTCTGTTAAATGACAACAGAAGGGACAGGCAACAAGAACCATCAGTCAAAGAGGGGAGGGCTAGTTCTTCTCTACCGGGTTACATTGGGGCGCTACCGGAACTGATCGAATTGGTAGTCTACAGTGTTTCTGGATGTTTCAGACTGAAGCTGGGGTTAGCATGAGAGCAGCACCATTTCGTAGCTCCGTCGTGGTCATTCCGCAACCAATCATGGCAGCCGTTCTTTATCGTTATTTTGGGCGGGGTGGGTGGCGGAGCCGAGCTGTTTTGCAGCCATCATTGTGTGGAGTTCAGTTCATCTCACTAGTTTTGTATTTGTCATGAGGGGTTGTTCCTAATGTTTCTATTTTAGCGAGGTCAAAAAGAGATCCCATTAGTGGCCTACTGATTTTGCTCGATTCCTTTTCTTTTTTTTTTACACGATTTTTCGTTATCTGCAAAGACTAAACAGAGTATTGCGACTCTGTGTTTGTTTGTAAATAGAGAATGAACCAAAGAGAACTAATTCTAAAACAGTAAATACTTGGATAACAATGAATCAAATGGAGAGAGAAGCAGGCACGACGGATTACAATGGGGGCAAAGACCTGCGTTAACTACCTTTCACTATCTGCAAAGAGAGAGTACTCCTAATAGAAATGAGGGGGGGGGGCACCATTCAAAGCAGATCAGTGTGCATAAACACGAAAATGTTTTCACTTACCACGTACTTGACATTCGACAGCTTATGATATTTGCTATTAAAAAACCATTGAAATTCACTGAAAAAACCATAGGTTATAGACCATATATAGTTAGGAATTAGCATTTACAAAACCTTGAAAATTCACTGAAAAAACCATAGGTTATAGACCATATATAGTTAGGAATTAGCATTTAAAAAACCTTATTTTACTCACACAAAACCATTGAAATTCCATATATAGTTAGTTGCACTAACTATATATCGCGCACCTGCAATCCACTGCTGATGATGTCACATATTACATCATTCATGACATGGTCAGTGACATCACTGATGACATCACTGATGACATCTCAAATGACATCACTGATGACATCACTAATGACATCTCATTTGACATCATTCTTGTGCTAATACGATAAACCTCTTCAGACTCTAATATAATCTTAGATACACTCAGTGTATACAGACACTCACACACTTCCACTCATCCATGGAGTTACTCACACACCCAGTCAGTCATGCAAAGAAACAATCTCATCTCCATTTCTTCAACTATACAGTTAAACACACCTTACTTATTGAAACATATACTAACACATATTTACTCTCTTATACAATCCCTGATACAAGTTCACAATGATCGATACAACCACTCACTCATTCGGTGGCTCTCATGCACAGTTATTTATATATGCCAACTCTCACATGTACTGTGTTTTACATATGTACTTACTATGACATGTAGCATTGAGATATCCATTTACTCATCAATACACTCATGCACACAGTCAACTGCCCATGTAGCTGTTTCCACATGCACTCTTGAACTCATACACCTAGTGAATAAACTGTTCACACATCTATGCATAGAGTCACACACCTTTCAGCCACCCCCACACAAACTCAATCTCCCATAGAAATACTTGGGCAAGCAATTAATAACACATATAGCCTCTCGTATAGCTAATGATCAACACATGCAGCAGTTTACAGAACAACAGACATAATGATGCACAAATTAAGACAGTTTAGTCACTAACCCATGCATTCAGTGAGACACATTTAATCACTCACTCATACAGTCAGTCACGCACCTACTAAATCCTTCATCCAGACACTTATACATCCACTCATTCTTCAATATGTAAGATATATTTTAACTTTACAGAAACATACAGTCACTGGATGTTGTCATCAGTGATGTCATCAGTGATGTCATTTGAGATGTCATCAGTGATGTCATCAGTGATGTCACTGACCATGTCATGAATGATGTAATATGTGACATCATCAGCAGTGGATTGCAGGTGCGCGATATATAGTTAGTGCAACTAACTATATATGGAATTTCAATGGTTTTGTGTGAGTAAAATAAGGTTTTTTAAATGCTAATTCCTAACTATATATGGTCTATAACCTATGGTTTTTTCAGTGAATATATATATATATATATATATATATATATATATATATATAAATATATATATATATATGTATGTATGTATGTATGTATGAATGTACGTATGTATGTGTATATATATATATATATATATATATTCACTGAAAAAACCATAGGTTAGAGACCATATATAGTTAGCTGGACATTTTATTGACATAAAACCAATGAAATTCCATATATAGTTAGTTGCACTAACTATATATCGCGCACCCGCAATCCACTGCTGATGATGTCACATATTACATCATTCATGACATGGTCAGTTTTAAGGTTTAGGGTTGTGTTGTAGTGTTTGCGTAGTGTAGGGTCATGCTGGGGCTAGTGTTTTAGGGTTTAGGGTAGTGTTGTAGTGTTTGCGTAGTGTAGGGTCATGCTGGGCGTAGTGTTTAGGATAGTGTTGTAGTGTTTGCGTAGTGTAGGGTCATGCTGGGGGTAGTGTTTTAGGGTTTTGGGTAGTGTTGTAGTGTTTGCGTAGTGTAGGGTCATGCTGGGGTGTAGTATTTTAGGGTTTAGGGTAGTGTAGTGTTTGCGTAGTGTAGGGTCATGCTGGGGGTAGTGTTTTGGGGTTTTGGGTAGTGTTGTAGTGTTTGCGTAGTGTAGGGTCATGCTGGGGGTAGTGTTTTATGGTTTTGGGTAGTGTTGTAGTGTTTGCGTAGTGTAGGGTCATGCTGGGGTGTAGTGTTTTAGGGTTTTGGGTATTGTTGTAGTGTTTGCGTAGTGTAGGGTCATGCTGGGGTGTAGTGTTTTAGGGTTTTGGGTAGTGTTGTAGTGTTTGCGTAGTGTAGGGTCATGCTGGGGGTAGTGTTTTAGGGTTTTGGGTAGTGTTGTAGTGTTTGCGTAGTGTAGGGTCATGCTGGGGGGTAGTGTTTTAGGGTTTTGGGTAGTGTTGTAGTGTTTGCGTAGTGTAGGGTCATGCTGGGGGGTAGTGTTTTAGGGTTTTGGGTAGTGTTGTAGTGTTTGCGTAGTGTAGGGTCATGCTGGGGGTAGTGTTTTAGGGTTTAGGGTAGTGTTGTAGTGTTTGCGTAGTGTAGGGTCATGCTGGGGGTAGTGTTTTAGGGTTTAGGGTAGTGTTGTAGTGTTTGCGTAGTGTAGGGTCATGCTGGGGTGTAGTGTTTTAGGGTTTTGGGTAGTGTTGTAGTGTTTGCGTAGTGTAGGGTCATGCTGGGGGTAGTGTTTTAGGGTTTAGGTTAGTGTTGTAGTGTTTGCGTAGTGTAGGGTCATGCTGGGGTGTAGTGTTTTAGGGTTTTGGGTAGTGTTGTAGTGTTTGCGTAGTGTATGGTCATGCTGGGGGTAGTGTTTTAGGGTTTAGGGTAGTGTTGTAGTGTTTGCGTAGTGTAGGGTCATGCTGGGGGTAGTGTTTTAGGGTTTAGGGTTGTGTTGTAGTGTTTGCGTAGTGTAGGGTCATGCTGGGGGTAGTGTTTTAGGGTTGTGTTGTAGTGTTTGTGTAGTGTAGGGTCATGCTGGGGGTAGTGGTTTAGGGTTTAGGGTAGTGTTGTAGTGTTTGCGTAGTGTAGGGTCATGCTGGGGTGTAGTGTTTTAGGGTTTTGGGTAGTGTTGTAGTGTTTGCGTAGTGTAGGGTCATGCTGGGGGTAGTGTTTTAGGGTTTAGGGTAGTGTTGTAGTGTTTGTGTAGTGTAGGGTCATGCTGGGGGTAGTGTTTTAGGGTTTAGGGTAGTGTTGTACTGTTTGTGTAGTGTAGGGTCATGCTGGGGGTAGTGTTTTAGGGTTTAGGGTAGTTTAGTTGTTTAGTGTATGCTAAAGGCATATTCGTTCTAAAAGTTTTCGGTATTTTAATTTGCGGCCTAATAGTACATGCGGGATTTTTTTTGCGGACTGATGGTATGCGGGATTTCGTCATATATTCGCTAATCATACTTTCTATGGCAAAATGAACCCCCTCATTTTGTTCCTTTTTAAATTAAATGTTTTAAGAGTTACCACTTTATTCCAATCAAGATGGCTTCAGGTGTGCCATACCTTTGTAATAAGTAGGACTGTTAGCACTCTAGTTGTTCTTTAGAACACTCTGGGACATTCTGTCATTGGGCTATAGTTGGGCTACATCTGGCTGATATTTGGGCTACATTTGTTTTTTTTTGTCTCTGGTGGCCATCTTTGGGCTACATTGGGCTACATTGGGCTACATTGGGCTACATTTGGGCTCCAACATATATATAGCCCAATGTAGCCCAATATATATTTTTCAAAGTTAATTTTCGTAAAAACCACTGGAGCCTATATCTTGAGACATAGCAAAGGCACATCGGGCTACCAGTCCCTACAATTTTGCCAAGTTTGGTATAAATCCATTCAGCCGTTCAGGCTAAAAGTGAGGCCAACCGCCCTATGGAAAATTGCATGGGAAAAACACGTTTTGGGACCCCCCTTTTTTCTCGGCCCCCCCTTGACGAAACCCCCCCAAATTTTCAGGGGCTGCTCAGAAACAAAATGTTCCATTTTCCTGAAAATTTCAGCCAATTCTGTCCTCAAACGCCAAAGTTACTCGACATAGAATTTTCAAAAATCCCATAGGAAAAAAATCCTAACTATATATACCTACTGGCTATCGCCAGTAGGTAATATATATATATATATATATATATATATATATATATATATATATATATATATATATATATATATATATATATATATATATATATATATGTGTGTGTTGTTGTCCAAAGGCCCAAGAGCTTTGAACTCGCACTCCCAGCACATGTCACCTTCCGGCATTAATCATGGAAACAAACCTCGGCATGTCAGGAAACTTTTATTTCATTTGCCTACGTGTTTCGAGGTGGCAGCCTCTTCCTCATGGGCAACTGCTAAAAACTGGCTTATGGAGTTTTCCGCATTGCTTGCACCTGTACTGCCCACAATCGGTCACGTTCATCACACTGATTTTGGTGCATGCAGGGACTTGAGGTCCTTGGAAATACATTGAGACACCCACAGTGGGTTCCGTGCCAGTTTTTCAATTTATGCAGCATTGAATTAAATTAAAACACCTTTAGTGGTCTCCACGATGTCAGGTAAGTTAGTTGAATCCACATCTGCTGCGCTGATCGCAACGGGGCACAGTTCAGTGTTGCGCAGCCTCTTTAATTCACAAGATATATATATATATATATATATTACCTCCTGGCGGTCGCCAGTAGGTATATATAGTTAGGATTTTTTCTCTATGGGATTTTTGAAAATTCTATGTCTAATAACTTTGGAGTTTGTGGACGGAATTGGCTGAAATTTTCAGGAAAATGGCACATTTTGTTTCTGAGCAGCCCTTGAAAACTTGGGGGGGTTCGTCAAGGGGGGGCCGAGAAAAAAGGGGGGTCCCAAAACGTGTTTTTAACATTGAGTTTTCCATAGGGCGGTTGGCCTCACTTTTAGCCCGAACGGCTGAATGGATTTGCACGAAACTTGGCAAAATTGTAGGGACTGGTAGCCCGATGTGCCTTTTGTAGGTCTCAATATATGTGCTACAGTGGATTTTGAGAAATTAACGTTTAAAAAAAGATATATATCTGTAACAGCGGACCGGGCAGCGCTCCAGGACGCGTACTTTTCGCGCAACGGAGCTTTGTGAAGCGAAGCTGATTGGTTCTCCGGCGTCTGTCAACATTCCAAACAGTCCGTAGCGGCCGCCATCTTGTCTCTCGGTAGGATCGAGAGACAAGAGGAGGCCAAAGCGAAGGGGTAAATGACCATAAGGGGGAATAGTAGATCCTCGCTGACCCCCTAGGTTTGATGTGGAGGTTTTAAAAGGGCCCCGCGGGGCAAAAAAAAATAATAATAATAATAATCGAACGGCTGAATGGATTTTCACGAAACTTGGTAAAATATTAGGGACTGGTAGCCCGATGTGCCTTTGCTAGGTCTCAATATATGTGCTCTAGTGGATTTTGAGAAATTAACGTTCAAAAAAAGATATATATCTGCAACAGCGCTCCGCTTCGCGTAACGGAGGTTTGCGAAGCTGATTGGTCATTCTGTCACTGGGCTATAGTTGGGCTACATCTGGCTGATATTTGGGCTACATTTGTTTTTTTTGTCTCTGGCGGCCATCTTTGGGCTACATTGGGCTACATTGGGCTTCATTGGGCTTCATTGGGCTACATTGGGCTACATTTGGGCTCCAACATATATATAGGCCAATGTAGCCCAATATATATTTTTCAAAGTTAATTTTCGTAAAAACCACTGGAGCATATATCTTGAGACATAGCAAAGGCACATCGGGCTACCAGTCCCTACAATTTTGCCAAGTTTCGTGGAAATCCATTCAGCCGTTCGAGCTAAAAGTGAGTCCAACCGCCCTATGGAAATGAAGGAAATGAATGGGTAATTTGTAATTAGCAAATAGCTAATCGCAAACTAGGAATGGTAAAGAATCGCTATTTATTCCTTAAAGTTCGCTATTTAGGAAATGCAAAAAACTTTGATGATACATATGGCGGTTCATCTCGAACAAGATAAGAAGCATAGGGATAGATTTATGATGACTGGCGCATCACCAGGGATGTGTTAGTCATTCTGTGCCGCTGTTCCGTCACCTATGGTGTGCTGCATTTACAATGCGGCGCATCATGGGGCAAAAACAGCACAGATGCGTGATGTAACTGTGCCGTAAAGGTGGCGCATTGCTGGAGTTGTATCGCAAGTGTGATGAAGCTCCAGGAAGGGTCGGGGGTGCCCCTGTTGCAGGGTTTCTGTTCTCACACAGAACTGTGGACAGAGGATTGGAACCTCGGCGAATTAGGGTGCCCCAAAACTCACCTTAGTACTCAAAAACCCCTTAGCAAGCTAGGTACAGTGTCACATTGGATATAACAAACTCTCAATGTTTAGAAAATCCAGAATATGAACTTATAGTACCTCAGGATACGTGGAACTCATGAACAGTCGGTCGTTATATATTTCTTAGAAACCAGAACATGGAGTTAAGAAGAACACATGTGTATTTGAAATGTTTATTTACTAATGCCGTCTTCTCAGGCGTAGTATCTTAGATAATACAAGTACACATATTATCAGTAGCAAAATTACCAGCATAGTTACTAGTACATAAAAAGCGAATGGTGACAGTATGTTAACATGCTGTAAATGAATAAGAGTTATCAACACTTATAAGCAGCCACGGGCCGTGGAGGGAGTTACGGTGGGGCAGGGAGGCGGGGAGGGGGAGGGGCAGGGTGGAGAGGGCTCCACCCTGCCCCTCCCCCTCCCCGCCTCCCTGCCCCATCGTAACTCCCTCCACGGCCCGCGGCTGCTTATATCTCACCCTCCCTAATACACATATTATATTATTTGCTAAGAAGGTCTCTTTGTGTTGGTTTAGGGCGTGCCCATACTTTAGTGTCTTAGATTTGAAGGAATCACATCAGCATACACCAGCTCTCTCTTCATGTGAACCGCATCAATTGTTGTGTATGTGTGTTCGGCAAAGCAATATAAAACCCGCCTCATGCCCAGAATTGGCAGAAGCTGCACTTATTTTATAAGTATGAAGTCGTGGAGATCAGACCTCATAACAATTCTGTATCGTGTTGTTCTTGAAACTTCAGCACTCGCTGTACAGATATAGTTTAACAAGTAAAGCAGATAGTAGAGCAATAACATATTATTCTCATGTAAATCACGATGAACTATTAGGTTGAAAGCTAAAGCAACAACTAAGTGTCGTGTGCAGAAGTTGCAAAAAAGGAAAAATGGCGTTTAAACCGGTAATGAGCCCATGCTAACTTAACACGGTGTAAAGATATCCAGGACCTAGATGACACCTCCCCATGATCCGGAAACGAACTGAATAAGATAATAGAAGTGCCATCTCATGAGAGCAGATTGCAACTTTATATGTGGACGGTCCGCAAGGTAAAATATTAAAAACTAGGAAAATTTAATGCTAAAGAAAAATAAAACAGCCAAGTACTTTATCGAGTCTTAAGCCATTAGGCAAGCTAAATAATAAAAACTTGACAAATAAGTCAATGAATTGTCAATGAAATGCTAGTACTCAGCATATCAAAAATGAAAAAGGTCTATGACATAACTGTGTATGCAAAATAAGCTGCAACAGCCTCCAATAGGAAGTCACCGTCTTCATCCGAAAAGAGTTCAGCCATCCAATTTAAAAGCGGAAAAGAACATACGTGCTCTCCCAGCACCGGATCCTCTATCACCATCAGAGGACAGCTCGGTGGGTTTTCAAGAAAGCTCTGTTCCAAGAAAGACTGTGTTGCCGCCAGTAAATTCCAGGGACCAATTAGTCCATGCATCAATGCCACAGCCATAATCCTTTCGCCAGGACAAACCAACTCGTGAGTAATGATAGGAGTCATCAGCTGATTAAAGTCGACGTCAGGAGAAACCGGTCCGCAGAGACACAAATCAATGGCCCAATCGAAATCACAGGTCAGGCAGTGAAATACAGGCTGGACACAGGTGAAGTAGGAGAATCGAAAAGATAATCCATATGCCGTGCTTAATATCGCCAACGGCATTGTGCCATAATATTCTAGCATGCGATTGCGGAACAGTGTCAGCAGCTGCAGGGCGGGAGGTTGCATAGGAGGGACATCCATATTTAAAAATGTAAAAAAGCACAAGAGCGTCCGCTGGTAATGCAAGTAAAAATGGCAATCCACGAAGCAGAGTGGAAAAAATAGAATGAAAGAAAGCAGGGATGACTCCAAAGATTTTCTCAAATGAAGTCACGAGACCACTGGTAACAACTTTAAAAAAGTGCGCCAGGGCCTTTGTGGAGGATGCGTTAAAGATAGTCCGAACCATCTTGCTGAAATGGAAAGGCAAATCTGAATTGAAAAGGGTCTGCACCTTTGTACGGGTGTTCGCTATGTGAAGCACGAAAGTTTCACGGGCCGAACTCAAGGCCACCTCTCTCTGAGACAAAAGAGCTCTTATTCTTGCCATGCCGTTGAAATCTGCTCCCAAGGTTGGTATTTGTGGCGAGATTGAAAACTCCCTATGTTCATGTGTGGGAGGAAATAGAACATTTCTGCAGCAAATAACCCGTTCACTTACTGTTACGATAAAAGGAATACTTTTAATTAACCCAGAACAATCTTCATTATTGAGCATCAAATAACTACCATTTTCCAACAACTTGAACCTGGGGATGATAGCAGGAACTGGCGTGCCTTGCAACACGCAAGCCATATTTGGTCGGTGTTTGTTGCATGAACCGTGTAACTGTATGTGCCTACACATTAGTGAATGATCTGGCGTCTCAGTGCATTCCTCTCCATTCAGATAAACTTCTTGATCATCTTTGAAACATCTGTATGTGTATGGAAGCGACCAGACCTCATGAAGAAAAGCACTACCTAAAGGTTCATAACGACCTATTGGTATATATTTCATACAATTTGAAAACTTATATAAAGCAAAAGGCAGCGTTATTAAACCGTGGATAAGGCACGTTGCCAAAAAACCCGCAATCCTCTGCTGATGATGTCACTGAGCATGTCATGAATGATGTAATATGTGACATCATCAGCAGTGGATTACGGGTAATAGTATCTCTAGTTTACTCCCCTATAGCTGTCTTTCTTTTAACATAAGTGTCTGTTTCCTTCCCTTATACTTACTGTTTTTGGTTCGCTTCCGGTTCGCGTACCGGCGAGCGAACTGGGAAGCGAACTAAGAGAAATAGAGGTTGGCACAGTTCCAAATATTGTACCAATTTTTTAATAACGGGGAGGTAGTTCTGAAAAGAACTTTTTTTTAATTGTTTTTGTTGTTTTATATTTTTTTTATTATTTTTCGGAACATTTTTTTACTTTTTTTGAATTTTTCTGAACAGTTTTATATTTTTTTGGGGTTTTCTTGGAGGGGGCAATGAAAACGATTCATTGTAAAGGGCTCAACAGGAGCAACAAAACAAAAAAAAAGTATTTATTATTTTGGGCGTTTCGTACAAACTTGCATATGATAGTCAATAGCTCTGTTGATCAGAGTGATGCTTCTTTCTCCGTAGCAAATGAATCCATCGCAATATACGCAGATGTGTTTTACTTCACCAAATCTCATTTGTATATTTGGCACCATCTCCCTGCCCTCTGGTCCCGTTACTTCCGGTACAACAGATCTTCTGGCCATAATAGGGAGATTATCTAGGTCGTTCCGAAACTGTGCAGCACTGTAGTTGTTAGGATGCCACCTAGTCATATGGCGATGCATTGTGTAGTTTCCGAAACTGTATTTTTTCTCGGTTCCTCTGGACAGTCTATCTTGACATATAAGGCAAGTTACGTATCTTGCATTTACTTTTTTCTGACCTTTGGGAATTAAAAAAAATTGCCAAATGAAGTTTTCTTTCCGGTGAGACGTCCTGGGCTCCTCAGGCAAAAACTGCCTCTCTTCGTGCTCGTCGTTCTGTTCCTCTTCTTCCTCTTCTTGTTGAATTATAACTTGAGCAGGTGGTCCACTCTTCCTTGGATGTGGTGGAGGTGGTGGGGAAGCACCAGCTGAAGCTACTAAAGAAGCCATTGCTCAGTGATCACAAAGGGTCTTTCTCTCACAATGATGAAAGTCAGAGTGAGGAAAGAAGGAGGGATTTTCATCATTTGGGAAAAACAAGAGTTCTCAACCAATGAAAAGTGTTCATTTTAGATTATATGACCTAGTCTTACATCATTAGGAAACCAAAAGTGAAATGAACCAATGAAAAGTGTTATTACCAAGTCACATGACCTGCTGTGTTTACGTTAAGCGCTTTGCAGGGCCTCCCGGTTTGCTTCCAGAAACCTGCGCTTTGCGACTCGCTTCGCGTACCAGTTCGCTAACGTAGCACGTCATATGACGTATCACGCGACAACGTGAAACGTCATGCGGACGGGAGGCGTCACGATGTTGTTTTCTAACGCGGCAGTTGCGGTAAAGAAACGTTTACCGGCTCGCGGTCTATTTCGCGGCATCAAGGTCAGCTAACGGGAAGCTTCCCGATTCGCGAAGCGGGAACGAAGAAAAAAAAATATTTAAAAAAAAATTATTCATAAACATATAAAATATATTTTTGGATTTAAAGAAGAATACATTTTACAGCTACAGATATTAGCTGTTAAAAAACCAATGAAATTCACTGAAAAAACCATAGGTTATAGACCATATATAGTTAGGAATTAGCATTTACAAAACCTTGAAAATTCACTGAAAAAACCATAGGTTATAGACCATATATAGTTAGGAATTAGCATTTACAAAACCTTATTTTACTCACACAAAACCATTGAAATTCCATATATAGTTAGTTGCACTAACTATATATCGCGCACCCGCAATCCACTGCTGATGATGTCACATATTACATCATTCATGACATGGTCAGTGACATCACTGATGACATCACTGATGACATCTCAAATGACATCACTGATGACATCACTGATGACATCTGATTTGACATCAATGACCACATCACTGATGATATCATTCATGTGACAATACAATGCATCTCCTCACATTTTAATATAACCTCTGTTTCACCCAGTGTTAAATACAGAGTATAATTTTTGAAACCATTGACACACCAATACTAGTTACTACATACGCACTCACTGATTGCTATGTCTACACACACATTCACTCATTCACCCATACAATCATTCATACATACAATCACTCATCTTTACAACACTATCATATGCACTCATACACCTATACAGACACTCACAGTCTGCCACTCATCCATGGAGTTACTCACACACGTAGTCAGTCCTGTTAAAGAATCAATGACACTTCCATTTTCTTGTCTATACAGTTAAACATAGAGCACCTTACATTTTCAAACATATACTAACACATACTTACCTTCTTATAGAATCATTGATACAAGTACACATTGATCTGCACAGAGTCACACACCTCCCAGCCAGCCAGCCACACACACACTCAGTCTCCCATACAAATACTTGGACAATCAATCAGTAACCCATATAGTTAATCATATAGCTACTGATCAACACATGCAGCAGTTTACAGAACAACAGACATAATGATGCACAAATTAAGACAGTTTAGTCACTAACCCATGCACTCAGTGAGACACATTTAATCACTCACTCATACATTCAGTCATGCACCTACTAAATCCTTTGTCCAGACACTTATACTTCCACTCATTCTTCAATATGTAAGACACATTTTAACTTTACAGAAACACACAGTCACTGGATGATGTCATCAGTGATGTCATCAGTGATGTCATTTGAGATGTCATCAGTGATGTCATCAGTGATGTCATTTGAGATGTTATCAGTGATGTCATTTGAGATGTCGTCAGTGATGTCATCAGTGATGTCATTTGAGATGTCATCAGTGATGTCATCAGTGATGTCACTGACCATGTCATGAATGATGTAATATGTGACATCATCAGCAGTGGATTGCGGGTGCGCGATATATAGTTAGTGCAACTAACTATATATGGAATTTCAATGGTTTTGTGTGAGTAAAATAAGGTTTTGTAAATGCTAATTCCTAACTATATATGGTCTATAACCTATGGTTTTTTCAGTGAATATATATATATATATATTCACTGAAAAAACCATAGGTTTCAGGTCATATATAGTTAGGTATTAGCATTTAAAAAACCATTGAAATTCACTCAAAAAACTATAAGTTTTAGTGGTGTTATAGTTAGCTGGACATTTTACTCATACAAAACCATTGAACTTGCTCCTATATAGTTAGTTGGACTAACTATATTTCGCGCACCCGCAATCCACTGCTGATGATGTCACATATTACATCATTCATGACATGGTCAGTGACATCACTGATGACATCTCAAATGACATCACTGATGACATCACTGATGACATCATCCAGTGACTGTGTGTTTCTGTAAAGTTTAAATATGTTTTACATATTGAAGAATGAGTAGATGTATAAGTGTCTGGATGAAGGATTTAGTAGGTGCGTGACTGACTGTTTGAGTGAGTGAGTGATTAAATGTGTCTTACTGAATGCATGGGTTAGTGACTAAACTGTCTGAATGTGTGCATCAGTATGTCTGCTGTTGTGTAGGATGCTGTATGTGTTGATCAATAGCTATATGAGTGGCTATATGGGTCATTGATTGGTTGCCCAAGTATTTGTATATGAGACTGTGTCTGTGTGTGGATGACTGGAAGGTGTGGAAACAGCTGTATGGGCGGTTTACTGTGTGCATTGGTGTGTTGGTGACTGACTGTATATCTCAGTGCTACATGTCTAAGTAAGTACATATGTAAAACACAGTGCATGTGAGAGTTGGTATATATAAATGCCTATACATGAGAGCCAGTGATTATGCAAGTGGCTGTATGGATCAATGTGTACTTGTATCAGTGATTGTTTAAGAGAGTAAGTATGTGTTAGTATATGTTTGAATAAGTAAGGTGTTGTGTGTATAACTGTATATATGAGGAAATGGGAGTGTGATTGATTCTTTGCATGACTGACTAGGTGTGTGAGAAACTCCATGGATGAGTGAAAGTGTGTGAGTGTCTCTATAGGTGTATAAGTGCATATGATAGTATTGTATTGATGAGTGACTGTATGTATGAGTGATTGTATGGGTGAATGAGTGGAGTTCTCAATATTGCGTACCTAAACTGTTGCACCCCATTGACTCGCAGAGTCCGGAGGTGAGTGTTTTTCTTGGGAAGTCAGAGACAGATTTAGAAGCTCCTTGCGCCTCTTTTCTCATGTTAAAAGTGACAAAAAAGTGGCGCAAGGGGCTTGTAGATCTGCCCTTCAGACCTATCCTCACTGCTCGGAGGTAATTGTACATTCCTACACATTGAAGCTGCAGCACACTACTTACTTTCTCTTTTCACAGATAAGTTGTTGTTGTTTCGAAAACAAGTTTCTTTGCTCACCTTGTGCCATTAGCATGATTCAAAGAGGGTGCACCAGGTGTCGAAGCAGGCTTCTCAGACGTTGTTACGATGTCCACACATCATCGCAAAATACACGAACGTAGAGCTTTGTAGGTTTTTTGGGGGGTGACGTCAATTTGTGAAACACTACCTGTAAGATAAAAAGGAAGTTAAGATTGTGTGTGATTTCTTTATGAAAGGAGAGAGGAAGTGAGAGAGTGACTGAAAAGAATATTCGCAGCTCACCTTTCTGTTACTGGTGTGTTTTTCACCACGTGCCGGGACATAATGCACCCTGAAGCTCTACATCTAAAAGATAGTAAAACAAAGATGTTATTATTGATATTTGTTACTATCTTACTGTGGAGTACAATAACATCGCCCTTTCACACACCTTCCCTCCCGCATTAAAAACAACTTTTTGTACAGTTTATATTCCGGACGTTTGACCGATTCTAAAAACGTTCCTGCTATTGCAAAAAAAATATATATTAATGGAATAAGATTCGGTATATAGGACTGTGTTCGTCTAAATCGCTGCGTTGTTTTTTTGTATCCAGTGTGCTGCAGCCCATCTCCGATCGGCACCCAGGCCTCACTGCTCACCTTTTCATGGACAGGACACCTTCTACATCATGCAGTCCTGCTCTGCCAGTCGTGATATCGCTATGGCAAAGGAAATACTCGTGCAACCATCATCATCGTAGGTTCCTCACCCGCTAAGTCCTTGCAGTACCACTAACTCAGTGACCAAAGAGGCCACGCTCGTAGTCGTGGGTCCTTGTACTCAGTGGTTTGGGCCTACAAGAGGCGTCCGAACCGCTAGGACGGGCCATCACAGCGCTTGCGATGGGAGCAACTCTAAAATGGCATACAGCATGTGTGCCCCGTCTTTTTTATTGGTAGGATCATGTGTGTAGTGACGCATGCGCTGTATGGGTGTGGTGTGGGTGTATACCAGCCATGAGGGAGTGTGTGTGTGCCGTTCTGACAACTAGACCTGGAACTAAGAAATCAATACAATGGAAATCTGGACAATGTTTCATTTTAGTTTTTTCTTGGTAGGGTAAGTGGAGTGGGCTGGCCTGAAGTATGCCAGTGCTGCGCCAGGCTCTAAACCATGATTCCGGAGCTATGGGCATGGTCCCGTCATGAGCTATATGAGAAATCAAGTGATTTGGGTGTCCATTTTGTAGTGTTGATTAACCCCGGATCTTAAACGCAAATGTGTCATTATATCTGTAAAGTTCCACAAATTGGCCAACATGGAAGGTACGGGGTATTACTGACTCTATATTCGTTTATAGTTGCACACAAAAAAGATGGTGGATATGACGCAGTTCTACGATTATGAATGTTTGTTGTACATTCAGTGGAGTGTTGTAGCTGTAGTAATACAGGGCTGTGAAAGGTTTAAGTTGCAGTTTTTGGGACATGAAGGCCAGCTAATATATATACGTATGTGGTTATTCAGGTTCACTGTAGAACTTGGTGCTGGAAATTATTGCTGCTGTTATTGTAGAGTAATGACGAAATGTACGCGTGCCTGAAAATGTATTAGTTTTGGATTGATTTTGCGCGATATAAATATGCTAAAAAAAAATAAAAAATAAAAAGGAGGAATAGCCCACACTCACTTACTGTTACAGGTAAGATGGTTGAATATATTAAGGGAGGTGAGGAAGATGGCGGCCGGCTGAGATGCCCGGTCGGGAGCTCCAGGCTCGCTAATGTCGGGAAACAACAAGAAACTACTTTCCCCAACCATCACTCTCCATTGACCCGCAAAATATGAAAACAATAAACTTTGCACCTTATGATCCGAAGAAAGCGTGATGCAAGTACCATTTCGCTCGAGTGGTGTTAGAACGGGCAGGACGCTGTGCACGGGAACCTGGGCTGCGGCAGTCAGCGCATCGAAGAGCTGCAGGGTCGCGCTGGGTTGAGTCCCTTTCCTCTTCCGGGGGAGGCACAGCAGAGTCAGCAGAGACGGCAAGCTTGCTGCGGAGGTCGTGGAGGTCAGGCAGAAAGCAACTTTCACTCTAACACGCCCGTGGCTCACTCGTACAAGAAAGGGAGAGACGGCACGGCAGCGCAGGTCTATCATTTCTGGCGAAGGCGGTGGAAGCAGCCCTGAGATCCGATACCCTTACCCCGACCCGAGTGCCAAGTTCGAGGACGTAGAGAGCCAAGTAAACCGGTATTCTATGAGGTAGCCTCTCAATTAAAAGAAAAATCACACTACGAGAGAGCCGACGACAACTCCATGAATAAGGTACAGGGGGAGAAAAAAATCGCGGGGAGTGAAACAACACCAGATTTAATTGTGGGATGCAACCTGGTTAATGAGGATCGAGTGGATCAAGTGATTCAGGTGGTAAGGGATAGAAACATTACTGTAAATATAGAGACTACACCAGTAAATAAAATTTGCGAGGAAAGTAATCCCCCACAGCTCTTAACACCACCCGGGATTTTAAGTTGCAACAGTAAATCGTTACCAGGACCAGGGAATAATGTGAGATCCTCCTATTGTCTTAGGAACAAAAAATTCTCCAAACAAGGTTTCCCTCTACCCACAAAACAAGTCGTAGCTCCCAGGAGTACTAAAAAAAGGAAGCAAAAAGGTCCTTCTAACTTTGAAAGCTTATCTCAAGGTATAAAAACCAGAGCAGCAAAAGTAAAAGAACAGGGGAAGACCCCTCCGGAACAGAAAATAAAAATAACTCCCTCTCTGAGATCATTCTTCAAGGTACAGCAACTAGTGCAAGTTAGAGGGGGTACCTTGGCCCAAAGAGACAAAGTTGGCTACTCTTCTTCTCAAACAAAAGCTACTCTTTCAAACTCTCAAATGGAAGAGACAATAATGCCAGCAAAGACAGGAGATAGTGTCCTGGCCACAAGCAAGGAAGCACCCCCACAAGAAACTGTAAACCCTCAATCGATCTTGGGACCCCTTGATGCTTCCACATCAGGACCCTATGACCTGGTCTCTATCGAGACAAGAAGCAACTCTCCCCAAACCTATCAAATCGAGAAGTATATGGAAGCACTCGTGGATAAAATGATGGGAGAAATGAGTGAGAGGTTTAAAATCTCAGAAGAAAACCAGAGTAAAATACACTAAGTGTGCGAAAACCTAGATCAAAAATTAAATGAATTGGGGGAGAGGGTCACTGCTGTTGAAGCTACTGTGGAAACATTAAACAAAAAAGTTGCAACAAATCAAAAAGATATAAGACTGCTAAAAGAAAGTGACAAGTGCATGAAAGATAAATTAGAATCATTAGAGAACCAAGCAAGGAAAAACAACTTGAGGGTCCTAAATGTTCCGGAAAATTTGGAAGGTACGAACATAAAGAATTTCACTGTCTCTCTTTTAGAAGAATTCTTCCCCTGGACTAAAGAGAGTAATTTGCTAGAGGATATACAAAGGGTCCACAGAGACCCCTTTGGAAAAAGCAAAGAAAGAAGAACACCAAGAAAAATTGTAATAAACTTTAAAACTTACACCTTGAAAGAGAAAATCTTAAGTGAAGGCTTAAAAAGTGGCACACTGAAAAAAGACAATTGGTCCTTCAGAATTCGTTCCGATATCTCCAAAGCCACCCAGGACAGACAATGGGAACTGGGTCAATTTATGGAAGAATTGAAATCCCTAGGAGCGACTGTTCAAATGAAGTTTCCCGCAGCTCTCCGGATAATGTGGAGAAATAAAATGCATAATATAAGGGATCCTAAGGAAGTAGAAAATTTCATTGAGCAGATTAAAGATCAACTTCGAATAGAGAAAGTATGAAAATATGAAAAAAATGGTAAAACAGAAAGAGGGTAAAGTAACTAATCATGCCTGGTGAAAAAGGATCTCAAAACGGGCGAATACATCGCCCGAAAAAATACGGGAGGCTTCCTCAGGGTGGGAAAAACCAAACCTCACAAACATAAACTATAATTCACAAAGTAAAATCAGAACACGGGTGGGGAGCAAATTAAGGAAAAAAAAATGTCCTCTGAATTTGAACCAAAAGGAGTTTCTCGGGTGCAACAATATTCACACCAACTTAAAACAATACCCAAATGCTCAAATGTGCAAGTAACTACAAAGATAACAAATGAATAAATGGAGATAAACCAGAAAAAAAATCAAGATCCTCTCATGGAACGTCAATGGTCTCAAACAATCAACAGAAGGAGAAGAATCCTTGAATACTTGAAAGAAATTGAGAGCGAAATAATAATATTACAAGAGACACATCTTCTAAGCTCGGAATGGGTTAAAATGTTCAAAAACCTAAATTGGGTGGACGCATGTGTATGTCCAAACCAGGACTGCAATATTAAAGGAGTGGCAATTATTTTTTTTAAATCCTTAAAAGCAAAGATTGAATATAAGTTAGTAGATAAAAAGGGGAGATGGGTCGTAACTAAAGTGAGAATAAATGACAATACACTTTCTATAGTTGGATACTACGGTCCCAACTTAGATGACCGGACCCCACTTCAAACACTCTACTCTGAGTTATTATCGATTTCTGTCCCAGTAATACAAGGGGGAGATTATAATATTATTCTTGATCCTAAAACGGATAGATCTCCCCCCAGTAAATATGCTAATCTACCCAAGATGAGGGAATGGTTAGGTAACTACAAAAAAGATTTAAACCTGATTAACATGTGGAAAACAAAAGGAGACAACAGACACCCATTTACATTTCACAATAAAAAATTGGGACACAAATCTAGAATAGATTTCATCCTATTAAATAGAAGCTTACAGGAAAATGGTTGAACATCTACCTGCGCACTTATCTGACCACTCTGCAGTACATATAACCTTTCTATTGACAAACAAGAAATCATTACCTAGATGGACAGTTGATCGGACTCTACTGACCAGTCCGCAAGTTACTGACGAATTAATAACTACCTCCACAAACTTTTTTGAGGACAACAAGGTAGGCACGACAAAACAAACAACTTGGGACGCCTACAAAACAGTCATCAGGGGGAAAATACTAAACCTGGGGGCTCAAAGGTCCACAATTAAAAAACAGGAGATTAAAACTATGGAGGGCGAGATCAAACTGGTGGAAGAACAAATAGCGTCAGCAAACACACCAGAACCTTAATCTACATTAGAAAATAAAAGTCAACTACTAAAAGAAAATCTGTCCGATTACCTAGAGAATATAGTGAGAAAAAAGTGGGAAGCCAGAAAACTATCAAATCACGAGTACGGAGAAGGATGTGGGAAAATGTTGGCGTGGAGAACCAAAACAGATTAAACAAGAAATCAAATAACCTGCATTCAAAACCCCGATCAACCCGCACCAAGCTTTGATGATCTCACAATAAAACAACAATTCACAACCTTTTTTTCTCACTTATATAAAGAAGATTTGAGATCAACAAAAGAACAGTCCTATCATTATCTAGACTCCATACTACTACCAACATTGACAGAGGAAGAGAAAAATGACTTAAATAGTGACATTCGTACGGAAGAAGTGAGAGCTGCTATAAAAAATCTGAAAAAAGGCAAAGCCGCTGGCCCCGACGCTCTTCCAAACGAATTCTACAAAACAGTAAAAGAATCAGTAGTGGATCAGCTAACAGATTTAATAAACGCAATATACATTAAACAAGAAAAAATCCCCGACTCATGGAATGAGGCGATAATCAGTATCATCCTAAAACCTGGTAAACTCTGCGAATCCTACAGACCCATCTCACTGCTTAACAGCGATTACAAAATCTTCATGCAAGTTATAACAAGGAGGCTAGCTACTGTAATTCCAAAATTGATTAATAATGATCAGAAGGGCTTCACAAAAGGAAGACAAATACACGAAATTACACACGAGTTGTTTGCGTCTATAGACATTGCCATTAGCGGAAAAAAAACCTTACCATAATCACCTTTGACGCAGCTAAAGCGTTTGACAGAGTTAATTGGACCTTTCTACATCAAGTCATAAACAAATACAATCTAGGAAAAAACGTTGGTCATATGGTAGGGGAAATATACAAGAGCCCGAAAGCAAAAATTTTAGTCAATGGAAACCTAACCAACAATATTGAGATACAAAGAGGGACAAGACAGGGGTGCCCATTGTCCCCACTTCTTTTCAATCTTTATATTGAACCACTTGCATGCATGCTGAGAAATCATCCTCAAATAACGCCTTTTAAACATCAAAATTGGGGGAAAAAAGTCGCACTATATGCAGATTACCTGATGGTATTCACAGATAACTTCAAAAATTCTAAAGAGGCAATAGAAAATACAATACTAAACTTTGGTAAAGTGTCAGGTTACTTAACAAACCAAACAAAAACGGAAGCCATGAGTTGGAACTCACATCACATCACTCCACATAACAAAAATACAATAAAATACCTGGGGATTAATCTTGTCAAAGAACTGGAGAAAATCCCTCAAATAAATCTGGACAGAGTCCTTAAAGATTCAAGGAGACTACTTAAAGTATGGAGAGGCCTCCCATTGACTTTCCTGGAAAAATCCAACATTATAAAAATGCTAATTTTACCAAAATGTACATACCTATTCAACATCATCCCGCTAGAATTCAAGAAGAACGAGCTAAAGAAAATCCAAGGGGAAATATCCAGTTTTATATGGTCATCCAAGAGTATAAGAATCTCTGGGAATAAACTAAGGAGGAAAAAAGAGCACGGAGGTATTGCCAGCCCAGATCTATTCGAATACTATAGGGCGTTTCAATTTAAAAACATGAGACCTCTACTTGGAAAATACACTTTCTATCCGACCTTTCTACAGAGTATGACAGGCAAATCCGATCACTTCCTGTTTAAATTTGCCCACCCTAAATAAAAAAACAAAAAAAAACTAAAGACTATACTCAACACTGTAAAATTATGGTACCAAATTGGAAACACAGTAAAGATACCATATTATAGCTCCTCGGCCCCAATTTGGAACTCTCCAGGCACACCGGATTGTCTAAACGACTCCTTAGCCACACCAATAAAAATGGCAAAAATTGAATACTGGGGACAATTGCTGGTAGAGAATTGTATAATTACATGGGACCAAATATCCTTAATCACTAACTACTCTTTATCAAAATTTAAATATTATCAACTGACCAGCTGGGCCAAATCCCTAACAGAACAAAAACAGGCAATGAAGAGCTAGAAATGGAAATGACCAAAAACACACCAATAAAAAAAGAAATATCCAGGTGGTATTGGGCCTTCATAATGGCTGGCGAAGAAGAGTGTACGGTCCCTGAAACAATATGGAAGAAGGAAATGCCGGGAATAGATTTACAACTTATTTGGCAGAAATCCTTTGAAAATTGCTGGTCTAAAATAAAACCAGCAAACCTGAAAAGAAATCACTTGTTTACAGTCCACTGGTCATATTGGACTCCAAGAAAACTATCAAAGTTCAAAGGAGCAAGTACAAAATTGTGTCCGAAGTGTGGAATGGAGAAAGCAGATGATATACACATGTTTCAAAAATGTCCTTCAATCTTCTCCTTCTGGCAGGAAGCTGGTAAGATGATTAACATGGTATTGGGAACCCAAATTGAAGTAAGTACTATCTTAATTATTTTTGGGATTCATCTAACTAATGATATAGAACTGAGAAAACTGTCTAAAAAACAAGAAAAACTCTTATTCATGTTAATATTGTTAGCTAGGAGAGAAATCTGCTTAAATTGGATTAAACCAATCCCTCCTACGCATGCAAATTGGCTAAACTTTATTATAAAAACTAATAAACTAGACAGGAAAGGGAAAGCAAGCAAGAAATTAGAATTCTGGGCAATATGGGAACAATATATTCAAACAACTAACTAACATCCTTAGCATGGTCTCCAAATCCAAAATCCAATGATTAATGCGATAACAATAATTCAAGCGGAAATGATTTCCGCCGAGTAGCCGCATGGGCTATCTCCCCCAGTACCGAAACAGAATTATTGGAAATGACAAAGGAAAAGGAGAAACCTGTTTGGAAACAAGACTCAAAAAGGGATACTCCCCGATGAGATACGGAATAAGGGGCAGTAATGGTACAAAACGTTGAAACAAAGGTCTCCCTAAACTCCTTACACATAAGCTTCGCAAAATGAGGATTTAAAAAAAAAAAGATGTTTGCATATTACGTTGTTGTTGGTAACAAGTTAAATAGTAATCATGATATCATACACAGATATTTAATCATAAACGGTTTATGACTTCTGCTGTACAAAGGTAGGAGCATTGTATGTGAAATAATACACAGAAGATTCTATCGTAAAAAGTTCATGAGTTGTGGTGCACTGAGGTAGGGCGGTTTGTGTGGAGCCTGCGATGATGTGTGGTCCAGGCAGACCGCACTGGTAAAAATGTGTTTTGACTATTGAATTTTGCCTTTTCAAGGGCACGTGGCGATTATTTACGGTGTACTGAGTGGTACGTCTGGTGTTTATTGTGTACTCACCCTGAGATGATGAGTGGTCTGAATGGGCTGCACTGAAATCATTCACTGTTGCATACTGGACTATATGAACTTTGAGGGGGAAAAAAAAACTAGCATCAATGGTTATCAAGTGCTGTGAAAACTAGGTGTACTGATTGCTCCCCATAACAAATTAAATGATTCCTCTTCACGCAGTGCATTGTAACTTTCACAAATTGGGGACGTATGTCTAGTGGCGATGTTGAAGGTGATACCCCAGAGGTACTTGGTATTGCTGGTGGTGGAGGTACATTTTGGCGCAATCTTCTACATTCTTTGTTATCATAGTTCACACGATGCAGCTATTGAATGTGCTTGCACATACTAGCAGTGCAACAGCACCATTTTTTTCTCTGCTTTAAATAAATCGAAGCTGAATTTAATGCTGTTTGTAGTGTAGATGTAAAGGTAAATTCAAGTTGTGAACCCTACTGTGCACAGTAAACTTAGAAGCTAGTAGTCAGTACAGTTATAGAACAATGTTTTTTTTTCACTTATTTTAACAAAATCTGAATACATACAATATATTTGTCTCTGATTTAAATACATCGAGACTGAATTTAATGCTGTCTGTAGTGTAGATGAAAAGGTGAATTCAAGTTGTAAACCCTGCTGTCCGCAGTGTAGATCTTAGGGTGGAGTGCATCATCTGCAATTATGATTAAAGTGGAAGATAGAACATGTATGCAGCGTGCATTTTATTATTCAACTAAATCTATAAGTGATATAAAACATTTTTTAAAGGAAGCATACAAAAGGGATATTGTGTAGGGTTTGATAGGTGTTATACTTAGTTTGGTTTCCACTGAGTTTGTGGTACCTGAAACAACAAGGTTCTGTGGACCCTGCAATGATGTGTGGTTTGGGCAGGCCGTACTGATAGTAATGTTTTTTGTCTTGTGAATTCTGGCTTAGTAAGGCCATGTGGTGATTTTGTGTAGGTTTGAGGGACGTTACTTTGTTTGGTACTGCACTTTATAAATAATGAATAAAGAATCAGTTACATTCTGCTTGAGTACGGCCATGTAGCAATGAATTATGGTGCACTGAGTTAGTAGTACCTTTTGGACTGAGCGTGTACGTAACCTGTAATGATACGTGGTCCGGATAGGCCGCACTGGGAATAATGTTTTATGACTACAGAATTCTGCCTTAATAAAACCTTGTGGTGAATATTTATGGTCTACTGAGTTAGTGGTACGTCTGGTGTTTTGCATGTGCTCACCCTGCGATGATGCGTGGTGTGAACGGGCTGCATTCAAAGCATTGACTGTTGCATACTGGACTGTATGTACTTTGAGGGGGAAAAAAAAGTACCATAGATGGTTATGAATTCTTCAGCAACAAAATGATCATAATCAGATGATTCTTCCAGTCGTGTAGCCATTTTTGTCTCCAAAAAAGAAATTCAGGTTTCCAATGAAGAAAATGTGAGGTTCAAATTGTGACCTATGCTATCCACTGTGTAGACTATCATTAAGTGTACCTTTGCACTTGCAACGTGAAATTTATTATTCAAGTAAATCTATAAGTGATATAAAAGAAGTTGTTGATGGAAGCATAATAAAGGGATATTGTATAGGGTTTGATAAATGTTATACTTAGTTTGGTATGGTACTCTGCAAATAATAAATAAACAGTGTAATTAATTGTGAGCTCTGATGACTGCAGTGTAGGCAGGAGACAGCGGTTAGCAAGAGCCCACGACCACATGGCATTGATTTGAGCTTCACAGTATTGGTAATTTAGTGAGTGTGCAGCCAGCGATGGTAAGTGGTGCACAGAGTTAGTGGCAATTGAAGCAATAAAGTTCTGTAGAGCCTGCGATGATGCGTGTTCCGAGCAGGACGCAAGGGTAGCAAAGGCTTTAAAATCAAGTTTTCTTATAAATATTGGTTGTCCTTTCACAGGAGTAAATTGCAGTACATCTCCAAAAACTATGATATATTTTCTTCTAAATAAGAGATCTGACTCACTCGGTCACGTGGCGATGATTTGTGGTGCACTGAGTTAGTAGTACCTTTGGCGCTTAGCGTGTACATACCCTGCGATGATGCGTGGTCGGGGTAGGCACAGCAATTGAAGTAATGTCTTTTGTCCAATGAATTCTGCATGAATTCCATTTAAAAGTGATACTATGTCTCATTGCTGACATAAAACTGTTCACTATTCTTTGCGATGATTTATGGTGCACTGAGTTAGTAGTATCTTTGGCGCTGAGCTTGTACATACCCTGCGATAATGAGTGGTAAAGGGGGGGGGCGTATTCGGACCAATGTCTTTTCTCTATTGAATTCTGCCTGAATACGGCCATTTGGTGATGAAATATGGTGCAGTGAGTTACTGGTACCTTTGGCACTGAGCGTCTACGTAACCTGCGATGATGCGTGGTCCGGGCAGGCTGCACTGGGAGCAATGTTTTTTGCCTAGTGAATTCTGCTTTAAGAAGGCCACATGGAGATGACTTGTGGTGCAGTGATTTAGTGGTACATGAAGAACTCAGCGTGTACGCACCCTGCGATGATTCGTGGTTCGGGCGGGTCACACTGGTAAAATGTCTCTTGGCTATTAGAATGCGTCATATGCAATCACCATTTCACCTGAATCGTGAGCCCTCACAATGTACATTGAAGGCAGTTGGCAGCACAGATATCGATGAATGATTTTTGTGACTTAAATAAAAAAATCTGAACACATACAGTAGAATTGTCTCTCCATTACATAAATCAAGGCTGAATTCCCTACTGTCCGTAGTGTACATGGAAAGCTGAATTCAAGTTGTGAATCCGCAGAGTACATTTATGGCAGTAGTCCACAGAAATATCGACAAATGCTTTTTAGTCACAAACGTTAAGAAAATCTGACGACACAGTCTCTGCCTTAAATAAATTGAGACTGAATTAAATGTTGTTTGTAGTGCTTCTCCGCTTCTGGTATCAAGTTGTAAACTCTGTTGATCGCAGCGTACATTTGAAGGCAGTACTTAGTACAGACATTGAGGAATGTTTTTTGTGGCATCCATTAACAAAATTGTCTCTGCCTTACATAAATCAAGGCTAAGTTGAATGCTGTCCGTAATTGTCTCTGCATTAAATAAATGAAGGCTGTATTTCCTACTGTTCAAACTTTAACAAAATCTGAGGACATAGTACAATTGTCTCTGCTTTAAATTAATCGAGACTGAATTCAATGTTTTCTGTATTGCGGATGCGCAACTGGTATCAAATTGTCAATTCTGCTGACCGTAGAGTAGATTGAAGGCAGTTCTCAGCACAGATACCGACGACAAATTTAGATCCAAAGTTGAATTCAGGTTGTAACCCCTGCTGTCTGCAGTGTAGATCAAAGACTGTAGTCAATACAGACATAAGTCTGCGGTGCTGTGGCGCTGAGTCCGCAATGGGCCTGTATCGAGGAAGCACGCGGTCATGGAGGCAGCCACGTGGCAGGGTGAAGACCTTCGCTGCGGCGCAGTCTCTTCTCTTTGCAGAAGTGAACAACGCCCAAGGCGTAGCCTAATTATTTATAGTCTTACATTGACGTTGTTTACGTTGGACTAGCCCACTCGGCTTCTGTTTAAAGGGGGGGTTGAACACAGCTACATAAACGAAATATTCCCCAGTGTCTGGGATAATATGGTTGCGTTCACTATTCAGTACACTACACGTATCAATGGTATATATAAACACTGAACAGTTTTTGGTTTGTATAGTGAATTGTGTATAGTATTTCACCGGTGGTCTTAGCGTTGTGTACATTATTGTTGATGTTCGAGTTCTTTCCCTTATACATACTTGGTTGCCACATCTCTGTAGATTGAGCTAGTGTACTGTTGAGGGGATATATTATTTTGGAAAGGTCCTTTGTCCTGTTTTGCGCTGCCTCTGAGGTAGTAGGGGGATGGGTTCGGGGGGGTGAAGTTGTGGTGGTGGTGGTGGTGGTGGGTATTGTGATTTTCTTTGGTGTCGGAAGTGTATAATTAGAACCGCTATCACATATTGATCTTTAAATATGGGTGTGAGTTGGATGTAATTCAAGCAGTACATAGTCGACGTCCTTACACTAGTCAAATGTTGATGTTAATTTGTTAGTGGTAAGTGGAACTATTGCCTGTTTTTTTAAGTAGCATTGCAAATTTGGTTTCTTGTTGAAGATATGGGGAAGTGGTCAACATTATAATTAGGAATTGTCATTTAAAAAACCTTTGAAATTCACTGAAAAAACCATAGGTTTCAGGCTGGTTATGGTTGGAATTATCATTTTAAAAACCTTTGAAATTCACTGAAAAAACCATTGGTTTCAAGCCGGCTATAGTTAGGAATTATCATTGAAAAAAACCTTAGAAATTCATTGAAAAACCCATAGGTTTCAGGGGTGTTGTAGAGATTGATGGGGTTACTCTTTTCAGAGCTAACTACTCTGGTTAAAGAAAGATCTAAACTAGTATGCTAGTGTGTGAAAGTTGAGATGAATGTATGTGTAGTGCATATTTGACTGTAAAAATAGATTTCTGATGTGTGGTGAATGCATAAGTGCAGAATTATAAGGAAGAGCTGCAGCATGACACTGTAAACTGTTTAACTACAGCATGCTATGGTACTTCCGAAGCACAGGGATGTAACATATGTACATAAATATGTTGCAACTATGTGCTTCCCTCTGCACAGCTGCACAAACTACAGCCATGTGGTGACACAGGCACCCTTGCACTATGCTGCAAGGATGTCCTTGTCATGTGGAGATTGTTTTTGTGCAAGAAGGGACACCTTCCTGCACAAAAACTATCAGTAAAGCATTTTTCTCCTTCAATATATACTGTGCATTGCAGCATATATTAAAAGTGAAACAATGAGGAGAAGTGAAAACAATTTTCCTCGTTGTGCTTTGCTACACCAATAGGATAATGGTGTAGCATTCACAAATATGTCCAGATTTAAGATTTCTGATAAATCTGGAGATGTGTCTTGTTCTATGAGTGTTCTGTGCAAACACGCACAGTAAAACCTACAGAACACCTTTTCACCGCAAAGTACTGTGTATGATGAGATTATATTTACATGGAAAAGAAAAGGTTTACAGAATGCCTTTTCCTCACCTTATAAATAAGAAAGAGAGTTAATGGTTAGGCCAATTGTCATATAGGAGTAAATTTGTGTACTAATAACAAAGAATAATATACATTTACAACTACTTACGTTTTAGGAAACTGATAGGATAATATTATATATTACCGAAGGAAACGGATGCGATCTAATATGACATATGCAAAAACACTGACTGATGTTGTTTAAGTTAAAGAGTTTAATTTTATTTAATTCTGGAATTATTAAAACCTGCAAAACAACCATATTAGTCTATTCTGTATTATGCAGACAGGTGTTTTGAAGCTGTCCCCTATTTTATACCTTTCTGCATTACAATTTTCTGACAGAAATATAGTCCATCCATGTTCCTTTTCTTCAACTGTTTGGAAACTAGGGGGCATATTATCAAGAAGGGGCTATAAAATTATCGCTGTTTTAGCGGCAGGAAACTGCCACTAAAGCAGCGATTAAGGACTTGATAATATGCCCTTGTGAATTCCCATATCAGCCCAGGTTAACACCAGAACCTGGGCTGCTATGGGAAATCACAAGAGCATATTATCAAGCCCATTATTGCCGCTTTAGTGGCAGTTTCCTGCCTCCAAAATGGCGATAATTTTATCGCCCCTTTTTGATAATATGCCCCACAGTCCCTTGTGCATTTTAAGACTTACTAAAACTTACCTCAACAGTAATACACGTAAAAAACAGTACACATTTTATTCACTTGTTTTTTATAATCTAAATGGTGGTAAATTTGATATTTTAAAATGAAGATCTGTAAAAAAAAGAAAAAAGTTATAACATATAATAATACATTTTTAACAGCACAGCATAATTTTCACATTTTACAAAGTAATTTCTTTGCCTTTTTTGCTGTTCTCAGGATATATTGAATTTCACTAGAAACAGTGATTTCAATTTTCAATTATACTCATCACATAACAGCGGGCAAAAAAAACAATCAATTAGATTGTTTTTAAAAAAACCTAATAATACATCTATAGTAAAATACTAGATAATACAAATCACACGTATATAAAATGTTTACTGCTAAGAAAATGTTATAACTTAAATTTATAAACACTATAAATAATGCCACTTAAAATTATACACCGAGATAATGTGCAACAAAAAGTCCATAATTCAAAGAAATACATTTTCTTGAGGCCAAATTGTATTTTTGCAGTCATTTTTTTTTGTAAATTGTCCAAAGATAATCCTATAAAATGATAACAATAAATTACTCAGAGGCTGAATTATCTTCTCAAAACTTTGGTTTAAAAAATATTAGATAGGAATTTGACAATTCGAAAGGCAAACGTTGTTTGAAAATCAACTCAGCATCATTACAAAGACTCCAGCCTTTCTCACTATGCAGTGTAATGTCCTGATGTTATTGAAGGACCATTGTGGAAAATTATTGCTACTGCTACAAAAGTCCTTCCACATATTGATAGTTGTGTAGCAACAATTCTTTTTATTAAAGTGTCCATTTTTTTTCCATCAGCTGTACAACGTTGCATCATTAAAATTATATATTTTTCATATCTTTGGATAAAACATTTCTGATTTGCATTGCCTACACTCCATGTTATGGTTTGCAGCTTTAACTAATTTACTGAAAGACACTGATTTACAGTCCGGCAATGTCAAATATAAAAATCTTTTAGTGTCCACATTAGTGCTACATGTATACATTCAATTTTCACATTGATGTTACCATTTATAACAAAGGCCAAAATTATTCTCTATGTCTACACCTTCAAATTCCAATTCTGTAAGCATATACATTAGAAACTCCTGAGCATCTTGTTGGATATTTTGTGTAAATTGTGTAGAACCAGAACATACATCCAAAAGATTACGAACATCAGAAACGCTTTGTATTTTACTTTTATCTGTTCCCAATTTTTCATAAAGAGAATGTGACAAGGAACAAAGGGCTAGATGTAGGTAACTCTAATTTACCGACTCATAAATACCGAATTTTACCGATTCGGTATTTATGAATCGGTAAATTAGAAGGTGGGAGATGTAGGTAAATTTTAATTTTTATTTACCGATTCGGTAACATTCGGTATTTACAGAATCGGTAAAAACGGATTCGGTATTGCCCATTGATTCCTATGGGCCTTGAAGCCCATAGGAATCAATGGGCAATACCGATTCGGTATTTACCGAATCGGTAAATACCGAATCCTGCAAGGGTGCAGGGGGTGTCACTTTGACACCCTCTAGCACCCCAAGTACGGGCATGTTTGACATGTGGCACACAGACATGCCCTAAGGGCATGTCTGTGTGTCACATTGCACAGGTGTGCATGCACACATGTGCATGCACACCTGAATTCGGTATTTTACCACCTAATAGGATTGGGTGGTAAAATACCGACTCTTAAGGGCCTGTGGCACTCTCAGGAGTGCCAGCTACATATGGATTTACCGAATCGGTAAATATGCCGATTTGGTGTTTTTACTGATTCTGTAAATTTACCGAATCGGTAAATTTACAGATTCGGTAAAATATAGGCCCCCTACATCAGAAAACCCTAATACCGGTCGGTAACGGCCGAATTCGGCCGTTACCGACCGGTATTAGGGCTCCTACATCTGGCCCAAAATCTTTTTTCCTGATTCTCCATAATTTGCTGTTGCAAACCTTCAAAAAAAAAAACAACATTGACCACTACAGTAGCATAGCAGTTGACACCAGAACTATTTTCAAACTGAAAACCAACAATCTCTTCAATCATGTCCTTTTTCTTTTTGCTTGCAATCACAACATTTTCTTGTTTTTTCCCTTCTCTACACCTTCAGTAAAGATATTCTCATACCTTCTTTTTCGAGCAACCACACGCTTTTCAAATACAGGATATTGACCTAAATTAGGAGCATATGTTCTTTTTAACCTATTGTACTCTTTGACACAGTTGGCATCTGCAGTAATCTTGGTATCATCAAAATCAATCGTAAACAAACCAGATAATGTTCTGACTCTAGACAAAGCAACATATGCCATACCTTCTTTAAACACAGAATTTCCAATGTTCCCCAAAGCACTGTCAACACTTAAACCTTGAGATTAATCAATAGTCACTGCATATGCTAGAGAAAATGGAAACTGTTTTCTACGGACATATACATCTTTAACAAGCAAAAAACAAACAGAACAACAACCAATTTGTTTCACTTCTTCAATCTGATCAAATTTAGGGGCCTATTAGGATAGTGGACAGACCTGCGTCCGTCCGCAACCCCTGAGGTGGAGGGAATGTCCGCAGGGGCTGCGGCGTTCCCTCCATGCAGATTAGGATGTGACCGCCACCCTGGCGGTCACATACCCTATGTTTAACATTGCGGCGGGTGCTGCTTGAAGCAGCGCCCGCCGCAAGGTTAAAAGTGCATGCTTTGCATATGCATGCACAAAGCGGCAGGCACCACACGGTGCCTGCCGCTTTGTGCATGCATATGCAGAGGGGTACCATAGGTACCCCCCATGTGCACCCCCCACCCTCCAACACCCTGGGGGCTCGCAATGAGCCCCCTAAAATGAAAGACCACATCTTTTTCCACGGCGGAAAAGCCGCTGCGGAAAAGCATGTCTTCTGCCCCATCCTAATATGGCTGGCGGTGTCTGATAGACACCGCCACCATATCAGAGCTTTTCCGCCACGGTCGGAATGCGACCGCGGCGGAAAAGCGGCGGACGGTCTTCCTGACTCACCAGCCATCCTAATCTGGCGGGGGGTCTTTGGAGCCTCCGCAGCTGTGAATCCGCATCCTCCGGGCCGGCGGTGGCTTCCGCCGGCCCGGAGGATGCGGATTCACTGCGATCCTAATCGGCCCCTAAATCTTTAAGAATTCAATACCATCTTTATTTTGATAATTAACAAAATCCACAACTTTGCCCATTACTCCATTAACTAAACCTTTTTCTACATCCAAATTACGCCTTAAAATTATCCGACAGTTCCTACATGCATAAAGATTCTTTTCTAAACCAGCAGTTTTAGATATTGATTTTTCTAAAGAATCCAATTTTGTCTTCAATTTTCGGTCAAAATAATAGTGATTCCTTCATGTTCTATTTTATCGATGGCTTCTATTTTTATTATTTCTTCATTTTCCAGTCTTAAAAGTTGTTCAATGAAAATAGAACACTCACGCAGTGTTGGCATTAAGCAGATTACAGATTTCTTATCTGCAATTTCCATGTATATTATCTCAGGAACTATATTTTCATTTGGAAACACATTTGAAAAGTATTCGAGTCTGTAAAGCTTGTTTGCCATGTTCTGTCAGTAGTCCAATTCCTATATCTTGGAGAATAGGTCCATAATCAACATCATTTGCCTGTCGCATATTTGTAATGAGGTCTTTGTTTTCAAAATATGACCAAATGTTCACGTTTCCAACACTACCCAGAGACTTTCTGGTGTCTTCATGCGCAAGTGTTTTAAAAACTGGTTGTCCTGGTTACGAGAGCCCCTTGCACTGATTGCCTCGAGACCACGCCAGCGATGTGTCTGACAAGATTTGATCTGTTGACAACTTTCCCGACGACTTAAACGGGATCGGAGAATACCTGTATGCGAGAACGACCCATTCCAAAGGCAACTGCATCGCTCCACTCCTAAGGAGGTTTGCCCACTGCCCCCATGTCCTGATGAAGACCCGCCTTGTAAGGGCCAATTACCCTACGCACGCATAGGGTCGAAACGTGGACATTTTCCCTGATATTTACTCCTATGGATACACAGGATTCTTACAGCGATAAAGAGGAGATATTGTTTTTGATATTTGACTGTGACTCATCCATTTTGAATGTGGCTCCGAATTCAGGAGACCTGTTTATATACAAAAAATGAATCTTTGATCAATGATGTGAAATTGATTATTTATGTATTCTCTCACCTTTTTTCACACGAAATCCCTCACTGCACTTCCCACCCCCTCTCCATGTGGGCACTAATATGTTTATGAATTGCAAAGAAACCTTTAAAAATTGTAGAAACCATTTATCGGTTTGTTTGGTTACTCTGTGAAATAAAACATCGTAACCTTTAATTCGTATGCGCTATGAATTTTTCCAATTTCTGCTATTTCACTATAATTCTGAATAACTGTCCTACAGTCTGGGACCCCTGTTTTTCATAATAAACGATCACCCAGGTCCCAGTGACTATCTGGGTTTTACCCTGTTACTTGTTAACGTCCTTTTACAGGAGTCAGTTGCAGTAGATCTCCAAAAACTATGACGTGTTTTCCTCCAAATAATATGTCATACTCTGTTTTAAGAATTTGCTGCATTCTTAAATGCACAAAGGCAAGCATTAAGTTTGAGACCATGCTTACCTCATCAATAATGAGAAGTTTCATTTTCTTTAAGACTCTTGAAACTTCACAGCAAGCTTCTCCAGATAGCTTGTGGTATTCCAATTTGTTTTCATGCTCTACTGGTAGCATTAGTAGCATTAGTAAACAATGTAACGTAATTCCTTTAATGTTGTGTGCTGCCAACCTAGTTGGAGCAGTGACAACACAAGACAAATGCAACTTAGTTACTTTTTGTAGATAACTTGTAATTACTTTCATTAAAAAAAAAAATCCTGTTCCAGCTTGTCCACTCACGTACATTCGGATCGGTTGAAATGACGTACATGAGCACTCTTTCTTTTCATGAAGTAATCCTTGGTCAATCTGTTGTCTCACTTGCTCATACATTTGTTTTTGCTCAACATTTAGTTGTTCTTCCAAATTTCCTAAGTTTGTTACATCTTCTTGAGCTTGATACATTGCTTTTTTCACCTCATTCATGGCGATTGCTGCTTAGTTTTCAACAATTGGTTGTCCTAGTGGATCTTGACTTAGCGCAGCAGAACTTTGACTGTCTTGAGAACTGTCTCTAGCAATCTCAGCTGCAATTGTAGCTCCTTGATCAATTTCATCATTCAACATGTTCACATAAATTGCAAAAGCACTACATTGTATGCTATCTTTACAAGCATTGAAGGAATCTTCATAGCTCTGGGAATCTCCAAGTAATTCCAATTCTGAACGCCACGGTTTAAACAGTTGTAAAAGAGCTAAATAGTAAAATTCCCTTTAATCAGCAGTGTCACAACTCAATTTCCTGTGATTAATCAAATTTCCTTTCGTTTGTTTCACCAAACATCCTTCAGAACCAATGACTCCATATTTTCCATCATTGATGTTCTCTGTAGTATTCCGTTTAAAAGTGTAGTTTTGCAGCACTTCATAGAGACACATGTTCTCAAGATGATGACTTCTGTTTGGGTAATATGTGTCCAACATATTTGTTTTCAAAATATCTTTACTTTCTGGATCTTTTTCTGCTAAATATTCTATTTCTTGAGTATAGACTTGCCGATGATAACCGATCTGAGCATTCATATGCTCCGATTTCTTGATGCGATAACATCTTCAAACTGAAACTGTATAATTTCTTACTTAGAGTTTTCTCGTGAGAAATCTCTTCCCACATTTCTTTCAATTCTGTCTTTTCTGATTTTGTAATATAAATGTAATATAAATGTAATATAAATGTAAACTGTGACTCCATGGAGTATCCTGGCGCTGAAGACCGCTGGGGAACCCATCCTGGTTTTCCCTGTGAGATGGTCCCTTTCTGGGTATCTCCAAGGTGAAATCAGGTATTCCCGGCGTCTGTGGGGGGCTTTGTAGAGATGAGGCAAGCTTAATGCCCAGAGTTGCTGAGTGTGTTCCCTGGTTAGAGTAGGCAACGAGATGTTACAGCAATGGAATTGTCCGCAACGTACTGAATATCCAAGTTAGCATTCCACATGGACAAAATGACTGGGTTGTAGTCATTTATGTATTTTGACTCTTCATTTCTTTTTAAGTTGTAGGTATTTTTTTGAGACTTTCTTGTGATAGTATGTCGCAAAGATGACATAAAAACTATTAACTCTTCCTTTCGATATTACAGGACATGGAAATCCAAAATGACATTTGGTGTAGAACTTGTCCTTAGATTTGTACTTTAGTCTACAGTATTTTTCACATCGGTGGCTTTGGAATCGTAACACTTGTGCTCTTAAGTTGTTTTCTTCTGTGCTTTTGGGTACAGCACATGTTGCATATTGTTCAATAAAACTCAAAACAGTATCATCCGCACCTGTCCCAAATTTGGGAGCGTCCTTAATCCATAACAGCATATGTATATGAGGAGCACCTCTTGCTTGCTACTCCTTTCTCCAAAAGAAATCCACAACTTCTCCAAGAGGAGGATTTTTTTATCGCAGATAAAAGACATCATATCCTCAAATCTTTGATCGAAATACCTGCATACATTAATAGGATCCAAAGAGCACAATTCTCCAGGTGTCTTTTATTCAATGTTTTTTATATTCGAATTTGCCTCTCGAAGAAATTCTAGTAAATAATCCCAAGCATACTCAGCACAGCTCAGGGTAAGGAACTAATTTCGTAGCGCGCCCTGCATCACAAAATGCAATGCAGGGCGCGTTACAAAATTTGTTTTATTAATTAAATTGTTTACTTACCTGCAATTATCCATATTCCGGTTTTTAGCACTCCCACCCTGCCCCTCCCCCTCCCCGCCTTTCTGCCCCACCGTAACTCCCTCCACGGGCCGCAGCTGCACTCTTCCTTTTAATCCTCTTTGTAAAGGAGGCAATTTACCTGTTTTAGGCTCCATACAAACAATAGCCTGAAACGGTAGCACACACTGAATAAGAATAGACTCATGGGTATTAAGATCTGTCACTTGTGGAGGAATAGCAACTAACTCTAAAATTTTATGCACAGCTCTAGCAGGCATTCTATTCTCATCTAACTTGTTATAACAATATTTACAAATACGCTGATCAGAACCCAAAACAATTCTCTACCAACAAATAAGTTGCAAATTACTTCCACTTATCATTATTTTCTTTTTCACTTTTTAAATACAGATCAACACTCCTAGTCTGATTTTTGTTGTGAGTTCGGCCCCAAAAAATACAAGAAAAACTTGGCCTTTCACCTGAAATCACCTTAAACTTTGTAATTTAATTTTCAAATATTTTTGTACAACTATGTTCAACATTCTCCCCAACATTTTCTTCTATTAATGTTTGAGTTTCTTCACTCTCTTCTTCAGGACCAAAGTAACAAAACTCAATATCATCACAAACCTTTTTCACATCTGATACTGAGCCTGGCAAAAGAGCACTGTTATTTAACTTTAGTGCTGGACTTTTTGCATAATACAATCTTCTCACTAACTTCCGCATTTGAGTATGATGTACTGCCAACATCCTGAAATGGTGAAAAACACTTTGACATACTTTCCTTGAAAGACGAGCCAGAGAATGACCTTGCAAACCAGTATATTTTCTTACTCTGCAAGGGTCTAGTCCTTGCAACAGCTTAATCTTTTGTTTAACACTTTTTTTACGATAAGCTAGTAAGAAATTGGGTAATCTATCAATAGATTCTTGTAGTACACTACAAATACTACTACAATCCCAAGTGTACACTGGGGCTTTAGGATGTCTGCCTAGAACTTCATCAACTATCACTTCTTCTGCATTTCTAGGAACCATTTGCTCTTTCTTAATTGGAAAACCATCTCTAACCTCATAAGCTCGACCACTGGTGCCAACTGCATGCAACAAATTATTGCTCTGTAAATAACTCTCTTCATTAAAAAAAGGCTCAGAACTTGAACTGTCTTTCCATTGTCCTCAAAAAAAATCATAAAAATTAGTTTTGTTAATTACTCTTTTCCTCTTACTGTTGGCCTTCATTAAATGTATTGGTTTATCTAATCATCTAATTCTCTTCAATACTAAAATGAAGAGTTTTCTCTTTACTTCAAAAGCCTTTTCAACAATGGATTCAATATACTTCTTTTTATAAAAATGTGTTCTATTTCTATATTTTTTGTGTCTTTCAGTTAGTTATTCACAACTCTGTTGTAAAATAATTTTTGGCGGATTTCTTTATATTGATTTTCTCTTCTTTTGCTATAAGTTGTATCCTTTGTTGTTACATGGCCTTTTTTGCCTTTCCTATTCTTTGCACTTTTTCTTGTGCTTGGAACAATTTCACTGCTTTGCACATTTGTATTTTTTTTTTGTCTAGTAATCTTTTTTATAAAGTCTTTTGAAGTCTTACCAGAAATTGTTCTCTTTTTCGCCACATTATGTTGGTCTTCCAAGAGTTGTGGTTCAGTTTTTTTCAAATAAGTATCCTTTTTCTGACTTTTTATTCGTCTTTCTTTCTGCGGCATGATAACTTTATTTTAACGATGATAAACAGTATCTGTAAAAAATAAACATATATAAGTATTTATTAAAAACTTTAAAAAAGTATAAATTTTTTTACTATACAAACACATTTAATATAAATTCTAACTAATAAATTGTAGGCCTGAAGCACAACTGTGAAAGTTGTAAGAGCAGTACATACATAGTGCATACCAGTTTGAAGCACTCCATAACACTAAAACCTGAAGCACTCTATGAGTACATGCATATTTTTTAAATGATCACAATACTATAAGGAAAGACACTGAATGAATTCATAATTGGTTCACTTTTACTTTAGTAAATAGATTACTACATGGTTCATAAACAGTCACTATGGTTTTGCAACACTACAGATTTAGAATTTAGAGTAGTGCAGTGCTGTTTGTCTAGTGTAAGGACTCGTGCTGGGGTAGTGTTCTAGAGTAGCACCGTGATATTTGGGTAGTGTAGGAGGTCATGCTGGGGTAATGTTTTAGAATTTAGGGTACTACACTGGTGATTGCGTAGTATAGGTGATCGTACTGGGGGTAGATTGAGGGTTTAGGGTAGTGCAGTGATCTTTGTGTAGTGTAGGGGGGTCCTGCTGGAGTAGTGTTCTAGGATAGTGCAGTTGTGATTGGGTAGTGTAGGAGGTCATGCTGAGATTGATTTAATGTTTAGAGTAGTGAATGGTGTTTGGGTAGTGTAGGGGGTCCTGCTGGGACAGTGTTCTAGGAGAGTGCAGTGGTGTTTATATAGTGTACAGGGTCAAGCTAGGGATAGTATTTTAGGATTTAAGATAGTGCAGGGGTGTTTGTATACTGTAGGTGGTCATGCCGAGTAGTGCAATGATGTTAGACTAGTGTAGAAGATCGTGCTGAGGTACTGTTCTAGGGTAGAGCAGTGGTGTTTATGTAGTGTATGGGGTCATATTAGGGATAGTGTTTTAGAGTTTAAGATACTATAGTGGTGTTTGTGTAGTGTATGGAGTTGTACTGCAGTAGTGTTTTACGTTAGTACAGTAGTGTTTCGGTAGTGTACGGGGTCATACTGGAGTAGTGTTCTACGATAGTGCAGTCATGATTGGGTAGTCTAGGAGGTGGTGGTGAGATAGATTTAATGTTTAGGGTAATGCAATGGTATTTGAGTAGTGTCCAGGGTCGTGCTCCGTAGTGTTTTATTATTCAGGATAGTACAGCTGTGTTTATACAGTGTAGGGGGTCATACTAGGGGTAGATTTAGAGTTTAGAGTACTGCACTGGTCTTTCTGTAGTATAGAGGGTCGTGTTGTGGTAGTGTTTTAGGGTAGTGCAGTGCTGTTTCGGTAGTGTATGGGGACATGCTGGTGTAAATGTAAGGTTTAGGGTAGTGCAATGGTGTTTGGGTACTGCAGTGGGTCGTGCTGTTATAGTGTTTTAGAGTTTAGGTTAGTGCATTGGTAAATGGGTAGTGTAGGGGTTCCTGCTGAGGTAGTGTTTTACGGTAATGCAGTGGTGTTTATGTAGTGTACAGGGTCATGGTAGGGATAGCGTTTCAGGCTTTCAGGTAGTGCAGTGGTGTTTGTGTAGTGTAGGGGTATTGGTAGGGTAGTGTTCTAGGAAATAAAGTGTTGTTTGGGTAATATAGGAGGTTCTGCTAGGATAGATTTTAGGTTAAGAGTAGTAAAATGGTGAATAGGTAGTATAGGTATTTATGCTGGAGGTACACTAAGGGTTTACAGTAGTGCAATAGTGTTTGGGTAGTGTAGGAAATCATACTAGTGGAAGTGTCACTGCAAGACTACATGTACTTATTTCTCTACAAAAACCTCAAGCATACATTCTATATATTTCAGAACTGCATTTTACTATTAATACTAAACTCATTTTGGAAACACATAACCAACGACTATTTTCTAATTCTACGAAAATGTAAGAACACAATACTTTTTTAACCAATTACATGCCGGGAAAGACATGAACTATCAAAATACTTCTGTTACAGTGATTCCTAAGTGCACAAACTCATTGTGTGATTCTAAACAAATAACAATATTTCTTATAAATACAGTAGTAAGATACTATAGTGGTGTTTGGGTGGTGTAAAGGTTCCTGCTGTGATAGATTTTAGCTTTAGAGTAGTGAAATAGTGATTAGGTAGTATAATGAGTCATACTGGGGTAGTGTTCTAGCATAGTACAGTGGTGTTTATATACCATAGGAGATCATGCTAGGAATAGCATTTTAGGCTTTAAGGTAGTGCAGTACTGTTTGTGTAGTGTACAGGATCGTGGTAGGGTAGTGTTCTAGAAAATAAACTGGTGTTTGGGTAGTGTAGGAGGTTGTGCTAGGGTAGATATAAGGCTTAGGGTAATAAAGCGCTGAAAAGGTAGTGTAAGTAGTCATGCTGGAGGTAGATTAAGAGTTTACAGTACTGCAGTGGTGTTTTGGTAGTGTGGGGAATTCATACTGTGGGTAGTGTCACTGCAAGACTACATGTACTTATTTGTCTGCAAAAACATCAAGCATGCATTCCATATATTTCAGAACTGCATTTTACTATTAACACTAATCTCATTTTCGAAACTAATAACCAATGACTATTTTCTAATTCTACCAAAATGTGAGAAGAAAATAAGTTTTTAACAAATTTCATGTCAGGATTCAGGAAAAACATGAACTACCAAAATACTTCTCTAAGACTGAATCCTAAATACACAGACTCACTGTGTGACTATAGACAAATAACAATATTCCTTATCCTGTTGTGATAGATTTCAGCTTTAGAGTACTGAAATGGTGATTAGGTATTATAAGGTAGTTTTCTAGCATAGTACAGTGGTGTTTATTTACCATAAGAGATCATGCTAGGGATAGCGCTTCAGGCTTTAAGATAATGCTGTGGTGTTTGTATAATATAGGAGGTTATGGTACGGGAATGTTCTAGGAAATAAACTGGTGTTTGGCTAGTGTAGGGGTTCTGCTGGTGTAGATTTAAAGTTTAGGGTAGTAAAGTGGTGAATAAGTAGTGTAGGTGGTCAATCTGGAGGTAGATTAAGGGTTTACAATAGTGTAGTGGTGTTTGGGTGGTGAAAGTGTCAGTGCAAGACTACATGTACTTATCTGTCGGCAAAAACATCAACAATACATTATACATATTTCAGAACTGCATTTTACTATACTAAATTTGGAAACACATAACCAATGACTATTTTCTAATTGTACCAAAATGTGAGAACACGATACGTTTTTAACTAATAACATATCAGAAAACACATGAAGGGGCATATTATCAAGCAGGGCGTTAGAATTATCGCCGTTTTAGCGGCAGAAAACTGCTTCAAAAGCGTCGATAATGGACTTCATAATATGCTATAAAAAATTCCAATAGAAGCCCATGTTCACACTAGAACATGGGCTTCTATTGGAAATTCACAAGTCCATATTATCAAGCCCATTATCTCCGCTTTAGCTGCAGTTTTCTGCCACTAAAACGACAATAAGTTTTAACGTCCTGCTTGATAATATGCGCCGAAGTACCAAAATGCTTCTCTCAGAGTGATTCCTAAATGCACAGAAGACACACTGTGGGGCATATTTTCAAGAATGGCGATAACATTATGGCCGCTTTAGCGACAGGAAACTGCCGCTAAAGCGGCGATAATCGGATTGATAATATGCCATTGTGAATTCCCATAGTAGCCCAGGTTAACACCAGAACCTGGTCTGCTATAGGAATTCACAAGAGAATATTATCAATCCCATTATTGCCGCTTTAGCGGCAGTTTCCTGCCGCTAAAGCAATGATAATTTTATCGCTGTTCTTGATAATATACCCCTGTGTGATTCTAGACAAACAACACTATCCCTTCTATTTGACCAAAACACATTTTGTAGTCTAGAATGAGTACTACATTTTATTGTACAAACTTCACTCATTTTTGCAAATAAATAAAAAATAAATGGTTTCTAACTCTACCAAAACAAGAGAACAGCATAGTTATCAGTGTGCAAACACATAAAATATACAAATGCTTATCTAAGAATGCTTTCTAAATGCACACATACTCACAATAAACCTCTAGAGAAAAAAAAATATTCCCTTCACTTTAGCAGAACAAACACATTACTCTGATTAAAACCAAAATGCACCACATACATTCCCTCACAAATTAATAACTCTACCTCGTAGGAAGCGGCCGCTCCCCTTGCATCCTGCCCGACTGCCATAGCGCTTTGCAGAGACTGGTATCGTAGCGCTATACGCCTGCCTGCCAGCGCTCAGACTCACTTTTCTTACTCAGCGTTGCGCCGGTGCCACTGCCCTCAGCATCTCTCCTCCCTGCGCCCCAACCTCGCCCAGGCTGAATTTCGATCCCCCCACCATTTTGCTTGTTGTGCCTAACCAGGTATAAATAAATATACTGGACTAGATTTAATGTTTTTGTTTATTTAGTCCCCAATATAGTAATTCATTGAGGTAGGAGGCAATTTTTTGTGTATCTACATTATAGGGTCCAGCCCCCCCTCAGTCCCGCTAAGGACCTATCTCCTTTCAGGTGCTACTAAGAGCGGATACCAGATCCGCGAGAGATTCAGGGACATAACGTTTACTTGAGAAGTGGAAGGATCCTAGATCCTTCAAATATTATGGCAGAGAAGGACACACTCTCGTTCAGTGAGAGTCATATTCAGTCTCTCATAGCCTCTTCACCGTTTGGCTCTATCTCTTTAAGTACCACTGCAAAGCAACAGAACGAGCCTGAAAAACTAACTAGACTTTGTAAAAAACACGTTAGAACAGAACTCCACGGGTATTTCTTACTAAAACATTTACAGGGTGGAACCATCCCCTGGGGTCTCCAGGTCAAGAACACGCCTGTTATTTTTGTTGACGACACTGAATACAAGAAAGGATTCAGTTACATTAATACTAAGTGCAGCCGAGACCTTTTGGTCCACACTATCGAGACGGCACAAAAACTATGCAAAAAGGAATTGGAGGAAATTGAGGAGTTGACTAAAGCAATAGCAGATAACCCAGCGGTCACTGACGCAAAGACTCTTCTTGACAAAATCCAAAAAGATATACAGGTCTTTAAGGATATTACTATAAACAACAAAAGTTTGAAATACGAGAAGGATAGTAAATCCTTCAAAATTGAGCAAGTGTATCCCTTTTTAAAAGAGGATTACTACACCCAAGCCGAGTCACGCAGGGCGCTCTACGACTATCAAGGCAGATCCAGAAATCGTTTCTCCACCTTTTCTGAAACTTCATCATCAGATTCATCAGATCCAGATTCAAGAAGTAATAATCCACGTAAACAGGTCTCTTTTTTAGAGAAGGGCCAGCAAGGAAGAACCAAGCCCAAAGCCCCCTGGCAAATGCGAACACGCAAACGGTTCTACCAATCATAAGTAAGCCTGACGTGGTAATCAATCTATCCGACCGGATATTAACAAAACAAGAAGAATCCTTATTGAATTTAGGTTTGAAATTTGTCCCCTGCAAACGCACTGATTACACAAAATTGAAAATAGAAACTTTAGAGTTTTGCACGAAATTAAGGCTTAAAGCCTTTTTCCACAATCAGCCAAGCTCCCAGAATATGGAGACAACGGGATTGAGAAACAAGTCCAAGTTTGTCCCACATCAAAATATTCCGAAGCAAATACAAGCTTTTGAGCAAATTATGCTCTCTTCTATTACCAAAATGGAAAAAACTAAAAAGCATGTGCCTTCAAACATTAGCAAGGGTGAACTACAAGCGTTACAGAGCTTGAAAGAGGACCCCACCCTTGTCATAAAACAGGCTGACAAGGGTGGTGCGGTCGTGATCTGGCCACGCGACAAATATGTTGCTGAGGGACTTAAACAGGTCAACAACGCCACATGGTACCGAGCCCTTAATGAGGATCCAACAAAACATATCCAGGGATTGATTGCCGAGGTGCTAACACAAGGAAAAGAAGAAGGCTTTTTGGGTAGTAAAGAATTTGAATTTTTGAATAAGAAATTTCCACGTATTCCAGTCCTTTATTTATTACCCAAAATACACAAAAACCTAGCCGAACCACCAGGGCGCCCGATTGTGTCGGGCTGTGACTCGTGCTTGGAACCAATATCCAAGTACGTGGATTTCTTTTTAAAACCCTTTTTGACGGAGGTCAAATCGTATCTTAGAGATACAACAGATTTTTTAACAAAGGTGGAAGGAACCAGTTTTGATCCTTCTAAACATATCATGGCAACTATGGACGTTACATCCTTGTACACACAAATTCCTCAAGAAGAAGCATTAGAGGTTATGGAGGTGTACTTAGACAAAAGGGAAAAGCCACATAGGGTGCCGACGGAATTTATTCTCAAATTGGCAGCAATAGCTTTACAGAAGAACTATTTTACATTTAATGACCGGTTCTATATGCAGATTAAAGGGACTGCCATGGGGTGTCCTTATGCTCCGGAGATGGCAGTCCTGTATATGGCACAATACGAGACCCTGTTTGTAGAGACCAACAACCCATATAAGGCAAATATCCTACAATGGTGGCGTTACATAGATGACGTCTGGCTCCTGTGGCAGGGGAGTCAGACTGATCTTCTAGCATTCCATGATTGGATCAATAATAGACATATTGATATCAAATTCTCTATTGAGACGAGTACGAAGAAAATGACGTTTCTGGATGTGGAGGTCACTTGCGAGGACGGTAAATTAAAAACATCTTTGTACAAGAAACCAACTGATAAGAATACCATTCTCCACCATAAAAGCTACCACCCCAGAAGTCTAAAGGCTAATTTGCCCTATGGGCAATTGCTACGCATCCGGAGAAATTGCTCCGAGATAGGCGATTACGACCAACATGCACAGACATTCTGCAATGAAATGATCCATAGAGGATATCCCCGCAAGCTTTTGAAACATTCTTACAAAAGGGCTAGATTTACTCCTCGGGATACATTATTACAAATCAAGGAGAAGAAAGAATTGGATAGATTGGTTTGCGTCACGACCTTTGGGCCTGACACACATAAGCTGAGACAGGCAGTGCTTAAAAACTGGCACCTGCTAGAAGACCTAGAATGTCCCTTCCCGCGTCCCATTTTTGCATACAAAAAAACCCAGAGTGTGGGACAACAAATCGTGAGAGCAGACCTCCCTAAGCCCCAACCGAAACAAGATTTACGTGCACTATGGGATATGAAACCATTAGAAGGGCATCACCGGTGCGGAAATTGTGTTTCTTGCGCTAGTACGATCGAAGGCTCCGAGTTCCAACACCAAGGCGTTAAATGGAAACATCCTGGTTTTTCAAATTGCAAAACTAAAAACGTAATTTACGCTATCATCTGCCCATGCTCCAAGATGTACATAGGCAAAACAAACCAGCAGGCCAATCTCCGAATAGGACAACATAGATCGAGGATCAAAAAGAAAATCCTTACAGCCCCGGTGGTCGAACATTTCATTGAGATGTCCCACAATGAGAATGATTTCAGGTGGACTATCCTACACACAATGAGTCACATAAAGCGCCCTGCGGATATTGACAAGATGCTACTCGAGAAGGAAGCATACCTCATTTTGAAATTTAACTGTGTAATGTCTGGCTTGAATAACATGTCAGAATTGTCAAGAATCTGAGACTTTGTGCCACACCGCCTAGTTGTCACTATATAGACGATTAACCATCTTTGCAACTAAGGAACATTATTCCTCTGATTGAGGGTTAATTCCCTTTATGCATGGCTGTAGTGAAAAAAGCCTCAACTGCGCCAAGTTTTAATGTGGGTACCAAGAAAACGAGAGCTCTATGCTTTGTTTACAATTCACCACACTCAAAATCCCAGAATGCACCTACCAATAGCGGTTTCCTCTTTAATTCGAAAAATGGCTGCCGCTGTCACAAACGAACAGCATCTGAATGAGGAGCACCGTTTGTATGCAGCAAGCAGCCCACCCGTAAAGGTATGTAGTACAGACGGCCGCATGCACTGCTGACGGGTGTAAGTTCATCGTGCCAGTTGCGCTTTAATTTAAACACGCGTCCTTCTCTTTACAGAGAAGAACGGACGAGCGATCTGAACACGCGTAGATAGAAAAAGAAAGACGTTTCCGAACTTCCACAGCCCCGGCTGGGGCCGTGGCTTGGTGGCGTGAGGCGGCACTCGGTCTGGCTAAATGGCAGGTACGAGGATGACCGTTTCCAGGGTTTGAAAGAAGTTGCATGATATTGTTGTAAAATCCTTTTTAAGAACTATACACTGATGTGTGCATTACTCATACAGATATACGATAGAGCAAGCGACAGGAAGACAACGCTTTCCCACACTGGTGCATACTTCAGGTACGATATATACATTTCTGTATACAAGTCTCCCAAGTTTAATCTAAGCAATACAGGCCATAACAAATAGGTCATGTTTTTTCTAATAGGACCAAAGGCAAGAAAAGATATTCCTCCGTTCCTCCGCCCCTCCTCATTTTGCAAGATTATTTAGAATAAGGTATGAATTCCTTGATTCGTTTCTTATAGGTTTTGCAATGCCCATGATTATGCATTGTAAAAAATGAACAATGTTTTTGTTCACCCCCAGATCATCTTTGTGTAACATATCCCCTGTTGATACCTGGCATAAGGACTGAGTCCACGAATAGAAACCTACACAGGTCAACCACTTAGAAGCATTCAGGTACATTTACTACCCTTCATCCAAACGGTGTGAACTTTGCGAAGAGGCCATTAGGTTGTATTAAAACGCAGTTTTTTACATCCCAATAGAGAATTAACAGAGCCCTGATGAGAGTTTGGACATCTGTGGTCTGAACTCGAAACGCGTCTGCAAATCCAGCAAGAGCTAATGACAACATTTAGTGTGTTCCAAAAAGTATTGCCACATGCCCTTTTGCTCTTATAACTGAATTGGCCTTTTTTCACGAAAACAATTTTGTTTTGACTATGAAATGGTTTAACATATTGCGAAACTGTGACACTGCGATGTGTATTGTTTGTTGGATGTAACACTTGATGTTTTTATTTTGTATATTTTGGAAGTGTGTCTCGTCAATTGTTTAGAAATTGTTGTAAAATTTTGTAATTTTTTGTGAATTTGTGTATTGTGTATTCCTTCTTTGCTATTCAAAAACTTTTTAAATAGTTTCTAAAAAAAAGGTATAAATAAATATACTGGACTAGATTTAATGTTTTTGTTTATTTAGTCCCCAATATAGTAATTCATTGAGGTAGGAGGCAATTTTTTGTGTATCTACATTATAGGGTCCAGCCCCACCTCAGTCCCGCTAAGGACCTATCTCCTTTCAGGTGCTAACCAGCACCTACAGCCCACCTCCCGCCTCCCAGCTGCCCCTCCCCCGCTCCTCCCCCTCCACTATCCATTTATGACTGATGTCCCAACGCGCAGCGTCCACGCGCTACGGCCGCTCCGAAGGTGCGCCAAAGGTAAGCCCGTCTACGCCCGTCCGTGCCTGGACCGCGCCCAGCGCCATACCCCCTGGTCCCCGCTTCGCCCACCCCCCGCATCACTTACGACGCCTCCACCCTCCTAGCACTTAACCCCGGCCGACTACCTAACTGCGCCCTGGCCACCCCAGAACACACCCATGGACCCTTCGCCTGCCACTCCTGCAAGTACGACTCCTTCGAGACCCACACCAAATCCACAAACACCAAACAGAAATCCGACACCAACCACCTTAAATGCATCCTCCTCAACACCCGCTCGGTTCACAAACACGCCATCGACCTTTGGAACCTACTCGACACCTTTTCCCCGGACGTCGCCTTCCTAACAGAAACCTGGATGAATGCCTCATCAGCTCCAGACATCACCATAGCCATCCCGGACGGCTACAGGATCATCCGTAAGGACCGCACCAAGCAAACAGGAGGAGGCATCGCCATCGTCCATAAGAACACCATCCGCGTCTCAACCAGCTCAGAAGACAACCTCGCTATCGCCGAACACCTCCACTTCCAGATCCACACCGACCCCAAGACCACACTCAGAGGCACCCTCCTCTACAGACCCCCAGGACCCCGTACACAATTCAGTGAAGACATCACTGACTTCATCACCCCACACGCCCTCCCCTCAGAAGAATACATTCTACTGGGAGACCTCAATTTCCATCTGGAAAAGAGCAACGACAGGAACACTACCACCCTCCTGGACAATCTCGCCAATCTGGGACTCAAACAACTTGTTAACACACCCACCCACTACGCAGGACACACACTCGACCCCATCTTCACCTCCAGCAAACATATCTCCTTCACTCACTCCACAACCCTCCACTGGACGGACCACAGTTGCATCCACTTCATTTACAACAAAACCACGACTCACAACCACCCTCAACCAACTCTGCGAAGAAACTGGAACAAAATCTCAATCAACCAGATCTCTACATCACTTCTTCAAAAAACCCCTGCCTTCTCGACGAACCCTAACCAAGCCGCCATCAACCTCACACATTGGTTAACCCAAACAGCCGACAAACTAGCACCCCTGAAAAAACATCAAATCAAGCAATGAAGCAAGAACGCCCCATGGTTTAATGATGACCTCAAGAAATCCAAGAAACTCTGCCGCTCCCTTGAAAAAACTTGGAAAAAAGACCCAAACACGATCACCCAAGCCGCCTTCAAAAACGCCACCCGCAAACACCACCAACTAATCCGAACAGCCAAGAAATCAGCACTCAAAGACCGACTAGACAACAACGCCCACAACAGCAAGGAACTTTTCAACATCATCAAAGAATTCACCAACCCCACCGCCAGCTCCAACGGCATCACCCCCTCTCAAGTCATCTGCGACTCCCTCGCCTCTTTCTTCCATGACAAAGTCGCCGACATTCATAACAGCTTTGACAACCAACCCATAAACCAGTCAACCCCTCTCACCCCCGAACCTGCACCCCCTCCGAATAACCTTCTCAACTGGAACCCAATCACCTTAGAAGACACCATTCGCCTAATGAACTCCATCCACTCTGGATCCCCAACAGACCCTTGCCCCCATCACATCATCAACAAAGCAGACTCCATTATCGCACCCCATCTCCGAGACGTCATCAACTGCTCCCTCATTTCCGGCACATTCCCAGAAAAATGGAAACACGCCGAACTCAGCGCCCTACTGAAGAAACCCACAGCCGACCCCACCGAACTCAAAAATTACCGCCCCATCTCGCTCCTCCCATTCCCTGCCAAAGTCATTGAGAAAGCCGTCAACAATCAGCTTGCTGCCTTCCTCGAAACCAACAAATCACTCGACTCCTCACAGTCTGGCTTCCGAGCCAAACTCAGCACCGAGACCGCCCTCATCGCAGCAACAGATGACATCCGAACCCTACTGGACAACGGAGACCCAGTCGCCCTCATCCTCCTCGACCTCTCAGCAGCCTTTGACACAGTCTGTCATAGTACCCTAATACAACGCCTCAGCAACATCGGAATTCAAGGAAAAGCATTGGACTGGATCATCTCGTTCCTCGCTGGAAGAACTCAGAGAGTCCGACTCCCCCCTTTTAAGTCAGAGGCCACCGAAGTCATTTGCGGCGTTCCACAAGGATCTTCTCTCAGCCCTACCCTCTTCAATGTCTACATGAGCCCCCTCGCAACCATCGCACGTCAGCACAACCTCAACATCATCTCCTACGCTGATGACACTCAGCTGATCCTCTCACTCACCAAAGACCCAACCACCGCCAAAACCAACCTTCATGAAGGGATGAAAGAAGTAGCCGAGAGGATAAAGCACAGTCGTCTGAAACTGAACTCAGACAAAACGGAAGTCCTCATTTTAGGTGCATCCCCTTCCGCCTGGGACGACTCTTGGTGGCCAACGGCCCTAGGAAATGCTCCCATACCGACGGACCACGCACGAAACCTGGGCATCATCCTGGACTCCACTCTTTCAATGACCAGACAAGTTAACGCCGTCTCATCATCATGCTTCAACATCCTACGCATGCTCAAAAAAACATTTCGCTGGATCCCCACCGAAACAAGAAAAACGGTCACCCACGCACTGATTACAAGCCGTCTGGACTACGGAAACACCCTTTACGCCGGCACCACCGCAATACTGCAAAAAAAACTCCAACGCATTCAAAACGCCTCAGCCAGACTCATACGCGACATCCCCCGCACAGACCAAATCTCCGGTCACCTGAAAGACCTTCACTGGCTCCCCATCAACAAAAGGATCACGTTCCGTCTCCTCACCCACGCACACAAAGCCCTCTACGAACTCGGACCTGACTGCCTCAACACGCGCCTTTCCTTCTACACTCCCACCCACCAACTGCGTTCGTTCAACCAAGCCCTCGCCGCTGTTCCGCGCATCCACAAAGCCACCATGGGGGGAAGATGCTTCTCCTACTTAGCGGCCAAAATCTGGAATTCCCTTCCCATCAACCTCCGCCTTACCCAAAACCACCTAGCCTTCAGTAACCCCCCTCCTCAAGCGCCTTGAGACCCTCTGGGTATGTAGTGCGCTATACAAATTTCTTGACTTGACTTGACTGACCTTTCCAATTGTTTTGTAGAATAAAAAGTATGTCAGTCACACAGCAGATTTTCTTATTCAAAATCTCTGTTCTCAACACCTCTCACCAGAACCATAGAATGCGGAGTTTCCCTCTCATTTTCAACACATATGCACCTGAACATCAAATCACATTCCTTACCACATTAATACAAAACCAAACACACATTTCTATTGGTTAGACATTTCAATCCTTTCCAAACGACATACATTTGAACCCTACCCCCATTTTGCCTTCTGCCTGTTACCATAGAAACACTTCATGAAACAGTTAACTGAGCACACAGGTCAAAAGTTCAGCACACAATGTTACTAACCAAAACAGCAAGTGTGCTTGACTTCTCAATACACCAGCTTATCTTATGTAATGTTCCTTTCTATCATTTTTTGTTAGCCAATAAGAATCAGGCTTTCAAAAAACAGAAACATGCACCCTAGTTTTCAAAGTAGAATATTGTCAAACAACCAATCATTTCTCTTCTTTTTTTCTAAACTGCATCTTATCCACCATTTTAGAAAAATATTACTTTTCAAACTGGCACTTCATTTACAGAGACAATCAGAGTGTATCCAGACCTCCCTTCAACATGCTTAGAGTGTGGATTGTGGGACACAGCTATATTTTCTGGAGCCAAAAGTACGCAGAAAAGAAAGGAATGCACAAAGACCTAGGTTTACCAAACGTAGACATTAAATGGATTGGACAGAGAGGGTTAAAGTGGCAGCAATTGATGCCATTGGTGAAATCCTTTTTACATCTCCAACACCCTGACCTCATAATTGTGTACTGTGGTGGCAATGACCTAGACACTTTGACTGGGGTAGGTCTGGAAATGCTTATGAGGGGCACCTTTGGAGAATTGATGTCACTTTTCCCCCAAACTGCCTCTGTCTATTCTAACATATGCCAAAGGCAAAAATGGAACTGGTCCAATCAATTTTGTCCACAGATTGAGAAAGCTGGAAAACGTGAATAAATCTGTTTCTGCTTTTCTCCGAGACTATAGAATGGGGTCCATATACCACAACAATCTCTGTTTCAATATGGATGGCATCTATAGGAGAGATGCTGTACATTTTACAGATGAAGGGAACAGAGTCTTCCTCTTGAACTTTAGACTCTGCATCAGTACTTACTTGTAGGTACGAAAATCTCTCAATAAACACAAGGGCTCTTTTTAGATCCACCCAAGATCTAAACACATAAGCTTGATGTATATCTCAAAAATACATGCTTCTTTTTTTTCGGTGGTGAAATGCGCGGATCCTACGCGCATCCCGTGACTTTTTTTAAAAAGAAAAATACTATCTTAGGAGGAGGCCCAGGGGGTCAGGGTGTGCCCCTTTTTCATATTTTGCACGCATATATTACTGACTTCCTCTGCCTCGCTTCTACCGAGGCACAAAATGGCTGCCAACAGTTCCTGATTTTTAACGTTTACAACCGCTTGACAGCCAATTAGAATTCAACGCGTCATCGGGACGGTGCGCTTATCCTAGAGGCCAATCCTCGCACAATCCGCGGATCCTCCGCGCCCATAGATATATAAATGACTTTACCCGTAATTTTCAAAGAAACTACTGAACAGATTGACACCAGATAAGTGAAAGGCACATGTCGGAACTGAGGATTACCTCTCTGCCAAATTTGGTATAATTCCGCTCAGTCGTGCGAGCTGTAGCCGTGGCTAAAGGTATATGGGAAATTGCATGAGGAAAACATGTTTTGGGACCCCCTTTTTTCTCGCCCCCCGCTTCACCTATCACCCCCCAAACTTTCAGGGAAGGAGCAGAACTGAGATGGCCAAAAGTTTGGAAAATTTCAAGAAGATTCATCAATCAACGCCAAAGTTATTCCAAATAGAATGTTGCAAATTTCCTATGGATAGTAGGTCCTAACTGCCAGTAGGTAATATATATATTACCTACTGCTGGTCGCCAGTAGGTAGTTATAGTTAGGACCAAGTTGATTGATTGCTCATAACTTTGGCGTTGTTTGATAAATGTTTACGACATTTTCGAAAAAAACAAACCCATATCAGCTCCTATCTTGAATGTTTGGGGGTGATTCGTCAAGGGGAGCTGAGAAAAAAGGGGGTGCCAAAACGTGTTTACTCCATGCAATTTCCATAGGAAACTTTAGACAAGGCTACAGGTCAAACTGCTGAACAGAAGTATGCCAAATTTGGCAGGGAGAAAGGACTTGGTCCAGATAGCACTCTTTTGTTTAAATGTTGTAAATCCATTCAGTAGTTTTTGAGAAATATCAAAATTTACAGATATCGATATTTGAGAATTCTGACATCTGACTGGCTGAGGCGTTACGAGCACAAGCTTGCGGCTCATTGGCTGTGAACAGTTGAAACTAGGAAGTGTTGTCAGCCATTTTGTGACTCAGTTGAAAGGAGATGGGGAAAAAAGAGAAAAATTCTATAAGAGGGTATAGTAGGATCACGTCCGCAGAACAACAGTGCGCGGTAATGCGGCAAGGTTGCGTTGTCTCTGGAAATCCCATCGGGAAAACAATACGCCGTATTGCGGCAAGCAGTGTGTAGGGTGCACACACAAGTAGTGTGAATTTTGCGCAGGCCGTGGAAATCCCATCCACAAAACAATGATGCGTGGTATTGCAGCAATGTTCAGTAGGCTTGTGAAAATCATATCGGGAAAACAACAATGTGCCGTATTGCGGTCTTCCTTTAATAATGCTCAGTAATGTTTACTTAAAATGCGGTGTTCACATTTATCACGGATAGTGTCACTTTGTTAGAGGAAATTTAATATTATGTGGGAGGGCGTGTTCTGTCCCTGTGCGTGGATAAAAATTAACGTTTAATTGGCTGAGGTGTTCCAACAACGAGCTTAATGTTCATTGACTTCAAACCATTGAAAGTAGAAGTGTTGCTAGCCATCCCTCCCCCTCTGTGAAGTAGCAAGGACATCTGATTGGCTCACATGTTCCAAGCAGGACCCTCCAGAGCTTAATGTTCATTGGCTGCGAACCATTGAAAGTAGAAGTGTTGCCAGCCATTCCCTTCCTCTCTGCGGAGTAGCAGGGACATCTGATTGGCTGACATGTTCCAAGCAGGACCCTCCAGAGCGTAATGTTCATTGGCTGTGAAGCATTTAAAGTAGAAGTGTTGGCAGCCATTCCCTCCCCCTCTGCGGAACACCATGGACATTTTATTGGCTAAAGGGTTCCGATTACAAGTTTGCTCCTTTTTGGCTGGGAACGGTTCACTGTTGTCAGCCATTTTGTGATACACTTTAAAGGAGTACCGGAAAAACGTATTAGAGGGGGTGTAGAAACACTATTAACTCTGTACAGTGGTCACAAGGTGGTGGACAGGGACTGCGTGGGGCCTACAAATCACGGCGGGAAAATACCAGAGTGTATTGCGGTCTTCTTTTTATTAAGTCAGCGGGTGGGATACTCCCCAGGAGCACTATTTACTTAGAAAGTGGTGTTTACTTATCTGACGGGGAGGTGTGGTTGCATTGCAAAAATGTCGGTCTAGGTTGAATCAGTTTTTATTAAGCAATCACACCCTGCCTTTGTTTGTCGACTATAGTTTGTAAAAGTGTTGCCCCACATTCTTGTTAATATAAAAGGGCATCAGTTACTTCTAGATAAAGTAGAAAAGAAGTTCTACAAGAAACACTCCCGCACTACATCACCTTAGGTCACAACAATAACAAATAAAACCAGTTAAACATAATTGACGTCATATTAAATAGCAATGTATGCCTTATCAAAATATTAAATGAAGCACTATGTATACATATTTTTTTTTAGCAACTATTTTATAAAACATTAGCAGTGTTACAAACTGTGAGGTAGTAAGTTATCAACGAAAATAACTGTAGTATATGTTGTTAATTTCTCGCACAGATAGAACTCCAACCCCGTTGAACTACCAGAAAGTCACAGTATTAAAATATACAGGGTGAGGTTATAGTATTCCACAGGAAAACAAGAATAAGGACCACAACAAAAAAATCAACATTTTTACAATTTCTATTCTGTAGAACTCTGGAAAGTTCTGTCGTAGTGCTCAGAGGTCGCTCACTGCTCCACTAAGAGATCACCTACTCCTTTAAGAACATATACAATATTAGTATAATACACACTACTAATGGTATATATATTCTATAGGGAGAAGGAGAATAGGAACCACAACAAAGAAAAAGAGAAATACCAAAATATCATTCAGAAATGTAGGGTTTATCAAAGGCATTCAGTAAGAAAGTATCGATGCAAACAATCTTTTTTTAAAGTGCAATTCCCAAAAATATTCTCACTGTAAAAATATCTGATCAAGTAAGTTATAAAGGTCAGTAAGCTGTATTTCAGATGGTTTACTTCTGGCGCCAACAAATCGCCAGCTCTTGTTGTCTGATAAAATAACACTGTACTACAATATACAGAGTGTCACTGATGCCAGACAATAGGAAATGGAAAATGAAGTCATGAACACAAAACAAGATGAATAACTAAATATTGTCCAGCGGTGAATATGTTCAAAGATTCTTTTCTCCGGGACTTCGAAATCTTTTGCGTCGCGTCAAAGGGTCATAAACTCCACTGATGTCAGTATGAATGTGAATATTACAATATACATATTTAAACTATATGATCTCAGGGGGAAACAGTGTAAGCAGAAGCTGCTGAAGTTATATATATAAATCTTTAGTCTTCGCGCCCACGGGTCACCAACACCTCTGAGGTCAAGTATACTGTCAATATTATAATATACAAAGTCACGCTATATGAGCTCAAAGGAGCGAGAAAAGGAACAGTGTTTTCTCTTTTTTGTCTGTTTCTGAATACATGCTGCTGACGTTACATTTAAATAGCAAAACCAATAACACTTTTTTCTAAATACAAATTGTTGAATCATCACAAATAGCTATGTATTATAAATATCTGCTATGCCATAATCAAACAACTTACAACTCCGTAATATGTTTTGTTGTCACAAAAGAAGAATCTGACACTAGAAAACAGAACCTGCATCACAGAATGGACACACGTAAATAACCCTCAAAAACAAAACTAATCGATCAACAGGTGTGGTTTATATACTTTTTGGTTATTGAGTAGTCTATGGAAGGAACATGCGGCTCTGCCCATTTAGATATCACATTTTACAGTTGACACGTGCTCAGTTTTTCATTGTTTAACTTGTGCACATGTTGGGAAAAGTTACAAAATGTGTAGCGGTAAAGGTTTCGATTTTGATCCTCACACATATAAGCTCCTTAATACGTACATACATTGGAGAGTGTAAAAATGGTTACCCGGCAAACCGTCTCATTTCCTTTCTCGTGAATAAAAACATCTATTAATTGCTGTAATTGTAAATAGAAGATATAAAAAAATTATCATTCAGAATAGAAGAAAAAGAAAATATGTGCTAATATTTCTCATCCATATGGTTTTAAATAAAAAAAATCCCAGTATTTGTAAAGCGTACAGCTACCTCCAGAGACGTGACCTGGCACTCTGGGGCATCGGGAAGATTAAGCAAGGTATTGCCCCCAGTGACATAGTGGTGAGCTGACGTGCCACTGGAGCTGGGAATCGAACTGTGAATGCTGTTGTTTGAAGTCAGGTATCATAGCTGCTGCGTCACACTTTTTACCCACTTAGATTTTAACTAGTGCTAATTAAATTTTAAACATTGTTAAATTATAACTTATAGCAAACTACTGTTTCAGTTAGTTTTTCACTATAAAAAGTATGCACTTTTTTTTAATTTACTTAAAAACAATATTGGTTTCAGGGACATTGTAGTTAGAAATTAGTATTTATAAAACCTTCGAAATTCACTGAAAAAAACATAGGTTTTAATGTTATAGTTAGAAATTAACATTTAAAAAACCTTAGAAATTCACTGAAAAAACCACAGGTTTCAGGCACGTTATAGTTAGTTGGACATTTCACTCATACAAAACCAGAGAAATTCCGCAGTTATAGTTAGTTGTGCTAACTACAACTCTCGTCCCTGCAATGCACTGCTGATGACATCACATATTATATCATTCATGACATGGTGAGTGACTTCACTGATGACATCACTGATGACATCTCAAATGACATACCTGATGACATCACTGATGACATCATCTACGTTAAAATCTGATGCACCTCCTCACACTCTAATATAAACTCTGATACACCCACTGTAAAATACAGACTACCATTTTCGAAACCATCGACACACCAATACCAGTTACTACCTACGCACTCACTGATTCGTAGGTCTACACACACATCCACTCATGCACCCAAACAATCACTCATTCATGCAGTCGCTCATCAATACAACACTATCATATGCACTCATATACCTATACAGACACTAACACAACACTACTCATCCAGAGTTACTCACACACCTAGTCAGTCTTGTAAAGAATCAATCACACTTCCATTTACTGACCTACCTAACTTTCAGATCAACACACTAAGGAAGCTTAAGCCCTTCCTACCCAAATGACTTCAAGGTGGCAGTGCAGGCCTTAGTTCTACCACGGTTGGACTATGGTAGTGTCTCACTATGTGGTCTTCCCAAATCCTCCACAGCTCCCCTTAGAGCCTCCACCAATGCCGTAGCGAGACTCATCACTGGATCAAAAAAAAGGGCACACATCTCCCCAGATCTGAAATCTCTAAACTGGCTGCCATTTGAAGCCAGAATCCACCTCAAAATAGCGTGCATGACGCACAAGGCCCTACATCATAGTGCACCAAGTTATCTCACACAAAAACTCACAATCTCTGGAGGATCAAGATCGACAAGAAGTGCGGAAAACTTCCTCCTGAAACCACAAATATTCAAGAAGAAAAAAACATATAATCAGTCATTTTCAGGAATGGCACCCAGGATTTGGAATGCCCTGCCACCAGAAATAAGACGTAACCCTTCCATCCCTTCCTTCAAACTGAAAGTAAAAGGCATCCTTATGGCAACATTTACATAATAATTGACATATAGTTCTACGAAGAACTACTAATCTATTGCTTATCTTTGATATGTATAATTTTATTCCACTGGTGGCGACTACTTCAAGCAATGTCTGAGTTATTCCTGTGTTCTTGACTAAGCATTCTGACTTTACTCTTACTGTCCTGCCAATTTTTTATTGTTCTGATATGCCCCTACTCCGATTGTAATTCTCCTGGTTTTCTTTTGGTTCTGCTTATTTTTATCGATCTGTTATACCTATACACATGTACTGTAAAGCGCTCTGATACCCGTAAGGGTCTTGTTCGCGCTATATAAAACTTTAAAAATAAATAAATAAATACACACACCACATCACTTTTTGAAACAGATACTAACACATACTTACTCTCTTATACAATCACTGATACAAGTACACACTCATCCATACAACCACTCACACAGTCACTGACTCTCATGTATAGTTATTTATATACTCCAACTCTCAAATACACTGACTTTCATATATGCAGTTACTCACACATGTACTACTGAGACATCCATTCACTCACCAACATACACATACACACACTCACCCACCATACAGCTGTTTCTACATGCACTCTTGAACCCACACACCCAGTGAATCAATCACTCACACATCTATGCACAGAATCACACACCTTCCACCCACACACACACAAACACTCAGGCTCCCATACAAATACTCAGGCAACCAAATAATAACCCATATAGACACTCATGTAGCTACTGACCAACCCATGAAGCAGCTAGCACAACAACAAACAAACTGATACAGACATTCACACAGTTTAGTCACTAACCCATGCATTCACTAAGACACATGTAATCACTCACTTATACAGTCAGTCATGCACCTACTATATCCTCCATCCAGACACTTATACACACACTCATTCTTCAATACACCTTGGCATATATATATATATAAAGCATATTTAAACTTTAAACAACACAGTCACTGGATGATATCATCAGTGATGTCATCAGTGATGTCATTTGATATGTCATCAGTGATGTCACTGACCATGTCATGAATGATGTAATATGTGATGTCATCAGCATTGCATTGCAGGGGCGTGGGTTATAGTTAGCTCAACTAACTATAACAGTGGAACTTCTCTGTTTTTGTACGAGTGAAATGTCCAACTAACTATAACGTGCCTGAAACCTGTAGTTTTTTCAGTGAATTTCTAAGGTTTTTTAAATGCTAATTTCTAACTATAACGTTTTTAAAACCTATGTTTTTTTCAGTGAATATATATATATATATATATATATATATACTGCATGAGAAAAAGTGCCTTCTGGGATCCAGCCCATTGTCGGGTGGCGCGCAAAGCTGGCGAATTGATTTCAAACGAAAATCCAATAAGGCGCGCACTCAGAAGATGATATGCTCGTGTAGCGTGTTTATTTCAGTTGCTACAAGCTTCGGCAGAAACACTGCCTTGATCAAGGCAGTGTTTCTGGCGAAACATGTAGCAACTAAAATAAACACGCTGCACGAGCATATCATCATCTGAGTGCGCGCCTTATCTGATTTTCATTTGTATAAAACTCTCTCTATATATATATATATATATATTCACTGAAAAAACCATAGGTTATAGACCATATATAGTTAGGAATTAGCATTTACAAAACCTTATTTTACTCACACAAAACCATTGAAATTCCATATATAGTTAGTTGTACTAACTATATATCGCGCACCCGCAATCCACTGCTGATCATGTCACATATTACATCATTCATGACATGGTCAGTGACATCACTGATGACATCACTGATGACATCTCAAATGACATCACTGATGACATCACTGATGACATCTCAAATGACATCACTGATGACATCACTGATGACTACATCCAGTGACTGTATAATTCTGTAAAGTTAAAATATGTCTTACATATTGAAGAATGAGTGGATGTATAAGTGTCTTGATGAAGGATTTAGTAGGGGCATTACTGACTGTATGAGTGACTGATTAAATGTGTCTCACTGAGTGCATGGGTTAGTGACTAAACTGTCTTAATTTGTGCATCATTATGTCTGTTGTACTGTAAACTGCTGCATGTGTTGATCAGTAGCTATATGATTAACTATATGGGTTATTGATTGGTTGCCCAAGCATTTGTATGGGAGACCGAGTGTGTGTGTGGGTGGCTGGGAGGTGTATGACTCTCTGCATAGATGTGTGAGCAGTTGATTGACTAGATGTATGGGTTCAAAAGTGCATGTGGAAACAGCTGTATGGGCGGTTGACTGTGTGCATGAGTGTATTGGTGAGTGAATGGATATCTCAGTGCTACATGTCAAAGTAAGTACATATGTAAAATACAGTACATGTGAGAGTTGACATATATAAATAACTGTGCATAAGAGCCAGTGAATGTGTGAGTGGCTGTATGGATCATTGTGAACTTGTATCCAGGATTGTATAAGTGAGTAAATATGTTTTAGTATATGTTTGAATAAGTAAGGTGTGTATAACTGTATAGTTGAGGAAATGGAGGTGTGATTGATTATTTGCATGACTGACTAAGTGTCTGAGTAACTCCATGGATGAGTGACAGTCTATGAGTGTCTGTTTACACTGAGTGTATCTAAGGTTATATTAGAGTCTGAAGAGGTTCATCGTATTATCACATGAATGATGTCATCAGTGATGTGATCAGTAATGTCAAATGAGATGTCATCAGTGATGTCATCAGTGATGTCATTTGAGATGTCATCAGTGATGTCATTTGAGATGTCATAAGTGATGTCATCAGTGATGTCATTTGAGATGTCATCAGTGATGTCATTTGAGATGTCATCAGTGATGTCACTGACCATGTCATGAATGATGTAATATGTGACATGATCAGCAGTGGATTGCGGGTGCGCGATATATAGTTAGTACAACTAACTATATATGGAATTTCAATGGTTTTGTGTGAGTAAAATAAGGTTTTGTAAATGCTAATTCCTAACTATATATGGTCTATAACCTATGGTTTTTTCAGTGAATTTTCAAGGTTTTGTAAATGCTAATTCCTAACTATATATGGTCTATAACCTATGGTTTTTTCAGTGAATTTCATTGGTTTTTTAAAAGCTAATATCTGTAGCTGTAAAATGTATTCTTCTTTAAATCCAAAAATATATTTTATATGTTTATTAATAAAAAAAAATGTTAATATTTTTTTTTGTTCGCTCCCGGTTCGCGAACCGGGAAGCTTCCCGTTAGCTCATCTTGAAGCCGCGACCCAGTCTGCGAACCGGTAAACGTTCCGTTTGCGCAACTGCCGCGTTAGAAATCAACATCGTGACGCATCACGGAAGCGCGACGTATCACGTTGTCGCGTAATGCGTCTTATGACGCGCCGCGTTAGCGCACCCGGAAGTGCTCCGGTACGCGAACTGAGACGCGAAGCGCAGCTCCCCGGAAGCGATCCGCGTCGCGTCGCGAAAGCGCGACGTATCGCGTTGCCACGTAATGCGTCTTATGACGCGCCGCGTTAGCGCACCCGGAAGTGCTCCGGAGCGCGAACCGAGGCGCGAAGCGCAGCGAACCGGAAGCGATCTGGGGCGCGTTCCGCAGCGCGTAACTTAAGCGTAAGAGGTCATGTGACTTGTTAATAAAACTTTTCATTGGTTCATTTCACTTTTGGTTTCATAATGATGTAAGGCTAGGTCAGGTGACCTAAAAATAACACTTTTCATTGGTTTAGAACTATTGTTTTTCCCAAATGATGAAAACCCCTCCTTCTTTCCTCACTCTGACTTTCATCTTTGTGAGAGGAAGACCTTTTTTGAGAGTTGAGCAATGGCTTCATTAGTTGCTTCAGCTGGTGCACCCCCACCACCACCTCCACCTCCTCATGGGAAGAGAGGACCACCTCCCCAGTTCATCACCAACACAGAGGAGGAAGAGGATGAACTAGAGGAAGAGGAGACAGAAGGACCACAGTTCTTACAAGAGGTGCCCCGGGTTTCCCATCGGAAAGCCAGTTTTATTTGGCAGTTTTTTTCACTCCCTCGAGGGCAGAAGAAAGTAAATGCTAGGTATGTCACCTGCCTCATTTGTAAAGACCGGTTATCTAGAGGCACTGATAAAAAATATAGCTTCGGTAACTATACAATGCATCGTCACATGAACAGGTGGCATCCATTGAACTACAGCCAGGCAGAGATACGTGACATGCAGGATAACCCAACAACAACTCCTGTGGCCAGGTCAACATTACATATATCGTTGACAGGAGCAGAGGCACGGGAAACCGTGCCAAACATTCAGGAGAACTTTGCTCATATCAAATTTACCTGTATGTATTGCGGTGCATTGCTGTCATGTGGTTACATGAGCATTACGTTAATCAACCTAGCTTATGTAAATCACAATTGCCCTAACCGCCCCAGACAGTAATTTTTTTTTTTGCTCCTGTTGAGCCCTTTTCAATGCCTGTTTTTTGTTGTTTCCCCTCCATCAAAAACAAAAAAAAACATAAAACTGTTCAAAAAATACAAAAAAAACAAAAAATAAAAAAAAATAAAAAAAAACATTAAAAAAAAAGTTCTTTTCAGAACTACCTCCCCTTTCAAAAAATAATTGCTAGAATGTTTAGCACTCTGGCAAGCTCTATTTCTTTTAGTTCGCTTCCCCGTTCGCTTCCCGGTTTGTGGTATATAAATAAATAATACCGGATCTAGGTTTTACTGGACATAGCAATAACAGATAGCTCAATAAATAAGAGTCAAGATTCGAGGTAGTAGGAGTTTGCAGGTTTAATACAGCATAAAGGACAGGAACAGGACAACCTGCACGGGAACAGGATGACAGCGCTGCCGGGGGCAGGATCAGAATCGGCATAACATTTAATAACAGTGCACAAATATATATACTAAAACAGTTACATTACAATGAATTACAGTAGGCGGAGCAGTGGGTGTGGTCAATAGCAGTCGCGAAAGATAAGGGTGAAAATGGGTGTAACAGGGGCGTATACATAGACATGTGATGTAAACGTAACAGAATATGTCATAAATGGGGCGGAAACATGGAGGGGGCTACCTAAGGAGCCGGGACCTCTAACCTAATGGTGCGCGTAAACTGACAATGACGTGTTACTAGGAGAAGCTGGGGGCTATGAACTCTGTGCTAGGAGCAGAGACTGAAGTCTGGAGAGTCAGGGCGACATGTACCTAAACAGTATCTAGTATCTGATGTTTAGAGAACATGTTGATAGAATCCAAAAGTTATCGGGGTAAAGGCTAACAGACTCTAAGAATGGTGCATGCATTATTCCACATGTAGTGCGTGATGAAGAATATTAAATGACCATTAAATGCAGTATTTCTCTTACATGGAGACGTAAAGGCTAGACAATGACGGAAACTATTGATGCGATTCAGTAGCTTAGGAATGCAGAGAAGGAGGGCTGGACTGATAACTAGGATCATAACATACTCTTGGCAGACTCGTAGGCAGAGCCAGGCTGAGCCGGGAACTGTGAGGCAGGAAGTAAGTGAAGGGTCGAGGATACAGGTGGGGGCTGTATCGCTCCTCAGCGAGGCTCAGGAGACAGGAGCTGAATCTGGTGTCCGGGCCCTTTTGAGGCCTAGAAACGGGGACTTTACAATGAAATAACGTGCACACTGAGAAACGTGGCAACGTAACTTTACATAGGCCTGATACTCGTAGCTTTCACGAGAACTGGAAACTGGCATACTAGTGATGGACACAACTGTAATTGCGTCTTTAATCAAACATGGGGGATACATATGCATATTTAATCATGCACACATAACATAAGATGGAGGACACGTAGGGACACAGAACATGGCAAAATTTACTTTTCCACATTCCCTCCTTGTCACTACGTTTCCATCAGGAAACATCAATATTCATGATACCATCTATCATTTCATACAGTATCATTTGCTCGTCTCGAATTTTCTTGGAACTGGATTTAGGACGGGACTTGGGACTAGGAACACAAGATGTAGCACAAATGCCGCAAATCGCAGGGCCACATTGTAAACAGAGGCAGCAACTGAATATGATCGCTACTGCAATACCCAGAAATGACAATACTTTCCATCCCCAGGCGGAAATTATATTCCAGAACCAACCGGACCATGTCCAGGTGCCTGGATCTTGGTGTAACATATGGGCAATTTTATGGAGTCTGGTAATAGCTGAATAAACAGACGGCGCGTTATTAGGTATGAAAATGCAGCAACTAGATCCGATGACTCTACAGGCCCCGCCCCTATCGGCCAGTATGACGTCAAGGACGAGACGATTCTGGAGCACGACAATTCTCATAAAGGATTGTTCTTCGGTTAAGTTACCTAGAGCAGAAGTAGTCTCAATCACTACTGCTTCAAGTGTTCTGGTTAATCTACGTATCAGTTTACTATTCACGACAGTGCCTAAGTAGGGGAAGACACCTTTATTGATATCTATGTATTGTTCTAGAGCAGTTTCAGTATAATCGACAATCGGGAGATTTCTCTTGTGTCTAGTATGTACTAGGTGGGAATTCCTATGATAGTCAGGTGGGGCTAGGAAAACTGGTGGCAGTAGGAAGGCAATGTAACATGTTCCCTCCCAATCGAGGGGCAGACGAACATATGCGGTCTGACCACAAACAAAATAAGAATGACGTGAAGCTTTGAAAATAGATTTCCCACTGTCACTATACTTGACAATAGTAGGACAATCACTATGGCCTACATGTACGGAACCATTATTTCGGACACATAATTCACCTTTGACTGGTAGTACTGACATGGCAGGTAAGTCTGGAGTAGAATCAGACTGAACATTCAGGACCATAAAATTCGAAGAATAATTACCCAAGTTATAAACTTCATTTTCTAGATCTAACCCTGTTCTGTGGGGAAGACCTTGCTTGTCTGGGAAACATGTACTGTTCAGAAAGGACATATCTGTTGAGGATGACGTTAACGTGGACCATGCTCCACACGAACCATTATGTGAAAATGGATAAGGAAAGAGTGGCAGAACTCCCTTCGGTGTCTGGAAAGGGGGGAGTCGACCACACACCCAACAATTTGTGGCATTGCTGGTCTGGTGTGAATAATGTAACATGCGGATAAAGGAGTTATTACGCATAGCAAGACGATATGAGAGTTCATGAGGAGGCAGATCACTAAACGTGTGCTCTACTGTAACATTAGCAGACTTATTTACATGAGAAACTGAAAAATACAAATAAAATGCATAACTGGTGCAGGAAATTATAATGCTGAAATATAGCAGAAAACATAAAATAATAGTGCAACTTCTAGAGTTCTCACTAACTCTCTCTCTGTGGGGGTCTATTATATACATGTCAGAAACCGGTCTAACCGTTTCACCTAGGGGAGGACTTAGACAATCAAACTGGCTGACTTATTTTACTAGACCTTAGTTTAAGCTTATACTCCTGTTGCGGAGTTTTCTCTAACAGGGAAGGGTTCGTAGCAATGTCTTTTGCGGGACAGTCCTTAAGAATAGTACTTTGGCAGTCTTTAGAATCCTCGGAAATGTTCTTTGAAACAGGTTTCAATCCAAAAAATCTTTTCACATGTGACAAATGGACCCAGCCCTTCCTGCCTTCCAGCTTGACGGCAGTACGGGTGGCCAGGAGGACCTGTCGGGGTTCCTTCCAGCGAGGCTCCAGCGGACTTGAACGATCAAAGTTCCTGACCAGAACCATGGATCCGGGAACGATTTCATGCGGTGCCACCTCGGTATTGTCTGGAAATGCGGCAGCAACCTGTGAACGACAAGAGTTGAGGGCAGACATCAAGGAAGCTAGGTAATCTGTCAGCATATTACTTGAAACATCGGTAATACTTCGAGGTCTAGGTGTACCCCACATGTTAGGGGGGCGGCCGAATACGACCTCATAGGGGGACAGACCTGATCTGGAATGTGCGACCATGCGCATATAAAACAAGGCAACTGGCAGAGCTACTAGCCAATCTACACCCTTCTCTTTACATACTTTGGCAATTCGGATTTTCAGGGTCTGATTATGTCTCTCTACGAGACCGGCTGCTTCTGGATGGCGTACACAATGGAACTTCCACTGGTACACTAACAAAAGGGAAACATGTTTCATCAACTCGGATGAGAATGGCTGGCCGTTGTCAGAATATACGACTCTAGGGAGTCCGTAGCGGGGGAAGAATTCACGAACCAACTGCTTGGCAGTGGTCGCGGCTGTGTAATCTGGTACTGGATATGCTTCTGTCCACCTGGACAAAGCGCATACAACTACGAGAACATACTTGAAACCTCGACATCGCTCCATCTGAATATAATCCATCTGGAGGACTTCAAAAGGGTGGTCAGGGGGCTGGAATCCACCTTGTTCCACCGGAACACTTTTACCTGGATTAAACTGACAACATATCATACAGGTACGGACTTTCTGCTTGGCTGCAGCTCGTAAATGCTTGTTGAACCAAATGTTCTGGATACTGTCTAACATAGCTTTTTCTCCTAAATGTGCTGGACTATGTGCGGTATTGATAATGACTTGAACCATAGAATCGGGGAGAAACCATGTGGCTTTACCCTTCGTTACCCATCCCTGATCTGTCTGGACCCCTCCTTGTTCGGACCATTTCTTGATTTCCTCGGGAGTAGCATGTAACTGGATATCTATGACATCTTGAGTGGGGTCCTTAACTGTCATACAGGTAGTCAGATCTGGAGTGTATGTCGGTGTCTTATTTACTGGAACGTCTGGTGTCTGTGCTGTAAGCTTGGCTGTGCGATCTGCTAGATCATTACCTTGAGAAATAGTGTCAGTAACTTTCGTATGTGCTTTGCATTTCATGATAGCAATGGATGTCGGTAAGTGTATGGCATCTAACAGAGCTTGAATAAGGAGACCATGCTGAATCTTGGTTCCATGAGAAGTCATGAAACCTCTCTCCTGCCAGAGCACTCCGAAGTCGTGTACGACTCCAAATGCGTAACGTGAATCTGTGTAAACATTAACTTTCAGGTTCTTGGCGTGTATGCAGGCTTGTGTCAGAGCAACTAGCTCTGCTGCTTGAGCAGACAGGGTGTCAATACGGTGTGTTTCTATAACTTCAGTGTCAGTAGTCACTGCATACGCGGCTACTAGTTCTCCTGTACTTGTTCTCATACATGAACCATCCACATAAAGTGTCAGGTCTGGATCTGGTAATGGAATATCTGTCAGATCTTGTCTTGGCTTAGTCATAATATTAACTACTTCCACACAGTCGTGTGTGGCAGGATTTGAATTTACTGACGGTAACAGTGTGGCAGGATTTAGAACGTTGCAGCGTCTGATTTCTATGTGTGGCTGGAACAGTGTCAATTCATAACCTGTTAAACGTGCAATTGTCAAGTGCTGAGTCTGTGTTCGGTTTAAAAGAACTTCCACGGAGTGTGGGACTTGTACTGTCAAGGAATGTCCTAATACTATGGAATCACTTTGTCTGATAGCTAGTGCTGTGGCTGCAACTGACTTGAGGCACGCAGGCAGAGCCTGGGCTACAGGATCTAATGTGCTCGAAAAATAAGCACAGGGCTTGTATTGTCCTGCTTGATCTTGTGTGAGAACAGATAATGCTGTACTTTCGCGTTCAGTGACAAAAAGTGTAAAAGACTTACTGTAGTTTGGTGTTGCTAGAACTGGAGCTTGGCATAGAGCCTTCTTTAACTCATTAAAACTAAATGTATGTTCAGATGTCCAAGGGAGGACAGTCGATACGGCTGCCTCCTGTGTCGTTAACTGTATCAGTGGTTTAGCTAGAAATGCATACTGAGGAATCCATTGTCTGCAGTAAGAAGTAAGGCCAATAAAAGCACGTACCTCCTTCTGGGTCTCAGGCTGAGGAAGACTCGCTATTAACTGGATACGGTCTGGTGTCAACTGCCTACCCCTCTTGGACAGTAAGTGGCCTAAATAGATCACTTGCTGGACACAGAATTGAAGCTTAGAAGGGGACACCTTGTGCCCCATCTCGGCAAGGAAATACAAGACTGTAAGGGATGCTCGCTCGCAAGCACGTTCAGAACGGGCTGTGATCAGTAGATCATCGACATACTGGAGCAGGGCAGTGTCAGTTGGCATGTGAATATTGTCTAGTTGTCTCTTAAGTGCTTGACTGTAAATACTTGGACTTTCTGTGAAACCTTGAGGAGCGCGTGTGAACATATAGCTCCTTCCATTTAAACAAAATCCGAAAAGGAACTGGCTGTCTGGATGAATGGGGACACTAAAAAATGCGTTCTTGAGGTCTATGACTGTAAAAAAATGTGGCTTCAGAATCAATGGCTGTCAATAGGGAAGAGATATCTGGGACAACTGGGTACTGGGGAATAATACATTTATTAAGCTCTCGGAGATCAATCACTAATCGATATACTGGGGGTGCATTTGGATCAGTACGTTTCATGACTGGAATGATCGGAGAATTACATACATTGGAGTCAGTTTCTACAACTACTCCTTGAGCGATGAGCTCGTCAGTAATTTTGGATAAGGCTGCTACAGCCTCAGGTGGCAATCTGTACTGCCTGATTCGTGGTAACACTACACCTGGCTTGAGAGTCACACGATGGGGTGTGATTTGCATATAACCAACATCAGTTGGACCTTGTGCCCATAGATGCTGCGGAACATTAGACAATCTCGGATCAAAATCTCGTAATACATAGTGACCCTTGAAGTCACGTAGGAACAATCGTATTCCCTCGGGGGAGCAGCATATGACTGCACCTAATTCTTTCAGTGTCTTAATGCCTAACAGATTTTCTGGACATGACTTCGTAAGTAACAGATCAGTAGTGCGGGACAATGGACCTACTTCTAGAGTAACTGGCTGAGATATCTCATTTACAATAGGCTTTCCTGAAAATCCAAGGGAAACATTTCTTGAGCCTGAGAGCGGAGCCCCTGGAACTTCGGCGTGACTGATGGTGGTCCTACTTGCCCCTGTATCAATCAAAAACTTTCTGTCTTTCCCTAATACTTGACTATGAAAATAGGGACCCTCTTGATCTACAGGTATCTCGATGAGAGGCAAGCCTACCTCCCTCTCTAGGCTGTTTCATGAATATGGCTGATACTCTGGATACTCAGACTGCGCATACTGGTACATCTGCTGTGTAACATGCTGTGTTGCAGCAATAGGCTGCGGTACTGGAACTGTCTGTTGTGCATTCTGTGGCTGAGAAGTCTGTGAAACTTGTTCTTGTCTAGGCGGACGTGGTCTTTCTTTAGTTTTACCGGTAGCTATATTGTGTTTCAGAACTGCACACTCGTTTATGAAATGACCTGGCTGTTTACAATAATTGCATGTCCCTTTAACGGGAGCTGTAGGATGACTGGCTTGATTCGGACCCCTCTTCTGACTGTCTTGAGGAATAGATTGTGCAACTAGTACTTTCATTTTCGTGTCTTTCATACGTTTTCTTTCATGATCTTGCTCTTCTCTGATTCTATTCTGGTGGTATTGGAGCATCTGTAACATCTGGGACGGGGTATTAGCTTGCCAGGTACTTTCGACTTTCAAAACTCGATTCTTAACTTGTGGACTTGAATTCTCGACTAATTTAGTAACAAAAAGATGAGGGTATGACTCGCTACTTGTCTTGAGGCACTGTTTATACTAAAACATTTCTCGAATCTAGAATAAAAATCACTAGTGTCTTCGTCTTGTTTCTGTTTACAGGCTGAGATTGCATCCCAGTCTTCCTTTTTAGTGGCTAATAATCTTGGCAAAACTTGTATTAATAGTTCTGGTAATTCTTTACATTTTTCTCCTAGACCGGTACCTGGTACTCGTATCTTATCTTCAGCTTCGAGAACTGCCCAATCGATCTTTTTCTCTCCCACCTCCCAATCTTTTTCCTTGAGTTTTTCGTATACCCCTGCGGGCAACAGGACTTTTAACATTTTAATTATATCTGGATACGTGTATTCTCCCATACGGAGCATGTCCTTTAATTCTCGGTGGAACCCTGCTGGATCTTTATCATGACAGGGAATTAATTTTTTCATCTCTAAGAGTTCCATCTTTGTAATCGGAGTGTAAACAAACACTCGTTGCATTTCACCATCTGTTGTCCTAACTGGGTGTACTTCTCGTAACGGATTCTGTCTGTCTATGTAAAACGGTTTACTTTCTGGAGGTGAGACATGAACGAAATGCGGGTTTAAAAACATACTATATTTGTGGCGCTGTTCTAGAATGACACTAATTAAATCGGTACCTAAACCTTTCCATCTATACTGGAGTAACTCGTTCAGGACATCGTGCAACGGACCTGGATCAGAATGTTGACCCTCATACAATGTAATGAGGTGCTGGATCATATACATACCCACCAGTCGCTGCTCGGCTGGGGGCAATTTCAGGAACATTTGTGCCACTATTTCGTCTGGAAAAGTGGTAGAATCAGTAATCCATCGGACTGCTGATCGGGCTAGTTCTTGTTCATGCATAGTACTTAATTCACTGTAACCGATTCGTGATTTCAGAATGTGATCGGTAGCTTGAAATACTTGTTCCAGAGAACCTTGTTCTGGTGCTGGATGATGTAAAACTGACTTGTGTTCTAGGCGCAAATGGCGATCTGGAAATCTAGATTTTCCTACATACGCTATTCTAGTGGGATTCTCGTCGTCTACCTCTTCAGTAGAGTCATTTTCTTTCTCGCTTACTTGTGCTGCTTTACGTTGTTCGTGTAACTTTAGTATTTACTTACGAATTTTCTTGTACATACTCTCTATACTACTGATAGTCTTGTGTTTACCCTCGGCTATATTATCACTCCACCTTGTCAGGATTTTCATTTCGGCCGGATCTTTAGTTGGGTAATCTTGTTCTCTTATTAGACAATTAATCAGAAACTTTAATATCATTAGCTGGATCTCAGCTTTCCTTTGAGACATGGCTTCGCCAATACTTTCTGGATCATCCCCTGTACGGATGAAACGATATATTCTGTCTAGATCTCCTTTCATATCTGGTAGGGTGTCTAAATACCCGGTCACCCGTCTTACACGGATGGAATATATTACTGTACTATCATCACCTGCAACTGGATCATAGCGGCATTCAGTGAGAGCTCGTCGGATATCTGCAACGGACTTAAATTTGGGCGTACGCTGTAACGCACATTCATGTAACTCGGCCAACGTTCTACGTTGGTGCGGTGGCGGGGTACCAGGAGGACCTCCCCCTGCGGCCCCTAAACTGGAATCGTCGACTGATACTCTTCGTACCAGCGCGGCGGGAAATCGTAATGTAGGCTGGACCGGGGGTACCATAGCAGGTACTGCAAGAGGTGCCCCGGTGTCTGGGGGAGCAGGAATTGCCTGATTTACAGGGACTGGCGGAACAGGATTTGCATATTCCGGGACTGTGTCGTCCAAATAGGACGAGATGAAAATATCAGCTGCGGTCGGTTTGTGACGTAGCTTAGTCGGAACTAGTGGTAGCGGAAAATTACTGGATGCCTCCGGGGTCGCTTTTGGCAAGCCCTCGGCAAGAAGAGGATACATACCCTTGATGAGGGCATGCCTCTGTCTGTCTGACTGTTCTGTTTTAACTCGTTCACCTATCTCGATTAGTTCCCTTTCCTGGGCTCGTTCCAAGGATTCTCTACTTAGTTCTGACTTTCTGATTTCTTTTTCGGTTCTTTTATGAGATTCTTTGCGCCATAACTCGATGGCATCTTTCTGTGACTGCCTGGCTTTCTTTTTCCATAATGCTTCTTCTACTCTCATGATGCACTCGGCATCCCACGTACCTGATACGGGCCATCTATACTTTTCCTCTAACTCTTTGGTATACTCTACCCATAAATCTAGATATAATATGGCACTTATGCCATGCTTCTGATACATAAAATGACCTGGACTGTCCCTAGGCGGGACAGGAACTGCTGCTTCTAGCAGACCTTTTCTAGTTTTTAACTGACGTAATTTCGAGAATAAGGGCATAACTGAACTGTAATCTAGACACAATACAATACACAATGAACACGATAATTACTCCACATTCATACCACGACATTAAAATACGTGCAGAACATTTAAAATAACAGTTCGAACAGAATACTACCTGGAATACTGAAAACAGAATACATGAATTTTCTCGAGAACAGGACTGACTAGACTGCTGAAACAGTACGAAACTTACCGGTCTCATAAAGAGACACGTCAGGACCCGCATCCACCGAAGTGGACACTTCGTTTTGGGTCTGTGTACCACCAACCCACGGACCAAAGTCAATTAGATTGACCCTGTCTAGATACTACCCCAGCAATGGTACTCACCGGGCAGCAAGAACGGAAGGCCTCGGACTGGACTGGACTGCTTCGACGCCGGACGGACGAACTTCGGACTTCAGTTACGGGTGGGCCTCCGGATACCTCGGACCTTGGACTCTCGGCTTGGGCTCTGGTCGGGACTCGCCGCGTTCCTCCACCGCCTCGTCTGGATGCTGGACCGCCACCTCCGTCTCCTCCGTGGGCCTGAGGGATACTTGAAGCAGAAATATCTGCACGTGCACGGTATGGTTCCGTCACGGCTGCAGAGGGTCAGGGGGCCGGCGTGGCTTCACCGGCGCGTGGGGAAAGGGCAAGTCCCTGTTCGGGCGCCATTATGTGGTATATAAATAAATAATACCGGATCTAGGTTTTACTGGACATAGCAATAACAGATAGCTCAATAAATAAGAGTCAAGATTCGAGGTAGTAGGAGTTTGCAGGTTTAATACAGCATAAAGGACAGGAACAGGACAACCTGCACGGGAACAGGATGACAGCGCTGCCGGGGGCAGGATCAGAATCGGCATAACATTTAATAACAGTGCACAAATATATATACTAAAACAGTTACATTACAATGAATTACAGTAGGCGGAGCAGTGGGTGTGGTCAATAGCAGTCGCGAAAGATAAGGGTGAAAATGGGTGTAACAGGGGCGTATACATAGACATGTGATGTAAACGTAACAGAATATGTCATAAATGGGGCGGAAACATGGAGGGGGCTACCTAAGGAGCCGGGACCTCTAACCTAATGGTGCGCGTAAACTGACAATGACGTGTTACTAGGAGAAGCTGGGGGCTATGAACTCTGTGCTAGGAGCAGAGACTGAAGTCTGGAGAGTCAGGGCGACATGTACCTAAACAGTATCTAGTATCTGATGTTTAGAGAACATGTTGATAGAATCCAAAAGTTATCGGGGTAAAGGCTAACAGACTCTAAGAATGGTGCATGCATTATTCCACATGTAGTGCGTGATGAAGAATATTAAATGACCATTAAATGCAGTATTTCTCTTACATGGAGACGTAAAGGCTAGACAATGACGGAAACTATTGATGCGATTCAGTAGCTTAGGAATGCAGAGAAGGAGGGCTGGACTGATAACTAGGATCATAACATACTCTTGGCAGACTCGTAGGCAGAGCCAGGCTGAGCCGGGCACTGTGAGGCAGGAAGTAAGTGAAGGGTCGAGGATACAGGTGGGGGCTGTATCGCTCCTCAGCGAGGCTCAGGAGACAGGAGCTGAATCTGGTGTCCGGGCCCTTTTGAGGCCTAGAAACGGGGACTTTACAATGAAATAACGTGCACACTGAGAAACGTGGCAACGTAACTTTACATAGGCCTGATACTCGTAGCTTTCACGAGAACTGGAAACTGGCATACTAGTGATGGACACAACTGTAATTGCGTCTTTAATCAAACATGGGGGATACATATGCATATTTAATCATGCACACATAACATAAGATGGAGGACACGTAGGGACACAGAACATGGCAAAATTTACTTTTCCACAGGTTCACGAACCGGGAGCGAACCAAAAAAAATTTTTTTTTTAAAAAAAAGAAGAGTAAGTATAAGGGAAGTAAACAGAGAGTAATGTTAAAAGAAAGACAGCTATAGGGAGTAAACCAGAGATACTGTTTAATAGATCTATTTACCGAAGAAAAGATGGAAGAGGGTATAATTGTGAAAAACAAAATAGATAAGGAAGTGAAAGAAAAAAAAGAGAGTAGAACAATAACAAAGAAGAGTTTCTTGGAGAATGTGAGTGAATGTTCAAAATCAGATTAAAACATGTGGAATAACAGAGAGAAAAAACAGAAAACAGAAAAGAAAAAATAACAGAAAAAGATTAATTGAAACAGCAAAGAAATGTAAATAACATAGAGCCATATCATCAACATAGGCAATAAAATTTTGCAGCTTTTATCGGCAGAAATGTGTCGCTAAAGCCGCTTTTGCGGCGGAAAACTGCCGCTAAAACCACTTTTGCAACAGTTTTCTGCCAATAAAAACAGCAATAATTTTATTGGCTGTGTTCATAATATGCCCCTTAGTGTGCTTCAACTACACAGAAAAAGCATAATGAACAAGTAGTGAAAGAGTGATCAGTCAAAGACACTAAGAGTAATAGAGACGGAGTGAGTGAACAAGAGTGAGGAACTATGAGAAGAGAGGGACTGAGAAAAGGAGTGGAAGGAGTAGAGTAAGTAGGTAATAGAGAAAGGAATGAGGGAAGTAGCAAAGGCAGGAAACTGAGGGTTAAAGAAATGAAGCTGTCGAACTACTAGTAGGTGAATGTGATAGAAATGTAACGAAAAGAGTACAAAACATTTACCTTATAATTGTCGTTAACTTACTCACTTTTTGTTTTTATACTTTCAATCTGTGAAAGAGAGAACAAACATTTGAAAAATATTAAAACATGTATTTAAAAATTATAAAAGACAAGGGAAAAGATTGAAGGACAAACAGTTTTTCAACAACTTTGACACTTACAGAAGCTTCTGCTTCTCCAGGCCCCCTACACAGTCCTAAAGATATACATTTTAAACTAACAGTATCTTGATGCAGATGAAGTGAGGCCTATCTTAAAACATGGTGCATCTTTTGCACTGCTGTTGTCTCACAAAAGTGTCGCAAGACACTAACATTTTAAATGATTGTTTCAGGATGCCAATAAGATGTGTCCTATCCAGAGGTTTGTTTGAGGTGAGGCCTACTCAGGGTTCCAAATGAAATTTCGAGTTGTTGAAGAGAACAGAGGACATAATACATGTGAAGGCCTACCAATGAAGTAAGTCATGTCCACTTCACTCTTGAACAAAGGCCAGACCTCTTCTGTGTCCGTGGACAGACCTAAACTTCATCTGCACAATGTCATTCGTAAACTTAGGAAACACAGGTGATGTAATTGAAAAATGTGGAGTTTCTTTTCCTCATTTCACAATCACATCACCTGTGTTGCCTTTGGTTAGGTATCTCATAGTGCAGATGGAGTCTAGCATATCAAAGAGTACATAGAAGTTGAGCAGTATATACAACAATTTTGACATTTACAGAAGACTTAGCTTCTTATCTTGTTGGAGATGAAATGAGGCGTGTCTTGCAACATGGTGCATCTTTTGCATCACTGCTGCATCGGTTTCATGTGGCACGGGTTTTTTACAGCATGACACATCTGCCTAGATGCATCAATTTGTAATTTTGTCGCCTCATAGCAAATCTTTTGCACCGCCGCTGCATCACAAAAGTGACGCACAGTGGCGCAAAAGAGGCATACACCTATCATAAATCTGTCCCTAACATTTGAAATGATTGATTCAGGATGACGATAAGGTGTGGCCTCTCCAGAGGTTTGTTTAAAAGGTGAGGCCTACTCAGGATTGCATATCAAATTTATGCTTGTTGAAGAATACAGAGGAGATAATACATGTGAAGGCCTACCAATGAAGTAAGTCATGTCCACTTCACTCTTGAACAAAGGCCAGACCTCTTCTGTGTCCGTGGACAGACCTAAACTTCATCTGCACAATGTCATTCGTAAACTTAGGAAACACAGGTGATGTAATTGAAAACTGTGGAGTTTCTTTTCCTCATTTCACAATCACATCACCTGTGTTGCCTAGGCTTAGGTATCTCATAGTGCAGATGTAGTGCAGCATATTAAACAGTACCCAGAAGTGCAGCACTGCATGCAACAACTTTGACACTTACAAAAGCTTCAGCTTCTGCATGCCCCCTACACAGTGCTAATTATATACATTTTAAACTGATGGTATCTTGCTGGAGATGAACTGAAACCTATCTTGCAACATGGTGCATCTTTTACACAAAAGTGACCCACAATGGAGCAAAAGAGGCGCACGGCCACCATAAATCTGACCCTAACATTTTAAATGATTGTTTCAAGATGCCAATAAGGTGTAACCTATCCACAGATTTGTTTCAGGTAAGTCCTACTCAGGGTTGCAGATGGAATTTAGGTTTGTTGAAGAATACAGAGGAGATAATACATGTGGAGGCCTACCAACAAAGTGAGTCATGTCCACTGCACTCTTGAACAAATGTCAGACCTCCTCTGTCTCCAGGAACAGGCCTAAACCTCATCTACACAATGTGATGTGTAATGTTAGGAAACACAGGTAATATAATTGAAAAACGTGCAATTTTTTTTTGCTCATTCCACAATCATATCACCTGTGTTTCCTTTGCTTAGGTATCTCATTGTGGAAATGTAGTCTATCATATGAAAGACTACGTAGAATATGAGCACTGTATGCAACAACTTTGACACTTACAGAAGCCTCTCCTTCTCCATGCCTCCTACAGAGTTCTAAATGTACATCATAAATGCAAACAGTACAGAATTAATTATACATGTTAAATGGTTTATTTTTGCTGTTCTCAGAATGTATCAAATTTCACTAAAAACAGTGACTTGAAGGTATTCATCATATAACAGCGGGGAAAAAAAACACAATCAAAATGATTGTGTTTAAAAAACCCATACAACATAACAAATCAGAATTCCGAACTCCTTAAAGTTAACTTACTTTCCATGACGTCGAAGGATGTCCTATGAACAGCTTACACTCTGTTGTGCTGTTATTACTTTCAGACCGCCACTTTCTGAAAGAAAACCTCCATCGTTTTGAAAAACATGTTACATACAATAAATGACTTCTTGCTCTCTACCACACGTTTCCACAAGGCCAAATCATGTCAGAGCCATTTATAACTCTTAGAATTCTTGTAAGCCAATCCCGTCATGTTGTATTTCCGCAACTTTCACAATTAAAATGTTGAAGATCATTTTCACAATCCTGGACTAGTAAGATCTTCCCCTTCTTGCTCAGTCATGTTCTACATTTCCTATGACACTGATACTGCTTACTATGAAGCAGACTTACACTATCTCTATGACTACCACAATTATTTAATTCTCTACATCACTTTTAATCACAAAGCAATATAAAACAGTAGACAGCATTGCAGACTTACATTCCCTCTACTCCATGTTTTGATTGGCTGCTTCAATTTGCTTATAAAAAGAAACAGTTTTTCTGAATTCATTCAAAGTGCAATTATTTCTCCATGACGTCCAGTGTTATGGTAAGAAGTTATGTCTCTGTACTACACTTATCCTCAAGGCCAAATCGTGTAGGAGCCATTAGAACTTCTTGAAATTCCTCAGAGCACATCCCGAGATTCTTTCCCTAAAATTTTGGTTTTAAAAACACCAGGTAAGAGTTTTTAAGGTCATATGGCAATTTGTTTTTGAAAATTAAAACAGAATCATTGCAGAATGACCAGCCATTTCTAGACTTTAAATAAGCTGTGTAATGTCCTGATGTTATTGAAGGACCGTCATGATATATAATTGCTGCAGTTACAAAAGTCCTTCCTGATATTGACAACTGTGAAGCCACCAAATTTTTAATTAAAGTTGTCAATTTTGTCCCATCAGGCCTACATCGTTGGAACATTAAAATAACATACTGGCCATATGTTCGTATAAATAATGTGGACATCATTTCAGATATACATTGGCTACACTCCATCTTGTGATCAGCTGCTTTTACTAGTTTATTAAAAGAGACTGATTTAGTGTCTGGCAAAGTTAAATATATAAATCTTTCTGAGTCTACACTAGTAGTACTTGATACCCTACAGTTCTCACAGTCATGCTGCCATTGATAAGAAAGCCCAAACAGGTGATCTACATCTACACCTTCAGCATGCAATACATCAAGCATATACATTAAAAACTCCTGACAATCTTGCTGAATATTTTGAGAGAATTGTGATTGGCCTGAACATCTGTCTAACAGATTTCGAATTTCAGACACACTTTCTATTTTTGTTCTATCAGTGCTACATTTCTCTAACACAGAATTTAACAAACTGCAAAATCTTTGATCAGAATTGACCACAATCTCTTCTTTTACATTTTCTAGAGAAAACAAAACATTAACCACTACATTAGCATAGCAGTTGACACCAGAACTGTTTTCAAATTGAAAACCAACAACATCTTCAACAGAATCCTTTTTGTTTCTGCTTATAATTTCAGGTTCATCGACTTTTCGTCTTTTTGCTACAACCTCCTCAGTATTGGTCACATTTCTTCGTTTCCGGCCTACCACGCGTTTCTCAAACAAAGGATATTGAGGCAAATGTGGCGCATACTCTCTTCTTAACCTATTGTATTCCTTAACACAATCTAGATCCGCACAAATGTTTGTGACATCACACTCAATCAAGTACAATCCCGATAAAGTTCTAACTCGTGACAATGCCACATATGCCATACCCTCCTTGAACACAGAACTGCCAATATTCACCAATGCACTGTCTACACTTAAACCTTGCGATTTATGGATTGTCACCGCATATGCCAAGCAAACAGGAAACTGCTTACGGCGAACATATAAGTCTTTTACAAGCAAAAATCTAGCAGAACAACGACCAATTAGCTGTACTTCCTCAATGCCATCAAATTTAATTTTTTAAAATTCAATTCCATCTCTATTTCTGTATTTTACAAAATCAACAACATTACCCATTGATCCATTTACCAGACCTCTTTCAACATGTAAATTCCTTCTTAAAATTATACGGCAGTTCAAGCACACATTCAGAGTCTTTTCAAAACCTGCAGTTTTAGATATAGTCTTCTCTAATAAATCCAATTTTGTTTTCAAATTCTCAGACAAAATAATTGTTGATCCCATATGCTCTACTCTGTCAATACCTTCCAGTTTCACAATCTCTTGCTTTTCTAAATGCAACATTTTGTTGTTGAATTTGGCACATTCTGCAAGAGTTGGCATCAAACATATTCCAGATTTCTTCTCAGTAATTTTCAGAAAAATATTCTCAGGCACAACATCTTGTTCTGGATATAAATTTGACAGTAATCGTGCATGTAAAGCTTCTTTCCCATGCTCGGTCACTTTTCCAATTCTAACATCTTGTAGAATAGTCTTGTAAACTTCATCCTTCGCCTGACGCATATTTTCATGCAGTTCAGCATAATTGAAGTTTAACCATATATTGACGTTGCCAATGCTCCCTAGGCACTTCCTGGTATCTTCATGCGTGAGCATTTTGAACACAGGTTGCCCTTTCACTGGTGTCAGCGTCAGAAGATCTCCGAAAACTATGATGTGTTTGCCACCAAATAACACATCATACTCTGTTTTGAGAACTTCTTGCATTCTCAAATGCACAAAGGCAAGCATGACATTGGAAACCATGCTTACTTCGTCAATGATAAGAAGTTTCATTTTCCTCAAGATTCTTGAAACTTCACAACAAGCATCTCCAGATAGCTTGTGATATTGTAATTTGTTGTCATGCTCCACTGGCAGCATCAGTAAACGATGTAAAGTAATCCCTTTAATGTTATGTGCTGCCAGTCCAGTTGGAGCGGTGACAACACAAGACAGCGATGACTCTGTCCTTTCCTGCAAATAACATGAAATTGCTTTAATAAGGAAACTTTTTCCAGTTCCCGCTTCTCCACTCACGTACAGTCGGACAGGCTTCAACGACGTACATGAGCACTCTTTCTTCTCATGACTTAATCCATGATCAATTTGCATGGTAACTTCGTCATATATTTTCCTCTGCTCAACGTTGAGTTGTCTTTCCAACTCTTCTAAGTTAACCGCATCCTCCTGAGCATGTGCCATGGCTCTGTCCACTTCATTCATAGCAGTGGCAGCTTCATTTTCGATAACAGGTCCTCCTAGTGGATCCTGACTCAATGAAGCAGAACTCTGACTGTCCTGAGAACTGTCTCTGGCAATCTCGGCTGCAATCGTTGCTTCCTGCTCAATTTCCGCATTCAACATTTCTACATATTTGGGAATAGCAGGACATTCTATGGTCTCCTTGGCAGCATTGAAAGAGTCTTCGTAACAGAGGAAATCTCCAAGCAGTTCCTCTTCTGCACGCCAAGGCTTGAAAAGTTGCAAAAGTGCTAAATAGAAAAACTCCTTTTTTTCAGGAGATTCGCCACTCAATTTTCGATGGTTTACCAAGTGGCATTTTCTTTGCTTGACCAGACATCCCTCACTTCCTATTACAGCATACACTCCTTTCTCAGTATCTTCTTTGATGTTCCTCTTGAATATGTAATTTTGAAGAACCTCATACAGACAAACATTCTCGAGGTGACTGCTTCGATTTGGATAATATGTATCCAACATGTTGGTCTTCAAAATGTCGGTACTGTTTGGCTCCTTTTCCGCCAAATACTCAATTTCCCGCACAGGTTTCAGAACTCGATTATGCGTTGCAGCAAGACCAAGACTCGCCCAAACGATACTCCTGGACTTGGCATAGAGACTTGCTGAAGACAACCGGTCAGAACATTCGTAAGCTCCGATTTCTCGATGCGACAACATCTTCAGACTGAAACTGTACAACTTCTTACTGAGGCTCTTTTCATGGGAAATGTCCTCCCACATATCCTTCAATTCTGTCTTCTCTTTTTTGGTGATGTAAGATGTCACATACCGAGCCACAGCCATACAGTTATCAGCCACAAACTGTATATCCATGTTAGCATTCCACATGGACAAAATCACCGGGTTGTAGTCGTTGATGTACTTGGACTCTTCGTTCCTCTTCAAATTGTATGTGTTTTTAGGTGATTTCTTCATCACATTATGTCGCAGCGAAGACATCAAACTGTTTACTCTTCCTTTAGAAATCACCGGTCGTGGAAAGCCGAAACGACATTTGGTGTACAACTTGTCCTTGTTTCGGAATTTACGACGACAGTACTTTCCACATCGATGGCTTTGGAAACGTAGAACTTTTTCTCTTAGGCTTTTCTTCTCCTTTGCGTTTGGAACAGCACACGTAGAATACTGTTGTATGAAACTCATCACTGAGTCTTCTGGATCCGTTCCAAATTTAGGTGCATCCTTGATCCACAGCAGCATATGTATATGAGAAGCACCTCTTGCTTGGTACTCCTTTCTCCAGAAGAAATCCAACACCTCTCCAAGAGGTGGATTCTTCTTATTCATGATGAAAGACATCATAGCTTCAAATCTATGATTGAAGTACCTGCATACATTGACTGGATCCAAAGAGCACAGTTCTCCGGGTGTCTTGAATTCGATGTTTTCGATGTTTCCATTTGCCTCTAGTAGAAATTCAAGTAAGTCTTCCCAGCCATACTCGGCACAGCTCAGAGTGAGGAACCATGTGGGAGTTCCTAAGTTCCTCAGCATACATTTTAAATCACCATGACGACGGTACCAGTACTCATTAGTACCACGCTGACACGCCATGAGATTAATCAGGTGAGAATCCAAAATACTGTCTTGGACATTGACTTTATCCATAAAGTCACTTGCCGAGATGTTTTGCATGTGTATACCACTTTTCAAGATGTGGTTCACTGCATATGACAGTCCAGACAGATCGCTTTCAAACAGGAGATGAAACAAATAGGGAATGCATTGTCGAAACCTAGCATCTCCTGCATACAATCGCAAAGTCCGGTATTCAGAAGCAGGAATTTGATGAGGTCGCTCATCATATCTTCCTCCCTGACCTGTTGGAAAAAGCTGTGGGAAACACCGAGCTTCCAAACTTTCCTCCCAAACACTAATGGGACTCCCTTTGGCTTGTTTCATTTGAAACAACTCAATAGCATTCCCCATGACTTCCTTGGAATGCAAAGGATGAACACTATAATGTTCATATATTTCTTCACTAGTACAGGGTTCTACTTTCTCAATTTGACCAGCACACAAATCGCTATCCTCTTCCTCACTTACTTCCTCTTCTGCAACATATACATTCTTATAGTATTTATTATTTTTTTTCAAATACAATGTTGCCTTTTTAACTTTCCTAACATCCACTAAATCTTGCCATATTTTCTTATTCTTTGTCGGAACCCCATTAACTAAGATAACCAGAGGTTCCTCTTCCACTTTTTCTACTCCAATTGTGTTAATGTTTTTCTTCAAATCTAGAGGCAAATAAACAACTCTTCCCTTTAATCCTCTCTGTAAATCTGATGGAGGCAATTTCCCTGTCTTTGGCTCCATTCTTACAATAGCCTGAAAGGGATGGATACTTTGAATCAAAATAGATTCATAAGTATTTAAATCCTTCAATTCAGAAGGAATCTCAACCAATTCCAGATTATTATGAACTGCTCTAGCAGGCATCTGGTTTTGATTTAATTTGTTACAACAATAAGTACACACACGTTGATCCAATCCCAAATCAAAACAATTTTCTACCATCAAGTATGTTGTGAAATCCTTCCATTCACTATTATTTTCCCTTTCACTTTTTGCATATAAATCCACTAACTTAGTCTGATTCTTATAATAAGTGCGTCGACAACACACACAAGTGAAATTTGGCCTCTCACTTGATTTCACCTCAAACGTCGCAATTTTCCTCTGGAAATTATCTGTACTGGAAACCTGTACACTATCTTCCACATTACCCTCTTCTTCTTGGTCAATTTCAACATTCTCCTCTTTACTTCCAAAGTAACAAAACTCAATTTCTTCACATATATTCTTCACATCTATTTCAGAACCATGCAAAAGAGCAGCGCATAATTGTTTAAGCATAATTGCTGGACTCTTAGCATAATACAACATTCTAACTAATTTCCTCACTTTATTATGATGCACTGCTAGCATCCTGAAATGATGAAAAATACTCTGGCATAATCTCCTGGAAAGACAAGCCAGTGAATGACCATGCAAACCTGTCACTTCTCTCACTCTGCAAGGATCTAATTCTTGCAACAACTTCATTTTCTGCTTCAAACTTTTCTTATTAAATGACCGTACAAAATCACAAAGCAAATTGATGGAATCCTGTCGCACACTGCAAATACTACTACACTTCCAGGTGTACACAGGACCCTTGTCACAAGTTTTTCTGTTTCAACTGGACAACCATCTTTCACTTCATAAGCTCGACCACTGGTGTCAACTGCATGCACCAAATCATTATCCTGGAAATAACTCTCCTCATTAAAAAATGCCTCACAGCTTGAACTATGCATCCATTCTCCAGAAAAAACTTCACAAAAATTACTACGATTAACTATTCTCTTCCATCTACTATTTCTTTTGAAATCATAAATTGCCTTGTTTAGCTTCCTAATTCTATTGATTATCAAAATAAATAACTTACGTTTAATTTCAAATGCCTGATCAATAACTTTCTCAACTATTTTTTTTCTCTTATAAAAAACCACTTTCTGTTGACCTTTCTTAATATTTTTTAACAAATTGCCAATTATCCTGTTGCGGAACATTCGGTTACGAATGTCCCTAAACTGTTGTTTCCTTCTACTATCATGCACAGAGTTATCTCTTGCTCTAGCAGTAACATTTTTCATTGGCCTTTCCTTTCCGTTTGAATTGCTTCTCTTTTTCTGGACTGAAACATTTTCTGTAGTAATATTTTTTTTACTACAGATATTTCTTATGAATGTTTTTGTACTCTTACCCGGTGCTTTCTTGGTGACTTGACAAATCTTTTTGTTAGAGGACTGCTGTTTTTTTTCATTGACCTGCTGTCTTTGACGTTTTGCAGCCTTTCTCAGTCTTTCTTTGGTTGGCATGCTGAAATCTTGAAATGATCTGCAGTTGAATCTGTGGTAAAATATAATAAAAAATGTTATTAACCACTATTACCCAACAGTAAATCAATAACAGTCATCAAAAACTTAACACACTACTTGACATTTTTACATAGAAGATTTTTTAGTGCTTGGCAAATTTAGAATACAGAAATAGCAGAAAAGAAATGGAATTTATATTAATTTTACCTGTGCTGTTTTATATGTGAATCTGATCTAATTTTATGAGCATATTTTAATATTTTATTGAAGACACTACACATAACCTGTTTTTGAAGGTGTCTTTATTTTTAAATGGAATGGTTTACATTTTTACTTTTCATTTATTATAAATTTTTAAAATAAATGTTTATAGTTCCATAGGCTCAAGCACGTCAGCTTCCCATCCTATGTCATACAATTCTGACAAATCTGCATCCTCATCACGTTCTTCTTCATCCTCAGGATTTAAATCATCCAAGGGATCAACATCCACTGATGTTTCAATTACGAGTTCAATGATGAGGTCGAAATCAACTGATTGCTGATTGTCGCTCATGTTGATGTTGTCTTTATCTTTAAAGAAAGACAACAACAATGAGATGTTGCAGAGTAAGAGACAAATCTCAGAGATTATAATAGTAAAATTGTTTAACAAGAGTAACATTTTGCAGCTATTATTTAGCCATGTCCAGCGATGCTGAGGAGGTGAAGCCTATGTCCAATTTTTCAGTGAACAGGACTCATCTCTTCTTAACCTTGGATAAGCCTCACCGACTCTGTGTCCCCTGCACATACTTAAATGTAAAGGGGCAGATTTATGTTAACTGGCACATCCCCAGGGATGCACCAGTTAACGTGCACCGCTGCTCTGCCACCCATGGTGTGCCGCATTTACAATCAGATAGGACAAAGCTGCGTCAAAACCCTGCGCCTGCTTGAAGCAGGCATAGGTCTTGACGCAGCATTGTGGAGATGGGGCACCCCTGAGCCTTGCTGGAGCTGCATCGCACTTGCGATACAACTCCAGCAATGCGCCACCTTTACGGCACAGATGCGTCACGCATCTGTGCCGTTTTTGCCCCATGGTGCGCCGCATTGTAAATGCAGAACACCATGGGTGGCGGAACAGCGGCGCAGGATGACTGGCACATCCCTGGTGATGCGCCAGTCATCATAAATCTATCCCTAAGCTTCTTATCTTGTTAGAGATGAACCACCATATGTATCATCAAACTATTTTGCATTTCCTAAATAGCGAATTTTAAGGAATAAATAGCGATTCTTTACCATTCCTAATTTGCGATGAGCAAATTGCTAATTGCAAATTACCCATTCATTTCCATGGGCCAGGAGGCCCATAGGAATGAAGGTGCAATTTGCGATTAGCAATTAGCTCATCGCAAATTAGGAATTTTTCCAAGGGTGCAGGGGTGTCTCAAGAACACCCTGCTGCACCCCTGAAAAAGAAATTTGGGGGCATATGGCACACATACATGCCCTAAGGGCATGTATGGGCGTCATATGGCACCTCTCGTTTTTTGGAAAAAAAGCTTTTTGAAAAGAATTTGCAAATTACCACCAACTAGAAGTTGGTGGTAATTTGCAAATCCTTAATGGCATTTTTTGCATATTTTTTGTTTGATACATTGCATTTAAGGAATCGCAAAATTTGCAAATCCTTAAGTGCAATCGCAAAATAAGGAATAGCAAATTTTGCTATTCCTTATTTTGCATCAAACTTGTTTGATACATACCATTTGTCTAATTAGCATTCGCAAAGGCCGAAATTCGCAGAATTTCTGCCTTTGCGAATGCTAATTAGCTTGATACATATGGCCCCAAGTGAGGCCTGTCTTGCAACATGGTGCATCTTTTGCATCACTGCTGCATCGGTTTCATGTGGCACGGTTTATTTACAGCATGACACATCTGCCTAAATGCATCAATTTGTAATTTTGTTGCCTCATAGCAAATCTTTTGCACCGCCGCTGCATCACAAAAGTGACGCACAGTGGCGCAAAAGAGGCATACACCTATCATAAATCTGTCCCTAGCATTTTAAATGATTAATTCAGGATGACGATAAGGTGTGGCCTATCCAGAGGTTTGTTTAAGGTGAGGCCTACTCAGGGTTGCAGATCAAAGTTACGCTTGTTGAAGAATACAGAGGAGATAATACATGTAAAGGCCTACCAATGAAGTAAGTGATGTCCACCTCATTGCGCCAGTCATCATAAATCTATCCCTAAGCTTCTTATCTTGTTAGAGATGAACCGCCATATGTATCATCAAACTATTTTGCATTTCCTAAATAGCGAATTTTAAGGAATAAATAGCGATTCTTTACCATTCCTAATTTGCGATGAGCAAATTGCTAATTGCAAATTACCCATTCATTTCCATGGGCCAGGAGGCCCATAGGAATGAAGGTGCAATTTGCGATTAGCAATTAGCTCATCGCAAATTAGGAACTTTTCCAAGGGTGCAGGGGTGTCTCAAGAACACCCTGCTGCACCCCTGAAAAAGAAATTTGGGGGCATATGGCGCACATACATGCCCTAAGGGCATGTATGGGCGTCATATGGCACCTTTTGTTTTTTGGAAAAAAAGCTTTTTGAAAAGAATTTGCAAATTACCACCAACTAGAAGTTGGTGGTAATTTTCAAATCCTTAATGGCATTTTTTGGATATTTTTTGTTTGATACATTGCATTTAAGGAATCGCAAAATTTGCAAATCCTTAAGTGCAATCGCAAAATAAGGAATAGCAAATTTTGCTATTCCTTATTTTGCATCAAACTTGTTTGATACATACCATTTGTCTAATTAGCATTCGCAAAGGCCGAAATTCGCAGGATTTCTGCCTTTGCGAATGCTAATTAGCTTGATACATATGGCCCCAAGTGAGGCCTGTCTTGCAACATGGTGCATCTTTTGCATCACTGCTGCATCGGTTTCATGTGGCACGGTTTATTTACAGCATGACACATCTGCCTAAATGCATCAATTTGTAATTTTGTCGCCTCATAGCAAATCTTTTGCACCGCCGCTGCATCACAAAAGTGACGCACAGTGGCGCAAAAGAGGCATACACCTATCATAAATCTGTCCCTAGCATTTTAAATGATTAATTCAGGATGACGATAAGGTGTGGCCTATCCAGAGGTTTGTTTAAGGCGAGGCCTACTCAGGGTTGCAGATCAAAGTTACGCTTGTTGAAGAATACAGAGGAGATAATACATGTAAAGGCCTACCAATGAAGTAAGTGATGTCCACTTCATTGCGCCAGTCATCATAAATCTATCCCTAAGCTTCTTATCTTGTTAGAGATGAACCGCCATATGTATCATCAAACTATTTTGCATTTCCTAAATAGCGAATTTTAAGGAATAAATAGCGATTCTTTACCATTCCTAATTTGCGATGAGCAAATTGATAATTGCAAATTACCCATTCATTTCCATGGGCCAGGAGTTGCGGGTGCGCGAAATATAGTTAGTACAACTAACTATATAGGAGCAATTTCATTGGTTTTGTATGAGTAAAATGTCCAGCAAACTATAACACCACTAAAACTTATAGTTTTTTGAGTGAATTTCAAAGGTTTTTTAAAAACTAATTTCTAACTATATAACTCCTGAAACCTATGTTTTTTTCAGTGAATTTCAAAGGTTTTTTTAAATGCTAATTCCTAACTATATAAGGCCTGAAACATATGGTTTTTTCAGTGAATTTCAAAGGTTTTTTAAATGCTGATTCCTAACTATATAAGGCCTGAAACCTATGGTTTTTTCAGTGAATTTCAAAGGTTTTTTAAATGCTAATTCCTAACTATATAAGGCCTGAAACCTATGGTTTTTTTCAGTGCATTTCAAAGGTTTTTTAAATGCTAATTCCTAACTATATAAGGCCTGAAACCTATGGTTTTTTCAGTGTTTTAAAAAAAAAAAATGATTGGTTAACCAGCTTATTAAGTGTATCTTAGTGAATACATATATTAACGAGTAATGTTTAAATATTTAAATATATGCATGAGTGATGTAATTTGTGATGTCATCAGCAGTGCATTGCAGACGTGCAAGTTATAGTGAGTCCAACTAACTATAACGTGGGAATTTCAATGGTTTTATGCGAGTAAAATTTCCAGCTAACTATAACTGGTGTGAAACCTATGGTTTTTGCAGTGAATTTCAAAGGTTTTTTAAATTCTAATTCCTAACTATAACTGGTGTGTAACCTATGGTTTTTTCAGTGAATATATATATATATAAAATTTCTATGGCAAAATGAAACCCCTCATTTTGTTCCTTTTCAAATTAAATGTATTAAGTGTTACCACTTTATTCCAATCAAGATGACTTCAGGTGTGCCATACTTTTGTCATAAGTAAGACTGTTAGCGTTCTAGTTGTTCTTTAGAACACTCTGGAACATTCTGTCATTGGGCTATAGTTGGGCTACATCTGGCTGATATTTGGGCTAAATTTGGGCTCTTTTGTCTCTGGTGGCCATCTTGGGAGACTGCATATCAGAATTTTTTTAATTAAATATAAGAGGATTTGAGAAGTCACTCAAAATGTTCCCTAATTTTTCTTTCTTCAGCACTAATCATAATTTCTATGGCAAAATGAACCCCCTCATTTTGTTCCTTTGCAAATTAAATGTTTTAAGTGTTAACACTTTATTCCAATCAAGATAACTTCAGGTGTGCCATACTTTTGTCATAAGTAAGACTGTTAGCGCTCTAGTTGTTCTTTAGAACAATCTGGGACATTCTGTCATTGGGCTATAGTTGGGCTACATCTGGCTGATATTTGGATTACATTTGTTTTTTTTGTCTCTGGTGGCCATCTTTGGGCTACATTGGGCTACATTGGGCTACATTGGGCTACATTGGGCTACATTGGGCTACATTTGGGCTCTAACATATATATAGCCCAATGTAGCCCAATATATATTTTTGCAAAGTTAATTTTCGTAAAAACCACTGGAGCACATATCTTGAGACATAGCAAAGGCACATCGGGCTACCAGTCCCTACAATTCTGCCAAGTTTGGTGGAAAACCATTCAGCCGTTCGGGCTAAAAGTGAGTCCAACCGCCCTATGGAAATTAACATGGGGAAAACACGTTTTGGGACCCCCTTTTATCTCGGAAAATTTCAGGAAGATTCCTCAACCGGCGCCAAAGTTATTCCCAATAGAATGTTGCGATTTCCCTATGGAAAACAATCCTAACTATATATACCTACTGGCTATCGCCAGTAGGTAATATATATATATATATATATATATATATATATATATATATATATTACCTACTGGTAATAATAAGCAGACACTGATCAAGAAATAAAAAAGTTTGGATTCAGACCCACGGAGTCAGCGCCTTCTTCAATCGCACGAGTTTGGTTTAAAGGAATATATATATATATATATATATATATATATATATTACCTACTGGCGGTCGTTAGTAGGTAGTTATAGTTAGGACCTAGGTACCATAGGAAAATTGCAAAATTCTATTCCCAAAAAGTTTGGCACCGATTGACGAATCTTCACCAAATTTTCAAAACTCGTGGGGCGCTCCAGTCCGCTCCTATCTTGAAAGTTTCAGGGTGATTCGGCAAGTGGGAGCCGAGAAAAAAGGGGGGTCCCAAAACATGTTTTCTCTGTGTTATTTTCCATGGGAAATTTTAGACATGGCTACAACCCGAACTGCTGAACAGAATTACACCAAATTTGGCAAAAAAGGTAGCCCTTGGTTCAGAAAGGACTCTTTTTGTTAAACGGTGTAAATCCGTTCAATAGTTGCTGAGAAATTTGAAAAAGAAAAAATATCGATATCTTGGCGGAGCCTAACCACACATGTCATCGTGAGATCTGATTGGCTGTCAGCACTTCATCCTGGAACTGCTGGTAGCCATCTTGGGATCAATATACATGATAGTACACCATTGAAATGCATTGTAGTGAATCGAAGATTTTGAGGGTTACCAAAAGGAGAACTATAAAGGGTGATAACAGACTTTAGTTACATTAGAATTTATTTGTTGATGGTACCATACTAATTTCAGGAATTGTGGTCTGTTCTAAGGTGATTTTACCCTGTGAAAAACCTTCTGCTGGGATATCATGAATCATGTTTGAAAGAAAACTATTTTCACATGCTTGTCCCATAGAGTTTTGGAAGGTGCGCCAGAAGCTAAAATGAGGGCATATTTTCTGTAAATTCACATTAACTTTCTCAGTCATGTGAGAATGAAGTCTGACATTCTCAGTAAAATATGTACATCCAACAAGGGCAGAGACTGTCAGTTGATCCCTTTGTGTTCTACTGCAGCTTCCCAGAGTGTTCTAAAGAACAACTAGAGCGCTAACAGCCTTACTTATGACAAACGTATGGCACACCTGAAGCTATCTTGATTGGAATAAACTGGTAACGCTTAAAACATATACTTTAAAAAGGAACAAAATGACGAGGTTCATTTTGTCATAGAAATTATGGTTAGTGCTGAAGAAAGAAAAATTAGGACATGTTTCAAGTGTGATCTCAAATATCTTCCTGTTATATTTCAACAGGAGCAGCTTGTCAGTTGATGCCTTTGTGTTCTACTGCAGCTTTCCAGAGTGTTATAAAGAACAACTAGAGAGCTAACAGTCTTACTTATGACAAAACTATGGCACACCTGAAGCCATCTTCATTGGAATATACTGGTAACACTGAAAACATTTAATTTAAAAAGGAACAAAATGAGGGGGTTCATTTTGCCATAGAAATTATGGTTAGTCCTGCAGAAAGAAAATTTAGGGCATGTTTTAAGTGAGATCTCAAATCCTCTTCTATTTCATTAGAAAATTCTGACATGCAGACTGAAACAATCACTTTCAATACCAGCAGTAGAAATCCAGTTAACACCCTGTTGAGCAGTAGCTTGACTACAGTGATTTAATGAACAACTAGAGTGCTAACATTCTGAATTGTTGGCAAATGTGTGACACATCTGAATGCCTTCTTGATGGAATCAAGTAAAAAACTGAAAGCATTTCCTACTGAAGAGACTGCATCAAATGAGGACATTAGGAAACTTCATAACAAATAAGTCTTCCAAGATGGCCACCAGAGAAAAAAGAGCCCAAATGTAGCATAAATATCACCCAGATGTAGCCCACATATAGCCCAATGACAGAAGTGTGCAAAACACTTTTTTTTATTTTAAATTTTTATGCAGTTTTATATAGTGCAGACTGGTCAGGTATTGGAGCGTTAGATCTTACTTGGACCCCTTATTTCATATTTTGCACGAAGTACATGAGATTGATCTTGTGAAACATTGAACTGTACAATTCTGTTAACCTGAAGTTGCTCTGAACCGGGCTTTGTAACACCCGTTGTTACCTACTGGTTTTAATGAATTCTCACTGAATTGTATTAGGAAAGAGGATTTACTGTTTTTATGTACACTTTTATGATCTCTATTTCTAAAGCAGATCGAATAAAGTTTAATGATTTCTATGGCAGGACGGAGGCGAGGATTATGCCTATCTTTCCTCACTTTATTTGCATAGCTGTTCAAAGAAAACGTAACACAACAATCATTAAACAAAAGACTACACAACCCATGAACCATTAGGGGGGTAGTCTCCAAGGCAACTATAGTCCAATCATATCACAGTCAATCGTATATAATATTGTGACGTCCCTTCCGCTTCCTCTTTCTTTACTGCTCGTCAGTTAAGTGCATTCCTTACATTCTTGGCATAATCTGACATTGTTTCTGTTTGTATAGCGGTTTCTTGTGCACGTTATTAGCATTATTGCCTTGGTATTGTTTCATATTCCCTGCGCAGCAGGCTCTTGCCCGAGCACGTTCTCCCCCTAGCAGTTTCTCCCGCTGTGCGCCTTGCGCCCGGTGAGATCCTGTCACCTGCGTCTGGTCTTTGCACGCGTTTGGGAATCTGATCACTCCTTTAGTGTACGCTTAATTCCCGACCAACCCTCGCCTAATTTTGACACCGCTACGCGGTAATTTCCACACACAACCACGTTAGTATTGCGCCTCAGTCTATTCTTATAACAGCTTCGGGGAAAGCCCAGCTGTTGGAGCACCGGCGAGGGGGCTGCCTTAGGGCTTTTAAGGGCATTTGTTCTGTACTCACACCCTCTGCTATCATGTCTTCTCCAGAAGACCACTTTTACTCCTACCACGAAGTGGAGTAGGAATGGCCCCCCAACTTCTCCCTCCAGCAGTGGCCCAAGCCCTCTCTCTGTCTATTTCTAGGGCGCTGGCTCCTCTTAGGGATCAGGTTGATAAGCTGATGAAAAGCATCCCTGGGGTGTTCAGTGACCCAGATCTGGTGGTGAAAGTCCCAGTAACTCCCAGATGGGGAATAAAAGGGCCATTAAGCATAGCGCGGAGCACTTGGAAGGATTTTATAAACTTATAGAGACCTTCCTCAAAAGTGCGCAAACACTAAAACATGCATCCTGTTGGGAGGAGGCGGAGACCGGAGAAAATTGCAACGCTGTCACCACTATTGTAGACCCGACGGCGGGTTTCCATTAGAGGGCGAGGGTGTATCGGAGGACGATTTCTCCTCCGATGAGGATGAGGACTCGGGGCATTCCTGGCGTCCAGAGTTTCACTCCTCTCAGTCCTCAGTTGGGACGGGTCCACTCAAACATGTTTGAGCCTACCCAAATTTACCCTCGTAGGACGGTGGAGTAGGCCCCTGATACCAAAGTGGCAGGGTATGTGGTGGGGAAAATCCATCAACCCCTTGAAAGGGAGGTAAGGAGGGGAGAATGCCCCAGGCCCTCACTGAAGGGGGAAGGTGGCACACACACCTGAAATTGATGAGAAACTATGTACCTTTTTCTCCAAGTATATGAGGGATCCCAAGAAAGAAATTGAAAGGTCTTGGACGTGGTAGGGCCCTTGACCCAAATTATTCAATTGGCAGAGCGCTCAAAAGAGTTAGAATCCCCTTTGCCCACGGATATTGTGGCTGGTTGGGTGGACTACCCTAAACTTTAAAACACTACCCCTCCAATACCCAAACACCACTACACTACCCTAAACCCTAAAACACTACCCCAGCACGAAACCCTACACTACCCAAACATAACTGCACTACCCTAAAACACTACCACCAGCATGACTCCCTACACTACCCAAACATCACTGCTCTACCTTAAACCCTACATCTACCCCCATCACAACCCCCTACACTACACATATAACACTGCACTACCCTAAAACACTAACCCCCGCATGACCCTCTTCACTACACAAACACCACTGCACTGCCTTAAACCGTAATAAACTACCCCCACCACGACCCCCCACACTACACAAACACCACTGCACTACCTTACACCCTAAATCTACCCCCAGCATGACCCCTTCACTACCTAAACACAACTGCACTACCCTAAACCCTAAGCCAGTACCCCAGCACGACCCCCTACACTATCCAAACCCCACTGCACAACCCTAAACCATAAAACACGACCCCCTACACTACACAACCCCCACTGCACTACCCTAAACCCTAAATCACTAGAACCCAGCACTACCCCCTACAGTACACAAACACCACTGCACTACCCTAAACCCTAAAACACTAGAACCCAGCACCACCCCCTACAGTACACAAACACCACTGGGCTACCCTAAACCCTACAACACTACCCCCTACACTACAAAAACACCACTGCACTACCCTAAACCCTAAAACACTACCCCCAGCATGACCACCTACACTACACAAACACCACTGCACTACTGTAAACCTAAAACACTACCCCCTACACTAAATTACACTACACAAACACCACTGCACTAACCTAAACCCTAAAACACTACCCCTAGCATGATCCCCTACACTACACAAACACCACTCCACTACCCTAAACCCCCTACACTATAGAAACAACACTTCACTACTCTAAACCCTAACACACTACCCCCAGCACGACCCCCTCACAACACAAGCACCACTGCACTACCCTAAACCCTAAATCTACCCCCAGCACGACCCGATACACTACCGAAACACCACTGCCATACCCTTAACCCTAAAATACTACCCCCAGCGTGAACCCCTACACTACCCAAACATCACTGCCCTACCCTAAACCCTAAATCACTACCCCAGCACTATTCCCTACACTACCCAAACACCACTGCACTACCATAAACGCTAAAACACTAGCCCCAGCACAACCCCCTACACTACACAAACACCACTGCACTACCCTAAACCCTAAAACCCTACCCCCAGCACGACTCCCTACACTACCCAAACACAACTCCACTACCCGAAACCCTAAATCTACCCCTGCACGACCCCCAACACTACCCAAACACCACAGCACTACCCTAAACCCTAAAACACAACCCCCAGCATGACCCCCTACACTACACAAACACCACTGCACTACCCTAAACCATAAAACACTACCACCAGCATGACCCCCTACACTACTCAAACACCACTGCACTACCCTAAACTCTAAAACACTACCTCAGCACGACCTCCTACACTTCCCATAAAGCACTGCACTACCCTAAACCCTAAAATAACTATCCCCAGCATGACCCCTTACACTACTGCACTACCCCAAACCCTAAAACACTAACCCCAGCACGCCCCCTACAATACCCAAACACCACTGCACTACACTAAACCCTAAAACAATAACCCCAGCACGCCCCCTACACTACCCAAACACCACCGCACTACCCTAAACCCTAAAACACTAACCCCAGCACGACCCTCTACACTACCCAAACACCACTGCACTACCCTAAACCCTAAAAACAAAACCCCAACCCCATGCCCAATCCCCCATATCTCTCATACCTCGGGGTTCCTCTCTCGTCATGGTGCCTGCTTCACGTCGTCTCTGAGGGGTGGTGCACGGCATTGTGAGGAAACGGAACAGCCTCTGTTTCCTCACAACGACGTGGATCATCTACATGTTTTTTAGAACGCATGGTCATTTACCATACATACTTTTACAACAAAATGCGTTATAAAGGCATGCGTGGTAAATGACCATGCGTTCTAAAAAAATGCGTAGTAATGACTTTGTAATGACTTTGTGATGTACCACGCAGGAGTGGTAATGCATGCGTTGTAACGGTATCACAAAGTAAAAAAGTTGTTGTAACGGCTGTGTACCGATCGAAGCTGGCCCCTGTTCTTCAGTGAAATGTTTATTTGATTAATTAGGAGGAAGGAATGTGTTTTTTTTTACCAAAAAGTGCATTCCCGGCTGTTGTATTGTGAAAGTGTCCGCATGGCCTGATTTCACTTCCAGTGAGAGAGTGGAAGAGGCTGTTTAGATCTAAAGGAGTTCTGTTGTTGGACGGGCCGGCGCGACATGTCATCAGAAAACATAGCTAATGAAAAGCGTCCTCCTTGAAGTGGGGAGCAGTGCCATGAGAGGTCAATGAGTGTGCGTACCACCGCAGTATGATCGTACTGCGTGACCCATGTGCCGCCTCCAGGGTATGGAAGGCAGAAGCGGCATCGCAGGTCCTCCTCAGTGATGTCATTTGAGGTGTAATCAGTGATGTCATGAGTGATGTCACTGACCATGTCATGAGTGATGTAATATGTGACGTCATCAGCAGTGCATTGCGGGCGGGCGAGTTATAGTTACCCGAACTAACTATAACAGGGGAATTTCTATGATTTTGTACGAGTGAAATGTCCAACTAACCATAATGCCCCTTTTCAGTGAGTACATATATACACACACACATACTAGAAGGATCACAGGAAAAAAGCCAGTCAGAGCAAAATTCCAGATCCAGAAGGATACAATGAGCAACAAAGAAAGAAGTGACTCAAACAGATGGCTCTCCAAAGAACAAAAATATATATATTTCCACTACACCGTTTCAGCTTCCATCTTCCTCAGGTAGTTCAAGATGGTTTGATCAGTGGGAGCACAGGTGACACTCCTGGATTTTCAAAAAGCATCATGAGTAAAGACTCTGCTACTTTAACCTGTGCTGTGATTGCATTAAGTAAATACCTTTGGATGCCCCATCTGGACAATTTTGCCCAGAGGTGGCCACTGGGACCCAATCAAAGGCTGATTTGAGGTCAACCAAACAGATTTTGCGTTATTTTGCCTTTTCAGCTAAGATGGCAAGTGTTGTTAAGTTTTTAGTCATCCCCATGCCCGGCCAAAACCCAGTTTGTGTTTGTGGTACAGTTTTGCTTCAACATAAACTACCTAAATGATACTGTAATTGCTCACCGAAAATTGATTTTCATTCTTCAAGATAGGGTGAAAGATTGGCTTTGAATTTCTGTAACCTGAAGTTTAATCAGAAAGGCATGATTAGAAAAAGACTAAAACCTGGAAGAAAGCTGGGAAAGTTAAGACCTGGAACATGTGAACAGGCAAAATGCTACCGGTCAAGGTGAAAACGAATGAATGGCTGACCCATTGCCCCTTTCCAGTGAGTGGAAGCAAAATGTGATGACAGATGAACAGGCTGAAGGATGAAGAGGGCTGAAGAGGGCTGTCTCAAAGTTCTGTACATATGTATGCATGTTTTTTTACTTAAGATTTGTTTTGGGTACATGATGCAGGTGAGACAGCTAAAGTTGTCCATAGGCCAGACCTAAAAAGTGGACTACCATCACTAGCCCCCAAAGGAAAATTAAATTACATACTTACAGGTTTGAAATGAATTAAATCACCCATTTAAAAGAACAAAATGTTCTGCAGACAGAACAGACATTAAACATCAATTCTTCACAGAGCTGTGTATTAAATTATGCTTTCAGTGAAATTCTGCAGTGATTTTTGCATGAGTTATTGGTGCACTTAATTAAGTGCTATTTAATCATGTAGTAATTTCAGCGGAAGTCGCCAATTTCCAGGCAGGGAATACAGATATGCTGCCCTGGAATTTAACATTTCAATGCTGTGAAATTCCATGGGTTCTGACAATAGCCAGGCCAGATGCTGTGAAAAATTATATGGATGAAATATGTGGCTGGGGGAAATATTACCTTTGGACAGTGTTAAATAATAATTTACCACTGGCAGTGTTCCCTACTCATCGCCCTTCTCAGACGTTTGTCCTTAAATCTCATTGTTTGGAACACAATAGCAGCCTGTCAGGTCCTAGTAGAGGTAATACATTGTTTTGGAAAGTTCCCCAAAAAAATAGAGAGGTTTAACATCCTTGCAAAATCAACAGAGAAGCATTTATATGTGAAATATATGTCTGTTGATCAGTTGCCTAATGTGAAAAATGGAAAATGTGTTATAGAGTAGTTTGGCTTTGATAAAAGGTTTTCAGAGTACTTGAATACTACCACAAAAAAACTTCCCACTTATGATTCCCCCATCCGAGTTAAAGTTAGGCCTGGGTGAAATTTAAAAGATGGCATCATAATTTGGTAATTTTGGGAATTTTGCATTGTTACGCACATTTTCAAACATTACATTGCTGGACCTAACATCCTTGGCTCCCCATTCTTTTTACCTTACCACTCCTATTTACTGAATTTATTTTTGTTGCTGTTAGGACTTCGGGGACTTTACCAATGCCAACTAGTGCTAAAGTACTTCTTCTCGCACCTTCTCGCGCCTTCAAACATGGTAAAATTGGAAAACACCTAATTGACACATTTAATGTACTTTTAAGTTGCTAGTAAATGTTACTACCAGTAGCTAGGGCTTTGAAAATAAACGATACTATTGGGCAGCAGCACTCATTCTGCCACCCACTAAAGTAAGACAGTAAAATATCTCTGAGGTCTGCCACTGCAGCATGTGTGTGCAGTTTTAATCTGTCATTGCGACCTGGCAAAATAAAGTTTTTGCCATGGATAGACCTTCATTTTTAATACTTATAGGACATCCCTAAGGTAGGCACTCAGGGCTCATAGGGCAGGGTGTATTGTATTTAAAAAGTAGGACATGTGTGCTTAAGTTTTACATGTCCTGGCAGTGAAAAACTAAAATAAATGATGTCACTGTTGTAAGGCCTATCATGCTAACTTTAGATTAGACGCAGGTAGAGAAATGTTGTTTGCATTAAAATAAATTGTAATTTAAAATCCTCTTCAATGGTGTAGTCGGATTTTAAGTTATAATTCTGAAAATACCTGTTGGGATGTGCTGTCTCTTTAACTGCCACGAGCTTTATCCACGAGCTATGTTGTACTCGTGCCTTTCTTGTACTATGTGTTTGTAGAATTCCCGGGACGGCAGTTGCTGCCGGGAGAGCTGAACGCTGGATGCAATTTAAGGAAGATCTTCACCACTACTGCCTTTGTCACTTCCTTTCACTGGCGACGATGGTCCAGTGCTTCGCCTCTCCTTAGAGTTGCTTTTCGTCTAATTTCAAGGACGAAGCAACCGTGAGGTCGGAGTCTTGTGACAATGCCTATGGAAATTCAGAAGCAGCACGACGTTCACGCATCCTCCCAGGTGTAACTGATTTGGACCGTGAGTTTTATAAAAGACTTTCTCTTTTATTTTTCTGCGTATTTCCAAGGTTTTACCGTGTCAACAGTTTTAGTGCCTAAACGCGAACTCTGCTCTTCTCGAGCCAACGCGCGAGCTCTGCACATCATTTCTTTTATTGCGCGCTGACATTCTCGCTCTGCTCTCGCTCTCTGTAGCGCATTGTGACGCTTGCTGCGACTGCACTTGCGAGCAGATTTCCACGCGCATGATTCTACTTTGTGATGTGCATTCTCCTGACATTCAATGCAGATTATAATGCGCTTAAAGTCATAACATGGCATTGTGTCTTCTTTATGGAATTCTGTGAATACATGCACTATTTAAAAAAAAAAAAAAAAAAAAAGAGGAATACAGGCACCTTGAGTGATATATATTTTTCCTGGAAATATTGTTATTTTGGATTTTCTTCTTGGGGTTTTGTGGCAGCAACCCACCCACGCAAATGGAAAAAGTAGCCTCGCCACCTCCCTTTTTACAGTCTTCTGGTCCTCCTCCTATGCCCTGGAAGCAGTGGAAAGCCACATTTGAAGCCTACATTGAAGCCATTGATGGCGATACCTTCACCTCCAAAAAGAAGAAGGCGTTATTAGTGTACAATTTGGGACCTGAAGGAAGGTCCATTCTTGAAACCTTACCCCTTGAAGAAGTAAGAATATCTGTTTCAGGAAATGACGGTGATGCACAAATATTGGATGAGTATGCTTCACTAATCAAAACTCTGGACAAAAGATTTAGTCCCAAACGAAATACTGTTTTGGAGCGTCACAAGTTTTTGCAACGTGCGCAAATGCCCGGGGAGTCTATTGACGATTTCGTTGCAGCTTTGAGGATTTTAGCAGTTAATTGCAACTACAGGGAATTTAGAGATGAAATTATTAGGGATCAGCTTATTGAACGCACTTGTGACAAGAAGGTGCGTGAAAAACTTTTATCTTCTGGTGACCCTGACTTAGAAACTGCGTTAACCTTGGCCAAATCAGTTGAGCATTCCCAGTTTTGCTTGAAGGAGATGAGTACACCTGTGTCGAATGTTATGGCTCCAGCGGAATCTTCTGAAATCAATGCTGTCACCACTAAAGCGACGATTAAGACTTCTGAGCGGAGGGCATTAAATCCCAATTCTCCTCGTTCTTCAATTCATGCCAACAAGCCCAAGAATGATGCGCAAGGGTTATCTTGTTATCGATGTGGTAGAAGATCACATTTGGGAAACTTCAAATTTTGCTTTGCTACTAATCAATCTTGTTTCAAGTGTAGGAAGAAAGGTCATCTAGCATGCATGCGCAAGGCTACTAGTGTACAAAGAGGGTCTTCACACATGGTGAAGAGCATTGATGAACTCCAGTATGTTGTTGATGATGATGATGAGCATTATGAGTTGTTGATGTTGTCTGCTTCTCCCATGGATGCGGATGGTGTTGTTGAGAAAGCTTCTATGGATGGGTCTCGGAGAAGGAAGTCCCCGATTTGTTCCATTAATGTGAATGGTGTGTGCATCAAATTTCTAGCGGACTCTGGTTCTCCTTTCTCCATAGTCAATGTTAAAGATTTAGACATGCTAGGGAGAGTTCTTTTGTCCCAGTCCTTTATTAAGATGTTTGCTTATGGGGGCAAAAGAGTGGAAGTTTTAGGAAAGTTTAGAGGTGAGCTTGAGTTCAAAGGTGATTCTACATCTTCTATTATTTATGTTGTCAAAGACGGTACAAATTTGTTGGGTTGGCATGAACAGGGTGAGCTTGGCATGATCCTTGATCCTAACCATGAGGACATGGTTCTGTCAAGACGTGAGGCTAAGCAATATTATGCCTCTTTGCCTGATTTTGAGTCTGTGCACTCTCTGAGTGTTTCGTGTGAGAGTGAATGGGCGCATGAGTTTCCGGAAGTTTTTTGTGACAAGTTGGGTAAACTCAAGGGTTTTCAGCACCAAATTGTTTTAAAAGAAGGGGTTAGAGCGGTTGCACACAAGGTTCGCAAAGTACCACTTAGTATGCGAAACGAATTAAAGAATGAACTGGAGAGATTGCGTCCTTTAGGAGTGATTGAACCCATAGAGGGGTCAGAATGGTTGTCTCCTGTAGTTTTAGCGCGCAAGGCCGATAAGTCTCTTAGGATGTGTGTAGACTTGCGCGACTTGAATGCTTGTATATGGGTTGATCGACAACCATTACCCAACATTAATGAAATGCTATCTACATTGGAGGGTGCCAGGTATTTTACCACCCTGGATATTTTTTCGGCATACCATCAAGTTATGTTAAGCAAGGATTCAAGGCACCTTACGTCTTTTGTGACTCCTGAGGGTGCCTTCCGTTATTTGAGAATGCCATTCGGACTGGCGTCGGCTTCCGCAGTTTTTCAACGCCTTATGGGCAATCTTTTTAAGGATACTGCGGGAGTCGTCTTCTTTCAGGATGACATCCTCATTTATGGAAAGTCTGTGGAAGAGCACAATAGCAGAGTGAGAACGGTTTTAGAAATTTTAAGGAAGTTTGGTTTAACATTAAGGAAGGACAAGTGCAAATTTCTCAAGGAAAGTGTAGATTATTTGGATCATCACATCTCAGCTAAAGGGATGGAACCCAAAATGAAATTGTTGGATGCCATTCAAAATGCACCAGAACCATCGAACAAGGATCAACTACGTTCCTTTTTGGGACTGGTTGAATATTATGCCAAGTTCGTTCGTAATTTTTCTGATAGGACTGTGTCTTTAAGAAATTTGTTAAAAAAAATGTAAAGTACGATTGGTCTCAGGAGTGTGCAAATGATTTTAAATCACTGAAAGATGCAATTGTGCAAGCACGTCCTCTCAAGCTTTTTAATATCAATGACCAATGTATTGTAATTACTGATGCCAGCAATGTGGGTCTTGGGGCAGTTCTTTTGCAGAAGAGGCCTGATGGTAAGGAGGAAGTAATTGCTTTTGCTTCCAGAACCTTACGTGGAGCAGAAAGCACATATTCAACCATCGAAAAGGAAGCATTGGCTATATGGTGGGGTGTGCAGCATTTCAGGAATTTTCTTTGGGGTAATCATATTATACTCAAGACTGATCATAAGCCTCTTATTGATCTCTTCACTACTAAAGGTGGTGGGAGGGCTTCTCCTCGCATTGCTAAATGGCAATACAGACTTAGTGAGTTTGATTATCATCTGGAATATGTGCCTGGGATTAGGAACAATGTGGCTGATTGTTTGTCCAGGTTGCCTCTTCCTCACGATGATTTGGAGCACGGTTGTGGGGATTTGGAAATGGTGTGTGCGGTTAGTTCAATGTCAGAGGTTGGCATTACACTATCGGGGGCTGATTGGAAGTTTGCTGTAAATGAGGATAAGAATTTGTGTTGTGTTATTGATTACTTGACGAATGGTTGGCCCGATGACAAGTCTTTATCTTCAGAGTTGGTACCTTTCAGGAGGGTATGTGATGAATTATCTTTAATTGATGGTGTTTTACGCAGAGGTGGTTTATTGGTGGTTCCGGAAGCTCTTTGCAAAAAGGTTTTGGATTTGGCTCACATTGGTCACTTGGGTATTCGTGCTATGAAAAGGAGAGTACGTGAAGATTTTTGGTGGCCTGGAGTAGATAAGGCGATTGACCACTGTGTTCGTGACTGTGGGGCTTGTGTTCTTAGTGATGTCTCAGGTTACTTGTCCCTCTCCTGTGACTCCTGTACAGGTTGAGGAATTGCCTTGGCATAAGTTGGCATTTGATGTAGCTGGCCCATTTTATAATCTAGGAATGACTCCGAAGTATGCGCTAGTTCTGATTGACTACATGTCAAAATGGCCAGAAATTAAGTTTGTTGAGAGTATCAATTCTGCTACTGGTATTGAATTCTTTAAAGATATTTTCTTGCGTGAGGGTTTACCAGAAGAGTTGGTGTCTGATAATGGCACTCAGTTGGTGTCTGGTGAAATGCAAAGTTTTTTGAAGTCTCATGGCATCAAACACATTCTGACCTCTCTTTATCACCCTTCAAGCAATGGCTTAGTAGAGCGGTTGAACCGTGTGATTAAAGATCAATTGCAGTTGGCCAACATCAATGGTCTAAATTGGAAGAAAGTCATATCCGACATGTTGTGGGCATTAAGGGTTACCCCTCATTCCAGCACGGGTGTGTCACCTTTTACTTTACTCAGGGGTAGAATAGCCGGTTCGGAACTGAACAAAGATTGGATGTCGAGGAAAGATGTTGATGTGGTCAAGCTAGGTAGGGTGGCTGATGTTAGAGCTTGTACTCAGGCCAATTACGCTCAGGGTAGTTTTAGATCATCTCCTGTGCGCTCAGGGGACTGGGTGAGAATCAGGAAACCTGTGCTTTTGCGTAAGGGATTGGCTCGGTTTTCCCCTCCTGTTCGGGTTAAGGAAGTTAAAGATCATGTAGTGGTTCTGGAGAATGGTAAGGTTTGGAACAAGTCTCGCGTTTCTGTTGTTCCTAAGCATAAAGAGGAGTTTGTGAAGAGCAAATTTAGTTTGGGGTCTCGTGTTTTACCCACCTCTGACTCAAACTTACTTCCTGCTAATACCATTCCTCGGGTTTTGCCTGCTTCTAACCCTGGTTCTGTTTCAAATGATGTTATTCCTCAACGAAATTCCACCAGGTGCAAAGTTGTTCCTGTGAAGTTTCGGGATTTTGTCACTTATTGAACGATTACATTTCCTTTTTGTATTGTTTTAAGGGATGGGGTGGGTTAGTTGTTATTTTATTTTACTTTCCATTGTTCATTGTTTGTTTATTGAGGGAAGGGGGATGTGTTGGGATGTGCTGTCTCTTTAACTGCCACGAGCTTTATCCACGAGCTATGTTGTACTTGTGCCTTTCTTGTACTATGTGTTTGTAGAATTCCCGGGACGGCAGTTGCTGCCGGGAGAGCTGAACGCTGGATGCAATTAAAGGAAGATCTTCACCACTACTGCCTTTGTCACTTCCTTTCAATACCACTTCTACAAAGTGGGCATTTTCTTGTCCAAACAATATGTGCCTACTGCCATATCCTTAGTCAGACAAAAGAAGGGGGTGAAAGAGCAGAAGAATGCAGCTTAAATAAAGCTGAAAGTTTAGCTAAATATTAACGTGAAACACTGTGGGGAACTAAAATGTAGGAAAATGTGCCTTCAACAAGGCATGCTGAATTAATGTGCAGCTTGTTTATTTGCTCTAAGCAATAATTTCTATCTAACTCTCATTGCAAAGGGCCAGACTACGCCTCATCTTTGTCTATCTTTCCTATTTTCCCTTTTTAATAAATAAATGCCCTTTAGAAATACTGAACCATGCACAAATGTATTAGTTAGATGACCTACACTTGACTTGAAATAACTTTTCATTGCTGCAGAATGTGCTGACTTTATAAAGTGTATTTCATATCTTCCTAAGCTACATGTTCTCATTATATTTAGATGGTGTTCTAGCTAACACATATACAATGTATAGGGAACAGTATAATAAAACAATTAATGCCTGCAAGAAGACATAATACTCATGACTTAATCAGGATGCTGAATTCAAATGTTTCTGTCCTTAGAGTAAGTTCATTGTTACACAGTGGAACACAGAATAGCTGACAGTTTAGATTCACTGTGGTTCTCATGAGCTTCAAGTGTATGAATGTTTAGCAACTAACTGATACTTTTAGACTGCACCTTGTTGCGCCATGAGTTTACTGTGGGAACGAAGGAAGAAGCTGCAGACCATCAGTCAATTGCTTTTCATTGGCTCGAGCTTACCTAACACTAGACAGTTGATGCATGTTTTGTATTTTCATTTTAGTGCGTGTTTCCGAGTAATTGTTGAGTCAGACGGGCAGATTCCTCTGAACTACTCTTTATGAGGAGTTCTTTTTATGACCTTCTCTGATGCCCTATTTATACCGACTTTATCTGAAAACTACTGCTGATGGCTTTGGTTACTTGCCACTGGGCAGTGACTCTCCTGAGTTACTTCCTTTGCTTTTGATTATTTCGGGCACACCTACTGCTGCACCTATTCCTCGCATAAGGAGACTCAGCTGAGTTTTCCTGAACTGTTCTTTATGGGCAGTTCCACATCTTGAATGCTCCACAGATATCACTCATTTCAGGAACTCTTTGTGGGTTCTTTTAAGAATTCTGAATCTTACCTTTCATAAAAATAGGGACAAATTATTTTATAGAACACACTTGTCTTATTTTTCTATTTATTGATTCTAACCATTATTTTTTTGATATTTCTGTAAACTGATTTCTGTTAGTTAATAATTGAAAACAAATATTTACTAAATTCCTGATGAAAAATAAAGGTTGTTAAACCCATCCTAAAACTCTCATTATTGACGCAGCAAATTATCGTAAATGATTATATCTATTGAGATGTTTTGATTTATGCTCCATTCTAAAACAGAGGCAAAGATCCATTGACCTGAAGATAAACAAGGTGTGGAAGCAGCATCCAACTTTGTCAATGACAGATTGAACTGATAGGAAAATAAAATAGGCTTTTGCACTATCAATTTCTGGTAGCAGAGATACCCTGTGAAGGGAGCTATACAATTCCCAAGTTAGAATAAAATTCCATATTCCTTAATTCAATGTCCAGAACTTCAAGATCTGACGAGGCGGCACTAGAAGGCATTTGCTTGTTGTAATTTTGCATTGCTTGTTATAATTCTGCCTTTGTTGACATTGTAATGTTTTGAGCTGTATGAATGAATGAGTGAGAGTTGATAAGTTGTTGAAGAGAAGAGGTTGAAGAATTCAGAACTGCTGTAGTTAAAAGATCCCGGGGGAAAAATAAAAAAATTATAAAATAATTTTTTGCAGGGTTTGAGGTGTAGAGTGTGAGTTGCCATCCCCTATATCATCAAGATAGAATCACTAAGCATTGTTGTGATTGTTTAACATTGATCGGTGTTAGTGGAACCCAATTGCGCAAACAGGAGAAGCTGCATTGATTTGGGTGATTTTACGCTGGTCGAGATTTCACTTGCAGTTGTGGAAAATATTCTTGAGTGAGTGTAATACTGTTACTTCTTTTAGTAGATTAAACAAGAAGAGGTATTGTTGAAGTTTATTGAATATTTTGGTTGAAGTCGTGTGAATGTGAGAAAAATTGTAAAGGAGGGTGAACTGCGGCAAGGAGTTAGGTTGTACGTCATATTGTTTCATGCTGGGATTGGTTGATTGGTATACTTTCGTGCTGAGATTGGTTGGTGAAGTCAAAGTGCTACGCTGGGATTGGACAGGAGAAAACGTAATAACGTATCTGAATTTAATAACAAAATTTTAGAAACTAATAGCAATAATAGGACTGGTTTATTGAAATTCGACGTATACAGAACAGAACAATAACAATGGCTTGATGTTTGCCTTGCTTCCCATTAAATTACATTTATTAAATGTTTTAAAGAAATAAAGAATTTGGTAAAGGGATATGTTACAATGCCCATATGAAAGGGTGAAGAGACACCTTCTGTAGGAATTCCTGCATATATTATGAAAACTGAACATGGGTTAGACACTTATATTTGGCTTCACCAATGGTGTAAGATCACTGCCAAGGAGGGTACATTGAATTTCCTTAGATACTGAACGTTTAATACCAGAATTCTCAATAATTTGAAAGGAAAATTGTACGAAATGAAGCCACCACCTAGACCTACTCAATAAGCCCTGAGTGTATAAGAAAAAGCTGCATGAGACAAGAAGAGGGAAAAATACTAGAGGAGCACAAAAAGAGCAGTGCGTAACTTTGCCGATGCTCAATAAGATGAACAACAGCGTAGGTGGAAAAATGCTATAATAGAGGGAACCAGATTGTACCCAGCCATTACTTCGGAAGCAACTAAGACAGGAAGCAAGAGGGGGTTTGAAAAGAAAAGGACAAAGATGAGACAGATACTGACTCAGGAGATGATATTTTACAACAGATGTCTTGAAGACCGTCACTATATACAACCCCTACTGATCAGAGTAAATTAAGTATTAGTACCAAGGGTACAGTGGCTACTGCTCCTGTAGACTCATGTATAGCATAGATTGAATTATTATTAATTATTATTAATTGTGTTTTATTAAGCGCAAACAACCCAGAGGCCTCGTAGCGCTGTGTACAGTCAGACTAAAGAAACAGAACAGAACAGTATAAACAGGCTATTTAGATAAAAAGGAAAGTTTTTAATTCCTTCCGAAATTTCAGAAGGTCAGGTTCACTACGAAGGGTAGTGGGGAGGGAATTCCAGGCTTTTGCGGCATTCCAAGAAAAAGAACGCCCGCCCCATCTGGTGCGTCTGATTTTATTGACGGTAGCCAGGAAAGCAGTGCTAGAACGTAGGGCTCTATGGGGGAGGTAGGGAGTTGCTAAGGCACAAATCATTGTTGGTGCTGTCTTCCTCATGGCTTTGTGCATAATGCACATAGATTTGAACATTATTCTAGCCTTAACGGGAAGCCAATGTAGTTTCCTCAAAGCCGCTGTTCCTGATTCCCGCTGACTGAGGCCCAATAGAAGACGGGCTGCAGCGTTCTAGGTCACCTGAAACTTCCTTATTGTGGATGCAGGTGCCCCCAAATATAAGGAGTTCCCATAGTCCAAACGGGACAGGATAATGGCTTGTATCATTATTCTTCGGGCCTGCACCGGGAGAAGTGGTAGCACTTTTCTGAGCATTCGCATAAGGTTAAAACAAGTAGCAGACAGAATAATTGCCTGCTGGATGAAACTTAGGTTTGTATCTAACCAAATGCCCAAACTTTTTATATAGGGCTTTGGTTGGGGCAGTGGGCCCATGCAAGGTGGCCAGTCCATCAGAGGACTAGGAATAGTTGGATTACCTAAAATCATGAGCTCAGTTTTCTCGCCATTTAATTTCAAATGCGAGGCAGCCATCCATTGTGTAACTGCTACCAAGCAGTTGCTAAGATTCGAACGGGAGTGATCGGATTGGTTCATGGACACAACTAATTGTGTATCATCGGCATAGGTCACTATGTCTATGCCGAATGAGTACACTATGTCAGCAAGAGGTTGCATATAAATATTAAAAAGAGTGGGGCTCAGGGCAGAGCCCTGAGGCACCCCTTGATCTAGTGGCCAACTTTTTGAGTGGGTATTGCCCTCTGCAACCTCAAAGGAGCGATTCTCCAAAAAAGACTGAAGCCAGTCCATGGCCTTCCCTGAGATTCCAATTTGGCCAAGGCGATGGAGAAGGATGCTGGTATTAACAGTGTCGAAGGCGGCACTCAGGTCAAGCAGCATAACTGCTGTAGTGCCGCCTTGATCCATCTCTTTCCTGGCCAGCTCAGTTACTGCCAAAAGAGCAGCCTCAGTTCCCAGTTTGGGACGGAAACCTGCTTGAGAGTCATGAAGCAAGTGGTTATTTTCCAAAAATTGAGTAATGGAGGCATTAATGTGTTTCTCTAGTATTTTACTGACCCATGGAAGTAATGAAATGGGTCGATAATTGGCCATATTTCCAGGGTCCAGAGTTGGTTTTTTCAACAATGCTCTGACTTGGGCACACTTCCAGGCAGTAGGCACTGAGCCTGTAGTAATGGAGGTGTTTAAAATATTAAGGATAACAGGTTTAATGGTATCCTTAATCTTTATTAGTTGACAAGGGGGGGCAGGATCAGTGGGGGATCCAGATTTAATTTTCCGCATGAGGACCTCAAGGGAATCCTCTGTTAGCAAAGGGAACTCATCCAATTTGTGGGTCGGGTGTGTAGAGGAAGAGTTCCTCCGTCCTGGGCCAGTTTAGGTGGATCAAAGGCAGAGGCAATGTCCTGTATTTTCTTGTGAAAATATTCAGCCTGACTATCACAGCGAGCCTGTGCTTTGCTAGGGTCAGTGGGAATCGGGGGGGGGGTGTCGATTAGAGATTTGGCTATCTGAAAAATTTCTCTAGGTGAGTTGGAGGCAGTGGTAATTTTTTCTTCGAAGTACGAAGCTTTAGTACATCTGATTTCAGCTTTATAGTTTTTGATAGCTTCATGATGAATAGTTTTATCTATACTGCTACGGGAGTCTTTCCAATTTCTCTCAAGCTTCCTACACACTCTTTTTAATTCTTTAAGATGTGGAGTGTACCATGGTGAAAGCCTCGATTTAGTCTTTTCTTTAAGAATTTTTATAGGTGCAACCTCGTCTAGGGCTGTACGCATCCAGTTCGTATAGTTATCATACTGTTACGCAGGATCTGTCTCAGTTTGGGAAGGAGTGGAAGAGAGAGAATTAATCCATTGATCCGTGGATATTTTTGTCCAGTCTCTCCCAAGACGAACGACGCGTTGGAGAGCCTGGGACGATGTAGCTGGCAGCCATTGTATAGGTATCAGATAGTGGTCCGTCCATGAGAGGGGCAGGGGAGTCCCTACCTTGAGTCTGTGGTCATTACTAAAGACCCCATCTAGAAGATGGCCTTTTTCGTGTGTGGGTTCAAAGCCCTTCTGTGTAATCTGGAGAGCCGCCAGACTATGCAGAACCGATTTGGCCGTTAGATTATTAGGGTCATCTAGATGAATATTGATGTCTCCTAATAAGGAAAAGTAGGGTCTACTGACCTGTGCAAGTGCTCCAAATTATTCCATCAGTTGTGGCTTGACCACAAGTTGCGATTCCTACTGAACCTAACGCAACTGGAGCTTGTAGCACAGCTCCGATAACTATTGTAAATGCCCAAGCAGTGGCTAGAGTCATTGCAAGAGCTCCTCCAATTGTAGATATAAGGCCACAGATTCATCAGACTGCTGGAGGTACACCTTCAAAAGTATTTGCTCCGACTTCACAAAATTCTCACTGTGTAAGGAAATTAAAAGAAGAGCAGCTATGGTGCATCACAGATTGACAGAAATAGCCCAGAAATACGAAATTGATTTTTCTAAAAAGTTTCATTTGCAAAGGAGCTATAGGGTCCATTTTGACGATCCAGCAATCTAGAAATAGAGAACATGCCTATCTCAGGAATGCGTTTACACATTATGAAATTAATTAAAGGCATTCAAAAGAGGAGTGAGACTGGAAAATTAGAAATTAAATGGGCAAAGAAACATGAAAAGAGGAAGGAAGAAGAAGCTACAGCGGTAAAGCAAGATGAGGAGAATGAGGAAGAAATGTCAGCGTATCCACTCAGAGAAATTGTAGGAGGAATGTATGTACATGTTCCTAGGAGTCAAAGTGATTTGGCAGCATTTACAAATAATCTTCCAAAATGGAAAGACAAACTAGTGCAGTGGTATGCACAACTGTTAATGTTCAAGGTATTGTGAATGGATTTGAATACGTTTTTCAATATTGTGGTACCTTCTAATTTATAGTCTGAATACAAAACTGCTGCCCAATGGCCAAAAGAGGAACCAGAGAGGGAAACTGGAACAAATGCATGATTTCCCATAGAGATGGACAACATATGAGGCTCTGGTTACTTTCCTGAAGGGAAGAGTGCCAGCGTAAGATATGGATTGGGTTTAACTACCCAAGAGCCAAAGGAAACAGTTCATGGATATCATGAGAGATTGTTATTAGGTGTTTCAACAGCACAGTGGACCAGAGTATCCAGAGGATAATGATATGGGGATTTGTGTGTCACAATTTATCTTAGGGCTCAAACCAGAGATATGTTTGCTTCACACATAACTCAAACCATGATCTGCTGGCAGAATAAATCACTAGATGAAATCTTGAGATATGCTAAGTATTACAATGATGAGTTAGAAATTAAACAGAAGAAAATGAAGGCTAAATTTATTTTGGCACAGAAAGGATTCCAGAAACCTTATTTTACAGGATATCAAGGGAACATCCAAGGTGCTGCAGTTCAACATGTGGTTTTCAGGGAAATTGAGGAGGGTTTAAAATGCATCACCGTAGAGATAGAGGTTCTGGAATGGATATTGCTACAATGAAAAAGATTACTCCCTGTCACATCTGTCATAGAATTGAACATTGGAAGAGGGAGTGTTGATATAATCCTGATAATACTAGTGGAAATGATGCCTAGAAGAATGCAAATGCAAAATGTGCCTACACAGCAGATGCAAACGCCAATGTGGTGCCCATTCCACCTGCTCAAATGAATTCCCACAGTATGAGAAATCCTGAATTTCATTGGAATCAAATGCCAAAAATGAACACAAATGTGTTTCAAAATCAAATTTCACAATTCCAAGATTCAAATCAGAATGCTTTAGAGCAATACCCATTTTTCAAAAATGATGGTTTAGGTTCAGATGCTTCCCAATGAAGGAGCCTGAGAAGGGAGGAAGATTGCGTACTTGGCACAGTCTTAGAGGTAGACCAGAGTGGGCCATATGTAGATGCTGAAGTCTATGGCTACCCTGTATCGTTTTTGATTGATACAGGTGTTACCAGATCAACTGTCTATCTTGCTTGTCTACCTCGCTTGGGAAAAAGATCTAAGTTGCAGTAGTTACAAATAAACAGTCTACAAATCCCATTTCTCAAAAAGTGCCAGTAAAAATCGGTTACTTTAACTAAAACAACCAGTTTGTTGTTTGTCATTTGAGTCCATTTAATCTGTTAGGGAGAGATTTACTGTGCAAGTTAAATTGCACCATTTATGGCACACTGGGTGGTGTAGCTTTCCAGACTCATGATGAGGACATACATTTTAAAATGATTAGACAGCAAACCAATATCGAAATGTTTTCTTTATTAAGTGTTGAAGAATGACCAGATGACTTAAAAGACATAGTAAATGCAGAGGTTTGGGATTTCACAGGTAAAGACATCAGACTTATCAAAGGTTTAGAACCAGTCTGAATGACTGTAAAAGCATATGCAGTTTATCCCAGAGCACCCCCATATCCTTTGACCCCAGAAAAGATTGCAGGAACAACACCAGTGATTGAAGACTTGTTACAGAATTTTGAGGGAACTAATTGGAAGTCCATGTAACTCTTCAATTATGGGTTTACAGAAATGCAATGGAAAATACTAAATAGTTCAGGAACTGAGGAAAATGACCGACATTTTTGTTCCATGTTGCCCCAAATCCAGCCACAATACTGTTCCAAATTACATGTACTGCAGATTAGTGGTGTGAAGTGCAAAAAAACAATGGATTTAGGCCCGGATATCTGTACTGGGGAGAATGTATGACAATGTTCTGCATTCTGTCCATCACCTGTTGTTTTTGCCTTTGTCGCCCCGAGTGGGATGGGTATGCTCAGACGTGAGTCCCTTGCTCTCCACACCACTGGAGTCAAGCTATCCAGGCTGATGACGACTGATAGCCAGAAACCGGTCCCTGGATGCTTGATTCTGGTCCAGGAAAGACATGGCTTGGCAGTTCGGGCTGTACTGTTTACATGAGGCACAGGGTCAAGGCTGATCTGCATATGGCTATGTCTGACCTGGGGTGGTGTGGAGTGCAAATAAACGATGGATTTAGGCCCAGATCTCTGTACTGGGGTGAATGTATGACAATGTTCTGCATTGTGTCCATCACCTGTTGTTTTTGCCTTTGTCGCCCCGAGTGGGATGGGTATGCTCAGACGTGAGTCCCATGCTCTCCACACCACTGGAGTCAAGCAATCCAGGCTGATGACGGCTGATAGACAGAAACCGGTCCTTGGATGCTTGATTCTGGTCCAGGAAAGACATGGCTTGGCAGTTCGGGCTGGACTGTTCCCATGACGCACAGGGTCAAGGCTGATTTGCATATGGCCATGTCTGACCTTGCATGGTGTGGAGTGCAAAAAAACGATGGATTTAGGTCCAGATCTCTGTACTGGGGTGAATGTATGACAATGTTCTGCATTCTGTGCATCACCTGTTGTTTTCGCCTTTGTCGCCCCGAGTGGGATGGGTATGCTAAGACGTGAGTCCCATGCTCTCCACACCACTGGAGTCAAGATATCCAGGCTGAGGATGGCTGATAGCCAGAAACCGGTCCTCGGATGCTTGATTCTGGTCCAGGAAAGACATGGCTTGGCAGTTTGGGCTGGACTGCTCCCATGAGGCACAGGGTCAAGGCTGATTTGCATATGGCCATGTCTGACCTGGGGTGGTGTGGAGGGCATAAAAACGATGGATTTAGGCCCAGATCTCTATACTGGGGTGAACGAATGACAATGTTCTGCATTCTGTCCATCACCTGTTGTTTTTGCCTTTGTCGCCCCGAGTGGAATGGGTATGCTCAGACGTGAGTCCCATGCTCTCCACACCACTGGAGTCAAGCTATCCAGGCTGATTACGGCTGATAGCCAGAAACCGGTCCTTGGATGCTTGATTCTGGTCCAGGAAAGACATGGCTTGGCAGTTCGGGCTGGTTTGTTCCCATGAGGCACAGGGTCAAGGCTGATTTGCATATGGCCATGTCTGACCTGAGGTGGTGTGGAGTGCAAAAAAACGATGGATTTAGGCCCAGATCTCTGTACTGGAGTGAATGTATGACAATGTTCTGCATTCTGTCCATCACCTGTTGTTTTTGCCTTTGTCGCCCCGAGTGGGATGGGTATGCTCAGACGTGAGTCCCATGCTCTCCACACCACTGGAGTCAAGCTATCCCGGCTGATGACTGCTGATACACAAAAACCGGTCCTTGGATGCTTGATTCTGGTCGAGGAAAGACATGGCTTGGCAGTTCGGGCTGGACTGTTCCCATAAGGCACAGGGTCAAGGCTGATTTGCATATGGCCATGTCTGACCTGGGGTGGTGTGGAGTGCAAATAAACGATGGATTTATGCCCACATCTCTGTACTGGGGTGAATGTATGACAATGCTCTGCATTCTGTCCATCACCTGTTGTTTTTGCCTTTGTCGCCCCGAGTGTGATGGGTATGCTCAGACGTGAGTTCCATGCTCTCCACACCACTGGAGACAAGCTATCCAGGCTGATGACGGCTGATAGCCAGAAACCGGCCTTGGATGCTTGATTCTGGTCCAGGAAAGACATGGCTTGGCATTACGGGCTGGACTGTTCCCATGAGGCACAGGGTCAAGGCTGATTTGCATATGGCCATGTCTGACCTGGGGTGGTGTGGAGGGCATGAAAACGAAGGATTTAGGCCCAGATCTCTATACTGAGGTGAACGAATGACAATGTTCTGCATTCTGTCCATCACCTGTTGTTTTTGCCTTTGTCGCCCCGAGTGGAATGGGTATGCTCAGACGTGAGTCCCATGCTCTCCATACCACTGGAGTCAAGCTATCCAGGCTGATGACGGCTGATAGCCAGAAACCGGTCCTTGGAGGCTTGATTCTGGTCCAGGAAAGACATGGCTTGGCAGTTCGGGCTGGTTTGTTCCCATGAGGCACAGGGTCAAGGCTGATTTGCATATGGCCATGTCTGACCTGGGGTGGTGTGGAGTGCAAAAAAACGATGGATTTAGGCCCAGATCTCTGTACTGGAGTGAATGTATGACAATGTTCTGCATTCTGTCCATCACCTGTTGTTTTTGCCTTTGTCGCCCCGAGTGGGATGGGTATGCTCAGACGTGAGTCCCATGCTCTCCACACCACTGGAGTCAAGCTATCCCGGCTGATGACTGCTGATACACAGAAACCGGTCCTTGGATGCTTGATTCTGGTCGAGGAAAGACATGGCTTGGCAGTTCGGCTGGACTGTTCCCATAAGGCACAGGGTCAAGGCTGATTTGCATATGGCCATTTCTGACCTGGGGTGGTGTGGAGTGCAAATAAACGATGGATTTATGCCCAGATCTCTGTACTGGGGTGAATGTATGACAATGCTCTGCATTCTGTCCATCACCTGTTGTTTTTGCCTTTGTCGCCCCGAGTGGGATGGGTATGCTCAGACGTGAGTTCCATGCTCTCCACACCACTGGAGTCAAGCTATCCAGGCTGATGACGGCTGATAGCCAGAAACCGGCCTTGGATGCTTGATTCTGGTCCAGGAAAGACATGGCTTGGCATTACGGGCTGGACTGTTCCCATGAGGCACAGGGTCAAGGCTGATTTGCATATGGCCATGCCTGACCTGGGGTGGTGTGGAGTGCAAAAAAACGATGGATTTAGGCCCAGATCTCTGTACTGGGGTGAATGTATGACAATGTTCTGCATTCTGTCCATCACCTGTTGTTTTTTACTTTGTCGCCCCGAGTGGGATGGGTATGCTCAAACGTGAATCCCATGCTCTCCACACCACTGGAGTCAAGCTATCCAGGCTGATGACGGCTGATAGCCAGAAACCGGTCCTTGGATGCTTGATTCTGGTCCAGGAAAGACATGGCTTGGCAGTTCGGGCTGGACTGTTCCCATGAGGCACAGGGTCAAGGCTGATTTGCATATGGCCATGTCTGACCTGGGGTGGTGTAGAGTGCAAAAAAACGATGGATTTAGGCCCATATCTCTGTACTGGGGTGAATGTATGACAATGTTCTGCATTCTGTCCATCACCTGTTGTTTTTGCCTTTGTCGCCCGAGTTGGATGGGTATGCTCAGATGTGAGTCCCATGCTCTCCTCACCACTGGAGTCAAGCTATCCAGGCTGATGACGGCTGATAGCCAGAAACCGGTCCTTGGATGCTTGATTCTGGTCCAGGAAAGACATGGCTTGGCAGTTTGGGCTGGACTGTTCCCATGAGGCACAGGGTCAAGGCTGATTTGCATATGGCCATGTCTGATCTGGGGTGGTGTGGAGTGCAAAAAAACGATGGATTTAGGCCCAGATCTCTGTACTGGGGTGAATGTATGACAATGTTCTGCATTCTGTCCATCACCTGTTGATTTTGCCTTTGTCGCCCCGAGTGGGATGGGTATGCTCAGACGTGAGTCCCATGCTCTCCACACCACTGGAGTCAAGCTATCCAGGCTGATGACGGCTGATACACAGAAACCGGTCCTTGGATGCTTGGTTCTGGTCCAGGAAAGACATGGCTTGGCTGTTCGGGCTGGACTGTTCCCATGAGGCACAGGGTCAAGGCTGATTTGCATATGGCCATGTCTGACCTGGGGTGGTGTGGAGTGCAAAAAAACGATGGATTTAGGCCCAGATCTCTGTACTGGGGTGAATGTATGACAATGTTCTGCATTCTGTCCATCACCTGTTGTTTTTGCCTTTGTCGCCCCGAGTGGGATGGGTATGCTCAGACGTGAGTTCCATGCTCTCCACACCACTGGAGTCAAGCTATCTAGGCTGATGACGGCTGATAGCCAGAAACCGGTCCTTGGATGCTTGATTCTGGTCCAGGAAACACATGGCTTGGCATTACGGGCTGGACTGTTCCCATGAGGCACAGGGTCAAGGCTGATTTGCATATGGCCATGTCTGTCCTGGGGTGGTGTGGAGTCCAAAAAACGATGGATTTAGGCCCATATCTCTGTACTGGGGTGAATGTATGACAATGTTCTGCATTCTGTTCATCACCTGTTGTTTTTGCCTTTGTCGCCCCGAGTGGGATGGGTATGCTCAGACGTGAGTCCCATGCTCTCCACACCACTGGAGTCGAGCTATCCAGGCTGATGACGGCTGATAGCCAGAAACCGGTCCTAGGATGCTTGATTCTGGTCCAGGAAAGACATGGCTTGGCATTACGGGCTGGACTGTTCCCATGAGGCACAGGGTCAAGGCTGATTTGCATATGGCCATGTCTGACCTGGGGTGGTGTGGAGTGCAAAAAAACGATGGATTTAGGCCCAGATCTCTGTACTGGGGTGAATGTATGACAATGTTCTGCATTCTGTCCATCACCTGTTGTTTTTGTAGATTGATTTACAGGCATAGATTTATTTCAGGCTTTTTGTTGGTGCCATTGCATGAAGAATGCATTCTCATTTGTGCTCCAGCAGAGAACATTTGCATGGTTTCGTGTCTCATAGCGGTATACTCAGAGTCTATCCATTTTTAACCAGATTCTGCAAAAGAATCGGGAGACCCTACAGATGCCATGAAAATTGGTACTATTTCAATATATCGATGATCTTCTTGAGGCATCAGGAACACGAGAATTATGTAAACAAGACACCATTTCATTACTGAATCACCTGGCAGAGAACAGACACAAAGGGACTTATTTACAAGCCTCTTGTGCCACTGGTACGTCACATTTTCCCATGTTAAAGGTGATGTACTGGTGGCACAAGGGGCTTGTAACTAATCCCAAAGTGTCTCTAGGAAAACTGCAGTACTGTCAAACAGAAGTTCAATATCTGGGACGCATCATTGTGAATGGAGCTACGAAGGCGTTGCCAGAAAAAGTGGAAGAGATCTTACAGATGAACCCACCACAAACTCAAAAAGATGTCGGAATGTTTTTGGGAACAATTGCCTACTGCAGACAGTGGATACCACACTTTTCCCTAATGGAAAAACCTCTACTGAGGTTGACACACAGAGAAATGTGTCCTATCTGAATCCATGGGACAATGATTGTGCAAAAACGTTCCTAGAGCTGAAAGAAAAATTGTGTTGTGCCCTGATACTGGAAATGCCAGATTATTCAAAATAATTTACTCTATTTTTCAGTGAGAGGGAAGGGTGCACTCTCTCAATGCTGACAGAATCACGGAGATGCTTGAAAGCCCGTGACATACTTCTCTACTATCCTTGATCCTGTGGCCGGAAGAATTTTTCAGCTACCTTAAAGTGGTTGTAGCGGTGAGCACTGGTCTGGAAAAAAGCAAGAATATATATTGATGGGATACCCCAACTCTCAGGAGCTAATATTGACAAGAATGAAAACACAATATCTGACTTACAATAGGTTGACACGGTGTGAACATATTATCTTGCCCTCAGAAAAAACTGTTTTTAAGAGATGCAACGTTCTTAACTGATCAACACTGTTGCCCATAAATGATTTCAATTGTAATGAAGTTGAACATGATTGCCTGGATGTCACAAATGTATGCACCAATCCAAGACCCGATATAAAGGATGAACCCTTGAATGAGCCCGACCATATTCTTGTTGTAAATGACTCATGTTTAAGAGGTAACACTGGTATATTTAGAGCAGCATATGACATGTGCACTATAAATGATGTTGTTGAAGCTTCATTGCTTTAAAGAGTTACCTCAGCACAAGTTGGCAAATTGGTTGCCCTTGCCAGAACACGGAGTTTAACTGCACAAATGAGAGTCAACAGTTTTACACATAGCCAATTTAGGTTTGATGTTGTCCACAATTTTAGGCAATTGTGATCACAAAAAGGTTTCATGACCTCTTCAGGCGCTCCAATCAGAAATGGAAAATATATCAACAATTGGAGCTTTGGAGTTGCCTGGGGAAATTGCAGTGGTTAAGTGTGCAGCTCATCAAAGTGGAAATTTATATGTTGCAATGGGAAATAGATATGTGGATTCAGTTGCACAGTATTGTGCTTTGCTGGCCTGCACATTTAATGGAAATTTAACAAGTGAGTCTGAAGAGGAAACTTCATTTAACATGTTGATTAAAGTCAATTAACTCTTGAGATGAATTAAAAAGGGTGCAGAAAATGCTTCAGAAGCGGAGCAAAACAGTTGAATAAAAGCAGGTTGTGTGAAAAACGCAAATGAGATTTGGATGTCAGCTGATGGGAGAGCAGTGTTACCAGATAATGTCTTGTTTCCAATGACACTGTATTATCATGGATACACACACCTAGGGAGGGATGCCATGGTCAGACATTTCAAGCAAAGTTGGTGTAATCCCAAATTTCGAATGCTAGCTGAAGAAATTTGTCTCAGATGCATAATTTGTCAACAAATGAATGCAAGAAAAAGAATACAAGTTACAGATCAGGTGGTCCTTTCAACAGGATGCAGCTAGACTTTATCAAAATGCCTGCCTACAACGGGCTGAGATATTTCCTGGTTATAGCGTGTGTCTTCTTGGGATGGGTGGAAGCCTACCCAACCAGATGAAATAACAGTCTCACAGTAGAACTGGTATTGCGAGAACTGATACCAAGGTACTGTTATGAACCCCAATGTACACCATTTAAGGCCTAGGTATTGTATTGTATTGTAATTGCATTTATATAGCGCTTACTACCCCCGACGAGGCGTCAAAGCGCTTTTTCGGCGAGTAGCACGCTACTCCGGGACCCATAGAGGATTAGTGTTGAATTAGTATACTGAACCATGCAAGTACATTTTAAATGGTGGATAGGTTATTCAGTTATTTGGATTTGGAATGATAGCAGAAGGATAGAGGAGGACAAAGGTTTGTATTTATTTGGCGCTTGTTGACGCACGCTATTCAGGAAGGCTATAAAGGATTAGTGGTGAATTAATATGGTGAAATATGAAGTAATTTCAGAGGTGGATATTAGTCTGTTACTTGGAGTGGGAAGGATAGCGGAGGGATGAAAGGGGAAGAAAGATTTGCATTCATATAGAACTTGTTCCCCCTGATGGGCGTTGAATCGCTTTTCTGCAAGTAGCACGCCACTACGGAACCCATGAAGGAATAGTGTTGAAAATTTGAGAAGTAGATAGGTTATTCAGTTATTTGGGTAGTATATCAGTATAGTTGAATATGGAATTTGAGAAGTTAACATGTTAGTCTGTTAATTTTGATTGGAAAGGATAGTGGAGGGATAAAAGAATGAAGGATTTGTTATTTAGGTCTTAGCAGTGGAGGAGGCTTTTGGATGAGTAAAAAGGAGTTTTGGAGGGGAGGAGTTAGAGGGAAGAGTTTAGAAAGTTTGTTGTAGAGGATCGGTAAAGTAAAAAGAGGTGTCAGGTGTCAGATGATGCAAGGAGAGGTAGAGTAGGAGAGAGTCTAGGATGGACTATTTTGGCGATCATAGTAGTGGTACGGGGTTTGGGACAAATGAGAGAGTGGATGTAGAGGATATATTGATAGATGTATAGGATGGGAGATAGGGTAGTGCATTGGAAAGAGTACATGGAAAGTACATTCAAAGTACATGGAAGGTACATAGATGCACAATGGAAGTATGTACATGTAGACCAAAGATGATTTTTATTTATTTAATATTATTATTATTATTATTATTATTTTTCTCTAAACATAATTATTTTACATGTTTATACAAAGTAATACACAAAGATAGATACATATCTATAGTGAAAACAAATGCTCATTTACAGAGGGATATGTTGTAAATTTCTGTTTGCGTATGGTGCTTATGTGGGGAAGAGCCAAATCTTGAGTCGTTTTCTAAAGATAAGGTGGTTGTCGGTGGATCTTATGTTGGGGGGGTAAAGAGTTCCATGGTTTGGCTGCTTGAACAGAGAAGGATATGCCACCCATGGCTTTTTTCTTGTATGGTGGGATTTTGTGGCGAGAAGCTCCTTTAGAGCGGAGGTTCCTTTGTTGAATGTGTTTGGTGATTTTTATTCCTGATGAAGAGAGGTCTAATTCCATGTATTGCTTTATGGGTGATATAAAGCAGCTTGAACGTCGATCTTCTGGCAACCGGTAACCAATGCAGGGTTTTCAAGGCAGGGGAGATGTGGTCTTGCGGTTTGATATGCAAGAGTAGTCTGGCAGCCGAGTTCTGAATCCGTTGTAGTCTTTTCATGGTCGTTAAAGGTGATCCATGGTAGAGGCTATTGGCGTAATCGAGTTTGGACAGAACAAGGGAGATGGTAGCTTGGACCTTGTGTGGAAATCCCAAATGAGGAAAAATTTGTCGCAGCATTTTTATAGTAGCAAAGCTTAATCTTGCTAGTTTGTCCACTTGGGCATTCAACGACAACTTGAAATCCATGGTCATTCCGAGGTTTCTTACTTCCTTTGATACTTTAGGCAGTGATCCCAGTTCATCAGGCCATGCGGCAAGCGGGTTGTAAGGTTTCCACATGTGAGTATTTCAGTTTTTGAAGCATTCAATTTGAGATGGCTCCAAGTCATCCACTGATCCACGGCTCTGAGACAGCTGAAAATTAGTGATTTTCCAATGTCTTTGGGGCATTCCAGTTGAAGGAGTATTTGTGTGTCATCTGCATAGTTGCAGCACATGAAAGTTGGAATCCTGGAGGTCCAGGTAAACCAGTAAAATCCATCCACTGACTGCCAACAGTACCTGGCTCAAGGACAGCATTTTGAACTTGTTCAGCCAGGTGAACAGACTTAAGATGCTACTGCTGCAGATGCCGGTGTCCTCTAGGTCAAGCCATTCCCTGAAAACAGCAATATTTCTACTGGGATGCCTGGATTGGTTATGACGGCTTTTGTAAAAGGGACGTATAGCCTTGGAAAAGCCTGGAGCTTTCCCTAATGCTAAAGAAACTGTTTTGCCAGGGAGGGCAAGTGAGCATGCCATTGTGCAACTCTTTTTAGAATCACTCTATGGAGGAATTACTTAACAGCAGTTTTCCATCATTGAGCATGCCAATTAAAGTAACTTGGGAATCACCTGAAAAACCAGTAGAGCACTTTCAGGCAGACAGCACAGGGAACAGGATGTGACCATAGGCCAAACCACCTTATCTGGCAGTCCAAGTCATACTTCAGGATTTTTTTGTAGACATCAAGGCTGTCGTTGACCAAATCTAAAAGTGTCTTTTCATGTGGCCAGGAGTATGGTCAGGAGCATGTGTTAGCCAGAAAGAGCCAAACTGCAACAAGAAAACATTTTTCAGACTATAGAGTACGTTTTGTGGAATCTCGCTCTGGAGGATTGTATTGAAAGGAGTTAAGGTTCAATTTATGGGAAAAGGCTTGAACTACTTGGATATCCAGAGAAGGATGCGGTGACAGACACTTTTATTCCAAAGGTACATTTCTATATCATCATGCAATTGGTCTGTAGACTGTGAGGACCAAAAAGGGTTTCTCCCAAGCATCCAAAATCAGCTCCAAGAGCTCTTCACTGAAGGCTAGCAGTAGTTTGCACTCTGCAGTATTTGGCTGCAAGATAATAGTCAAAATGTTGGACTTTGCCTCCGTGATGGGCCTGGATAACTGCAAGATCTCTGCAATTTTCCATATCATGAAGGTGAAGGAACAGACTTCCTCTGATGGAGGCTCATAGGGATAAGGAATATACAGCCACATGCATCAAGCTAAAAAACGGTCGCAAACGGGCAGATTCTCAGAATCTGCCCCTTTGCGACCGGTATTTTTGCATTTGGGATGCATCATCCCAAATGCAAAAAATCGCAATTTAAGGAATCTCTAAATTGAGATTCCTTAAATTGCGATTGTATTTAAGGAATCCCAAATTGAGATTCCTTAAATGCAATGCTTCAAAGTAAAAAAATGAGCGATTTCGCTAATAGGAGTAGCAAATTACCATGAAGTTGAACTTCATGGTAATTTGCAAAAACGTTGAAAAATGCACTCTGTGCATTTTTCAAAGTTTCATGTTGCGCACACACATGCCCTTAGGGCATGTGTGTGCGCAACATATGTGCACAGATCAATTTCAGGGGTGCAACAGGGTGTCCTTTTGACACCCTGGTACCCTTGAAATTGCATTCTCAATTTGGGATTCTCTAATTGAGAATCACAAATTGAGAATGTCTTCCCATTCATTCCTAAGGGCCTCTAGGCCCATAGGAATGAATGGGGAGGTATTCCTTAATTGTGATTCGCAATTTGCGAATCGCAATTAAGGAATGTTTAGAAATCGCTATTTTTTAAGTGATTTCTGCATGCATAGGCTTTTCCGATTCCTTAACTGCGATTCCTTAAATATCGCAATTAAGGAATTGCAAAAGCCAACATTGATGCATGTGCCTGACAAGGTTTTGGGGAAGGTTTGAAGCCACTAGCATCTTGTAAATCCAGCATTAGTATTGTAAGAGGATTATTCAATCTATATCATCATCCTCTGTGCTGCTATTGTTCTTTCAAACCAATTCTTTACCTTATCTAACCGTGGATTCATCACCTTTTCAAAAATCATCTAGGCGTCAGACTGGATCTGGAAATTCTTAACCAGAACCCAGCGGACTTTCAGGTGGATGCTGTGGCTCCGCACCAATGTCAATCCACTCCAGAAGTGACGTACGCGGGATAAGAACAGACTCTTTTTGTATCTATTTGTAGTTACACAACCTTTTACCTACATCTGTCCGACCATTGTTCTACATAACCGGTCTGGTGCTGACCGTTTACCTAGTTAGGTGCTACATGACTGTTGTGTGGTTTTCTCCGAAAACTAGCCTCATGTATTATGCATGAGGATTCTCAGTATCACAGCAGAATTACCACCTTTTACATAATAACTCTGTGTAAGGGTCAACTCAATCGTCATCCCTGCCTAACATTCCCATATTACACTTCTAGGTAGAACCCCTGAGGGTACCTTTCGGGTATATAAGCACTACATCTTCGCTGATAAAGCCAGAGGAGAAAGTCTTTAATGCTGACATGAGACGCTGAGATCCCTGCACACAGACACTCCAGCACGCAGTGGTCTGACATCTCTTTCGGGGTGTCCATCTAGAGACAAGATGGGGTCCTTTGCTCTCCCACATCAGGTAATGGGTTGGCTCTATTCTAAGGGGATTATTGGATATACATATACATACATGCTAGGTACACTTAGGTACATCTAGTTGGGGTTTGATCGTAGGAGTACTCATTTTTACTGTTATGTATCTGTATGCTTGCATACATTCATTGTTTTAGCACTATGGTAGAATTCTACTTTTTTTTACTCTACTGATGCTCATTATCGTATATATCTGTTTCTGTCTCATGGTTGTTGCAGCACACGTATTTTATACTAGAATGACGCTGGTTCAATAAATACTTATTGAAAACATCCCCACTGTTTATTCTGTGTATCTCTCTGAGACTAAGTGAGCACGAGTGACTGAGCGAAAAGTACTGTACTGTTTCCACAATCCCTGAGGGGTCAGGGTTATCATCTTCAATAGTTGCAAGAAACTATTTTCTTTTTGGCAAGAGGGACTCATTATGGCACTGTGAGCTAGCTGGTCTAACAGACTAACATAACCTTTGGGGCTGTCTGGAAGCAGTCTGAGCACCAATCTCTTAGTTTATGGTGTCTAAACGCATATATTCTATATAGATTTGTAGGAACTACACAACAGTAAGGAATGCCAATTTCACTCAAGTCAGATAGAGGAACCAATTTCAATAACAAGGTTCTGAAAATTATCTGCACTACAAATTGAACAAAGACTACATTGCAGTTCCAGACCTGAAGCATCAGGAATAGTTGAACAAGTTAATGGAACAATAAAATCCTGATTGGCAAAAGTGTGTGCTTCAGCATCCGTGAAATGGCCAGATACACTGCCCTTGGTGTTAATGAGCATTCAGAGTACACCTGATAGGACGACCGGTTTATCGTCGCATGAAATACTGATGGGCAGGGCAATGGCCATGAGGTTACCTGCTCTTCCTACAAATGCTCTCTCTGATAATATTATATTGGATTACTGCAAGAGATTGGCTGATGTGGTCAGTTCTATCTCTCATCAAGTTTCAGCTGCAGCACAAAATCTGTATCGAGAACGGTGCCATGACCTCAGTCCTCGTGATTGTGTTCAGGGGGAGCCATTTGAAGGCTTTACGTAACAATAAAAGTGTGCGAAAGCAGTCAGAGGAAGACTGCGTTGATCTGGGACTTCATGGTCAGTTTGCTGTCCTGGGTTAAACCAAGGTTTTGTGTCATCCACTTCCCCCACCCATGTCTCCCACCTCTGTTTCACCTTTGCAAAGCAGTTGGGGGAATAGATGATCAGAGAACGGTAAACCTACGACATTGCAGCTTTGGTCAGCCTACCAGTTAGCAGTTTAGCCTCCTGGGGGCTAAATTCCAGGAACTCAGTATCCAAGGGCAGGTGAACTGCGAGGGTGTGCCATAGTTGTAGGTACTTTTGAAATTTGGTACTAGAGAGTTGATTCAGCTCATGTAGAACTCCGAATGTCTGAATGCGGACCCTGGACCAGACAGCTCTGCGCTGGGTGATTCCTATCCTGTCCCATTTAGCGAACTCCAGGCCTGCGGTGTGGTGTAGCCATGTGCCTACCCAGAGAGGAGTCAAGTGTGTTAATCTAATGTCCCAGCCATAAGGCAGAGCGCTGCCCTCCAGCTCAAGAAGACCACATGTGTAATGTCCGGGGGGGACTAGGGAATCGGAGACTCGTACAGGAAACCCATAATTCGAACAAGTCCCAACAGGGCCAACTCGGCCCTGTAGGTCAGAGCTCTCCAACCCCCATTAAACCAGTCATTTACCACAACCACCTGGGAGGCAATGTAATAAAGGTGCAGATCTGCCAGGCCCATATCCCCGTCATAGGGTTATTGTCAGCAACTGTCAAAGGCCACCCATCATATCTTAAGAAATTGAGCCAAGAACCATAGGAGAACCTAAGCCTAGAATTCTGCAATTCTCTGGATGTGCAGTGGATTACGTTCATCTTGGATGAACATTTACGATACACAGAGGTCAAAATTTTGCCTACGGCATTGTCAGTAGAAGTGATACTGAAATGTGAAAATATACTGGCTGCTGATGGCAGATGCATGCCTATTTCAAAAACAGGAATATCGGCAATGTCTATGATTATTTCTCTTGGCGGTGTGAAGCCAGTAGTGCTTCATGCGCACCCCAAAGGAAGTGGTGAGGGTGATGGAAAAGCTGGGGATGATCCTGGAGTTGTCAGTATTCTTGTTCCTTCATGAAATCACTTGATTTAATACATGTGAATATGTCAGTTGTATAATGTGGAAAACAAAAGAAGGTCCAAACTCATTCATCCTACATGAGTCCACAATGCCATACTTAATGAGGAGATATAAGACAAATTCAAATAACACAATGACCCAGCCAGCCCCTGATGAGGGGGCTATACTAATGAACATTCCAGTAGCAGACTGGGAGCTAGTTTCCAGCTTCTCAGGCAGAAGGAGAGCACCATACTGACTACTGAAAGAGACCATCAGGATTACCAGGGATGTGATTCAGAAGTCAGAACAGCCTTTGGGCTTGAGAGTCATCTTTCATACCTCAACCAGAAGCACAGAGGGATGGGGATGATGTGTATACAGAGGACATAGCAGATCAATTATCCTCCATCCCCCTTCTCTGCCTGCATGTGAGGCACAATGCTGGGGTGGCAGTCCAAAATCACCACCTTCTCTGCAACCACAAAACTGTTCTGGTTCCTTATAAAGGGGAGACCTCAATCACACTGCAAAGCTAAGGTCAATAGCCAACTATGGACGACAGTCAGACTCCAGACTATTTAGTATGGTATATGGCCAGGGGTGCTAATAATCAGGTGAACTGCTTAATTACTGGTTGGACTTTGTCCTTTTAGGCCGTTACTATTTTCAACTGGATAAGGGAAGTTCGCAACTTACTAAGTTCGCTGTGTGTCTTGTACACCCCTACAACACATATTCAGCATCACTAGGCAAAGAAGTAAAACAATTACAATCACTCAATAGCCTAAAAGATAGGCATGTGCGTGCTACTCTTTTAATGCTGGCCCACACAACCTCACACTGACATACCATCAGAATAAGAAGCAGCTCCCTACACTCTACCTACTCTTGCTTTATTTTCTATCTCTTCTTTCTGTTCAAGTTTTTTCTTTTTCTTTTATATACCTTTCATGGACAGTGGATTACAAGGCAAGAAATGACTGGTTATCACCAACTTGATTGCACAATGGGGGTTTGTTTCTGCCCAAAAAGCAAAATGCTGATTTTCTGCCATGGATGGTGGTCGGAAGGGATTCTAATTTGCAGCTGTTTTATGTTAACACTGTATCTGTCCTGTAGAAAACTGCTGCTAAAGCTGCAAATACTTTATAACACTGCTTTTAAGGAAACCAAAATCAAGAAAGAAGTGAAAAAAATACTGAGCCCTTGAAACCCACAATGTTCGCTTGTCTGCTACTCTGGCACCACCCAAGTTGTGCTATTGGCCCTTTCAGAAGCTTGGACTGTAGACAGCATACACCTTTAGGTATTTTCTTAGATAATCTTTTTTAATTTAGGGGGGATTTTTACCATGTAAGACAATTTCTTAAGGTGAACTCCACCCAAGTGAATCGTTCCTGCAGCTTCTCGCCTTTCTCTGTCCTCATCCGGCAGCAGCCTTCATTGACACTCTGACAGTCTGATATATTTTGCAGAATTTTCCCATAGTTTCAAGGTATAGGAACATTGGTAACAGGACCTGAAAACTACGGAACAAATGTCCCTAGTGTAAGCTTAAATTCAAAACTGTGTCTTTTGCTGTGTTGATCACATAAAGAGTTGAGTGACAGGGCGCTAATCCTAACAATGCAATGCCTCAGTTTTCAGTGGAAAAAGCTATTACTTTTCTATAGAAGTTTTAAAAATGTGTCTTAGGAGATCCTGAATAAAAAGCTATACCTTTTCAGAATTGTTTGAACCTTCTTCTTTAGAGAGTCCCCACGCTGCTTGGAAGTTCATGAAAGGACGTACCAAAACTGGAATGCCTTCTTTAAAGCTGCAGGGCCCTATTACTAGCTCTGCTCAATGTGGAAGTGTGTTGTTGGGGCCCAAGCAGGCAGTGTGTGGTGGCAAAAGAATCACTCAGACATAGGAGTATATTTACAAGAACTGCTGCTAACTAGCGTTAGCGTTAGTTAGCGGCAGTTTTCTTAACGCGGCCTATCACCAAAATCGCCCTGTTAGCGATATATTTACAATACGCCGCTACGTGGCAACAGTTTCAGATATCCCCAGTGAAAACTGCTATTAACACTACCGTGAAGGCGATACAAATACTGACGTTTAATTTAATTTAATTCAATTTAATTTAATTTAAGGACTTATATAGCACTTGAATCACCTCCGAAGGGGTATCTCAGCGCTTACGGACGCAAAGTGAGAAGGCTGTCACATAGGAGCAAGGGGCTACAACAGAACCGTTTTCAGTGCCTTCCTGAGCTGCAGATGGTTTGAGCACTGCCTTAATGAAATTGGGAGCTGATTCCAATAAAGAGGTGCCAAATATGAAAAGGCTTTTCCCCCCGTCCTTGACTTCTTGATCTTCAGTATCTTAAGGAGGGATTTCGAACCAGAACGGAGATCCCTATGGGGAATGTAACGTTGAGAATCTCTGCTAAATAAATAGGTCCTTTACCCCACACTGCTTTGTGAGTACTACAACAGACTTTACATTTTATTCATTTGCGTACAGGCAGCCAGTGGAGCTTTTGAAGAAGGGGGAGTGTGGTGTTCAGTGTTAGGAAGGCGCCGTATTCTGTACCACCTGTAGGCGATCCAGAGAAGACTTATTGGTTGTAATCAGTAAAACATTATTTATTTATTTATTTTGTTGCTTGTATAGCGCAGGAATTCGACCCCCGAAGGGGTATCTCCGCGCTTGCGTTCTTACCACAGGCTGGTTAACATAAAGACAATCAGGCCGGAATGGTGGGAAATTACCAGGTCAGAAACAGATGGGTCTTTAGGCATTTCCTAAATGCAGTCAGATTAGGGTTTAGCCTGAGGGTGAGGGGCAGGGAATTCCAGAGGGTGGGGCCTTTATACGATAAAGCCCGGCCTCCCTGTCTCTCTTTTTTTGATCCTAGGTATCTGAAGTAGAGCTTGATTCTTAGAGCGTAAGGAGCGGCCTGGCTCATAAGGTCTAAATATTTCAGATAGGTATTTAGGACCAACACCAAACAGGCATTTATGAATAATGCAACAAATCTTAAATTTCACCCTCTGATGAACAGGCAGCCAGTGTAACTTGTTTAATAGGGGGCGAGATGAAGACCTGGCTGGTACATTTAAGATTAATCTGGCGGCTGTGTTCTGGGCTACTTGTAGCCTGCCTAACTGTTCTTCATTAGCGGAAATAAGCAGCCCATTACAATAATCTAGCCTGCTGATTACCAATGCATGCACTAGAGTTTTCCTGTGACTATCTGCTAAATATGGGAACACTCTCCTCAATAGTCCAATGACCCTCATACAGGATCCCGTTACCTGGGTAGCATGGTCCTTGAGTATCAAGGATCAATCAAGCTTGACCCCCAAGTTTTTCACTGTCTCCTTTGGACAGGGAGCAGAGCCTAAATCGGGAGGCCACCACTCAGGTGACCAAAGGAGCGGGGCGTCTCCGAAAAGCATGACCTCCGTCTTGCCCACGTTGCACTGTAGGCAATTGGAGGTCATCCAGTTGGATATGGCTCTCATTCCTGCGGCAAAGGAGCTTTTAACTACTGGCGTCATGGTCTGGAAAGGGAACAAAAGCTGGGTGTCATCAGCATAGGATATAGGTGTGAACCCATATTCCCTCACAATTTCAGCCAGGGGGGGGCACATACACATTAAACAATGTGGGGCTTAGGCATGAGCCCTGTGGAACCCCCTTGGTGAGCTCCCTAGAGATGGATAAATGGGAGCCCAATCGAACACTCTGTGAGCGGCCAGTGATAAAACTCTTTAACCATGAAAGAGGCATTCCGCCTATCCCTACCCTCTTCAGACGACTGACCAGAATGTCATGTGACACCGTGTCGAAGGCAGCGGATAAATCTAACAGCACCAGAATCATAGAGCCTCCTCTATCCTGTGCCATCCGGATGGTATCGGTCACGGAGAGGAGAGCTGATTCGGTGCTGTGATTAGGTCTGAACCCAGATTGAGAAGGGTCCAGACCGTCCGCTGCCTCGATGAATTTAGACACGTGGGTGTTGACATGTTTCTCAGCCATCTTACTCAAATGGGGCAAGAGGGAAATCGGACGGAGGTTGTTAAGGTCTGACCATGGTAACGCCGTGTTTTTGCGAATAGGGTCCACAACTGCCCTCTTCCAGACACTAGGCACCAGCCCTTCCATAAGGGAAAGGTTAATCAAAGTTTGAAAACTCGGGGCCAGCAGGCTACCCAGGGGGGCTATCATTTTTGCAGGCAGGAGGTCTGTAGGTGATCCTGATTTGATTGTACAGAACGGTAACTTCGGACAAACTAATTTCCGGAATCGTGGTGAGACAGCAGCTTTCACTCTTTGATATCCGAAGAAGGGGAGAGTCAACCATACTACTCTTGATGTATAATGCCTTGGTGATATTCTCATAGATTAATTCAATCTTGCTCTCAAAAAATGCGGAAATATCATCGCATAAGGTTACAATAATCCAGTCTGCTCAGCACTAGAGCCTGGAGAAGTGTGGCTCACTGGTTAGAGGAGGCAGACCGGGAAGCAGAGGTCAGCCCGGGACCAGGGTTCAATTCCCGGCTCGGCGGGGTCTTGAGTCCTAAAATGTCCATGGACTTGACAATTCTCGCTCCGGTGCCTACTCGATTCACGGGTTCACACTCTGCGACTCTGGGCAATAGCTTGCTTAATCTCCACAACGGCCCCTCGCGGCGGGATGCCTGGCTTTCACCTTGCGGATACCCTGCCGGGGTTATCTCACAGGGGAATACCAGGACGGGTTCCCTAAGCAAGCACTTAGAGACCGCTTGGTGATTTGCGCTATATAAATTCCTGTACCTTTACATTTACATTTACATAAGAGACTTCCTTATAGAATCAGGAAGGAAAGGGAAGACTCTTCTTAACAGGCTAAGCACTAGAAATCAGAATCCAATTGTATGGGTCACATGCTCATTCATATTTAGAGTCTGCTCAATAAGAACCCCTAAGTTTTTTACCATTGTCTTTGGTACTGGTACAGTCCCTAGCTCTCTAGGCCACCACTCTGTGGTCCACAACAGTGGAGCCTCTCCAAACAGCATGACCTCAGTCTTTCTGGCGTTTAGTTGTAAAAAGTTGTTACGCATCCCTTAAGAGATTGCCAGCATGTCGGAGGAGAAGGTGGCTTGAGCCGTCTGGGGGGATTTCTTAATGGAGAAGGTAAGTTGGGTGTCACCTGCATATGATATTGGGATGAATCCATAATTCCTTAGAAGAGAGGCTAAGGGAGCGATATAAATGTTGAATAAGGTAGGGCTTAAAAACAAGACCCCTGGGGCACTCCCTTGGTCAGTACTTTGGACTTAGATTGATACGGTTCCAGGTTCACAGTCTGGGAGCGATTTGTGGGGTAACTCGTCATCCATTGCAGTGCTACACCACTAATACCAGATTCCTCCAGTCTCCTGAGCAAGATCTGATGGTTGACCATATCGATTGGGGCGGAGAGATCTAACAACACCAGGAGAGTGGAATGACAGCTGACAAGCGCTACCCTGATGTTATCTGTGACAGCCAACAAGGCTGTTTCGGTGCTATGTTTCGGCCGAAAGCCTGATTATGAAGGGTCAAGGCAACCTGCCGCTTCTGGTCCAGGCCCTTGTGTATGCAGCTCGATCCACCATAACTCGCTGGGGAACTGGGGAACACAGAATCTGGTCGCCACTATTAGATCGGAAGAGGCAAACGGGACGTGCGGCCTTTCCTTGCACTCTGTTAGTTTGCTTTTGGGTGTATGGGGGGCTAACCCCTAGTGGACTTCCTCTTCTCACAGCGCTGCATCGTCTGGTTGCTGCTGCTGCTGTCCCCATCTGCTGCTGGTTCCTCTGACCTAGAGGTGAAGTGTTCGAGTCACTCCTCCACCCGCAGGCTCCTGACTGCGCCTCATTCCTGGTGGTCCAGTAGTAGAGTGTCACTGCTCTGCAGTTTGACTTCACTCATGTCCCTCTTTTCTGCAGTTCCTGTTCATCTTTATGCTCTTCTCTGTTGATTTCCTATCTTCTTCTTTTTTCATCTCTACTGTGTTTGGCTTTGTTTAATGTGTGCTTTTTTGCAGTTCCTTTTTCCCTATCCTCTTCCTCGTTGCACTGTGATCCCCCGAATCCCCACCCCCTCCAGTGTCCCTGCCCGTGTTTTCCGCCTCCTATCTGTCCAACCCCCTGCAGCACTATGTTATGGCAGATGCTGTGCGGCCATGCGCAGCGGGCGTGCCACTGGTGCGCTAAAGGGAAGCCAAAGGCAAGCTCATCTGCATGCATCCGCCCCTGGACCGTGCCCAGTACCAGGGACCCTGCCTCTAGGACACACCACCACTATGACACCAGCACCCTCCTCACCCTCAACCCTGGACGACACACCGCCTGCCATCTAGTATCACTGAAGAATACCCTTGCACCCTGTGCCTACCAAAACTACAAACGCAACTCCTGCCACATCAGCACACCAGCGCCTCTGCCGCCCTGCCAACCAACAGCGCACCCGACCGGCTCAACTGCATTCTCCTAAACGTGCGGTCCCTCCACAAATACACCACAGACATCTGGTACCTCCTCAATGCCACCTCTTTGAAGATCGCCTTCTTCACTGAGACCTGGACCAACCACTGCTCCGGACCGGACATTGCCATCGCCATCGCTGATGGCTACTGACTACTTAGCGCTCGGCCTTGCCCATATGGTCTGGTACTCCCCATGTCCCCTTTTTACCTTTTGTACCCACAGCCCTTGTCCGGGTGGGGTCTCCCTCCCTCCTTCAAGGCAAGCATTAAGACCACACCATTTTTGGATTATGGGGTGTAACGCCCGGCCGTATTTATTACAAAATTAAAAACATTAGTTATTAACATTATGTACAATTATGCAGAAAGTCCAGATACATTGTTAGACAGATGATATCACGTGGCAAACTTTAAGAACTCTAATACACATGACACTCCTACCGTAAATCTAACGATGCATATATTCACTTTCTGCGTGTCCCCTCTAGAGCCTACGGCAAAGTCAATGACTGGCAGCCTCCAGATCCCAGCAAACTATGAAAAAATCATTCCGCCGGAGTAGGCATGCGCAGGGGGTACAGCTTATTGGATGGATACCGTCCCCCGCCCCCCATGCCCTGTGCCTTAAACTCCATAACAGGGGCTGCAGAAATTCTGCATACTTGCGCCCTGATGCGCATGCGCGTGCGAGGGTGGCCACAGGCCCACTGGAAAGAATGACTCCCCCGGCCCCGCACCCCGACAGCCTACCTACCAGCTGTCACTGCCCCTGGAGTTACATGGTTCTGATCGCTAAGGACTGAAGACTATGCTTACCAATCATGACCTTACCATGCCACAGAACAGCATAGTTACCCGACTATCTGTCCTCCCCCTCAGCCCACTAGGAGGTCATGCCCTAATACTCGCGCCCTCCACCCATGCTAAAATGTCCTCCATGAATGCCTGATTCCCTTTGAATGATATGTGAAACCCGTGCAAGCAAACATGAAAATAGAACTTCCGTGTGTTGCCCTACTGACAGGCTAAAACCTATGCTACTGCACATGATACTATGTAACAGTGTACTGATGCAAACTTCTCCCTGAGACACAGGATAAAGAAACTTGCAAATCACATTACACAGAACCAATGGGATAGAGCATGTGCAGCCGCACATTGCACTCATAGCAGTTAGAGGACCACCTACCGATCCTTTTGACCTGCTCCTCCCTTAGACCCGTTGCCACTGCATCGGTGGCCGCCCCAATTCTAAAGGGGTGGGTCCCAAAGTCAGCCAAATCCAACCTGGCATCTTGGATTGCCAAACCCATGAGTCTTTTGAACTGAAAGATAGTGAGGAGTGACCCATCGACACGCAGCAGAAGTGGCCCTGACATCCCGCCATCATTGCGGTGTGGATCATCTCGCAGGTATCACATTCATGGATCCACAATACATAAAGGAACCCAAAACACAGATGATTAGTGCCCCTAACCTTTGAATAAGAGATGCAGTTTGCATGCCAGGCTCATTGACTACATCATGAGGCTTTACCCCCCTTTACCACCCACACCCTCAGCCCAGGGTGCATAGGTACGGTGTGGCACAACGCATACATCAAATGCGTAAGCCAACGGATGCATTGGTACTGTGTGTCACCACATATGTATCTATCTAGTGCAAAAAGTGTATAAGCACAGGGTGCATAGGTACTGTATGATACGACCTAGGCATCTAATACCGAAATGTACCCAAGCACACAGTGAATAGGTACAGTGTGACAACACAAGCATATAATGCTTAATTGAACAGGCCCAACGGAGCATAGGTACTGTGACACAAACACGGACATCCAATGCATAAGTGTTCGGGCACAAGGGCGCTGGGGTACTGTGTGACACAATACATTAATAGTATAAGTGTACAAGCACAAGGGTGTGACGAACCACAGGCATATAAAGCTTGATTGCACAAGCACAAAGGGTGCATAGGTACCGTGTGGCACAACATGGAGATCCGATGCATAAGCGTCCAGGCACAAGGATGCTGAGGTACTGTGTCATACCATACATAACTTATCATAAGTGTATGAGCACAAGGGTGCATAGGTCCTGTGACAAATCAACAGGCATATATTGCGTACGTGTGCCAGCACACGGGTGCAGAGGTATAGTGCGACATAACCAGTTTCCAATGCATACGTGCACCTGCGATGGGTGCATAGATGCTATTTGACAACAGACTCCTAATTCCTATGTGTAACAGTACACGCATGCGTATGGCACTCTAGAAGGTGTGACAACGAGGCCTGGGATGTATTGATGTGACATCATAAGTACTGATACTGTATGTAAGTGACATGACAGAGGCAGGCGCCTCGCAAGACTGACATCACAGACTAGGAATATATTGAAGGGACGTCACCACGGCTTGAAATGTCTTGATGTGACGCCAATAGTAAGCAGAGCGATACAAAAGGGGATGATGGACGGAGCGTTTGAGCAAATCAAACACTCACCCCCAGTCAACTGATCTGGGTTTAATCCATCACCATTCTTTAGCCCACTCAGCCACCCCAGTTCAGACATGGCCATTATGCAAATCAGTCTGACCCTGTGCCTCATGGGAACAGTTCAGCCCGAACTGCCAAGCCATGTCTTCCCTGGACCGGAAACAAGCATCCTGGGACCGGTTTAAGATTAATAATCCTCATCAGCCAGGCTATTTTGAATCCAGTGGCCAAGTGAGCAAGGGACTCACGTCTGAGCATACCCTGCCACACTGAGGGCGAACAAAGCGATACAAAAGGGGATGATGGACGGAGCGTTTGAGCAAATCAAACACTCACCCCCAGTCAACTGATCTGGGTTTAATCCATCACCATTCTTTACCCCACTAGAGCCACCCCAGTTCAGACACAGCCATTATGCAAATCAGTCTGACCCTGTGCCTCATGGGAACAGTCCAGCCCGAACTGCCAAGCCATGTCTTCCCTGGACCGGAAACAAGCATCCTGGGACCGGTTTCGGATTAATAATCCTCATCAGCCAGGCTATCTTGAATCCAGTGGCCAAGTGAGCAAGGGACTCACGTCTGAGCATACCCTGCCACACTTAGGGCGAACAAAGCGATACAAAAGGGGATGATGGACGGAGCATTTGAGCAAATCAAACACTCACCCCCAGTCAACTGATCTGGGTTTAATCCATCACCATTCTTTAGCCCACTCAGCCACCCCAGTTCAGACATGGCCATTATGCAAATCAGTCTGACCCTGTGCCTCATGGGAACAGTCCAGCCCGAACTGCCAAGCCATGTCTTCCCTGGACCGGAAACAAGCATCCTGGGACCGGTTTCGGATTAATAATCCTCATCACCCCGAGTGGGCTGGGTATGCTCAGACGTGAGTCCCAGGCTCTCCACACCACTGGAGTCAAGCTATCCAGGCTGATGAAGGCTGATAGCCAGAAACCGGTCCTTGGATGCTTGATTCCGGTCTGGGAAAGACATGGCTTGGTAGTTCGGACTGGACTGTTCCCATGAAGAACAGGGTCAGAGCTGATTTGCATACAGCCAGTGTCTAACCCAGGGTGGTGTGGAGTGCACAAAAACGATGGATTTAGGCCCAGATCCTTGTACTGGGGTGAATGTATAACATTGTTCTACATTCTGTCCATCAACTTTGTTTTTTGCAATTTTCACCCCGAGTGGGCTGGGTATGCTCAGACGTGAGTCCCAGGCTCTCCACACCACTGGAGTCAAGCTATCCAGGCTGATGAAGGCTGATAGCCAGCAACCGGTCCTTGAATGCTTGATTCCGGTCTGGGAAAGACATGGCTTGGTAGTTCGGACTGGACTGTTCCCATGAGGCACAGGGTCAGAGCTGATTTGCATATAGCCAGTGTCTAACCCAGGGTGGTGTGGAGTGCAAAAAAACGATGGATTTAGGCCCAGATCCTTGTACTGGGGTGAATGTATGACATTGTTCTACATTCTGTCCATCAACTGTGTTTTTTGCAATTTTCACCCCGAGTGGGCTGGGTATGCTCAGACGTGAGTCCCAGGCTCTCCACACCACTGGAGTCAAGCTATCCAGGCTGATGAAGGCTGATAGCCAGAAACCGGTCCTTGGATGCTTGATTCCGGTCTGGGAAAGACATGGCTTGGTAGTTCGGACTGGACTGTTCCCATGAGGCACAGGGTCAGAGCTGATTTGCATATAGCCAGTGTCTAACCCAGGGTGGTGTGGAGTGCAAAAAAACGATGGATTTAGGCCCAGATCCTTGTACTGGGGTGAATGTATGACATTGTTCTACATTCTGTCCATCAACTGTGTTTGTTGCAATTTTCACCCCGAGTGGGCTGGGTATGCTCAGACGTGAGTCCCAGGCTCTCCACACCACTGGAGTCAAGCTATCCAGGCTGATGAAGGCTGATAGCCAGAAACCGGTCCTTGGATGCTTGATTCCGGTCTGGGAAAGATTTGGCTTGGTAGTTCGGACTGGACTGTTCCCATGTGGCACAGGGTCAGAGCTGATTTGCATATAGCCAGTGTCTAACCCAGGGTGGTGTGGAGTGCAAAAAAACGATGGATTTAGGCCCAGATCCTTGTACTGGGGTGAATGTATGACATTGTACTACATTCTGTCCATCAACTGTGTTTTTGCAATTTTCACCCCGAGTGGGCTGGGTATGCTCAGACGTGAGTCCTAGGCTCTCCACACCACTGGAGTCAAGCTATCCAGGCTGATGAAGGCTGATAGCCAGAAACCGGTCCTTGGATGCTTGATTCCGGTCTGGGAAAGACATGGCTTGGTAGTTCGGACTGGACTGTTCCCATGAGGCACAGGGTCGGAGCTGATTTGCGCATAGCCAGTGTCTAACCCAGGGTGGTGTGGAGTGCAAAAAAACGATGGATTTAGGCCCAGATCCTTGTACTGGGGTGAATGTATGACATTGTTCTACATTCTGTCCATCAACTGTGTTTTTTGCAATTTTCACCCCGAGTGGGCTGGGTATGCTCAGACGTGAGTCCCAGGCTCTCCACACCACTGGAGTCAAGCTATCCAGGCTGATGAAGGCTGATAGCCAGAAACCGGTCCTTGGATGCTTGATTCCGGTCTGGGAAAGACATGGCTTGGTAGTTCGGACTGGACTGTTCCCATGAGGCACAGGGTCAGAGCTGATTTGCATATAGCCAGTGTCTAACCCAGGGTGGTGTGGAGTGCAAAAAAACGATGGATTTAGGCCCCGATCCTTGTACTGGGGTGAATGTAAGACATTGTTCTACATTCTGTCCATCAACTTTGTTTTTTGCAATTTTAACCACGAGTGGGCTGGGTATACTCAGACGTGAGTCCCAGGCTCTCCACACCACTGGATTCAAGCTATCCAGGCTGATGAAGGCTGATAGCCAGAAACCGGTCCTTGGATGCTTGATTCCGGTCTGGGAAAGACATGGCTTGGTAGTTCCGACTGGACTGTTCCCATGAGGCACAGGGTCAGAGCTGATTTACATATAGCCAGTGTCTAACCCAGGGTGGTGTGGAGTGCAAAAAAACGATGGATTTAGGCCCAGATCCTTGTACTGGGGTGAATGTATGACATTGTTCTACATTCTGTCCATCAACTGTGTTTTTTGCAATTTTCACCCCGAGTGGGCTGGGTATGCTCAGACGTGAGTCCCAGGCTCTCCACACCACTGGAGTCAAGCTATCCAGGCTGATGAAGGCTGATAGCCAGAAACCGGTCCTTGGATGCTTGATTCCGGTCTGGGAAAGACATGGCTTGGTAGTTCGGACTGGACTGTTCCCATGAGGCACAGGGTCAGAGCTGATTTGCATATAGCCAGTGTCTAACCCAGGGTGGTGTGGAGTGCAAAAAAACGATGGATTTAGGCCCAGATCCTTGTACTGGGTGAATGTATGACATTGTTCTACATTCTGTCCATCAACTGTGTTTGTTGCAATTTTCACCCCGAGTGGGCTGGGTATGCTCAGACGTGAGTCCCAGGCTCTCCACACCACTGGAGTCAAGCTATCCAGGCTGATGAAGGCTGATAGCCAGAAACCGGTCCTTGGATGCTTGATTCCGGTCTGGGAAAGATTTGGCTTGGTAGTTCGGACTGGACTGTTCCCATGTGGCACAGGGTCAGAGCTGATTTGCATATAGCCAGTGTCTAACCCAGGGTGGTGTGGAGTGCAAAAAAACGATGGATTTAGGCCCAGATCCTTGTACTGGGGTGAATGTATGACATTGTACTACATTCTGTCCATCAACTGTGTTTTTGCAATTTTCACCCCGAGTGGGCTGGGTATGCTCAGACGTGAGTCCTAGGCTCTCCACACCACTGGAGTCAAGCTATCCAGGCTGATGAAGGCTGATAGCCAGAAACCGGTCCTTGAATGCTTGATTCCGGTCTGGGAAAGACATGGCTTGGTAGTTCGGACTGGACTGTTCCCATGAGGCACAGGGTCGGAGCTGATTTGCGCATAGCCAGTGTCTAACCCAGGGTGGTGTGGAGTGCAAAAAAACGATGGATTTAGGCCCAGATCCTTGTACTGGGGTGAATGTATGACATTGTTCTACATTCTGTCCATCAACTGTGTTTTTTGCAATTTTCACCCCGAGTGGGCTGGGTATGCTCAGACGTGAGTCCCAGGCTCTCCACACCACTGGAGTCAAGCTATCCAGGCTGATGAAGGCTGATAGCCAGAAACCGGTCCTTGGATGCTTGATTCCGGTCTGGGAAAGACATGGCTTGGTAGTTCGGACTGGACTGTTCCCATGAGGCACAGGGTCAGAGCTGATTTGCATATAGCCAGTGTCTAACCCAGGGTGGTGTGGAGTGCAAAAAAACGATGGATTTAGGCCCAGATCCTTGTACTGGGGTGAATGTATGACATTGTTCTACATTCTGTCCATCAACTGTGTTTTTTGCAATTTTAACCACGAGTGGGCTGGGTATACTCAGACGTGAGTCCCAGGCTCTCCACACCACTGGATTCAAGCTATCCAGGCTGATGAAGGCTGATAGCCAGAAACCGGTCCTTGGATGCTTGATTCCGGTCTGGGAAAGACATGGCTTGGTAGTTCCGACTGGACTGTTCCCATGAGGCACAGGGTCAGAGCTGATTTACATATAGCCAGTGTCTAACCCAGGGTGGTGTGGAGTGCAAAAAAACGATGGATTTAGGCCCAGATCCTTGTACTGGGGTGAATGTATGACATTGTTCTACATTCTGTCCATCAACTGTGTTTTTTGCAATTTTCAACCCAAGTGGGCTGGGTATGCTCAGACGTGAGTCCCAGGCTCTCCACACCACTGGAGTCAAGCTATCCAGGCTGATGAAGGCTGATAGCCAGAAACCGGTCCTTGGATGCTTGATTCCGGTCTGGGAAAGACATGGCTTGGTATTTCGGACTGGACTGTTCCCATGAGGCACAGGGTCAGAGCTGATTTGCATATAGCCAGTGTCTAACCCAGGGTGGTGTGGAGTGCAAAAAAACGATGGATTTAGGCCCAGATCCTTGTACTGGGGTGAATGTATGACATTGTTCTACATTCTGTCCATCAACTGTGTTTTTTGCAATTTTCACCCCGAGTGGGCTGGGTATGCTCAGACGTGAGTCCCAGGCTCTCCACACCACTGGAGTCAAGCTATCCAGGCTGATGAAGGCTGATAGCCAGAAACCGGTCCTTGGATGCTTGATTCCGGTCTGGGAAAGACATGGCTTGGTAGTTCGGACTGGACTGTTCCCATGAGGCACAGGGTCAGAGCTGATTTGCATATTGCCAGTGTCTAACCCAGGGTGGTGTGGAGTGCAAACAAACGATGGATTTAGGCCCAGATCCTTGTACTGGGGTGAATGTATGACATTGTTCTACATTCTGTCCATCAACTGTGTTTTATGCAAATTTCACCCCGAGTGGGCTGGGTATGCTCAGACGTGAGTCCCAGGCTCTCCACACCACTGGAGTCAAGCTATCCAGGCTGATGAAGGCTGATAGCCAGAAACCGGTCCTTGGATGCTTGATTCCGGTCTGGGAAAGACATGGCTTGGTAGTTCGGACTGGACTGTTCCCATGAGGCACAGGGTCAGAGCTGATTTGCATATAGCCAGTGTCTAACCCAGGGTGGTGTGGAGTGCAAAAAAACGATGGATTTAGGCCAAGATCCTTGTACTGGGGTGAATGTATGACATTGTTCGACATTCTGTCCATCAACTGTGTTTTTTGCCAATAGTAAACAGTCACGTTTCAACCTGAAAAAACGTCAATGGTTTGACCATTCCCTGACAAATATGGGACACTCCATGGATGCGTAGCATTGCGTTCTTTGCGCTCAGATTGACCGGACACGTCCTTACTCCACGAGTAAGTTCTACCACGAAATGTGACATGAAATTAAAGCGAGCTAACCAGGCTGTCATCACTCTTTAGCAAGCAGGGATATGTTTGCTTCTACAAGGATAATGGGTAATATACTGTATATGAACCTTGCAGGCTGACCCGAAACAGGGCTTTTAAAACTTTACATTGAAATCAGACTTTCAATTCTGACCACTTAGCAGAGCCTCGGTTGCATTACCTAAGGAACATTGAAATCTGACTTTCAATGAGAGTGCCTAGCATAGCGCCAGTTGCATTAAATGAGGAACATTGAAATCATACTTCCAATTAAGAGCACCTAGCATATCACTTGTTGCATTTACATGAGGAACATTGAAATAAAAAAAACTATTAAGAACGTCTAGCATAGCACCAGTTGCATTACATGAGGAACATTGATATCATACTTTCAAAACAGAGCGCTTACCGTAGCACCAGTTGCATTACCTGCGCAACATTGAAATCGGACTTTCAAATGAGAGCGCTTAGAGTAGCACCAGTTGCGTTAGCTGCTGAACATTGAAATCTGGCCATTACTTAACATAGCCCAATCGTATTATATGAGGACACATTCATATTTGTTAGGCATGGGAGATTAATTGACCTCCTGCCTTACTCCTGTGTATCATGCGATGCAGTCATGTTAAGATGGACATGACAATATGTGGTAACCACTCCACGGTAACACACACGCTGTAACACCCATTCGGTAACACCTACGTGGTAATACCCAATAACGCCCATGTGGTAACATTACTGCAGCCACCTCCATGGGGTAAGAGCAACGTTGATAACACACGGTAAAACTCACACAGTAACAACCACTTGTTAACACCTAAGTGGTAACCCTTACATGGTAACAACCACTTGTTAACACCTACGTGGTAACACACTGTAACAGTCACGCGGTAACACACCCACGGTAAAACACAAATGCGGTAAACCCCAATGCGGTAAACACCCACGTGGTAACACCCACCAAGCGGTAAACACCCACGCAGTAACCCCCCCAAGCGGTAAACAACCACCAGGCGGTAAACACCCACAAAGCGGTAACACCCACAAAGCTGTAACACCCATGTGGTAACACCCATGTGGTAACACACAAGCGGTAAACACCCACCAAGCGGTAAACACCCACAAAATGGTAAACACCCACCAGGCGGTAACACCCACAAAGCGGTAACACCAATGCGATAACACCCACATGGTAGCACCCATGCGGTAACACCCACGTGGTAACCACCCACACGGTAACACCCAAGCGGTAACCACCCACCAAGCGGTAAACACCTACCAAGCGGTAAACACCCACAAAACGGTAAACACCCACAAAACGGTAAACACCCACAAAATGGTAAACACCCACAAAACTGTAACACCCATGCGGTAAACACCCACGCAGCAAACACCCATGCGGTATACACCCACTAAACGGTAAACACCCATGCGGTAAACACCCACACGGTAAACACCCATGCATTAAACACCCATGCGGGAACACCCACGCTGCAACACCCACGCGGTAACACCCATGCGGCAACACCCATGCGGCAACACCCATGCGGCAACACCCACGCGATTCAAAATATAATCCCCCTGGGAACCAAACATTAAGCAATAACAACAACGGTTATTCACTGTGCTCGGAAATAGCCAATACTGTGTTATGAAGAGCTACATACAACAACCTCTCTTCTCTATTCTCTATCAGTGTGGTCCAAAGAAGTGCCCCAATGCTCTTGAGCTCGATGTGGCACCCTCAAAGGTCATACATGACTCCACTGTACTATCTCAACTCGGCCCCAAACTTTAATGCTAGACGGGCAAACACGTAAATGTTTATCCCCAAGAAACATAGGATGCAACTTATGCTCTGCGGAATAATGGTGCTCATAGTGCAATGTCTGATGGCATCACTAACCCTGCTCAGTCAAGCAACAAGGAAAATGTCAGAGCAAACTCCCCCCCACAGTGGGCAAGAAATCAGTGGCTGTGCGCAAGTGGTCCACGGAATAGGGGATTGTGCGGTGTTACTATTGATCGAGGTAACAGTTAAAAAAGGGACAAATGGTGTGCTAAACACTTCTTTAACACCCTAAAAAAAATACAGCACACGGGATGCTGCACACAAACCAGCACAAGCCCACTTTGGATGCCACCTTAAGCCCATGCCCAACCTTGTGATACTTTGACACCAACCTGCGCGGCTACCTCGCTGCCACTGTACCTAGGATTGAATAACAGTACAGCTGGACCAAGATTGACCCTCAAGCAATTATGCCTTTGGCGCTCAGTCATCTCGGGAACCATAAAATCATGTGGCAGTAAAATACAGCCAGCTTGTGTGTGGGAATTCTTGGCAGTATTTCCAGGGAATTACAAGTGGGATCCTTAGGAACCACTTAGAAATGAGGATTTACGGATTAAATAGTACATTTTTGGTGTGATTACCCTGATAATTCCTCATTTTTACCCTGGAATTCACCCTGTTTTACGCAAGGTGAAACAAGACATATGTACTTTGTTTCTCAGATTTAATCATTCCGATGCAGCCACCGACTCTTTTTACCAGACGCTGACCCCCTCTGAGTAAAACTAAGGAGACCTTGCGATGAGGCCAGCTTGAATGAAATTAAATGAAATGAAAAGAAATTTATAAAGCGCATGGCTGCCCTCGAGCGTCCCAGTGCTAAAACGGAAACACAGGACCACCACCAAATGTAACTGAGGAGAAAGCCTACAGGGGGAAAAGGTGAGTCTTCAATGCTTTGCGGAATCTCGCTAGGTTAGGTTCTTTCCGCAGTGCCAGCGGTAGAGCATTCCATAATTGGCCTGCGTTAATGGAGAACCGGCGGCCGCCGGACCTCACCTTATTTGCTCTGGGTATCACCACAAAATTACCATCATCAGAGCGAAGGGCTCGCGTTGGTTTATAAGGGCGAACCAAGTCCCTAAGAATTGGAGGGCCCGATCATTGCAAAGCTTTAAACACAATGCAGAGGGATTTGAATTTTATGCGAGCTCGGATTGGAAGCCAATGCAAGGCCTTAAGTGCAGGCTTGGCTGAGGATCTTTTGGCAGTACCAGTGAGCATTCGTGCTGCCGCATTCTGAGCTCTTTGGAGCACATTCAAAGTGGATTCTGGTGAAGCAAGGAATAGGGCATTGCTATAATCCAGCCTTGATATAACTAATCCTTGCACCAGTAGTTTCTGGGAATTTTCAGGGAGAAGCGGGAGGATCTTCCGCACCGACCGGAGCAGTCCGTAGCAGGTCCCTGCCACTCGTTTAGCTTGAGTACTCATTGACAGCTCAGGTTCCAGCCAAACCCCGAGACTTTTTGTTGCTTCTTTGGGAGCTGGGGGGGGCACCTAGACTGGCCGGCCACATGGATTTAGGGAGTGTCGTACACAGGTTGCCAAGGAGCATCAGCTCCGTTTTAGTCCCATTTAGTTTAAGCCGGGAATCCGACATCCATGACATGATGTTAATTAAACATGATGCAAACTTTTCCCCCTGGCTTTCCAAAAGGGACAGCGAGACGATCAGTTGGGTGTCGTCTGCGTATGTTGCGATTTTCACCCCGAAGGGTGAAACCACCGCCTCCAGTGGGGCCATATAGACGTTAAAGAGCATAGGGCTCAATGAAGAGCCCTGCGGTACTCCGCACTGAAGGGGGGTAGGCAAAGATCTAAAATTGCCTTCGCAAACCTGATATGTCCGGTCACTCAAGTACGACGTGAGCCATTTAAGGGCAGATCCTCTCACTCCAATCTTCCCCAAACGGTGGATCAGAATATTATGATCAACCGTGTCAAATGCAGCGCTTAGATCCAGGAGGACCACCGCAGCGGATCCTCCCGAATCCAAGATGCATCTGCCTTCCTCCACCATCGAGATCAGGGCCGAGTCGGTTCCCTGGCCAGGACGAAAGCCCGTCTGCGTCCGACCTAGTAGATCGTTGGCTTCCAAGAAGTGCGAGAGCTGGCGGTTGGCAAACTTCTCGGCGATCTTATTTAGCCCAGGCAGGAGCGAGATAGGGCGGTAGTTAGCCAGATCAGCCGGGTCAAGGCCTGGTTTTTTCAAAAGGGCCTTGACAATGGCTTGCTTCCAGCTGGGTGGTACTATGCCATAGGTGAATGAGGCATTCAAAAGATCGATTGCTGGGCTTGCAATGATATTCGTGAATTGTTTGAGGATCCGAATGGGCATGGGGTCCAAAGGGGAACCACTCTTCAGAGCTGAGAGCTCCACACAGAAGGCCTCCCTTGAAATGGGGGAAAAGCTGTCAAACACCTTCACATCCGAAGCGGCCTCCAGGACTGCTTTGTCAATTCTCGCGGAACTCGGAGGAAGACTGGCTAAGATGCTCTGTATTTTGGTGTCAAAAAACTGAGCCAGTAGATTGCATTTGTCAGAGTTAACCTCTTGGGTTACCGGGGGAGTGGGGACAGTGAGAAGCTCTTTAAGGATCTGATATGTTTCTCTAGAAGAGTTACCTGCCATTTTTATTCTTTCCTCAAAATGGGCGGCTTTGGTCAAATTGCGGGCCGCCTTATATGCTCTCATCGCTTCACGATAGTTATCTTTGTTGTTAGCCGCCCAGTTCTTCCGCCATTCCCGCTCCAGTTTTTTACATATCTTTCTCATACATCCCAATTCAGGGGTGTACCAAGAGGACTTAGGGCCACTCCTTTTGTTTGAAGTGGCTTTAAGAGGTAGAACAGTATCTAATGCTTGGCAGAGCCAATCATGGAATGCGACATCGGCTACCAAAGGATCACCGCCGGATGGGGGACCTGATTGTTCAAGGGTACGGGAGAGATTCTCGGCAGATAATTGAGACCAAATTCTCTTGTAGGTGCGTGGTGCCCTAGGACCTAGAGGAGAGAAAGGGTCCATAGTGAAATTCAGTTCAAACGGCACCAGAAAATGGTCAGACCAGGGCATGGGGAGGGGAGGGCTCGTCTGAAGGTGCGAGATATTAGAAAACACGCAATCCAACAAATGGCCCTTCACATGTGTGGGTTCCAGATTATGTAACCTGAGGTTGGCTGTCATGAGTTCAGATCTAAGGTCAGAAGCTATTTTCTCCTCCTGCAGGTCGAAATGAAGGTTCAAATCCCCCAATAAAACAAAATTAGGAGAGGATGCAGCTAAAACGGGAACATGGTCCAGAATGGAGGTGGAAAACTGTTTTATCGTCCCCGGGGGGCGATAGACCAGAAGTCCCGATAAGGAATGATTCGGCGACAGCTGAATCCGAAAATAGCAGCTTTCTGCGTCTTGAATGGGCCCCTTATCTATTCTACAAGACAACTTCTCCCTGTGGATTATGGCTAAGCCACCTCCCTTTCCTAGCGGTCTATGGAGGAACTGAATAAGAAAGCCGGATGGGAGGGCATTGACAAGGTCAAAGTCTGAGCAGGCCGATGTCCAGGTTTCGGTCAGAAACAAGATATCTAGGTTGTTGTCTTGAATCAAGTGTAGAATTTGTAAAAAGTGTTTAGGCAGGGACCTACAATTCAGGAGTCCTAACCTAAGGGGCTCTTTAATAGGTACTTTGTTTCCACCAACCTGGTCCCTGGAAGGACAATAATCACATGGCGTGAAAAGAACATCGGATCTGACTCCGTGATGGCAGTATCGCGCGTTTGACGGCTGTAGAAGGAGTAAATCCTCTTTCGTATATGTGGTAAAAGTGTCATCCGCCACAGACAGGGTCTCTGGCCCTGGGTCCGTCCTGGCCTGGACGGGCACGGACGGGCTTGCCTCTGGCGCACCTCCGGCGCGCCCGCTGCGCCCGCCCGTTGCGCGGGCGACAAAGAGCCGCCATTTATGAAGCACGAGGTGCAGGAAACGCCCTCGCACTAGACCGCTAACAGTCCAAAAGCCTACCCAAGATGGCGGTTGCAGCAGGTGACGCTAGTCGGCAGCCCGACGGTAAAACAGGAGCCCTAAAACGGCTCTAAAATGCCCCCAATGTCCCCACAAGTAAGAGCAGCAAGCGCACTACAAATGGTACATTTACAATGAAGAAATGAAAATTTTTATAAAAAGCGAAACAAGTCTTTTTTAAAAACAAGTGAGAGCTCGCTAGAGCAGTGGGGTGTGGAGCATAACTCCCAGTGTGTGTAAGGGAGCAGCCTGTGTAAACCCAGGGACCCAGGGGGACCGGGGCGCGAGCCGGTGTCCCCCTGGGAGGATTCGCGCAGTGGGAACAATCCCCTGTGTGATTGGGTAAAAGGTATTAGGGGCGGGTCTAGTGGGTTGGCTTATAGGCAGGGGAGGAGGGTGGGAATGACGTCAGCGGGAGGAGGTTGGGAGGTGGCGTCGGAGCTTTGTAGCTTCGCAGCTTCGTGAGGAGTGAGTTTTGTGTTGGAGGAGGTGTTTTTTCAGAGGTCAAGGGGTGTTTTCTTTATCCAGCATGGACAACAGCAGTGTTGTCAAGGACGCAGTGAGAGCCATCATGGAGGCGGGACGCAGCGACCCTCTGAAGCCGGGAGCCGCGTGATTATGGAGTCGGGTTCGAAACGTCCGCGGCGCGCTGCAGCCTTGGGGGTGAGTAATGCGGTAGCGTCTTGCATGCCAGTCGCTAACCGCTTTATTACGCAGGCTGATAATTTTGCTGACAAAACTACTATGCCGCGCAAAGGGCGCCCTGCTTGGAGGAGCACTCGAGCTAGGAGGGCAAGGACTCGAGCTGCGTCACTGCCTGCAGTTTTACAGGGGCAGTCTAGTCATTTTCAAATGCAGCACACTGGGAGGGCTGCTCACAAAAGCACTGAGAGAGGCTCTGGGGGGCTCCAGTAGTGTACCAGCTTCTGCAATGCGAGTGGAGGGCCTAGCAATGGCTCACCAGGCGGGGACTGTGCAGTTTGTAACCTCAGAGAAGATTTCAGCAGTCAGGTAGGAGGATTAGTGGCGCATAAGTTTCCACAGACTGGCTTACAGATGCAAAGTGCTGCAGTACAGATTGACATTGCCCCCCTGTCATGGAGGACAGATACTGTGCCATGTTGGTAGATTATACAGATGACAGTGATGGGGATGAAGAGGGATATGTGGAGGATACAGACAATTTAACATAGACAAATGCTGAGAATAGCCAGGATGGGGAAAGGGGTGTTTCAAGGGGCATGGTCAGTTTTACTTATTCGCAGAGGCCAAAGCCTAGAGGCCCACCGGGTCCAAAGCTATTTTAGGTGATGCACATATGGTTTTTCCTGCAGAAAGAATGGTTCCTGCTAACTATAAGGAGGGTGAATTTTTTTACAGGCCAGGACTTTGTATTTTGGGCGTTGGGAGACCCGGTTCAAGACTGTGTAATTGAAAGTGTTCCTCGTGCTAATATTGTTTCCCTATTTCCAGAATCGCGCCCTCCGCCTTGCCATTCTCAGGTGGGTTTTGACTAGGATTTTGGGCCACAGAATGGGCAATGGGTATGGGTAGAACATTCGGATATGTCGCGTTTCCAGCGTCAGGATCGGCAAAGGAGTCTGCTATGGGTAAGTCATCAGCGACTTCATACAAGAGCGGTAGGAAGTTAGTAGCGGACCCCGCTCACGGGCAGGGTTCCAATGTTGTTTCTGTCCCTTATGCGAAGCAAAGTGCGGCTTTTGGGGAGGTGGTTTCTCAACATGGCGGATCTGGAGCGGATTTTGATTCTGCGGCCGGTTTCTCTCAGCGGAGGCCCGTGACCTCTCGGAGAGATTATGATGGAGGCATTGGTGACGGTCAGATGCCGAGCACTAGTGCTTCGAATGTTTACGGCTCTGAACCTCTAGATGATACGTATTATGACAATTATAATGAGGTGGATGATACTGTGGTGGGAAAAGTGGTACACTCGACGTTTCCTTCGGTTTACCCTAAGGATTTGGATGGGGGGATATGGGGTGCATTTATGTCTTCTAGTATTTTACAGAGGTCTCGGGCGGACTTCTTGACGGATCAAGATCGTCGACGGAAGAAGAAAGAAGATCCTAAGGAGTTTCAGAAGCGGGCTGCGCAGCTCACGTCAGGTAAGCCTCACTGGTGGACTGCTTGGTCCAGGCCTTTAGTGGGTGGCAATGTTTTAGATGCTGGTGCGGCTGAAGTGGTGATTTTTAATCCTAATAGAGTCAAGGAATATGTTCCTACTGTCTTACCTAAGTCACGGCCTGTGTCACATGTACAGGTTATTGATACGGAAGGCTCTGCGGCTGTTCCATCTGATTTGACTGTTCAAGTGTCAGGTGTTAGTTGAAGGACTACTAAGCTTCCTTATATTAGATTGGCTATGCCACTTGGCATACATTTATCTGACAAAACTAAACAAAAAATCAGGGGCCCGATGTAGGTCGGTCGGTAACGGCCGAAAATCGGTATTTTCGGCCGTTACCGACCGGTATCAGAGAAATGGTATGTAGGGACAGTCATTTTACAGAATCGGTAAATTTACCGATCGGTAAATTTACCGATTCTGTAAAATACCGAATCGGTATTTTTTACCGATTCGGTATATTTGGAATGTAGGTGGGACTCTTCAGAGTCCCACAAGCCTTACCGAATCGGTATTTTACCACCAAATCAATTTGATGGTAAAATACCGATTCCGGTGTGCATGCACACCTGTGCCATATGACAGGCAGACCTGCCCTTAGGGCAGGTATGCCTGCCACATGGCACCCAAACCTGTTTTGGGGGTGCTAGAGGGTGTCAAAGTGACACCCCCTGCACCCATGTGGAATTCGGTATTTACCGATTCGGTAAATAGCGAATCGGTAATGCCCATTCATTCCTATGGGCTTCAAAGCCCATAGGAATGAATGGGCATTACCGGTCGGTATTTACCGAATCGGTAAATACAGATTTTTACCGATTCGGTAAAAAAAACATCTGGATGGTCCTACATGTCCCCCTTCATATTTACCGATTCTTAATTACCGAATCGGTAAAATTTGGTAATTAAGAATCGGTAAATGAATCCTACCTACATCTGGCCCCTGGAATCATGAATTTGTGGATGTTTTCCGTTTGCTGCAGAAGGATATTCAATACAGAGAAGTTTCCAATGAGGAGGAATGGGAACTCTCACGTCACCCCAGAGTCCCTAAGTCCATTGAGAATTGGACGGCTGCCTTTCTCATTTACGCTAGCGTGTATTGTGGGAGGTATCATGATAGGGCTTTGGCAATGTTTAATATATTGACATAATTCGAAGGGCACACTTACAGGTGGGTGGTTGTGCCTGGTTAAATTACGATGGAGAATTTCGGGCCAGAATTAGTATCTTTCATGACAAACCTTGGGGGGCAGTGGACCCTGAACTATGGTTGCAATGGATGTCTACCAATCAGTCTCAAACAACAATCCATACAGCAAGCGGTTTGCCTATATCGTATCGGCCCTTTCTACAGCGTCCCGCCCATTTCGGGGTGGGAGACTTTGGAAGAGCTCAATTGCCCGCAGCAGGTGCTTGTTGGAATTACAACAGAGGTGCCTGCATCAGGCAATTTTGTAAGTTCAAGCATGAGTGTTCGCAGTGTGGAGGAAGACATCCAATTACCCAGTGTTTTCCCACACAAAATTTTGCTGATGCTGGGAGGGGACACAGGGGTAGAGGGGTTTTTCAAGCGGTTGTTCCAAATAGCTCATACCTCGGTTGATTTGCAAGCTATGTCAGTATGGCTAGATGACTATCCAAATACGGAGGCGGCATCTAAGCTATATTGGGGTTTTGCGGTGGGATTACGATTGGGTTATCAAGGGCCTCGATGTCATCAATGTAACCTATACCTCAGTGGACGATGCGTTAAGGTTGGTGCGCTTGGCTGGGACTGGTGCGGAGTTAGCGAAATGCGATATACAATCGGCGTTTCATTTGTTACCAATTCTCCCAATGGATTTTGAGCTACTTGGTATGTTTTTTGTTGGAGCTTTTTATGTGGATATGGCTTTACCGATGGGGTGTTCTATCTCTTGTGCTCTGTTTGAGACATTTAATACATTTTTGCAGTGGTGCCTGGTACAGAGATGTGAGAATGCCTTGGTGTGTCATTACTTAGATGATTTTCTGTTTATTGGTCAGCCAAAACTTAATCAGTGTAGCGCAGTGTTGAATTGTTTTCAGGAGATGGCAAGAGAGTTTGGCGTGCCGCTAGCCCCGAAAAAGACTGAAGGCCCTTCTACAAAGCTCACCTTCTTAGGGATTGAGATCGAAACAGAATTGGTGATGGCTCGATTACCAGTTGATAAAGTTATGGAAATTAAATCTTTCCTGGTGGAAGTGTTGGGGAGACATAAGATGGAACTCAGGCAGGTTCAGTGTTTGCTGGGTTATTTGAATTTTGCGTGTCGGGTGGTGAGAGCAGGTAGAACGTTTTGTAGAAGACTGGTCTTCGCCATGTCGGGTGCTTACTTACCGCATCATAGGATACAACTGACTAATGCTGTCAAAGAGGATCTTCGGATATGGCTTCAGTTTCAATGGGAGAGTAAAGATCATCGAGTTGGTAGAGCAATCCATTGCGATGTCCACCAAACACTGTTATTAGAAAGCCTGGTCGGAGTTTGTGACTTATGCTGCATCTCAGCATCAGACCTGTATGGCGGTTGGTAACGAGGAATTCATGTTGCTGTATGTATTATATTTGATGGATAAGGGTTTGACACATACCACAATTGCGGGTAAACTGTCGGGCATTTCTTTTTATGGTGATTTATATTTTGGGAAGGATGTTGGGGGTGGGATTTTGTTACGAAGAATGTTGAAAGGTTTCAGCAAATTAAGGACACGTTCTTTGCCTTTGCGGGAACCTATTACTTTTTCGTTATTGCACCAGTTGCTATTGTTTTGCCACAATGTTGTTTCAGTGGGTGGGAGGTCTCCCGTTTTAGACTGTGTATGATTTGGTTCTTCTTTGGGGCATTTAGAGTGTCCGAATTGTTGGGGTTGAGGGGTAAGTTGGGCATGCAAGCAACTGATATACAGGTGCAGCAAGGTACATTGAGAATATGGTTGAGACAGTCGAAAACAGATCAAATGGGGAAAGGGGTATGGATTCATTTGCGTGGGAGTGGGGTTGTGGGTTGTTGTCCTTTGGGTGAATGGTTTTCCTTTTCACAGTCTACGGTTTTTCGTCAAGGAATGATTTTTTGTCACCAGGGTGGTAACACTATTACATATTTTCAGTAGCTGGCGGTTTTGTGGAAAGTTTTAATCCTGGCTGGTCAAAACCTCTTATTGTATGGCACGCACTCCTTTAGAATTGGGGCTGCAACTGAAGCTTCAAGGTTGGGTTGGGGCAGGGAGGAGATACATCGAATAGGCAGATGGAAATCTGATTGTTGTTCTAGATATGTTAGGTCAGGAATGCTTGTATTATTGTGCAAGTCTAATATTCTCTTTTTGTCACCACAGGACGTGTTAATCCTCTGCCACGAAAAATGAGGACTTGGATTGTAGGACACTCTTTTGTTAAGTGGTCGGCCACTTTTGCGGAACAGCAGCTTTGTGGCAGAGCTTTAGGTTTACAAGGGAAAAGTCATGAGGTATTTTGGAAAGGTTTGGGAGGGATGAAATGGGATGCGTTGTTCCCTGTGCTTTCTAACTTGTCCAGGGAGAGGGGGTTTCCAGATTTACTGATTATTCATCTAGGTGAGAATGATTTAGTGGATCTATCTGGTTTAACCCTTATCAAACGAATGAAGTTGGACTTAGCTGTGTTAAAAGATAACTGGTCAGGTACATCACTGGTGTGGATGGAATTTATTTTTCGCCAGCACTGGAGAGGAGCTAGAAGCCACACTGCTGTTGAAAAAGCGCGTCGGAAACTAAATAGAGCAATGAAACTTTATTGTCCGGCTATGGGCATTAGGGTTTTATCACATGGACTCATTATAGGTGTTGAAACACATTTATTTCGTGATGATGGGGTACATTTATCAAAGATGGGACAGGCTTACTACTTAATGGAATTGAGGGATCTTTTGGCAGGTTTTTGGGGGGAGAATTTATGGTGCGACAGCAATGTTCAATAGGGTTGTTTATTTCATTGTTGTCTAATTTCTGGGTGGGGCCAGGAAAACTCTTTGGTTTTCCTGGGTGGCGCTGTGTGGGGGTTTGGGATAGTCTAGAGTGGGCTTATCCTTTCCCTCTGGGGGCGGGGGGAGGGGAGGAAAATGATGAATATGGTGGTTAAATGATGACATAACTCAATGCTGGTTTTGGTAAAATGTGTGGGAATTTATGATTACAGAATTGTTGGAAATGTTTTGGTTATAAGACAAATATTAAGGAGATGTTTTGGTAAATGGGTCAATGGTTAATGTTTTAGGATTAAGTGTTTTTAGCAGGATGATCTGTTTCGACTGTCTTAAATAAATAGTGAAATTTTTTGCTACAAATATCAAGTGTGGATTGTCCTTATTGCTAGATGGGACCCAGAGGGACCGGGGCGCGAGGCGGTGTCCCCCTGGGAGGATTCGCGCAGTGGGAACAATCCCCTGTGCGATTGGGTAAAAGGTATTAGGGACGGATCTAGTGGGTTGGCTTATAGGCAGGGGAGGAGGGCGGGAATTACGTCAGCGGGAGGAGGTTGAGAGGTGGCGTCGGAGCTTTGTCCCACCCACCCTCCCCTTTTTTGTTTATTTTATTTATTTATTTAAAAAAAAAAATGTTTAAGGACTCGTCACTTTTTAAGATAGTTTTCAGTTATCCTATTCTTTCTAGCTATTTAGGCGCTGTGTGGGGGTTTGGGATAGTCTAGAGCGGGCTTATCCTTTCCCTCTGGGGGTGGGGGGAGGGGAGGAAAATGATGAATATGGTGGTTAAATGATGACATAACTCAATGCTGGTTTTGGTACAATTTGTGGGAATTTATGATTACAGAATTGTTGGGAATGTTTTGGTTATAAGACAAATATTAAGGAGATGTTTTTGTAAATGGGTCAATGGTTAATGTTTTAGGATTAAGTGTTTTTAGTAGGATGATCTGCTTCAACTGTCCTAAATAAATAGTGACCTTTTTTGCTACAAATATCAAGTGTGGATTGTCCTTATTGCGCGATGCGTGTTAGTCTCTTCTCTCATTCCATTGTCTCCCAGTGAAGCAAAGCGACGGTCGGATTAGCCTGTTTATGAGGTTGTTTTGTCTCTTATGAAAGGCCTTACCTAAATCCTTCGCATGCATTGTGTTTGCCCCTACTAACATAATCAACAAATTTCTCATTTGCATTTTCCTGCTAAGGCACAGCTGCGCAGATTGCAATAAAAATCCTTGAGTGCTTTGAAAATTATAATCAGCGTACAACAGAACTTTCACTGACTACTTCCTGGGACACTACTAGCTATGAAACACTTGCCACTTTTCTTTCCAGCCAGGATTATACAGTCATGCTGCCAGAAATACCTCCAGCGTGCGTGTACTCAATGTTTTGTGTGAAGCACCTCTCCTTGCGCACCGCCGCTGATCGCACTCCAGGCCTGCCGATTCAGCTGCCGCTTGCTCTCCTGCTCCCCTGGAAATTCCCACAGACGCCGCCACACCTCTTCAGCTGATCAAGGTGCGATCTTGCACGCCGCCACAGACCTGCAGGAAAGACAGCAGAAATAAGAGATTGTTCTGCTCCCCCACACCCCTTTTGAGGGGGCACGGGCCAGACCGGTCTAAACCGGTCGGACCCCAATGCTGGACGCCCGTGTGAACCGGAAGCACATAATGGCGCGCGCGCTACTTAGCACTCGGCCTTGCCCAGGACATGGCTCAATCAGGTAGACAAATAGGAATGTGTGTGCGGGCGTGTATGACAGTTTGAGTGTATCTTTGCAAGGTGATTAGCCAGCCCATTGTGGATAAGGTGGGAGGCGGGGGAAGCTAACCTACTAGTTCTGGTAAGGTTTGGTTGCTTTGGAAACCAGCAGGGGAAACAACGAGGAGATCCCAGTGCACAGGCAGTCATGAGGATGAAGCACAAAAAATCCTAAACTTACTACTTTTGGTATTGACAGAATGCACTTCCTACTTTTGGTATTCACAGAATGCACTTACTACTTTTGGTATTCACAGAATGGATTTACGACTACTAACTTTACGTCCGCACTCGGACCGGAGTTTCCGTCCCAGAGGCGGAGCTTCTGGTCTGGAGGCGGAGCTTCTGGCTTGGAGGCAGAGCTTTCAGCCCGGAGACGGAGCTTCCAGCCCTAAATTTCCACCACATGCCGGAATCTCCACCTCTGGGCCGGAAGCTCCGCCTCCAAGCCGGAAACTCCGCCTCCGTGCCGGAATCTCCGGCCCAAGTGCGGACCTAAAGTTAGTAGTAAAATATACCAAAAGTAGTAAGTTTAGGGTATTGTCTTAAGTTAATTCTGTGAATCGGGCCCTTTGTGTCTTACTCTTTCACATGATAGAGAATTGTGCTTGGAGACATAGAGAATAAAAGTAGAATCTGCAGTGCGAGATTACACACAGCAAAAAAACTGGTAGTAATTTGTTGCAAAAAAGATATTGGACTCAGTTTAATGTTTAACGTAAGCCACATTTTAAAAATACTGTAGCTTAGAGTGTGCAGAAACTACCAGAGACTTGCCTTGTAATGTTCCACATAGTGTGGAAAAAGGTACCTAAAATATCTCCTTTTTGCTCATCACTGTTTATTTTTAGAAAAACAAATCAGAAGAACGAAAAGCTCTTCCCTCTCATTTTCTAACTGCTGCTGTAATTATGACCAGTAGTAACCTGCCTTTTTGATCCACAAGTAATCAGAGGCCTAGTAATTAACAGTGCAGCAGGTGTAGTGGCCTATGGCCCAGGGATTTAAGGGCACTCTGAACTTTAAGTATGGCTCTATTGCAATACTCGGCCAGTGGACAGGCACCAAATTTTCCTTGCATTCATTACGGCTCTTGGTATCCTTAATAAGTTATTGTCGATTATGTCATTTGTGAAGTCTTTTGTGAGGTCATAAACAATGCTTTGAATGCGAGTTATGATTAGACAGACAGACAGACAGATAGGTAGGTAGTCCTTGGGAATATGTTTGATTGCACTTCTTGAACTAGGCGGAGTTGCTTTATGATGTCTGGTGACATTTGGTTTTGATAAAACATGATGCCCAAGTTCATTTCTTGGCACGCCAGTTGTGCCTGTCAATTGGACCCTCCCCCTTGTTGTTGCCAGCACTAAAGAAAGCTTCTATCTCGTTCAGTTGTGGCATGTTTTGGAAGCTTGGAACTGGAGCCGGGAGAGAAAACAAAATGCCTTCAAAATCTGTTCCGCTCCCTACTGTAAATTACAACCCTGCTGTTTTAATTTCCTTTCTCAGCACAATGCCATTCATTCAAGTCCAAAGTAAACTCGGGGCGCAGAGACGGAACAGCTTGGGAGAACAAACTGTCCTCTTTTCACACTCAAGAGCTTGATTAAACACATATATCCCGATGGCATATATCAAAGCTACGGTGGCCTGTGAGGGGTTTCCCTGCAGGCCCGGGCAGAGGCAGTGCAAGGTGATCTCTAAGACAGGAACATGACATTGGGAACCTCGGCTCAGTGTTCAGCATCTGTAAAGCATTTGTGAAAATATACATACTTGGCTGCGTTTCGAAGAACCAATAATAAAGGGAAATATGAATGTACACTTGTGAATATTAAATTAAATTATTTGATTTATTGTAGGCTTAACTGAATAAGCATTTTCCAATGATCATTCGTTTTGCAGGAGGGCCATCTCGACCATGAGGTGCAGATATTAGAACTTCAGGGGCAGATTTACAAGCCCTTGCAACACTTTTGCGCCGCAGCGGTGGCGTAAACAATGCAGCCAATTTACAACGTGACGCATCTAGGGAGATGCGTCACCTTGTACAGCCCTGCGTCACATTAAACATGCATCAGGTATAATGTATGCAGGTGGGTGTTCCCAAGCAGGAAAGCCTCGTAGAAGTGACGCAGTGAAATCTTCAAGATTTCCCTGTGCCACTTCTAGGACTCCACGGAGTCAAAAACCAATGCTTGCTTGGAGCAGGCATAAGGAGTGACGCAGTGTATTGGGGATAGGCCTCCCCGTGCATTGCTGGAGTTGCGTTGTGCTTGCGACACGACTACAGCAATGCGTTACTTTTGCGTGAACTGATGCGTCAGAATTTCTGACGCATCTGTCAATCATTTCGCCATGGTGGCGCAAGGGTTTTGCATTGAGGCGCAGGGAACCCGACGTATCTTTACAGATGTGTCAGTTTCTTGTAAATCAGGCCCTTAGTGTGAGCGGGGACTATTTGAGATGGCATCACAGAAACTAGAATGCAAACACATTATTAGGACAGAATACCGCTCAGTTACATTTTGCATAGGTACTGTTTGAGCCACTAGGAGATAAATACATTTCAACTGTTCGTATTACCAAATTCAAAAACATTAGCACCAGTATCCAAAGCCCCAGGTCACACCTACAGGTAATGGCTATTGGGGAAACAAGTATTGGCAAAGATAGTCAGGCACACTTGGCCATTGCTTGTTATTTGCTGGTGTTGACTTCCCCAGTTTTTGTTAAATTGCCATGGTGTTGGCAAAGGAAAAAAGCGTGGTCTTCGCATTATATTTCTATTGTTCCTAGGTGGCCATCAAAATGCACAATGTAATGACTATCTTGTAAGTATAGGAAAGCCATTCAACCTCTTGTAAGTATAGAAAATATAGTTCTAAGACAGCTGCCATGTTACATCTCTACACAACGTCTTGAAAGAATAAAAATATAGGGCCTCATTTACAAGAAACTGATGCATCGGCACTGATGCTTCAGTTTTCTTGCACCTGCACCAAATGTCCCTGCGACACTATGCACTTTATTTACAATGCAGGACTCCAAGGCACAAGGATTAACAGATGTTAAATTCTGACACATCTTTTGGAACAAAAGTGACGCATTGCTGGAGTAGGTCATAAAGCTAACACAACTCCAACAATTTGAATATATATTCAAGTTGTGTTGTAAAAGCCCTGCTTCATTCCTTACGCCTGGTCTGAGCAGGTGTAAATATTTTGACGCTGTGACAGTGAAATGTTGTTAATTTCACTGCGGCAGTTATATGTGGCTTTTTTTGCTTGGGAACACCTTCCCTGCATACATTATACTTGGTGCAGGTATAATGTGACGAAGGGCTCTACAAACTGAAGCATTCAACCCAATGCATCAGTTTATAGATATGGCCCAATGTGGCGCACTGATTGCGCCACCGATGCATCAAAAAAAAGTGATGCATCTGTGGTGCCAAAGGCTTGTTAATGAGGCTCTGAGTTTGAAATTAGCTGAATGTTATTTTTACCACTTCTAAAATGGCTGTTATGTTGCATTTACACACAACATGATGTCAAGCTTCGACAAACAAAAAAAAAATCCAAGATGACAAGCCACTACTATTCACTTTGCTTGTGCCAGCTCAATTTTACATATGCATTGGAACAGTTAAAAAGCCATTAAGAACTCTGGGGCGGTAGGAAAGAGGCAGTGCTCAGGATTGAGGGGGAATAAGTGAGGAATCATGAGGCACGAGAGGAGGAGTGGGAGGAGAGAGAGACTGGAGTGCTAAGGAAAAGAGCATGGAGAGAGAAAGAGACAGAGAGAGAGAGAGAGAGAGAGAGAGAGAGAGAAAGAGAGGAGAGAGAGAGATAGATAGCTAGCGAGAGCGAGCTATGAAACACATATCTTAAAAACAAGCATTTACAATGCAATGGTTTCGCCTTTGGAAAAGTTAGAGCTATTGGCATTGTAAATGACAAAATTTGTATTTATGTGTTGGTTTTGAAAACAGATAAATAAATGGCATTGTCATTTACATTGCCATGCGCTTAATCTCTCGCAAATGTGAGACCTATTGTGCGGTCTACGTCCATAATATCAGGACATGATACAACTATTGTTGACTTTAGGGCAAGTCCTCAAGAGGTACCAGAATAAGAAATTACAATGTCTGTGTACTTTGGATGAATACCTTTTATAGAACATTATTGTGTGTCATTGTCATAAAATGCTATAGACCCCTTAAGGTATTGTCTACACTTTCCCTTTTCAGTGCCACCAATGAAAGCAGCCACTCGCACCCCATCCTTCAACATTTCTCATGGGAAATGGGAACTGACAGACTTGTCTTAACTCCCTGCCACCTACTGTTTGGGATGCCAACTTGGGGATGTGCAGGCCGTGTAGAAAGATGGGAGTGCGTTTTTCGGTGTCCTCAAGTAGCAAGTGTCCACAGTCAAACTGCAGCACATCAGGTAAAGGAAGGTGGCATTGTTTCTGTCTCCGGAAGAGGGCAGTTTTATCAGCTGGGCATAAAGCAACAATGCAGTACTTGGAGAGGACAAGTGGTCTTGACAGTTGGCCCCTTGTTGCTTGCCAGGCTAGAGTGCTTCCCGCTTACTCCAAAGTAGATCTCAAAACATTAATAACTGAATATATAGGTGCTCTGAGGTCATTGTCACCAGTTTGCAGCCAACTACCAAATTTGACTATGAATGCAAATCTACCTTTATGTGCATCCTGGGCGTGGAAGTTTTGTTTCCCACCCACAGCTTAACACAATCCGAGCCAATGGCCAGAACTTGGCACCAGCTGTTATTTCCGGATGCTCTGACTATTACAATGGTGATTTGCAGTATCCTTCGATTATTATTTGCAGTTCAGCAATAATCGTGTCCAAAACGGATGTCATCAGATCAAGAAGAAATTGAAAAGCTGTGACCACCTTAATTGGGCCACATGATGCACAGTTGGTACTCTACTGATGCTACTTCGGGTCCACTGGCCATCGCCAGGAACTCAATCACCTCCAGCTCGTTTGGGTTACAGCTGGCTCGGGAAAGGAGAGTCTGAATGACTAGCTCTGACCTTGCCAACAATGCAGTACCATCGGTGTAACATCACAGCCGAAAACAAAGCAACGAGCTTCGGGCTGCGCCTCTACAACAGTCTTACACAGGTAGGTTTTCAGATAATGTACGTACAAATTGAAAGTGGTCGTCGAATTGGTGACGTTCCTAGCTAACGTGCAGGGTTCCACATCGTGAGCGTTAAAGGAGTCCCATTATACCCTGTTGCATGTATGATTTTGAGCAAAGAAGTTACTTTTTGACTTAGGAATGTGGGGTTACAATGTGATTTTTTTTAGAAACGACAATAAGGCAGCATGTAAACATTATTGTGAATAGGGCTCAATTACGAAGCCCATGCAATTCCAAGCACTGAAAAAACATACCCCCGCCCCCGTCTACACTCGTATATGTGGTGGGGCAGCAAATTGTATCGGTACGCAGATACCCTGCGATCACCTCCCGCAAATCGCAGTGGCTTTTCCATATAGCACGCTAGTGAGAGAAATACTCTGGACACTTGCATAAATGTCATGCATTCCATTATAAGCACCTCGCCGGCATAACCCAACGTTTTCACTTCCATTCAAAACTATTTTTTCAACAGAAAAACAAAACGACACAAGCGGCATCTGGCATCTTTCATCGGCATGGAACCCAAACACGAGCCTTTCGAACACATATTAACTCAGCCCTCTCATGAAACACTGTGACGCATTACAAATCCCCAACATGGTGCACTGTGCATCGCGCGCTCACCGTTACGCAAGGTGTGCTGCATTCACGCGGCCACATAGAATGTATTTCCCTCAAATGACTTTGCTAATCATTTAAATACGCTTCCGAAGTTGGGAATGCAGAGATAATGAGGAGTGCGACCGCAATTAGCTCCTGCCCGTCAACTGTCACTCAGGACAAGCCCCCCGTGGCCCTGCGGTGCTGCGTACACACTCCTACCTTTGCCGACAGTCATGGTGGGCAGCTTTCAGGATGTGCAAGCGGCAGCGTTAGTCAAACGCAGCAAATGCCTGCAGAGTCAGCCCGCTCCTCCTCTAAAAGATGACTCTGCTCGCGGCACCGGCGACAAGTGCCGCCGCCCTCCGCCAAAATAAAAGTCCACGCGCAGCAGGCTCATCGGAGCCGCAGCCCTGGTACCAACGGCCGTCATACTCCAGCCCCGAGCTTTCGGCTCAGATGTGGTATTTTAACGAGGCGCACTTGCTGTATGTTAAGAAAGCTTGCCTAGCGTTGGCTTTGCTTGTGTATTGTATATACTACTCTAGAGAATGTGCGATTTCAGAGAGAACATCGGAAACGTAAAGAAACTTGAACAACAAGAATAGAACAAGTCAGGTCCCGGGCTGGCCAGCCAATCACAGCGCGGCCCGGGGAACGACGTCACGGGGGTGTCCCGGGCCGGCAGCCAATGACAGCGCGGCCCAGGACAAAGGGGCGGGACTTAAAAAAAGACTGAGAAACGCCCCCGAATCGCGTTTTCATGAGAAAACGTGATTGACAGCCTCTGTCTCCCAATGGCTAGCCTCCATTTATGGAGCTAGCCAATGGGAGACAGAGGCGAAACCAAAGCCCATATGTGGGATCATGAGATTTCGCCGTGGGCGGAGCAACTGCTACGCAGTTGCAACGCCCAGGGCGAAACCTAACAAGAAGTTCCCTGGTGACAGCGCTTGGATAGAGTGAACAAATCAAAAGATGATGATGAAAATAAATGTTTCAGGGACAGGACAAACACAAGACCATGGAGGAACGCATTGAATCAAGAGAATGGTATTGAAATAGACAAGGAACACATTCAGTCATGAGCAAGGGGCAGACCCAAAGACCACTCTAAGTATATCTTAAAATATAGATTATCGTGATGCCTATGGCAGACAGCTAAAGCTTTCTGCAGTGAAACCAAAAATATCATCTCTACTTGCAAAGGGGAAATCCTGATTCACTTACTCAAGCAAAAAGTACTTATTTCTCTTAGCAAATTCAAGAGAGGGTCGGGAAGGGAAAAGACAAGGATTATATATGTAGTCAGGAGGCCGTGAAAATGTTTTTGGAACTCCTACAAAATTATAACTATTTCGACTCGTAAACTTATTGACAGTAGTTTTCCCACCCTGGAACCACTTGTAAAAGAGCATCATCAAACTTTTTGTGTTTTTTTACAGGGTGGGAAAGTAGAAGAGATCACTTGAAATCTTTATGTGGATATTGGGAAGAGGTTTTACAACAGGGGAACATATTTTCACTATGGTGACATGAGTTAAACAAGCATTGCAAAGGCAATAGGTCTCGCATTTGGGACCTAATAACTTTGACAATTGCTTTTTGCGGAACCGTACAGCACAGAGGGAGGGGGTGGTCTGTGGATGGGGCATGATGAGTAGCAGTGTTCCTTATAAGTGCTACAGAGGGAGCAGCAGCCTCGGTGAAAATAATGCTGCACTTTGTGGTTAGGCCATCTGTATTAAAACGAAGAGATATCCATGTAACTTCCAAGTAGTCTTTATTATACACCCACCAGACAGTGCAGGACCAGACAGGTGGACGCTCCAGCTGACACTCACCAGTACGAGCTGTCGGTTCTCAAGGTGACATAGTGACATTCTTAAAAGAAAACATTCAATTAAAAGGGCAAGATACAACACAATGCTGTAACACTATGGTCTTGTGTGCCTACCTGGGATTGAAGCAAACCTCTTGGGACAGGGTGTGCTACCATGGCCTACTGTGACAAGTAGTCTTTGGAGAGATACTATGGCACTATGACAGAATGGCATGAAGAGTTGATGCCTCTGGAGACATACTCCACTACATTGTCCTTTGGTGCCCTGGAACAATATGTCACCATGCTCTAGGCTTGAAAACGCTACAGGCTCTAGGGTTAGGAGGAGAGGGTTAGGCGCTTCATATCACTGTGGAATCATAGGAGAGAAGGGGATTTCAGATGGTTTCAAGCAGTAAGCCTGCGCAAGAGGCATGCAACCTGTTGAGCTACGTGAAATAAAGTCCATGTACTTCATGTGCTGGAACTAGGTTGCTTAGCACCCTATTCCCCTTTTCTGGAAAATTTAGCATGTCAGGATATTTTAAATACAACCCGTCCTCCGGAATTCAGAGTACCACAAACAGAAATGCTCCTACAGCTTCCACTGACTAAGTTTGAGCCATGGAACACGTAAGGGAAAATAGCAAATTACTAACACTGAACAACAAAGGGAGAGAGAAGGGGGGGATTTCTCGCAGCAGGACAGGCCCTATATGACTCCAAAAGTCAAGTCCAAGGGCCAGGCGCACAGCTAGCAGTAGACCTGACAAGAAGCAAAAGCACGGAAACAGGTTCTTGAGGAACTAGTAGGAGAGAGCCAAATGTACACAAGAGCTTAAGAGAAATTCAGTGTGGTATGCTATTAAAAAATAAATCTTCTGAGTTCTATTGGTTTATTATAGTTAGTGCGGCCTGCATTAAAGTAAATATTTCTACTAAGGCACTAATGAAGCTTATAGGCAGCATTTACACGGTACATCATGAGATAATCACTGCCAACCAAATTATATTTTGGGTGCATAGGAAAGACAATTGTCTCATGGGTAGCATCTTTAGGGTGGTTATTTATGCTGTTAAAACATGTTTGCCGGGAACAATTGTGGTTAAGGAACAATACGTTTCTGAGCAGCTAAGAAAGAAATCAAATAATAAGATGTTTTTGGCATTATGTACTTGTCAGTTATGTAACACCAGTACACTGCTCGGGTACGCTCATAAAGATGCTGCAAATATTGGCATAAAGTAAAGACTCACACTGGGTTAAATAGAATAAAAGTGAATACATAATGCAATGCATGAAAACCAATTGTTATACTTATAAGCCAAAGTTCAAACAGTGGTGCGGCACCCGAAGCAAAGGAGCATGACGCCGCCACCAACCGTCTGGATTCACGCAATCTATTAGCGATAGACAAAGGACTTCCTAGTGAATAAACACTAAATAGCCAAACCTCCAGGTTTGGCTATTTTGGAATGATAAATAGAGTTAGAACAGTAGAAACAGAGCTAATAACTGTAAGCCTTAGTAGGATAATCAATGTAAATACAAGAGATTAGGACCCTGTGAAAGTTCCCTGTAGCATTCTGTATAATCTGTAGGATTATTATGTCAAAATACATCACTTCATAGCAGAACGTAAGAGGAGAGAATGTAAACTTGCAAGATTCTGCCAACTTGTACTGTAGTGAGTGAGCACACTGGGAAGGGTTTGGCTGAAAGGTAAATACATTCAAGAGATGCAGAGATGGCGAAAGGGGCGTTGTGGCGGAGAATCAGCCACTCAGCATGCAGGCTGTGGACAGGTCACAATAATTAATATAATTTAGCATGACGGAACGGTCGAGTGCTATGTTTTTTTTAACTTGCGACCGACATCCAACGTGGAAACCTTCAAAACGTTTATAGTCGGAAGTTCAAACAAGCAATGTTAAAAGGCGTGCGATGGTGAAACATGAAAGCAAGCGCTTGTTTTTAATCGCGCTCGAAATTGAAAGGCAGCGGAGAGCCATACCATGGAGCTGTGCAAAAATAAAAGAAAAGAATAGGTCCAGAAAGAAGCCTAAATGCACACAAGTAGAAGGTTAGAACTATTGGGGCACTGCTCAGTGGGAATGAAAAAACAATAAAAAGGAGGGACAAATAAAAAAGATTAACCACTTAGGAGCAATGAGTTTTTAAATGACACCAAAATAAACAAAGGAAAATCAATGGGCGGGCTGTAAGCCCACAAAGTATATACAACATGTCTCAGAGAGATAGCACAAGCGTTTTTTATGCTCGACCAACAAAGGAATACAAATTTGGACTTCTGGACTACCCATTAATCTAATGTATAGTACATTGATTGATAATCCACCAGGTTTAGGGGAAATGAAATTGACGTATTTCTCTAAAAGTACAAAAGTCATAATTTTCCATTTCCATACACTTTTCTAAACACCAACAATGTTGTGATAGGCCAGATGTGGAAGGAAGTGTGGCAGGTGTAGATTACAATGTTAACCTCATTCACTGAGAGATGTGCTGGAATCCCTGCATGTCACTCCATTTTATCCCAGCATCAAATCTGAACTGGCACACAAATCTTGCAGAAGACGGTGCAATGCAGGAAGAGGACACAACTTTCCTATTTAACTTGTAGAGACCATATTCCACCATTTAACATATCTCTGGGCAGTGAAGGAGTACATTCTCACCCCTAACTGAGGGTGGAAATGTAAATGGGTGATGTGTTTGCTTTGCAGCTAATTTGGACTGTTCTTTTCTACTATTTCCTGCTTTTTATCGATGTCGCAGCTTGTCAAACTTGTGTTTGTCCATGCCATTGAGCATTTCCTCTTTACAATCTCCTTGATTGACTGGCACCTCTGCTTCCACTGCTTGCTTTTCGAACCTTACTTTTTTCTTTTATGTTTAGCACTCCATTACAGTGCTCTCTCAAGAACTTATCTTCCCCCTACATTGCTCTCAGTAGCCTGCTTCGCTTCCTGATGCGCTGGCCCATGTGCTTCTCTCTATTGCTATCGCGAATCTTTCATGTTTCTTCCCCGCCCATGCCCTCCGTGTTGCTTAATCATATCTCCCATCCTCCCTCATGTTGCTTAACCATCCTACTGCCGTCCCTTGAGTTTCTTTTGCGTTCTTTTGTGTTCCTTCTTCATTTGTCTCCCACACCCTTCCCCATGTTGCTTCAACATTCCCCATGCATCCATTTCTCCCAGCACTTCTGACTCACTTAAAAAATATATGCTTTTGCATGTGTGCATACAAAATTATGTGAGCAGCTACGCCAAAGGCTTTCTTTTTTTAATTTTAATTGTACTACCACCAAGAGTTTGTGTGAAAATCACAGAGCCCAGACCAGCAACTCATCACCCCCTTAAATTAGGCAGCTCTCCTGCTGTCAGGTGCTCCTGTTTATTTGCTTTTTGTTTACCCATCATTTTGTGCAGTACACACCGTTAGATTTTGCTCTCCTCCAAAGTTACAGATATAGTATTGATCTGCAGAGAAACGTAAAATGGGCAGGTATCCTGCCCCATTTCTTTAGTCTGTACTCATTTTGAGGACAGGCGTTTGGAGGACAACAGAACGCCAGATGGTTCCATGGGTTTATGAGGAGTTCACCCTGTTCTGGATGCCCCAAATCAGTACAGATACATCAAGCATTATAAAAGTTGTTGTTTCACTGCATACCTTGGGACAACCCACATAATTGGGCCACTGACTTTTAAATGGAAAATATTTGTGTAATGAGCATACTCCCAGGCATATAGTTGGTCTTGTCCTTACTCATGTGAGCAATGGGGTTACATATCCTTGTGCCTTGGCATCGCAACGGGTTGTAGGGTTGAGACTGAATAGTACCACTTAGTAACCCATTACAAAACTAGGTCCCTTAGGCCCAGATATATCAAACTTTGACGCAACCAGTGCAGCAAGGCAACATGCTGCACTGAGTCAAATGGAGAGGGCAGGCATGTGTCATATTTATCAATATATGGCTCATTCTGGCTCATGCCTGCATAACCCGCTGTCATGGTGTAGGGTGCCTGCATTGCAGGCAGGATTATTTTTGTGCAGGAAGGGACACATTTTGTGCAGGAAGGGACATCCTATGCTTTTTCTTCTAAGTGTGCTTCACAATGCAGCACACTTAGAAAGAGGAAACTAGGAGAAATAAAAATATTTCTCCTTGTAGTGCCTCTATCAGGGAAGGCGTACACTTTTGATGCTTTCCCAGGATCACCAGTCTTGAATGCAAGCAACCTAGCATCAGTGTCATCCTAATTAGGGCTCATCAGGCAGGTATAGCTCGGTTCCAGTGGCACATTGAGCATGAGAGCCACGTCTGGTCATACCTGTCGCATTTAGAGCATCAAAAACTAGGGCAAAGTTGGTCCCAGATTGCCTACATTCTGGTTCAGAGAGGTCCTAGCCTGAGTAATTACCAGTGGCTGAGATTAATTCAATCATTCCATCCATCATGTTTTGTATACTGTAGTGTGTTGCCCTAAGCAGGACGGGTATGCCCAGATGTGGCTCCTGTGCACATTGTTTCACTAGAACCAAGCAATACTTGAATGAAGAGCCCTACCTAGGGCATCACTGGTCTTAGGTTGCTTGTGTTCTGGTTGAGGAAGGACCTGTCATGGCAGTTTGGGCTGGACTGTTCCCATTGGAGCACGGTCAAGACTGATTTGCATATGACTGGGTCCAAACTAAGGTTGCATGGTTTTAAAATAACGATGGACTGGGATGTGGCACCAATTAATTACTAGTGGCTGAGATTTTCGAAGCATTCCATCTATATCTTTTTAGTATACTTAAATGTGTTGCCCTAAATGGGACGACTATGCTGAGACATAGGTCCCGTGCACGCTGTGTCACAGGAACCAAGCTATGCCTGGCTGAAGAGCCCTAACTAGGATGAAACTGGACCTATGCTGCTTGTGTTCCGGTTCAGGGCGGACCTCTTCCTGGCAGCTTAGACTGGAATGTTCACATTGGAGCAGGGTCGAGAATGATTTGCATATGGCTGGGCCCAAACTGAGGTGGCATGGAGGCAAAAAAAATTATGGACTGGGATGCTGCCCCGAGTAATTACCAGTGGCTGAGATTTAATTCAAGCTTTCCCAGTGGCTGAGATTAATTCAAGCATCCCATCAATCACTTATTTTTAGTCCATTTCTATTATGTCATTTAGTGGGGTTTAGTTAGCTCTAAGCTGTATGTCTTTCAATATCTAGGAGCCATTGAGAAGGAAAGTTTCAGCTCAACAAGTCTCAGCCCCCTTAAAAGAGCAATATTGTAATCTGAGTAGCTGAATGTCTGGACAGCATAGTGACAGAACGCAGTCTACTTCATGCCATGTTTAAGCACTCCAACAAGTTTTCTGCCAACTATGCGGAGCACCGCTCCGAACCTCAAGGATGACACAAATGGCCTTATTTATGAGGCCTTGCAACAGTTTTGCGCTTCCATTGCGTCACTTTTTGTGACGCATCGGCGGCGTAAAACATGCCTCCTGTTGCGCCCTATTTACAAAGTGATGCATCCAAGCAGATGCGTCATTTATAAACCCCTGAGCTACATTATACCTGCATCAGATATAATGCATGCAGGGTGGGCGTTCCCCCGCAAGAAATTCTCGTAGAAGTGACGCAGTAAAATCTACTAGATTTCAGTGCGCCACTTCTAGGGTACAAATGCGTCACTATCTTACGCCTGCGTCATGGCAGGCGTAAGACTGACGCAGGCCCTTTCACAAGGGGTTTGCCCCATGTGAAAGGACACCTTGCTGGAGTCCCGTCACTTTTGTGACACACTCCAGCAATGCGTCACTTTTGCGCCATACAGATACGTCAGAAATATTGACGTATCTGTAACTCCTTGCGACATGATGCATCATACAGTAAATTTTGACGCATCAATCATGTTGCTAGGAGGGCGCACTGAGAAGTGACGCATCACTGCTTCCACACAGCGATGCGTCACTTCTTATAAATGAAGCCCTAAATTTCTTCCCACATGGGCTACTCTGTAAAAATCACACTTTAACAACCATGCATAACGATGGAAGAAATACTTACTTTTCCATCCGGAAAGTGCATTGCGGATTTGTTAGGGATAAAACATCCTTGTACAAACGCTACAGGGCAATATTATAATACAAGTAGTTTGTGTTGTCTGTTGACAGAACTTGCCAAGACTCCTCACTGGGTCCTGATCCTGCCACTTTAAGAATAAATGAACCGCCAGTCCGTCTACAGAGCCTGCACATTTTGGGAAACCTACATTTCCTCTCACTACATAGTCAAGCTGGGAACACAAATAGCTTTAATGGGAGCAGAGCGTTTTGCAAGGGAAGGAGAAGCAGTTCCCGGTTGACGTGCCAGGTATGAGGCTGTCCAGCTGGCGGCTTCCACACAACGCACACGTTGCTCACCCATGAGCTTTGTTTTCCCAGCTAAGGAAACCCCCTTCCTTGTCAGAAGCTATTCTTTCCTGTACTTTTTTCCCATAATTTCAGAGGAGGAACATTTAATGACTAAAGTGTATTTTTCTTTGAACGCCATGTTTCCGGTTGTATTTAACATTTCTCGGTATGTTTCGTGTCGCTGGCAACATTATTCAGAGCTGCTAACTGATGTTTGTCAAGGACTAAAATAAAGCAAGCAAGGAGAGTGATGGCTTGTCACTCCAAGGCCCATAGAGTCGGAGACTCTCTGTGCTGCCACGTCATAAATGAGCTGGCTTTCAAAGTCCAATAAAAGTTATTCATTAGCACGGGTAGTTCTAGGTCGCTGCATTGTCTGACAAGCTGCCAGTCAGAAAACTCTATAAAATGTTTAAAGAGCAGAGCAACCATAGCAGGCTTTAGGCACCCTGTAAATCTATCATCAGCGTCAACAGAGTTCCAGTGTGAAAAAGCGTCTAGCTCCTCAAGATGACACAGCTGCACAAACTTAATGCTAGTTCTCCCCATGAGTCTTTTCCTCAACATTTGCATTGTGGCAAAGATGTCATTTCTGGCAACTTTGAGCCTGGCATCTCTGGGACTCATGCTTTTCATGGTGGTGTACGTTCATGCTGTGAAGTAGGACATGTGACCTCTTACTATTGTATGGGTGGTCACAGTGAGGCAAGATTTGCGGGGATTCCTGTTACCTATGTTCTATGTGACAAAGTGGGTTACTGGTTGACTAGGGTGTGGACCCTGGGCAAGAAGCGATCATAATACTTGTCAGGGTAAGGCAAAATCAATCGCCAAATTAACCTGTGCTTAACTCCCTGGTAGCTTGATACAGAGCAGTCAGGGTTGGCTTAGAGGCTATGTTTAAAGTATTTGTGCATCACTTCAAACAGTAAAACAGTGAAACACCACACAAAAGGATCTCACACTTAGAAAAAGAGAGCAGAATTTACCAAATAAAACAATACTAAAATGACAAAGTTCCAGCCAGTAGAACTGGAGTTATGATTTTTTTTTAATTTAGGAAAAATAGAGCCAAAAAACACAAAGCGCCAACTCAGGATATCTTGTTCCTCTGGACCAAGTCAAAGTCACTCTTTCAACCTGACCATGATGAAGCGTAGGTCGGATACAGTCACCAGGTTAGGCCCGCTGAAGTTTACCTTCTCTGGTTCATGCTAAGAGTCCCATTCCTGCTAAGAGGGCAGTAAGGATCAGGGAGAGCGTCACGGGAGGTTGTCGGTGTAGCACAAAGAGCCAGCTGACGTTACGAGCGGACGTTGCTGGAGCTTCACATTGGCGGTCCCCGCGAGCGAGCGATGCTGTTGTGTGAAGAGTCAGGCTGATGGAGAATCGTGTTAATTTGCAGTGCGAGCGACGAGGTCTCGTACAAACAGGCCCCTCCATGGTTGTGAAGCGGCCAAAAGCTTGATTTCAGCGCTCTTGAGCCACACCAAAAGTCCAGGACCTTAGAGGCACCACTTGGGGGTCAGGAACTAACTGCAGCTGGGGTTAAGGGGCTGGTGCAGGATGTTGGGGAGCCTTTTATGTCCCTGAGGCATACAGGAGGTCAGCAGACTAGCCTTTGTAGACACTTTGGTGTCCTAGGTTCAAGGATGAAGTTGCAGGTCGAGTTCTCTGTTAGCCTAGGCAAGAGGGCAGCAGGTAGGCAGGTCAGCACAGCATGGCAGCAGTTCCTTTAGTGCAGCAGTCCAGCAGAGTGGCAATCCTTGTAGCAGCACAGCAGTCTGTATCCACAGTTCGGGACAGAAGTATACTGAAGAGTTGGTATTTAAGGTCCAGAATTTACACCCAGTTGTGCCTTTGAAGTGGGGAGAAGCTTCTAGAGGCATGCCTTTGAAGTGCACATGTCCCCTGCCTTCCTGGCCATAGCTCTAGACTAACTATGAGGGACATGCAGTCCTTTATGTGAAGACTGGACACAGCCTATTCAAGTGTAAGTGGGGCTGGGTCAAGCTCCACCCATCTTGCCAGTAATGGCCCATCCAGTCACACCTAAGCTTCCCATTGTGTGTGGCTGTGTTGGGAGAATACAGAAAGCCCAAGTATTACCTGGACCCAGTCATGTGACCCAGAGGCAGGCTGCAGGCACCAAATGGCTAAGGCAAGAAAATGCTAATTTTCTAAAAGTGACATTTTCAGAATTGCAATTTAAAATCCGACGTTACCACTCCACTCTAGGACACTCTAAGGCACACTATGCCACTCCACAACTCTCCAATCTATGACCCTCCACTATATGCCACTTTGCTCCACTCTACACTCAACTCACCTACACTCCACTTCACTCTATCCGACTCCATTCTATTCCACACTACACTATACTCCACCCTACGCCCCTCCACTTTCCACAACTCTACACCACTCCACCCTGACACTCAACTCCACTCTACATTATTCCATACCACTACACACCACTCCAACTCTACAACACCCTACTCCAACACAGTCTATGACACTCTACTCCATTATATGCTGCTTCAATCTAGGCCCTCTATGCGACTCCACACCACTCCACTCTATGACACTCTAAAGCTCCCCACTCTGTGACACTGTACTCCACTCTGCACCAGTCCACTCTACCCCACTCCATGCCACTCCACTCTTTGACACTCTACTCTACTCTACTCCACTTCACTATACTCCACTCAACTCTACTACAATGTATGCCACTCCACTCTGCGCCACTCTACTCCACTCCACTGTACTCCACTCTACGACATTCTAATCCACTTTACATCACAGCACTCTAAGACACGCTACCCCACTCCACTCTACCACACTCCATGCCACTCTACCACACTCCACTCTACGCCACTCCTCTCTGTGACACTCTACTCAACTCTACAACACTCCATGACAATCCACTACACGCCACTTTCTTCTATGGCACTAACATTTAGCAATGCTGAACAGCAGCCACCCTGGTGTACAACATGGTTAAAACCACAAGTGATACATATTGAATTTATAAATGCTTTATTGCATAACTCTATATCCATGCTGCTGTGATTATAGAATGGCCTACATAACAGCTGCCAACTCTTCTGTAATCCTGGAGTGCTCTGAGATCACAAAAATGGAATACATCAATGTTGCGATTGGAGGCCGGTTTTGTTGACATACTCATGTTCTAGTTCTGAGAGGACTGGAAGGCATGCTTGTACTTACAAGCTATCCTATATCTGAGGGAGGAAGAAAAGTCTACCATCAATAGACAACAGAACCTTTCCTGCTTCATTTCGTTAGATTTACTTGAACAATGAAGCCATCAGATTTCAAGAGTGATCGCCTTAGTTGTTCTTGCTTACCTCTTTATCTTCTTGTGGTTATGTTGACTGTGGCTTTGAGGCGGGTCAGTCCAGTTAGTCCTTTTACCAAAGATGGCCCAACATTGCCTAATGTCGAGAAAAAACGTACAGACTCATTTGTGTGTGTAGAATCAGGACATATATGACTTTGATATGTTTCATTAATGTGCAGTAACGAAGAGGAGGTAAACCATACTAGCTGCCTTGCAAGATCATTCAATGATTCAAGGCTCCCTGCTGATAAGTGCAGTGATTTCAGGTCACAGGTTCGACTCTTGATAGTTAAGACCTAGCCTTCCACCTTTCCAAAGTTGGCAAAGTGTTGTTACATTGGATGACATCTGTTACAACATTTAGAAACACTAGAAGTGGAGTATGAGCTCTATAAAAAAAGTTCTTATTATCTTACTTTTACATCTGAGTATTAGCGCTTTTTATATGTCTCAGGACACCCACCATTGACCTGTTCCTCACAGTCAACGGCCTAACCCTTGGCATAATGACCCTGTCAGTTCTGTGACCCAAAGGAAGGTGGCAATTTCACCTGGTGTTGGTCAATAGAAGTGTCTGGATTTCCCAGTCTGTTAATTTAATTGTAAAGGATTGACTGTAAAGTGTGGTTAGGTGGTAATGTAAAGCTTTATTCGATTTTCAAGTAAAATCATAAAAGCACAGCAGATACATCAATACAAAATTCATAAACATAGTTAAAAGAATAAATGCTTACTTATGCACAATCATTTAAAAACATGTGTATGGGCAACAAGAAAAACATTAGTTGTAATAAATTTAAAATGCAGTATCATCAAACAACAACCGTGGGCATTGTGGTACCGAGAAGGGAAATATTTTGCCACATGGATTTACGATACTTTATAACAGTTCTTAAGAAACATGAGACAACGAATATCACATGGTCGTCTTCTAATCTTAACAATTTTAGAAAAGCTGGCCTGCAATTTCTTAAGCCCCATCGTTTTAATAAAGGTTTCAGATATCGTTTTCTGGGGTTAGAATAAAAAGTGCAAAAAAACATTATATGCATGTTGGATTGCACCGCGATGTTATCGCAGGGACAGATCAGCTTGGTAGACGACCAGTTATTCGCGTCAGGTAAGGTTACCATACGGTAGAAAATCCCTAGACGCAGGCGAGACAGAAGCATTCGGTGATACGGACTAGGGTCAACATTCAGGTAGGTTTGCAAACCTTCAGAGGGGGTAATTTCCTGAAATTTTAAGACGGTATGTTTAAGTTTTTCAAGATTCCATCTCGCAGTTTCCAGGTGGGTAATTATAATTTTTTTGAGAGCTGATCTAGGAACATCCTCCATAGATCTTGGATTTTCAAAGTATTCTGGGTGTCCTAGTTCAGTAAGTAGTGATCTTACATATAAAAGCCATCTAAAGTTAGCAACCCCGTCTAAGGCTAAGCAATCTTCTATGAGATCCCTGTTGAGACCAGCTTCGTGTGTTGTCCACACCTTGTGCAACAAAAGAATTGGAGACATCTTAGTAATATCACTAAGATGGTTGATTCCTGTCTCAATATGTGTCATAAATGTAGATGTACTTTTGGGTACTCCCAGCAAGTAGCAGATGAATTGATTTTCGCAGCACTGCAGGGAGTAGTCCTTCTCAATGCCCCATAAGCCCGCACCATAGGTAGCTGTGGAAGCACATTTGGCCCGGTAGATCTGGATCAGCTCCTTGATTGGTTTGCCACCTAGACTGTCAGAAAAGGCGCGCAAGGCACCTATGGTGCGAATGAAAGCCAGCTTTCTTGCTGCAATCGCTGGCTTCCAGCCGCACCGCCTGTCAAACAGGACCCCTAGGTAGCAAAACCTGTCAATGATAGCTATTTTTTGTTTGTCCAGAAATATGTTGCAAGTGGCCCTATTGAGCTTTCTGGTGCATGGCATAGTATATGTTTTGGAGATATTTACTTTAAGGCCTCTTTCCTGCATAAAACCCGCAAACTTAGTAACCGCCCTCTGTAGACCGACTTGAGTCTGAGACATTATGGCCGCGTCGTCGGCGTACAGAAGGATTGGTACTGGTAATCCTTTCACCCTGGGGTAATCATTCGGGAAGAGGGAAAGATGTTGTCCAACTGAATTTATATAATACGTAAAGAGCCTTGGGGCCAGGATGCAGCCTTGTCTTACCCCTCGTGAAAGTGCAAACCTATCCGTGCATTCCCCCTGTTTGCCATATCTCACTCTTGCCCCAGAATTATTGTACAACTCCTTAATGAAGATGATTATTCGGGCATCAATGCCCAAATCACCCAGCGTGGACCATAATAACATATGGTCCACACAATCGAAGGCGGAGCTTAAGTCGACAAAGGTTATAAAAAGTGCTCCGCCTTTTGCCTGGGTGTACTTGGAAGTAAGGAGGGACAGGTTTAGACACTGTTCAATTGTCCCTATACCTTTCCTAAACCCGTATTGCAAGTGTGACACGACATTATGGTCTTCCTCCCATACTTGGAGTCTTTTTAAAATGATCCTTCCTGCTACTTTCATTAGGCCGTCCAGTAAGGATATTGGCCTGTAGCAGGTCGGGTCATCCCGGCTACCCTTTTTAAATATAGGAACCACTATGGCGTCCGACCAAGTTTCAATGAACCCAATTCGGTTTCCCATGTTCAAGACATTTGTAAGCAGGGGGGCCCAGAAATCCGATTCGGCTTTATAAACGTCTACCGGAGTACAATCGGGCCCTGCTGCTTTACCTGGTGCGCTTTCCCTAATTGCTTTTTGGACTTCTCCTAATGTAAAAGTTAAATCTATCGGGAATGAGCAAGATGATGGAAATATACCTCTGCTATTGACTATGCTTTTATCCACAGTTGGACTCGACCCTAAAGGTAAAATAGTGTCTGCTATCCTTGAATGTTTATACAATTGCCTGAAATGGGTTAGCCATCTTTCACCAGATATGGCGAGGTCTATTTTGTTTCCACTATCCCTCGGTTGGTATAGGGTTTTAACCAACCTCCAAAACTGAGAGCTATTATTGTGATTAGAAGCTTCTCTCAGTGATTCCCATGCCTCCTTTTTTAAAGCCAGTATTCTTTCTTTAATTGCGAGTTTGTATAATTTCCTGGCCTCACGTATCATATTGGGGGATCTTGGTTTCAGGGCCAGAGCTTCTTTTAAGGCTTTTAGTGCTTTCGTGCACTTCCCATTAAACCACCCTTCAATACTAGTTGGATTTTTTTTGGAAACACGGGTCAGCAAATTTTTAATGTGGTGTAGAATATTGGCAAAAGCTGACATAACAATAGTGGGCTCCCCATGTTCCTCCAAGCAGACATTCACATCAGCGGCACAGTGGGTGGTCCGCTTTTGTAGGAACACACTAGGTACAATTTTTTCCCATTTTACCACATAGCCATTGGTTTTAGATAAATCGACCTTGTATGGATACATGCGAGGGATTCCCTTATTGTCAGAACGCCCTTTTACGTTTATACCAATTATCAAAGGATAGTGGTCGCTAGATACATCTGTTCCGACTTCCCACAAGGTTATGAACCCTGGGTTGGCATGAGTTGTTAGTATAAAGTCAATAGTCGAACTGCAACCTCTTCCAAAGAAGGTTGGCTCGAAAGGCACGGGCAATGCACAATTCTGATTGGCAAAGGAAAAGTCAAAATTAAAAACAATACCATTTAACAACATCCCCATCTTTGTATGAGAGAAATGAGTTGGATCCTCCACCCCATAGTCTCCCAAACCACACAGGCCTGAGTCAATATATGAGCAAATAGTACAATTAAAATCCCCGGCCCAGATTATTTTTGCCCCCTTAAAGAAGTCAAGAGCTCGAGCCAAATAAGACGACATATTAGACATGGTGGACTCCATTTCACTATTAGGCATGTTGTTATAGAAGTTCACCAGTACAATTTTCTCACTTTGACCCCAATTGAAAGATAGGATTTGGAAATACGTACTAGAGAAAACTTTGCGAACCTTGACCTCTGCAGATGATGAAACATAGACACAAAGACCACCCTTATTGTGCCCCTGTGCTGACAGCTTAGCCGAGGAATGAAAAGTCTGATACCCTAGCAAGTGTAGTTCTTCATAACACCATGTCTCTTGGAAGCACAGGATATCATGCTTGTGTAGAACATCTAACCAAGCTTTGTTGGTAGCTTTACTGGCTAACCCCGCAACATTCCATGATAAAAGAGAATTGGAATAAGGTACCCTGCTAGTAACCGCATGTAAGCTGACTGTACTTGCTATAGAATTTTGCAGTCGCGGAGATGGTATATTTAAGATGGCAAGAGGAGTCCTAGGGGTAACAATAGAACGATTATGGGGAATTGGTTGGGGATGCTGAGAGACAACGCTAGGCATCAAAACATCTCCTAATAAGTTATCCCCCACCCACGTGTTACCCTGAAACACCTTTGGTGGACTTACTGGAAGATTTTGGGTGGTGATAGGCTGATGCTTCTGGTGTCCCTCAGACATCTTTTCTATGTCAATAGGCTCATTATGTCATTCATTCTCATCCAATCCGGAGAGAGGATGGAATAAATTGGTCAGAGGTATGTTCCAAGAGTCCTTAGGGTTGTGAGATTGTGGATTGTCCCAATAATTGTAAGAGATTGGATTTTGATGATTTTATGGTGGATAAGTTAGCTGGCAAAATGGGAAACGAAGATCACTGGTAGGGTCATAAGAATTCTGGCCCCTTGTCATTAATGAGGGGTCTAATCTATAAGGATTGTGGGGTCTGTGGCTCTTGGGTTGGGAAGGGGTGTGCATTGGTTGTAAGAAGGATGGATTATATCCCATGTGACGTCTTTGAACTGGGAACAAAGGTTTTGTGGATCCATAGGGACCATTTGGAAACCATTTGTTCGTGGGATGATGGATTCTGTCCCTCGGTGGTAGTTTATTAGATGGTAATGGCCTCAGCAAAGCTTCAGGGTAGAAATAACTTAGGTTATGCGTTGAAATCCCCCCCTCACCCTTACCAGGAAACCAATCGCTGATGAATGTGACCAGTCTGTGATCTTTAAAGTTCACTATAATCACATCACCTTCGATGTCCTTGGGTCTGGTGCCTACCCAGTTACATCGCCTGGTCGAAACGATATCACCGTTTAGGTGTGAGGAGAGTGGTCTGTTTTTCCGCAGCCAGTAGATAACCTTGTTTTTTAAATTATCCTGAAGTTCTAGGTTACCATCTGGCAGAGGCGGAACACCTGTCAGTACGATGACATAGTTTAGGCACTCTGGCGGTAGATCAACAATATTCCTTGATCTTCTTTTAGAATTATAAGGTATATTAACTGGATGGTTTATGTTGTTAGGGTGACTGTTATGGGTCCCTGTGTTTTTGCTTGTGATGTTATTGGCTGGGGCAAATTTATTGTTAGGTTTGTCATTGAGTTTACTATCCTGCACGGGTTTAGGGATCCCAGTTATAGGTGTTGAATTTGCTTTAGAGGTACCAGTCCATGACTTAAGGTGTTTAGGATCTTTAATGGGCTGGGTTATGTTACTAAGAGCATTGGATTTGCGGCAAAATGTGCCCTTCTGCTCTTGAAGGATTTGGTCAACATTCTCCCCTAGTCTTCTGATCCTTTCAGTGAGGGGGAGGATCAGGGCCTTTATGAGACGGTCAATATCGTTCAATAACCCTACGTAACTAGGAACAGATATTGAATTAGAAATCTTGTCCTTCATGGTATCCACTAACCCTTCCTTTTGGGGAGTAGCATACAGGGTATGTGTGGAATTTGTAGAATTAGTGAGAGAAACAATTCTCCTTTTTAATGCACTCTTCCTTCTTTTCTTCCTCGGCGGGGAGCCCAGGGAACCCTTAGGACGTTTGTTGGAGACCTTAGTAGGTAGTCTTGGAGGCTTTCCATCGGGAATACTAAAAGAATGTTGATCAGACCCGATTGGGGTAAATACGGGAGAAGGTATATTTTTGTCATAAAGAGGGGGTGGTTCATTTAAAGGGGTGCTTAAATCTATAATCTGAGTGGCTAGTGACTGAGAAGGAATGGTGTCAAGAATAGTTATGGTGTCCTTCTGGTCGGGGGACTTAGACTGAAAAATGAGGGAGATATCTTCTATGGAAAAAGAGGAATTAACGTGTACTTTAGGTGTGGTTAAATCTATTAGAGAGCCTGTAGCTACGTCCTGGGGCTGGAGGGGTCTTTGCTTTAACTTCTCGATAGAGAGACGTCGCCCGGCTCGTTTCTCTGCGAGAGTAAGCTCCCTGTCGACTTCATTCTTAATGTTAGCGAAGAATTTATCCAGTGGGCCTAAAATAGAAGACCCTGTCGTTCCCAGAACAGAGTTTGCCTCAAAGGTGGACATCTCGTAGGACGGAGAGATAAAAGTGTCCTTTTATGAAGCACGGCAATAGCAGATACCACAGTACCTAGGTCAAATCTATGGCAAAGACGAATGAATCACAATAAGGGACTGTTATAGCTCGACAGTCTAAAAAGATAACAAAGGAACAAAGAGAATAGGCCCAGCCCGGCCTCCTTTGGCCCCGGACGGCCACAGACGGTCCCCGCCCTTGTCCCGGGCTTCTCCCGGCGCCCTCCCGCGCGCTCCCGCGCAGCGGGATCTGCGCCTCCTTTAAATAACAACCTAGCCGATAGAATGGGTGGCGGGTGGGCGGGGCCGGCAGGGAGACCAGCCCAGCTGATCCTAAGGGCGCGCAGGGACTCCTGGTCCTCGGAGTCCCTGCTGTAGCTCGCAGCCGTGCCGGTTATCCAGTCACAGCCCCAGGTGGTATGCCGGTGTCAGGGGGCGCTGCGGGACCCGCGTAGCAGGTCCGGCGAGGTCCTGTGGTCCGAGGTGCAGGGGGAGAAACTTCAGCTGGTAGAAACGCTGTGTCAGCGACCAGCGTGTTGATGCACGTAAAGTGTGGTTAATATGTCATCCTTCCATCATCCATCTATCTACCCACGTATTCAGGCATTCATCCGACAGTTGGGCCGTCCGCCCACATGTCCGTCCGTCCATCCATCCATCTCCAGATAAGCAGATAAGGGCCAGTCATTTTTTTATTCATTACATAAAGGATTCTAATCATCCATCTTTCCTTACACCACAATCTTTCCACGCCAAGGGGTTTATAGTGCTGCCTAGGAGCTCTCTGCCCCATTGGCTGTTCTCAGAACACTGCAATGAGCTGAATCTACCCCACCACAGAGTCAGCTGTCGCCAATAGGGTTTGCTGCAAATGAACAGTGATGTGCTCAGGTCTTCTCCATAGTACACTCTCAAGCTTGTCCTGTTTCACGAAAGCTAAATCAATAGGTTTTCACCACAGAGCATTCTTACATTGCATAGAGCGTAACACTATTTTGTACACTATAGCCATGACCAAAGGTTATAAGAAGTATATTCTCAAACTGTTTATAGCGTGTAACTCTATTCCTCTGCTTCCAGTGGCGGTACATATCACAAGTGATGACATGTCTGCCGTGGAAACACGTGCACAGCAAGCAAATATTGCACACTTCTCCGGACCATATCCATTTCTAATGAGGCCCAAGTAAATGGGACTGGAACAGCCTTCTTTATTTCCCCTTGCTGCAGAAAAGGTTTTCCAGGAGGAAAATCAGAAGAGTAAATGTGTGGGAAAACATGTTGGTGGAAAGAGACACTCCTCCCTTTTTAATATCCATGTAGGGGTGGTCCATTTTCCATAATTGCCTTTCGGCTAATGATTAATAAAATAACTGAAATAAATAAGCCCAGGAAGACTGGTGCTGAAAACCTGAAACACGTCTGGATGTAACAACGTAATAAATAGTGCTTTTGCCTAACCTTTGTATACATTTCCCTGTGACGTAGGTAAGAAATATATTTTCATGCAGAGTCCACTGTATTTTATAGGGAGACCAATCGAATTATGCTGCAAAGCCACTAATATTATGTGTCAAGAATGACTGAGCTATGTGTCAAAGCGAAGGCAAATTCTGTGGCATACTGTGTGACTTTTTTAAATTTATTTTAACATTTTAACACACATTGATATTATTAGGCAAGGAGAAGAGAAACTATGTAGCATTATTACATATGGTGACGTTGTAACACACAATGGTATTGATTCCAAATGGATTCTGATGTCTTAGAACAGTGGTTCTTAAAATGTTGACTTCTATTGACCCATTTAATCATTACTGGAATTCGAGGACCCCACTGAATCATTTTGTAATCGAAGCACCCCCACTGAGTCATTACTAGAAGCTGGGAAATAATTTTTGATGGTTTGAATAGCAAAACCATACACAACAAATACAGAAATTATTTTTAGTCAAATTATGAAATCTTTTATTTAATTCACAAACAAATATAAAAATAAATCAACATTTTAATTTTAATAGTAAGGTTGAAGCTTTTGTAAATTCAATTTAGGACACTCATTGTCCATACTATAATCTGTTTAATGCACTTGCACTGCGTCCATAAATCAATCTGAGGATACTAACTTAATTTTTGGCCTCCAATTTCAAGTGCTTTCACATTAACTGGACGTTTTAAAATTCTCAATGTATATTTTGATTTTTTATTCTCATACCCTTTATTAATCTGTTAATATTATTTAGCTTTGTGAGCAGTCACGGACTACCAGAGCAGGCTTCACAGATCCCCAGGGGTCACCGGAGTACAGGTTAAGAACAACTGTCTTAGAAAATACAGACATTCCTGTGGAAGACCCTATGCAAACACAGCAGATTTTAATGCAAATGTTATTCACTAATGAAATATTTTTACACATTGAATGAAAGCATACTGTCAACATTTCTTTATTACTCTCTTCACTCCCTATTGGAGTAATAAATCAAACAATCAATAGATTTCGAGAGCGCTACTTGTCACCCATAAGGGTATCCAAGCGCTGGCAGAGTCCAGTTGATGAGTCGAATAGCAAGGTCTTTAGAGTCTTTCGGAACTCTCTGAGGTGGGGAGGTCTGTGGATGAAAGGGTAGCTCATCCATGTCTTCGCTGCTAGGTAGGAGTGACCTCTGCATCTGTTATGTTGGATGAGGAGGAAGGGTTAGAGAAAGGGACATGGAGAGGAGGTGTCTGGTGGGCTGATGGAAGTTCAGTAGGTGGTTCATGTAGGCAGGTCCCCAGTGGTGTAGGGTGTTGTATGCATGGGTCAGGAGCCTCAACTGACATCTTTTCTGTACAAGGAGCCAGTGGAGTTCCCTGAGGTAGGGGGTGATGTGGGTTTGTCTAGGGAGATCAAGAGCAAGCCTGACTGTGGTGTTCTGTATGGTCTGTAGTCGTCTGAGGAGGTGAGCTGTGATCCCTGTGTGGAGATTATTGTCATAGTCAAGTCGGCTGGACATGAGCGACTGGATGATGGTGTGGCTTGAGTTTTGGGGTAGCCATTTGCATGTGGAAGATGAAGAAGCAGGAGGAGGAGACAGAATTGACCTGAGTTGTTATTGTTAGCTTATTGTCTAGAATGATGCCTAGGTTCCCAGCGTGGTCAGTAGGGATTGGAGTTTGTAGTTGGTCAGAGTTGTGAGGGCCATCGGAATGTGTCCCATGGGGAGATTTTGTTTCAGAAAATCAGTACCTTTGTCTTGTCTGTGTTGGGCTTAAGTCAGTTGTCCTTCATCCAGTTGGCAACATCTATCATGCAGTCGTGGAAGTTGGTCATTGTGTTGGAGTTGCTTTTGGAGAGGGAGAGGATGAGTTGTGTGTCATCAGTAATATAATGTTAAGTCCGTGAGTTTTGGCGATGCTGGCCAGAGGTATTGTATAAGTGTTGAAGAGGGTAGGGCTGAGCGAGGATGCTTGGGGTACTCTACAGATGATTACCTTGGGTTCGGAGGTTAAGGAGGAAGGCGGACCTTTTTTGTTCTTCCAGTGAGGAAAGAGGCGATCCATCTGAGAGAGGCTCCTCGGGTGCCTATGTGATGAGTGTGTGCTGAGAGACCATATTAAAGGCTGCTGAGAGGCTGCCAAGAGGCCTAGGATGATCAGAGCCACAGTCTCTTCTCAGTTGAGTAGGGCTCGGATGTTGCCAGTAGCCGTGATGAGGCCTGTCGCAGTGATTTGGTTGCTGTGAAATCCAGATTGGGGTGAGTCGAGAAGGAGGTTACAATCCCGATGTGAGGAAAGTTGTTGGTTGATGGCTTTTTCTAATACTTTGGCCGGGAGTAGGGAGATCAATTTGTAATTCACTGGGGTCTGTCAATGGTTTCTATAGTAGGGTGTTGACTTCTGTGTGGTTCCAGTCCTCTGGGAAGTTGGCCATGGAAGCTGAAGTGTTAAACAAGGTGGTGAGTATGTGGCTATTTCTGACTTCATCTAGGTTAGAGACGTAGTAAGGGCATGGATGGATTGGGGACCCTGAGTTGACCCAGTTCATGATGAAGGATGTGTCCTGTTGGGTGTGCTGGCTCCATTTAGTTAGTCGGATGTCTGTGGTGGTAGCGGGGTCATTGTGTTGGTTGAAGAAGTCAATGGCCTTCGGTTAGGGTTTGAAGTTTTTTTAGATGTTGGTGATCTTGTCATGGAAGACCTTTGCAAGGTTGTCCCAGTTTTCCTATGAGGGGACAATGTTGGTTGTTGCATCTGAGAGATAGAAACATATGATGTGGAAGAGTTCTTTGCTGTTCATGCTATCGAGGAGGTTGGTAGTGTTGATGTCATTGTGCTAATTGAAATTGAAGTTCAGGTCGTTGAGGAAAATGTAGTTGTTGGAGTCTGCAGCGAAGAGGGTGATGAAGTCGGCGATGAAGTTGCACAAGGCTGGACGGGGTCCTAGAGTAAAGTAGCAGAGGGTGCCCCTGATGGCGGTTTTGCTATCTGTTTGGAGTCTGAAATTTGAGGGTTTGCATGGCTGGGGTGATGTCATCATTTGTGGTGGTGCAATAGATGGGTTCCTTGTGTATGATGCTGATCCCTCCACCTGGCTTTCTGATGCGGTGGGTAATCTTGTACCATTTGGGTATTGAGGTGGTGATTTCAGTGCCTGAAGTGGGGTTGAGCCAGTTGGGTGTGACGGTGGAGATGAAGTCCTAAATCTTGGTTGTGTTTTGCATAGTGAACGTGTTTTGAGAAGGGCGCATGCAAGTTGGTGTTTTTGTTCAGGTGGTGTCTGAGGTGTGTTTGGGGAGGGGCTGGTTGGTGGGCTGGTGTGTGTGCTGTGGCAGGTCAAGTGGCAGTGCGTGAAGACAAATGGTCCTAACGTGGAGCGTGGGTAGGCATGGATGCAGTGTTTGCACTGCATCTGGGGAGGAGGGTGTAGAGCTTGGCAATGGTGTATCTTTGGGGAGCGGGAGGGGCTGGTGTCAGGGTACTGGCCGAGTACAAATAGTTTTTCTAAAATATATACAATGTTACACTCAGCAAAACAAAACTTACATATAAACATGGTAATACAAGGATATAGTTTATATCATTGTGCGATCTCTGGCCAATTTCGTAACAAACATATTTTTGATACTACAACTCAAGGGTCAGATGTATTTTTATTTGATGCAGTGCAATGCTGCAAGACAACTTTCTGTGCTGCGTCAAATAGAGAGGGCAGGAATGTGCCATATTTGCTAACATGGTACATTTCTGCTCTCTCACTTTGGTGGTGCACCATGGTGTAAGTGTACCTCTGTTACAGACACGATTGGTTTTATGCAGGAAGGAACACAATGTCTGTTTAATGTATATATATTCATGTCCATACCTAGTGCTAAACATATTTATTGCTTCATTTACATTTTTAGCATGTTTGTTACCTGCCTGAGAACACTAGCCTTTGAGAACCCCATTCTAGAATACCTGAACCAAAAGAAAGTTGTGTGTGATGAGAATGTGCATACCTAGCTGTCGCTTTCAATGTTATTCCCCCCCCTCCAGTATCTAGTTATGTTTCTAGTATAGCAATGTTCTGGGAACAGAGGAAGTTGTCAGCAAACTGTGCCAGACATCACTTGCTAATTCTAACAGAAATCCTGCTTGCTACATTGCCTGTGTCTCCACAAGTGCCGTTTTCAACATGAAGTGGAAATAATCGATTGTTATTATGAACTTGTCTTTGTGTTTTTTAAAACCTTCCTCTGCAACTAGGCTTAATTTCCAAGTATTCCCAGGTCAACCTTATTCATCGCCCCATCCCTCTCATATGTGCCTTTGGAATAGCCCTCGCCTTCGCTCTAAGAATTTCATTAAAATGTCTTAGAAATTGGGATCTTGAAATTCATCCTGCCCTCCTCACCCAATAGATTACCTGCTCTACAATCCTGCTTGCATCACTGTTCCTCCCACTGAAAGCAGACTGAATCCTCCTCAGGGTCCTCTTCCAACATGCTTGATTGTTTGAAAAACAATAGCTTAAAATGTGACATGCAAAGCCCCGAAGAACTCCATTCTTCATGTCTTTTTTGTTTATTTTTACATGCCTATTCCTTATGTCCTGTCATTTGAAGTATTGTATGTAATGCTTATTTGGAAACAACCAATAAATATTCTTGAAATAGGAACTCCGTTCATTGTTTCTATTACTTGTGTTGATATACTCTCCCTCTTCTGTGTGCTTACCTTCTTTCATCTTCCATAACCCACCCTCATACTTCTTGTTGACATCTCACATTTTTTCCAGGCCTTGGCTGCACATGCCATGGAAGCCAACCTCACCACTCGCTAACATTTGTTCTCCGCTTTTTCATTTGTCTATAGATGGAATCCCACTGATGCTTTCTCTGAAAACTGTCCTTACCAGCCACCAAACATCCAGACTGACTTAGCCTAAGTCTCCATGTGAATCTCATACATACACAATGTTTTCCTGTCAAAAGGGTTAAATGCCAAGTAGTCTAATCTGGGTGGCCAAAGGACTGGGGAAAAACATAATTCTTTCACATGTACTGAGGACGAGCCTTAAGTGTTCACAGTCACAGCCCTAATTCGACACAGTGTACCATAATACTCTCTTAACCCCTTCGCTGCGGGGGTTATTCCCCCGCAGCGCTGGAGGGGAGGGGGGAGCGCACAGCGCCCGCACGCTCATGATGAGCTGAGCTGGTCATGAGGCACGGCGCTCCTGTGCTCATGACGAGCTCAGCTCGTCACAGGTGCATTACCTGCTGTGGAACGCTCGCACAGCAGGGGAATTATCCCGTATGCGAGGCTTCCACGGCTCATGACAAGCTGAGCTCGTCATGAGCATCGGAGCGCCGTGGCTCATGACGAGCTCAGCTCGTCATGAGTATGGGAGGGGCTAAATATACTACTAAGAGAATAGGACTCAATGACACAATCCTCAGCTGCTTGTCACCTTACCTGTAAAACCGTGGTTAATTTATGAAAGTTGGCAACTCTTCTCTTCAACTGCACTATACCAAACCAAGGGTCAATTGTTTGACCCTTTCTCTTCAAACCTAATACGGAATCACGTACTTCTATTTTAAATTACTGTAACATTTCATGTTTCATTTATGTTGAAGACACTCAGCTCTAAATAAATATCACCTCCTCAAAAAATGTAGGGCCTAATTTATGAGAAATGACGCATCGCTGCGTGAAAGCAGCGATGCGTCACTTCTCAGTGCGCACTCCTTACGACATACCTAATGCGTGATATTTAATGTATTACGCATCATGTCGCAAGGAGTTACAGATACGTCAGTATTTCTGAAGTATCTGTAAGCACAAAAGTGATGCATTGCTGGAGTGTGTCACAAAAGTGACGCAACACCAGCAATGCGTCCTTTCACATGGGGCAAGCCCCATGTGAAAGGGCCTGCGTCAGTCTTACGCCTGCTGTGAGGCAGGCGCCAGAATTTTACTCAATGGCGTCCTAGAAGTGACGCAGTGAAATCTCATAGATTTCACAGTTTCACTTCTAAGAGGCTTTTTGCGGGGGAATGCCCCCCCTGCATACATTAGAACTGATGCAGGTATAATGTAGCGCAGGGGTTTACAAAGTGCCGCATCTGCTTAGATGCGTTACTTTGTTAAATAGTGCGCAACAGGCGGCATGTTTTATGCCGCTGATGCGTCACAAAAAGTGACGCATCGGAAGAGCAAAACTGACGCAAGGCCTCATAAATGAGGCCCCTAGAATTCACAGAATTTATTAAGGAACATCATGGACTGGCTGTGGAGGCCAAACTACACTCTCATCTATAGGAAGGTAGCTGAGTAAGCCACAAGGTCTTTACTGCAATACAGCTTATTGCTGCTTACATTCAAAACCCACATAGGTATCATCTGTAGTTGAAATGAACAGACAGTACACGGATCAAGAAAAAAGCAGACCTGTATTCACAAGAGCAGGGAATAGCTCTTAAAGATTCTGCTGTTTTCAAGCAACCAATAGCTCAGGCCAGTACTGGGTGCAGTTTGTTATCTGTATATATTGAAAGGTACATCCAGTTTCTTGAAATTGAGTACTGTTATGTTGGGTTCACCGACACAACATCGATGTAAAAATATGAATGTTAAAAAAAAAAATATTGAGTAAAAAATATAGACAACAAAAATATCAACTAAAAAACATAGATGTAAAAATATAAATGTATAAAATATCTACTTTTATAGAAATATAAAATAAAATAATATTAAATATGATTTTAACGAAATAAAATACATTTAAGGGTCGATTCCAATTCGGGAAAAACCACTCCGAATAGCCGTATGGAGCGTTTTCCCATAAGAATCGTACCCGGCAATGTCCCCCGTACGTACAGGAATCAAATCCCCGTACGAATCTCCCTCGGAACCCGCTGTACGCTACATCCGCACAGTTCGTGGCTGGTTTTTCCGACCCAACAAGTACGAATTGTGTCGGGTACGCACCGTCCGACGCTTTTTTTACGGGATCCGAAAACGTCCGGAGAAGCAGAGTTCGCCTCGAAACAGGTACGGAATGCCCCCCCGGGTACGGTAGGTACACCCCATGATCGCAGGGGTACGGTGCGTACCCCTGCGATCATGGGGTGTACTCACTGTACCCCGCAATCGCAGGTTGTACGCACCATACCCCATGTTCACTGGGTGTACGGTGCGTACACCCTGCGATCGTGGTACGGTGCGTACACCCCATGATTGCAGGGGTACGCACCGTACCCCTGCGATCATGAGGTGTACGCACTGTACGGTGTGTATGTGAATGTGTGCTTTGCCGTACGAATCACCCTTACCTGACGTGGACGATACGAATCGCGTCCTCATCCCCCGGTCCGGATCGTACTCATCCGTTCGTACGGCATGTTCACGATTCGTACGGAGAGGGCTCTGGAAACGAATCGTACGGACGATTTTTTTCCTGAATCGGAATCGACCCCTATATATACATTTTAATGAAATATAACAAACACATTTAATAAAAGAAATAAACACACAAACTTATTAATTTATACATACATATTTACTTTAAAACAATTAATAAAGTATTATTTTTAATTTATGTTAACATTTCAAATATTATAAAAATTAAAATTATATAAATGATTTAAAATATGAAAAACAAAAATCTATGATGAATTAAAACATTAAACTATTAAAAAATATTGAAACTTAAATTTCACAATACAATCAGTGCAACAGTAGGGATATTGTTGGATAGCAAAGGGGTAAAAATTACTATTGCCACTCCAGTAGGAGCAACAGTGGCGAAAGTGTTAAATAGCGGAGGGGTAAAAATTACTGTTTCCACTCCAAGGAGTGCAACAGTAGAGAAAGTGTTGAATTGCAACTGGGTAAAAATAACTAATCCCACTCCAAAAAGTGCAACAGTAGGGAAAGTGTTGGATAGCGGAGGGGTAAAAATTACTATTCCCACTCCACTGAGTGCAACAGTAGGATAAGTGTTGGACAGCAGAGGGTTAAAATTTACTATTTCCACTCCACTGAGTGCAACAGTAGGGAAAGTGCTGGATAGTGGAGGGGTAAAATGTACTATTCTCAATCCAGTGAGAGCAATCGTAAGGAAAGTTCTGGATAACGGAGGGGCAAAAATTACTATTCCCACTCCAAAGAGTGCAACAGTAGAGACATTGTTTTGACAGCAGAGGGTTAACATTTACTATTCCCACTCCACTGAGTGCAACAGTAGAGAAAGTGCTGCATAGCGAAGGGGTACAAATTACTATCCCCACTCCAGTGAGTGCAACAGTAGGGAAAGTGTTGTATAGCAGAGGAGTAAAAATTACTCTTCCAACTCCAGTGAGTGCAACAGTAGGGAAAGTGTTGGATAGTGGAGGGGTAAAATGTACTATTCTCAAACCAGTGAGAGCAATCGTAAGGAAAGTGCTGGATAACGGAGGGGCAAAAATGACTATTCCCACTCCAAAGAGTGCAACAGTAGAGACAGTGTTGGATAGTGGAGGGGTAGAAATTACTATTCCCACTCCACTGAATGCAACAGTAGGATAAGAGTTGGATAGGAGAGGGGTAAACATTTTTTTTCTCACTCCGTTGAGTGCAACAGTAGGAAACGTGTTGGATAGCAAAGAGGTTAAAATTAGTATCCCAACTCCACTGAGTGCAACAGTAGGGAAAGTGTTGGATAGCAAAGGAGTCAAATTTACTATTCCAACTCCAGTGAGTGCAACAGTAGGGAAAGTGTTAGATAGCGGAGGGGTAAAATGTACTATTCCCACTCCAGTAAGTGCAACAGTAGGGAAAGTGCTGGATAGCGGAGAGGTAAAAATTACTATTCCCACTCCAGTGAGTGCAACATTAGGGAAAATGTTGGATAGGGTCAGGGCCCGAGCTACCTCAACAACCGCATCAACTTCTACGCTCCCAAACGCCACCTCCGATCAGCCAGTCACGCCCTCGCCGCCGTTCCCCACGTCCGAAGAGCGACAACAGGAGGAAGGTCCTTCTCCTACCTGGCCGCCAAGACCTGGAACTCCCTCCCGACCGACCTGCGCCTGACCCAAGACCACCTCTCCTTCAGGAAGAAGCTCAAGACCTGGCTGTTCGAGCAGTAGCAGCACCCCCCCCCCTCCCCCAAGCGCCTTGAGACCCTCCGGGTAAGTAGTGCGCTCTACAAATGTCTTGATTGATTGATTGATAGGGGAGAGTCAAAACTTACTATTAACACTCAAAATAATAAAAATAAATAAACAATATTTAAATGATGAAAAATAAAAAATATAAACAGAAAACATTATAATATTAATTACATATAACAAAACGCTACAAATATTATATAAAATAAAATAATAAAATAAAAAACATTTAAACTGGAAAATATTTACAAAACAAAAAAATTAATTATTACATACATTTATTTATTATATTTCCTACCCTATAACACCAAACCAGAAACAAAACACTTCAACATTTTGAATTAAATGTACTTCTATAATTAACATAATTAACAATAAATTAAAAAATATTATTAATTAAACAAACTAATAAACATTAATTGACTACACACACTTTAACACTATAATATCCAAAACACGCACCTACGTTAAATTATAAAATAATAAAACACAATTAAAACTTATTTTTGAATTAGAAACTATTATTAACAACTAATAATAAAGTAATTAAAATGTATTTACTACCCACCCTATACCCCTTTAAAAAGGAAACACAACACACACAAAAATAAACAATTACCCAAAATAAATATCAAATAATTAACATTATTAAACAACTACATATGAATGAATTAAACACAAATTACTTCCCACCCTTTACTCCTATAAACACCACAACACACACCTAAAATGAATTACACAATTACTATAATACCATTTTAATTAATGTAATTAATATCAATTAACAACAAATAATAATAAAAAATAAATGAAATACTTAACATCCTTTACCCCAATAAATCCTCCAACACACACCTAAAATTAATTACACAAATACTATAACTAATTACCAATTAATTAACTAATATTAATTATCAACCAATTATTAATTCATCAATTAAAAATACATTAGTTCCCACCCTTTACACCTATAAACACTACAACACACACCTAAAATTAATTACACAATTACCATAATTAATTATCAATTAATTTATTAAAATTAATTAACAACCAATTATTAGTTCATAAATGAAAAATAAATTACTTCCCACCCATTCCACCTACTATAAACAACACAGCGCATGCCTAAAATTAATTACACAATCACCATAATTAATTACTAATTAATTTATTAAAATTAATTAACAACCAATTATTAATTAATTAATAACAAATTACTTCACACATTTAAAAGTATAAAATATTATTTAAACAAATATAAATAAATACAAAATAATCAATTAATTAAATATAATTAAAATACTTCACAACCTATTCCCTTATATACACGGAGGCCATGTGCAGAGTGGAAACACAATCGCCGGCTCAATACAAGTCAATGGGTAAGTCGCTGTTGCAATTTTAAAGAAGAAGGACCCTTCCCAGTGGACCCTGAAGAAACTCCATGAACACAGAAGGTTGGAGAGCCACCCCACCCGTGGATACCCTAGGAACCAGGATACCTACACCAAGAAGCCAGGGGCATAGGTGTGAAGTGGCATTGGAAGCCAACGATTAACTCAATGGAGGACTTCAGGGAGATGCCGCTGCTGGGGAAGGTGAAAGTGTCCGGTGGAACCCAAAGGTGGATTCAGGATGAGAAGTACCTACAGGCAGAGGGGACAGAATCTATGCCACTTGGAATTGACCAGGAGCCCCGGAAGACGAATGCCCACCGAAGTTGATTGTTGCAGGAGAGTTAATGGTGACCTTGAAACTTCAGCTATGCGGTCCAGGCAATGCTGTGGAAGACCAGGAGCCGTGAACGAGCTGTCCCGCCTCAGATGTCGAGAGTGGAGGGGTCAGTGTCCGTCGAAAGCACCAACTAGCCTTTCCAACTGCAACCAACGTGGAGAGTGAAGATGGTACACTATTGGGAACATCAAGGTACAGGTGAATCACCACAGGCAGGGGAGCCAGGGCAGGCCCAAGCAATCAGGGAAGCCCGCAGAAATCAAAGGAGACTCCAGGAGGACCCACAGCCTGAAGGCACTGGAGTCGTATGAGGACCTCTGGCAGCTCATAAAAGATGCAAGCCTATGGTGCAAGTGATGTGGTGAGGATGAATATCTTGGTCACAGGAGATGCTTGAGGTTGGAGCTACTTGAAGCATGAAGAGCTTGGTGGAAGGAAGATAAGCCTTTGCAACTGCACGCGGTGCACAGGGGTTCGGTTCCTGCGGGTCAGACGAGGGATACTGGCCTCAAATTTGGTGAGAGGACAGGACAGGCCTCGAGGGATGTGAAGAACCACCATCTTTGTTGCTGAGCCTTTCGGAATATGTGGGAGCTTAGGATCAGCAGACTGGTCAGCTTAGTTGCGGTGCCTGCAGATACAGGGAAGTGACTCCTTCACTACAAAGGAGATTCCTTCAGGTGTCTTGGATGCCCACAGACCTTGGAAGGTTCCTGTATGGAGAACAGGCATGGACGTTGGAGCAGACAAGCAGAGCGATGAGATCAGGAGCAGCAGGAGTCTTTCCATTTGCAGTCTTGATGCCCAGAGTGAAGTCCGGAGTGCCCAGATAGTCGAAGAAGAAGTGATGTCTTGAAATGAATCTTGTCCCATGACGAATCTAGGGACCCACCCTCAGGTAAGCCCTTAAGTACCCTAAGGAAAGGGTTGGGATGATTCAGGGTTCCCTCCCAGGGGAGGGGTAAGACAGTGGGGAGGATACTCCCATGTCCTTTGTCCAATTTCACACCAGAGCGGGAGCCAACGGCTCCCTGAGCTGGTATGAAATGGATTACGCAAAGAAGGCACCAAATGTGCCCTTCAAGCAGGCTGTCACGGTTCGCGGCGTTGCCGTGGCCGGCCACTTCCGCACACACACACGGGAGCCGGGATACTCACTTCCGGCCGGAAGTAGAGTTCCCGGTCTAGTCCCGGGCGGCGACCTGGGAGCACGGAAGCACTTCCGGGGGAAACGCTTAAACCTCGCGTTTCCCGCCGGCACTGTGCTTCGGATTCCTACCAGAGTCCTGTTTACAGACCTACCTGACGAGCCGCGCTGGAGCGCTGCAAAGCTTCACGGCAGCCTTTTGATCCTCGGCTGATTCCTGCCTGCCGAGAACTGGCTGTCACGGCAACCTTTTGCTCCTCGGCTGCTTTCAAAGAGGCAAGACGCGCAGGAGCGCTTTCATTGCCTCAATACTGCGCCATTCAGGAGCGCTTGTTTGTTTCTCACCTGGGGGGTCCCAGGACTGTGCCCGTTTTTTGTTGGGTTTAACCCTTGATGCGCAGGAGCGCCTTGAGGGTGTTTACAGACCTGGATTGAGTTTTTGGGGTGTTTTGTTTTCGGTTTCCCACTGCGCAGGAGCGCTAGGGAAACAACTTAGCCTGTACTTCTGGAATACCGCAGGTAGACTGCTTCCAGCATTCGGCTACACGCGCAGGAGCGCTTCCTTTTGTTTTAGCTGGGGTGAAACGCGCAGGAGCGCTTTCTTTAGTTTGTCCTTTCCAGTAAAGCGCAGGAGCGCCTTTTCTTCGCTATTCCCTTCCGGAGCTGTTCTCATCTGGAGGCCTTTCTTCCCGGGAGCATCGGTGAGTCCTCAAGGGGTGCCTAGTCCTGTGTGTGTGTGTGGGGGGTGGTTCCTGTTTGGGTCTGCTCAGTCTCTGATCTATCTTCTTTGGTTTCCAGCTGACACCGGGACGCCCAGCCAGCTCCACGCCTTCCTTTAACCCTACACCCTGGCTACCATCCCTGCGTCCATCTCATCCCTGCTGGGTATTGTCTTCCACGAGGGTTAGGTGGGTACAGGGACGAGTGCTCTTGTCGTCTCTGCGGAATCGCGTCACAAGCAAAGGTAAGACTTGTGGGGCACCTGACAGAATCCGAAGCCCACGATAACCATTCCGCCCAGACGACATGGGCGACCCGGAGGTCACTCTGCAAGATATCGCAGTCATGCTGGCTGCCATGCAAACAGAGAACCTCGCCTTGCGTCAGGACCTAACAGCCCTACAGGGTCAAGTGGCATCAGGGGTCACTAATCCGTGGGGTACCACTCCCAGCCCCAGAGTTAGACAAGACGGCCTGTTAAGACAACCTACGTTCACCTTTGGGGGGCCCTCCGCCGCCACCAACCAAGACACAGCCATCCAGGTTGTCACTCCCCACCCAGTGCAGTTGGCACCACCCGAACGCTTCTACGGTGATAGCACTAAGTATGGAATATTCATCCATCAATGTCAACTGCATTTCATGGCTAGGATTGCGGCTTTTCCCGATGATGCTTCCTAAGTCGCCTACATACTGTCATACATGGGTGGGGATGCTGCACAGTGGTCCATTTCCTTGGTTGAGAACGACGATCCCATGCTGAACCACCTGCCAACATTTAAGCAATCCATGCGGCGTATGTTCGCTCGCCATACCTTCGTGCAGGCCGCAGACAACGAGTTGCTCAGCCTCAAACAAGGCAATCAGGACTTGCTCCATTACATCACCATGTTCAACAGGCTGGTAATCGAGGCCCACTGGCCAGGGGACAAGAAGGTATCCGTGTTCTATCGGGGGTTACGTGATGACCTGAAGGACCTCATCTCGCAGTATCCCGATCCGCCCGAAGCTATAGGGCCTTTCATTGACATGGTGGTGAAAATGAACTTCCGACTACAGGAAAGAAAGTCCGACAGGGGAAAAGGCAACGACAACCGTTTCTTGCCTATCGGGGACAAGGGCGTCGAGAAAACCAAAGAGGAATCCACTCCCCCGGGAGATTCGTCCGAACCCATGCAGATCGGAGGCATAAGAGGACCCTTGTCAAGTCAAGAAAGAGAAAAAAGGAGGAAGCAGAATCAGTGCCTATATTGTGGTAAAAGCGGCCACTTCGTGAGGGAATGCCCAGCAAAACCCTCCAGACCGCGAGGCAGAAGGCCGTACGCGTTGCCCATCAGCAAGGGCGACAAGACGGGAAACGAGACAACCCAGTAGACACAGGGGTCCGTCCTCTGGGTTCTTCGTCTTGTACATCTGCGATCCCTGTGGTATACGACGGTAGTCATCACGTCGGCTTGGAAGTATCCCTACGGAATCTAGCGGGCAGAACCTGGGTGGTGACCGCCATGTTGGATTCCGGGGCGACAGGCTGCTTCATCGATACAGCGTTTTCCCGCGCCTTGGGCATTGATACAGTGACGAAGGCCCAACCTGAACCCGTCAAGGCTGTTGATGGAACGGACCTCACTTCCGGCCCCATCCGACACCGAACAGAGACCATGACGATGTCCCTCTCCAACAATCACACCGAGTCCGTCAGCTTTGACGTCATAGACGCCCCACAATTTAAGGTGATCTTGGGTTTGCCGTGGTTGGTGAAGCACAATCCCCGCATCAATTGGGTGACCAGAACCGTCCACCTAGAATCGGAGCACTGCAGCAGCACCTGTTATGCAAAAGACGACCTGGCAGGTCCCCGATACAGGCACATTCATTGCCTGTAGTAGGCATGGGAACGGTTTCCCAAGGAACTATACCGAAAGATTATCTGGACTTAGCGGCAGTGTTCGATAAGAAGGGAGCCAACACTCTGCCACCCCACCGATCATTCGACTGCCGCATAGACCTGATTCCCGGCTCCACGTTGCCATGCAGCAGGATCTACTCACTCACGGAAAAAGAAAACCTCCACCTCCGCTCCTATCTGGATGAATACCTGGACAACGGTTTTATACGACACTCCAGATCTCCGGTTTCCTCTCCTCTTTTCTTCGTGTCGAAGAAGGAAGGGGATCTGAGGACCTGCATAGACTTTCGCGCAATGAATTCCATCACCGTGAAAAACCGGTACCCGCTACCGTTGATCTCCAATCTCTTGGACCAGGTCAAGAACGCCACCATATACACTAAACTGGACCTACGGGGTGCGTACCACCTTGTCAGAGTCCGGAAGGGTGACGAATGGAAGACCGCCTTCCGGACGAAGTTCAGCCTGTTCGAATACCAGGTCATGCCTTTCGGACTCTGCAACGCCCCCGCCGCATTCCAGTTCTTCATAGATGAAGTGTTGAGAGACTTCATCGACGTCTTTTGTATCGTCTACATAGACGACATTCTGATTTACTCTCAGACCACCAGAGAGCACGTACAACACGTGCGTCGTACTGCAGCAATTGGAGAAACACCGTCTGTACGTGAAATTGGAGAAGAGCGTGTTTCACGTCACATCAGTTGAGTTCCTGGGGCACGTCACCACTCCGGCGGGCATCCAAATGGACAACAAAAAAGTGGAAGCCATCCTGTCTTGGCCCACACCGGAGTCCGTGAAGGGCGTCCAAAGGTTCCTCGGTTTTTCGAACTATTACCATCATTTCATCACTGGATTCTCCGAGATGGTGGCTCCCATCACGCACTTGTTGCGCAAGGGGGTTCATTTTGGTTGGGACCAAAACGCAGACGACGCCTTCCAGGAACTGAAGAGACGGTTCACCGTAGCCCCAGTACTGGTGCACCCCGACACCGAGCAACCTTTCGTTGTAGAGGCAGACGCCTCTAAGGACGCCATAGGCGGAGTACTCTCACAACGAAACATCGAGACGGGACAACTGCATCCTGTGGCCTTTTACTCAAAGAAACTCCAACCCGCTGAACGCAACTACACCGTGTCTGATCGGGAACTCTTGGCCATCAAGACTGCGTTTGAGGAGTGGCGTCACTTCTTGAAGGACTCAAAACACAAGGTGACCATCTACACAGACCACAGAAACCTGCAGTTTCTACGATCAGCGCGTGCCCTCACAGCCGACAGCTCCGATGGACCCTATTCTTCAACGAGTACGACTTCGTGATCACGTTCCGGCCAGGGAAAGACAACGCCAAGGCTGATGCGCTGTCACGGCTGGCTGAATCCGAAGAAGACGCCGAAGACCACGAGCCTGCCTCCATCTTACCGGAGAAACACTTCCAGGGCATAGTCGCTTCAATGGATTCCAGACAAAAAACGGTCCGATCCCGTTGTCCCGACCAGGGACGAAGAAGGCGGGACAAGCGGGAGCGGTTCAGGGCGCTTGGAAGACCAAAAACATCTTCCAGGAGTACCCGAACAGAAGAAGGCCCTTTATGCGTGTCACGATCATGTTCTCTCCGGCCATCCTGGTTACCACAAGACTCTTGATCTAGTGCGAAGGCTGTTTTGGTGGCCATCGATGGTAACCGATACAAAGACACACGTGACGAACTGCGCAGTTTGCCTGCTCGGCAAGAACAGATCAGAACCATCGGTTGGCCTTTTGCAGTCCATACCTGTGCCTCCTTTCCCATGGCATACCATCTCCATGGATTTCGTGGTTGAGCTCCCGCTCACCAAGACAGGACATACCACGGTACTCACTATAGTGGACCACCTCACCAAGATGGCACATTTCGTTCCCTTGACGAAACTGCCCACGGCGGCCGAACTGGCCTTGATCTTCGTACAAGAGGTGGTTCGCCTCCATGGCATCCCGTCTGTGGTCATAACGGACCGGGGATCGCAGTTCGTGTCCCGTTTCTGGAAAGAGATATGCAGGATACTCGAAATGGACGTACGTCTCTCCTCAGCGTACCACCCCCAGACCGACGGTCAAGCCGAAAGAACAAACCACACCATGGAACAGTACCTCCGCTGTCTGCTACTTACGGTCGAGAAGGAATGGTCAGAAGTGCTTTGGATGGCAGAGTATGCGTACAACAACAGCAAACATTCGGCCATCGGCATGTCCCCGTTCTTTTGCCTCCATGGACGTCATCCCCGCACTTCGGCATGGGAGGTGCCTCAGGATAGCCGCTTGCCCACCGTGCGATCTTATCATGAGACTCTACGCGAACTCTGGCAAAAGGCACGGTTCGAGCTGGCCAAGGCGAAGGACACCTACAAAGAGCATGCGGACACCCACAGGCAAGAAGAACCCGTTTATCGCGCTGGTGATCGTCTTTGGCTTTCTGTTCGACACCTGAATGTGCATGGGCCCAAGAAACTGTTGCCTCGCTTTGTGGGTCCCTTTATTATCGAGAAGGTGGTCAACCCTGTGGCCATGAAACTGGTGCTTCCTCCGCACATGAAGATCCATCCGGTCTTCCACGTCTCCCTTCTGCGGGCGGTCCAGTCTGGAGGCTCCCTTCCGTCTCCTCCGCCTCCGGTGGTGGTGGAGGGCCATGTTGAGTATGAGGTCAGGGCTATCTTGGGGTCCCGTCGTACCAAGGGCAAGCTGTTCTACCTTGTGGACTGGAAGGGGTACGGTCCCGACGAACGGTCCTGGGAGCCCTTGTCACATGTGCGCCATGCTCCTGTTCTGGTGCGTGCTTTCCATCTGAGTCATCCCTTGTGCCCTCGCCCTGTCTCTCTTTTCTGATTTCCCTTGTGCCCTCGCCCTGTCTCTCTTTTCTGCCTTCCTTGGGGGTCCGGTGGGGGGTTCTGTTCTGGAGGGGGGTGCTGTCACGGTTCGCGGCGTTGCCGTGGCCGGCCACTTCCGCACACACACACGGGAGCCGGGATACTCACTTCCGGCCGGAAGTGGAGTTCCCGGTCTGGTCCCGGGCGGCGACCTGGGAGCACGGAAGCCCTTCCGGGGGAAACGCTTAAACCTCGCGTTTCCCGCCGGCACTGTGCTTCGGATTCCTACCGGAGTCCTGTTTACAGACCTACCTGACGAGCCGCGCTGGAGCGCTGCAAAGCTTCACGGCAGCCTTTTGATCCTCGGCTGATTCCTGCCTGCCGAGAACTGGCTGTCACGGTAACCTTTTGCTCCTCGGCTGCTTTCAAAGAGGCAAGATGCGCAGGAGCGCTTTCATTGCCTCAATACTGCGCCATTCAGGAGCGCTTGTTTGTTTCTCACCTGGGGGGTCCCAGGACTGTGCCCGTTTTTTGTTGGGTTTAACCCTTGATGCGCAGGAGCGCATTGAGGGTGTTTACAGACCTGGATTGTGTTTTTGGGGTGTTTTGTTTTCGGTTTCCCACTGCGCAGGAGCGCTAGGGAAACAACTTAGCCTGTACTTCTGGAATACCGCAGGTAGACTGCTTCCAGCATTCGGCTACACGCGCAGGAGCGCTTCCTTTTGTTTTAGCTGGGGTGAAACGCGCAGGAGCGCTTTCTTTAGTTTGTCCTTTCCAGTAAAGCGCAGGAGTGCCTTTTCTTCGCTATTCCCTTCCGGAGCTGTTCTCATCTGGAGGCCTTTCTTCCCGGGAGCATCGGTGAGTCCTCAAGGGGTGCCTAGTCCTGTGTGTGTGTGTGGGGGGTGGTTCCTGTTTGGGTCTGCTCAGTCTCTGATCTATCTTCTTTGGTTTCCAGCTGACACCGGGACGCCTAGCCAGCTCCACGCCTTCCTTTAACCCTACACCCTGGCTACCATCCCTGCGTCCATCTCATCCCTGCTGGGTATAGTCTTCCACGAGGGTTAGGTGGGTACAGGGACGGGTGCTCTTGTCGTCTCTGCGGAATCGCGTCACAAGCAAAGGTAAGACTTGTGGGGCACCTGACACAGACTGTGTGGTGCTGGCAAGTGCTTCTACCTGGCCCCAATACTCTAAACCCTGTCTGGGAGGGAGTCACACCTCCCTGTGACAGGATACCTATTGGTCTGCCTTTCCCTGCTCGAGCTTGGCTCAGCAGCAGGAGGGCAGAAACATGTCTGTGGTTGGCAGCAGCCATGCTGTGCTCTCCTGGTCTATAATACTTGTACCGGGAGCCCTGAGGTCCTCCAGGAAGACCTTTACAGTGCTTGGAATAATTATGATTCCAACATGTTTGATACCAAACATGACAGGGTTTGTTACAGCCAGTTTAGAGATGGTCATCGTGTAATGGCGCATGGCCACTCTATGTATTGTAATGACTGATGCACTTACAACTCGGGAGAATGGACTCCGAAGGTTGTAAGGGGGTTCTGCTCATGCAGGCGCACCCTCACACTTAGAACCAAGCACCCTGCCTTTAGGATTGTAAGGCCTGCTTTAGAGATAAACTATAGGCTTTAAGTGCAGTGACTTTATATATAGGGAAACCTATATCTTTCATAAATGGTGCTAGCTCCAGCTTAGAAAGGCTGCACTGGTATAGTTTGAGTGGTCCCTCATGGGTGGCATAATTCATGTTTTAGCCAATGGGGGACCCCTTGTGTACCTATGCCCTGGGTACCTCGGTACCATATACTAGGGACTGATAAGGGTACACCAGTGTCCAATCTGGGATGTACCTAAGTACTTACCATACCAATTTAGGGGAGAAAGCTGAGAGACTGGGGTCCTGGTTAGTAGGATCTCAGTCACACTAGTCAGAAACAGCATAGCACAAGGTAAAAAGTGGGGGTAACCATAAAAGCAGATCCTACTTTCCTATATCTCTGAAATTAGTTCTCATTGAAGATAGAAGAATCGTCAAATATAATTCTCCACAATAAATTCACTACATATGAGATCCCACCACTAATCTGACTAAAAATGGTTTGCATCAGCACATCCATCTGAGCAAAGGCGCCTTCAACTTGAAAGTCCTGTTTTTAGGAAACCTAAAATAATAAAACATTAATTCCTGTGAGGTGCACCCAGAGGCGAAAGTCCATTCCATTGTGATATCACCATATTAATTTCCTTGTAAAAAAGCTGAAAATGCTTCCACCTATATTTGATAAAATGCACTGCTCCCAGGTAATCCAGGATTGAAAAAAATGTTTATTTTTGTAGGTTTGGACACTGGGCACCTATGATGTTTCTGTGGATCTGTTTATTTTCTCACTAAGGATTCAATATGTAATTTGGGGGAGAAATGAGGAATAACAGTGTGGAATCAGGCACGGAATTATCGATTCCCCCAGTAATTCCTCCTTTCTAAGAGGACCCTCAATGTCCCACTTATAATGCCCACTGAGTTACTGATACACCAGGCCTTGTTAACTCTGGGAGTGTGGAAATCCAGCCTATTTTACTTACATGACCCTGCTAATGAAACTATAATCTCTTTCCAAATCTAAATGAATTATTTTCAATTGTGATCATCTGTAACTACACTCACGTAAGACGCATTGGCATCCTTAGGCCTTGTCCATGGTATATAAAAACTCTAACATATAAAAAATAAATAAATTACAATTTACCCAGTTGACACATTGCATGCGTATGATGACATCACAAAGGGTGAGAGTGCAGCATCATCAGTGTACCCTGCTACCATATATTCACAAAACTCTCATGGGCTAATTACCCATCCCCATGGAGAAAATATCCTCAGCGGGAGTGTCTCTCCCATTGATTCTTCCATGGCAGGGCTGTATGATTCCACTCTTCTCTTGTAGGTGATTTAGGGCTACTCAGCAGTTTGCTTCAATAACAATTTTGTAATGTTGAGTTGTGATTCGACTGCATGTTTTGTGAACAATGCTTCCCTTGTTTGATTTGAACTTCAGAGAGACCAAGAGTCAGACGACTATGCCCTTCCTGTTCTGTTGTAAATTCCCTGTGCTACTGGCGTCATTCCTGTTGTTATTTATGTTCACTTTTGGTAGTTACTTCAGAGTCACCTTGTTCTTCCACTTTTTTTAACACAGAAATACAGTGAGTTGCCTGCCAACTTATAGAGTATTTGCAACTGCTTGATCTCTACCCTTTGATTAAAGGTTAAGATTTGCATTAATGTCTGGATCAGATCAATGATCAAAGCGGTCCATTCAGGTAAGCACGACAGGCGGGAGGGGTAGAGGAAGTGGAGTAGTGTGGCTCACTGGTTAGAGGCGGCAGACCCGAGAGCAGAGGACGGCCCGGGACCAGGGTTCGATTCCCGGCGCGGCAGGTTTCTGGACCAGGGTCAGCGGACTCGATAATTCTCTCGCCTCGGTGCCCACTCTGATCAGCGATCACACTTGGCAACTCTGGGCATAAGCTTGCCTCATCTTCACTAACGGCCCCACCAGACCGCCGGGGATGCCTGGTCTCACCCTGGAGATACCCATTAAGGGACCATCTCTCAGGGAAGCCAGGAAGGGTTTCGCAGCGGTCGAAGCGCCTTGGGACCCTACGGGTAAGTAGTGCGCTATATAAATGCCTATACATTACATTACATTACAGGAAGTCGACAGATGACGGAACAGGGAAAATTAAATAAATAAATAAACCATTTTCTGTCACCTGTCGACATCCCTCCCATATGTCCCGCCCCACCCACTGCCCCACCGCACTTACCTGCAGCCTATTTTCCTTAAAGGAAAACAGGATGCTTTTTTTAAAAAAAAAGAACCATTTAACTTTCAACTATACATCTGATTACCCTTGAGATGACATAAGGTGTGTGTGTGGGTGATACATCTTCCACTGGTTTTACACACTGCAAATCACTGAAAGTATGCTGCAGTGGTGCAAAAGTGGTGCTAACCACTGAGAGGTACACCAGTATTTGTGTTTTACTGGGAGGTGTGCCTTGAGAAAACTGAGAGACCTGCTCAAGAAAAAGAGGATCTCAGCATACAAATCCCTTGGCAATGAGGCCTTCACGACCCCCATCCTTTAGGCAGACAGGGTTTTTCCAGAACAGATATAATCTCTGTAAGTAACTAGAGTATTAGTTGAGGGGCGTGAGCGCCTACCTCAAATAATAATCACAATACTTGTTGGGGTGAACCTCTAAAGTTACTAGGAAAACCTGTGGTTAACCCTCTGGTAGCTTGGAAAAAAGCAGTCAGACTCAACTTTGAGGTAATGTGAAAAATATTTATGGAATACTCAAACAGAAAGAAAGTGACAACACAACCCATGGAAAATCCCAAACCAATTTCAGAACATAGTGAATATTTTAATAAATAAAATGGCACCAAAATGACAATAATCCAATTAGCAGAATTGGAGATATGAATTTTTGAAGTTTTAATAAAATATAGTGCAGAAAATTACAAAAGCAGTAATATGATTGAGCTAGACTGGGCCAAGGTCAAAAGTTAAGGACGACCAAGATGGATCACAGGTTGGATACAGGGACCATGTTTAATCTAGTGGCAGCTTTACCTTCGGACATAGAAACTTTTATGGAGAAAAAGAGGGCATCAGCAAGTTGGTAGCGGGAAAAGCTGTAACCTGAATATGAAGCATGGCTCTAGGACGGCGGGTTGTTGAAAATCCGGGTCACAGGGCAGAGGTCAACAAAGCTCCGAGCGGGCCAAGTTCGAAGTTCATGCTCAGGAATGCCTCCACGTCGAGCCAATGCTGCTCAGCATCCATTGCTATGAAGCTCTCTACAATTGGACTTAAAATATTTTCTGGAAGTCAGATCTCCATCAGCTGGACAAACAAACAATCTGAGGCAAACAGCAATTCAACAGCTATAGCTTTAACAATAATCCCGGTCTCTGTCAGTTCTTCAGGCAGAAAGTTGGCAAAAAAAATGTAAGTCCCACTTCTTGCAGTCTGGGAACAGGGGAAGTACATTCAAACACCAGCCAAGGGTCCAGGACCTGAAGACCCACCACTTGACAGATAGGACTCACTCCAACAGAGGCCAACAACAGGGTCAACAGCAGGTCCAATTGGGACTGGTCAGCTGGAAAGTTGAAGGGAAAGTGCCTCTTGAAGCTTCTTGTGTCCCTGTTGCTCAAACAAGTCAACTAGCCCACTGACTCTTGGAGTCACCTCAGGGGTCCTGGGTACCAGATAAGCTGGTCCAATCTTTTTTCAGGCTCTTCACAGAGCAGAGCAGTCCTTCTTCTGATTATTCACAGGTCCATGAGTGTTCGGAGTGGGTACTCGGGATGCCACATTTATGCCAAAAGTTAACCTATGGGTAGGGGGAAACTCCAGACCACTACTGAACCAATGTGGTAAACGTACCAAGGAGGGACCCTACCACGTTTGCAGTGCTTCCTGTGTGGTTTACTGCAAATTATCCCTCAGTACCCTACTTTCCCTAACTCCAACATAGCAGACCCTTTCTTCTCCTGGTCAGAGCTTCCTGTATCCACCTTGAGGTGTGGCTATGACAATGGGCAAACCTTCCCTTGTGGTCACGCCAAATCAGTTCTGAGGCACAGCACCCTCCCACTGGGTTTGGAATCATGTTGACAAGGAAAACAAAAAGTAGGCAAGCCTAGGTGTGAGCTACATCTGCCAGCGACAGGGTAGGCATCCTTTGAAACCCAGGAAGGGGTTGGGCACAGCACCCAGGCTATTCTGCTCAAAAACATAAACACCTCCCACACCCAAGCCCATTCTGCAATCACTGAGAGCAATCCAATGCTCTCCACATGGGAGCCATCAAACATCATGTGACCCTGGTCACTAGCAGAAAGGTTCCCAAAATGTCAACTTGTTAAAAAGTGTAATTTACAAAATAGTAATATACAAGTATTGGCTTTGCCAATAGGTCTGTCTTTAAAGGGACAGACACCGCCAGCCATATTATGATGGCCTCAATCAGATGCTGGAAAGGCATGCGGTCTTTACTTCGGGGGCCCCCTGCGGTCCCCCATGGTGAAGGCGAGGGGGGGTGCACATGGGGGGTACCTGTGGTACCCCCCTACATTTGCATACACAAATTGGCAGGCACCGTGCGGTATGTGTATGCAAATGCTTGCCGTGCATTTTTGATGCGCCCGCCAGTGTGGCGGGCGCATCATAATTGGCATGGCGGGACCGCCGCTCACATCGCGGGCGGTCCCGTTTTCCACATGGATGGCAGGCGGGCAAAGTCCACCCGCCATCCTAATGGGGGCCTGTTTTTTTGCTCTGATTTCTCATGGATGTTGAATGAGGATATTCTCTCACCTTTGTTATCCTGAGATTATTCACTCCTGCTCTTAGGATGCTGTGTCATGTGTTCAATCCTCGGAAGCTTGTTTCCGGTCCAGGGAAGGCATGGCTTGGCATTTCGGGCTGGATTGTTCCCATGAGGCACAGGGTCAGACTGATTTGCATATGGCCATGTCTGAACTGGGATGGCAGAGTGGCCTAAAGAACGGTGATGGATTAAACCCAGATCTGTTGACTGGGTGTGAGTGTTTGATTGGTTCAGATGCTCATTCCATCACCACCCCCTTTTGTACCGCTTTGTTCGCCATAAGTTGGCAGGGTATGCTCACACGTGAGTCCCTTGCTCACTTTGCCACTGTATTCAAGCAAGCCGGGCTGAAGACGGCTGAAATGCCAGAAACCGGTCCTCGGAAGCTTGTTTTCCGGTCCAGGGAAGGCATGGCTTAGCAGTTCGGGCTGCACTGTTCCCATGAGGCACAGGGTCAGACTGATTTGCATATGGCCATGTCTGAACTGGAGTGGCAAAGTGGGCTAAAGAACGGTGATGGATTAAACCCAGATCCGTTGACTGGGTGTGTGTGTTTGATTGGTTCAGATGATCCGTCCATCACCACCCCCTTTTGTACCGCATCTGTTCAATCAGTGGCTTGAGGGAGCCAGTATCCTTCTGTAGACATTTATGAATATTGAATAGCGGGTTCACTACCGGATCCTGTTTGTCCAAAGCTCATTGAAGATAACGAAGGATGGTTGTACCCGCGCTACTAATAATCAATTTCAGTTTTACTATTAGAGCAAAGGCTGTGTATGTAAAATTGACAAAACACCGTAGATGTGTTCCTTTTTTAATCAATTAAGTGCTCCTACTTTGACAAAAAGTAGGCATATTTTTCTGAACAAAAGAAAACAATTTGACAAATTTACTTATTACTTATTATAACTGAATGTATTTGACCTATATTTTTGTTGTTGTTTAGTGTTGTTGAGAAATGACAATGCTCACAGAATAAACGTTTGGGCTTATTTACAAGAAAATTCCGCAGCGTGGCACCGCAAACCCTTTGGCTGCACCACGCTGCAGCACCTTCAAAACACAGGGATATGTAATATTTACATCAATATGAGGTATCCCTGTGGGGTTCCCTGCCTAGGCGTTCAATTGGCTGCCATGCACCCTGCAGGCACCCCTGTGCCATGGTGCAAGGGTGCCTGTGTTGTGGGGAGATTGTTTCTGTGCAGGAAAGAGTACCTTCCTGCACAAAAACCATTAAAAGAAAATATATATAGAGGGGGATTTCCTCCTCCTATGTGTGCTTCAGAATGCAGCACCCCTAGAAAGAGGAAACATTTCTCCTCGTTGTACCTCGCTACGCCACCCTTGAGGTTGCGTAGCATTCTGACGCATTTCCAGGTTTGCGAATTCTTGTAAATATGGAAATTCGGCAGAATACATGGGTGTTGCATGGGAACACCCACAGCAACACCACTGTCGCGCCACTGTAGTGCAAAGTGCTGCGTGAGAAGGGGCCATATTGACAAGGACAGGAAAAGCCACGCAGGATGGCTTTACGTGTCCTTGTAAATATGGGGCAGGAGGTTGCGCCAGTGGTGTGCCACTGTTAGTTAGGATCTGTTTGCCCATTTCCTGTCTCGAGGTGGTGAAACTTTGTAGCTTACTGGGGCAATTTCAGCAGTCTTGACGGCTCCTTGTCTCATATTGCAATTTCATAGATAATGGATGTAAACAATTGCCTCTTTTTGCATGGTCTAGGTCTCTACGAGGTATCAAGTATTCAGTATTACAACTGAAACTCCACCCATTGCATTTGTTTAGTTGCTTGCCATTGGAGGAATCTGGCATGGCTGTTCTTATCTTGCTCATTGTTGGCTTGTGGTCCCGATACATCACTTCCTTCGGTTTCTGGAGGAAGCAGCATGGACCAACTACAGTTAACCTACGCTGCTGGCTGTTATCTTTTTATTTAGGGACTACTTTTTTTCTTTGCTGCTCGCATTTCCACATCTCGCAGCTTCCTGCACTTACTGGACCCCTGTTTAATTATTTACATTTGATTTATTCAATTAAATCACCGCTTAAATAATGGAGCCTTCACCGAGGATCGAACCCTGTTTCCCTGCTCCAAAGTCAGCAGCGTTATTTGTTGAGCCACCTCCTCACACCCTTTGTTGAGCTTAGTTTCAGATGCTACATTTGTCTGTTTCAACCCTGTTTTTTTTTTTTTATCGGTCTCCCCCTCCATGTGTATTATTTTTTTAATTTGTCTCTCCCCACCCCGACTCCGAACTCACTGTTAATTTTTTATTAATTAAATAATGCAGCCCACACAGAGCCTTGAACCCTGTTCTCCAGCTCCAGTCAGCAGCGCGCACAGCCTGCCACCATCTGTTTTGGTTCAGGTTACTGCTTTCACATTCGTGGTTATTATTATAAAGAGCATAGCATTGTTTTTGTGATGCTACTTTGTTTTTTGTCATTTGCAACTTGCATATGATAGTCACCTCACTATTTTCCTTAGGACTTGTGACCTGAATATACCACAAAGGGAATTTAATTCAAGATGTGAATATTATTTTGTTAATAGCAACTGTGCTTAATGCCTTATCTGGATAGATTTATTAAATGTGAGGTGTTGTAACACAGTAGTTTAGAAGATTTATTTGAGATCGGGCTGCTTGGTTGGGCTGCTTGGGTGTATCCTCCCCCGCCACCACTCTCGCCTTAACAACTGATTGGCTGCCCCGGGACACCAAAGGTGGCCACCTACGAGGGCGGCCACCCTTAGTGCCATAGGATGGCACAGACCCTGAGCGGTCTAGTGGTTGGGGGGGATTCGAGGTTCCCCCGTGATGTCACTTCCTGTGTCTTGGGGGAGGTGGGAGTGACTATATAGCCCAGGGGGCGAGGGTCAAGCGCCCTCTTTGTTCCTGGCCGCTCTCGCGCTGACCCTCGCCCTCCCCAGCCTGGACCCTGAGCGGGTGACTGCCCGTTGCTGTTTTTGGTAAGGAGCCCCCTTTGGATGCGGTGTGTGGGATCGCTGCTGCTCGGGTTTGTGCATCTTGCTGGTGGGGAAGTGGGGAGTTCGGGAGTCCGTTCCGGGGGGTGGGGGTGCTCGAGACGGGGTTGCCCCCGGGGGTCGCTGCGGGTGTCACGCTGTGCTTCTGCCTCTCCGGCTTGGTAACGGGGGGCGTGGGTGAAGGAGGTGGGGGGTTTATCGGTGATGGCGGCGCGTGGCCCCTAGCGCTCTGGTCCTCCGGTGTGCTGACCTGGGTGGGGGGTGGCAGGGGGGGGAGAGGGTTGGCGTTGCCGGGTGTGTGCACGGGAGAAGGGGGCCAGGCAATCGTTTGTGCGGCCTCGCTTGCTTGCGGGCAGCTTGCGTGGTGTGGTTATTGCTCCTGGCTCGCTCTCTCCGTTGCTGGGGTGGAGGCGGGATGCCGCGTGAGGGTGGCGCTGCAGGCAGGCGGTCTCACCTTGCCTTTGCGCTGTGCCGGCGCTGGTCCAGGGCCTCTGGGTGTCACGTTTCTCCTGGGGGGTGGGGAGGGACGCTGGGTTGGCCGGTGCCGGTCCCTCAGTCTCCTCCTCTCATAGCCGGGACTTTAAGTTAAAAATAACTGAATTTTGCTGGAGCACCTTGAGCCTTGTGGTGGGGTCCCCTAGGTGTGTGCGGCGCTGCGATCTGGACCGGCTTTGCGCTCTCGCCTCCCTAGTTAGGCTTGCCGTCCCTGCCTCACCTGAGTCCGGGACCCGACTCCTCGGGGTGGTGTGTGGCGGGTCGGTTGCGGGGCTCCGGGGTTTGTGCCCTGTACCTTCTCTCCCTTCAGTGGGCCTGGGTTCTCACGGGATTGTGGCATGGCGCTGGTGGGGTCCGCGCGTTGGGGGAGCTCGCTGCTGTGGGGGAGGGGTCTGGCGCGCATGCGCTTTGCGGGTCCGTCATGTTCTGCTTGGTTTCGTTAATCGTATTCCGTCCTTTCGGGGGCGGCACGGCCTCCTCGTGGCGCTTCATCAAGGGCAGCGTGCACCTCTCCTGTGCGAGCGCTCCTTGGGGGGCCGCCCTGCTGCGATGCATGCCCTTGTGGTGTCGGGCTGTCCCAGGACAGGTTTTGGCGCTTCTGGCTCTTTTGAGTGGGGGTGCTACAGCTTTTGGGCAGATCTCTGAGGCCAGTCGAGGATCGGGCGTTTTTTCCCTTGCCCTGGTTCGGTCTTCGTGGTTAGGGCCCTTGCGGGACTTGTATTTAGCGCAATATGGCCGCTGTCTCGTCGCGGTCTCGTGCATGTGCGGTCCTCGAGCGCTTTTCCGATCCTCCCACCCCCGCAGCTTCCTCGTCACGCGCGTCGTTGCAGCGGGGATGGGCTGCACCCCCTTGTCCCTCGCAGTACAGGGGGTGGGCTGGCTTGTCTATTTTGGGCATATGTTCATTCTTTGATTTTCTGCGCTTCACACGCAGGTTTCAGGTACTTGGGGGAGAACAGTGTCACCTCTTGGGTCCCAGGCCACATCGTTGTGATCTGCAACTGAGCCTTATCATGTTGTAACGTCGTTGGGGGGGTGGCGGGCTTGAGGAATTTTACGTGTTGTTTTGTCTTTCAGCAGACGGGCGGCAAAGAGGAGAAGGTCGAGAAACACGAAGGGAGCGGGGCAGTGTTGGGTAGTGGGGGGGCGGGCATAGGGTATTGATCACTTTCATTTTTTATCACTGTAGGACTTCAGCGAGATGAATTTGTAGGATCCCACATCATTGCTGAAATCACATGGGTAATTCGGTTTGTCCCACTGTTTCAGTGGGCCGGCTATATTGGACACAGTTGCAGCTTGATTGTTTGCCAGGAAGTGCGTTTGCCACCGGAAATTTTGTTATATTTATTCTTAATTTTGCTTGTACAGTCTGTGCTTGCTTGAGATTGTGTGCCGTCTGCTTGTGTTGCTTCAACTCTAGGGCCTGCTAATTTTGTTGTTCTATTCCTGTATCAGTTCTGCTTGTGTTGCTTCAACATTATGGCCTGCTAATTTTGATTGTTTATTCCTGTAGCAGTTCTCTCATGAAACGTGACTGTTTATATTGTGTAGTGCCTTGACACTTTTGGGTCTAGCTATGATGATGAAAGTACTCTTAACATTAAACAACAAATAAGTTGAATACTGGCAATAGTATGGATACAATCCTAAAGAACTAGAGAGTATATCTAACAACAAATTACCACGTGGTAATGAATCACGTCAGTCACGTTTTTCCAGGAAGCTCTGTGCGCGATTCGAGTTGTTTTTCCGAGCCATGGAAGAGCCGTCTTTAGGTGTAGATGCGGGGAGTCGCCAGCGCACTAGTAAGTAGACTTGGCATGGAGAGTAATTTCCCCCCCCCCCCATTTTTGAATGACCCTGAGCGGTACACTAGTCTAGTTTGTCCTTCTGGTTAGAGCCTGTTCTAATAATCTGAAAATAACAACGTTCGGGGGATATCAGTGTTTGGAGGAGTTTTCTCACTTAACACTAGCATTTCCCTTAGTGTCATACTAAACTAATGATCTAGGGCCCGATGTAGGTAAATCCCATTTACCGATTTTGAAATACCGAATCCTACCGAATCGGTATTCAAAAATCGGTAAATGGGATGTAGGTCCCAACATCTGGATTCGTTACCGAATCCTTAACAATTCTTTAATTACCGATTCGGTAAATACCGAATCGGTAATGCCCATTCATTCCTATGGGCTTTGAAGCCCATAGGAATGATTAGGCATTACCGATTCGGTATTTACCGAATCGGTAATTAAAGAATTCACAAGGGTGCAGGGGGTGTCACTTTGACACCCTCTAGCACCCCCAAAACGGGCATGTGTGCAATGTGGCACACAGACATGCCCTAAGGGCACGTCTGTCTGTCACATGGCACATGTGTACATGCACAGATGTGCATGTACACAGGAATCGTTTTTTTACCATGGATTTGTATTCCATGGTAAAATACCGATTCTGTAGGCCATGTGCTGATGGAACATTGGCTACCTACATTGCATTTTCGGTAGTTCTACCGAATCGTCATCATTACCGAATCGGTATATATTACCGATTGGGTAACTTTACCGATTCGGAAATGATAACGATTCGGTAAAATTACCGAAAATGTGCCCCTACATCTCGATAGCCCTTTACCGATCGGAAACGGCCGAAAATCGGTATTTTCGGCCGATTCCGATCGGTAAAGGGCTACCTACATCGGGCCCCTAGTGGTTTACAAGGAAGGGATGGGTCTCTTTAGTAGGCGTTTCCTCTGTTAATCATATTGGGTCTAATTCGAGACTTCGGTTAACTTTTGACAGATGCTGCCGTGAAGATTTCCTCCACCACGGACTCATGGAGTAATTAATAGGGGAGATACGAAGTAAGTCATGTTACTAATGGGAGAGCACTTGGTAAAATATCAGTGTTAATTATACGGTGAAATACTTTCTTGTGTCATCAGTCACTTAAGGGAGTGCTCTATTTTCAATGATTTTTTCCGTTTATCCACTTTTTTCATACAGTCCTCAAAGAGAAGTTTCAACCTTTGTTACACGTATGACTATAATGGGATTTCAACCAAGTGAGTCATAATTTTAATGTTGCATTACTGGAACGAATGAGAGATCTCAGTCCCCAGTGTGTGAGGCGGTACTTAGTTGCTGTAAATCATGTCTTTCTCGAAGGATTTCTGTTGGTTTTAATCTAAGTCTTTTGACTGGACCCTGTGTAGAACAAACGCTCTGGGTTCGCATAGGACTTGTACTAGTCATCACTGAAGAGTGACTTGAGAAAAATAACGTAAAATCTGCTAGAACTAGAAAAGCTACCAGCAAAGGCAGATAAATATTCCTCTAGCCTAACAGCTATGATAATGTTTTGAGTTTCTTTTGTGGTTTTACTTTTAAACACATTATGATTCTGACTGTGTCACGGGGTGAGTGAGGGGGTTAGAATGTACCAATTGAGTTTAAATTAGTCCTGTAAAAGTATAATTGTAATAGGAGTGTCTGAGTTTTTTAAAACATTTTGCTCTATGGGTTTCTTCACAGATTCCATATACCTCATTGAATAGAGGTTTGCACAAGACGTCTACCGACACGTAGAATCACAAGTGGGTAGAAATACGTTTTTTGTGAATATCCACCCACCGTGAGTAGACACTTTAGGGCATGTACTGCCCGGTCGGGTGAGTTTACATTTCTGGTCCTGAAGAATGCTGGGTCGAATATGACCAGATAGCTGAAACATGTCGACCGTTTTTTAGGACAGGGAGTTCAAATTTGCTTAACTCTCTATGTCCGTTTATACACACTGGTTTTAATTGAGTTCGAATCACCTCTCTATTAAAAGTGTTGGTTGAGGGAGTGATCCATACTCATTTTAATTTGCACTTTTTCTCAGTATGATGTTTTTTCACATGCACTAACTCAAGAACCCAATGAAGACAAACGGCTACCCATCTTCGGAGGGTGCCTGAGGGTTCTTTTTCTCATTTGGTGGACTCCACTTTTCCTTTCTTTGACACATCAGACCTGTTTGCATGTAGCACTGGGAGGTGCTGGTGGCTATATATCTTTTACCGTCGTCTCCTGTGATAGGAGCTCCTGGTAATTTGTTGTTAGATATACTCTCTAGTTGTTTAGGATTGTTTAACCCCAGGGGCGGGAGAGTATTTGTTTTAGCCCTTTCTCTCTGGTTGTTTATTCAATAGTATGGATACAACTGTAAGTAGTAGTACATATTTAAGGGCAATTTTATGGATAGCTATTGTGGTACAACCACTGTATATATAGGTCAGGGAGCTTATGTGTGCTATCCAGGGACGAGTTAGTTGTTGGGTGAGTTTAACATACGTTATTCCTCATTCGGCGACGTGGTTCTGCAGGGGTCAGGTAGTTGTATTAGGTCAGGATTAATTTAGGTAGGTCATCAAATGAGGTGGAGTTGGCGTAAACATATATACTCCTGTGGAGTTGATACTATACTACCTATTTACGCATGCGAGCTATATCTACAGTGGCCAGTGCGGCCTACTACACTCAGCAACTTGAATCTCCCTTTTGCTTTCCCACTCTTTCTTTGTGTTTTCTCCCTAACCAAGATCAACACATACCCAGGGAGCTCCGAATTTAGCGGCTGGTATGTGAGCAAATGTAACATTTAGTTGCAGTTATCAACCAATCGAGCAGGTTGATATGGGACTTATTTCATTACATGGCGTTTATTGCTACTAGGGAGAGCTCTTTACACCAAGCAACACTCTGCTTCTGTACCCAATGTTAATATTATTCCAAAGATCATGGTTGCTCATTGGGATTAGTATTGCTTTTAAGGAGAACATGGAATGCTTCACCGTGTTTTTAGGTGGCAATATTAAATGAATAAGCATTAGGCGTGCCTTAGGATTCTATGCATATGGGGAAGTGTCGGGTCCATTATACGATTGCATGCCGAAGGTAACTCAACACCAGGGGGTTCTCGAGCCCGTCCAGCGGGCTGTGATGTCTTTTGTTTATATCCATGCAGGTATCTGTCAGAGGAGGACGTCGTGGATCACTTCATGGCAGCCATCGAAGCGACCTGTGTTGTGGTTTGGCACGTGTACAAAGTGGTAAATTGATGGTGGGGCATGCCTTGTTGCAATTTACTTAACGTCAATGTTCTTCATGGCGTGTAAGGTCCACACAAACACTGTCTTGGTGGTGTGTATATAGCATATCTATGAATTGCATCGTTAATAACTGATGTCTATTAGCATTATTGATCATTATGAGCGTATTTCTGGTGCTTCGAAAATAGTGTCTTCACCCATCATTCCTGGCATGATATGCTGGTGCGTGGGTAACCTTGCTAGCAATGAATCAAAGTTCAACAAGGACATTGCGGGCCTACCAGGGGGAATTGGGCCTTGCATGAGGATATTAGTGCATGAACTCTTAACGACTTGAAGCCGAACTCTTGGGGAGCGAGAATAGATTTAATCACTCAGTTTAACGTGGAGTGACTGACCCAAACTTCAATCTAGAGGCCCGCTACAAAGTAGACGGTGTAGTTTTTAGAGGTGAAAGGAACCTTGTTGCAGGTCTTTGCAGTTCTATGCGCCTGGTGTGGGAGCACGGACTTTGCCCGATGGGGGTCAGAACGCTTCTCAGGGGGGACAGAACCGCTACTCCCATAGGTGTTCTTAGTACATAGCTACGCAGTATCATGCAACACTTGGGTAGACACCTTCGGAGCCAAGGAAAGGAGTGTTTCGTTTATGATTGGACTTCCTTCTATTAATAAGAGAGGACAACTTTAATTGGGGAAGGGTGCAGGTAATGCTGACTAATTAGTGCTCGTAACACCAACTGGCCTGGGTAGCGTGTGGGGCAGTGAGGGCCATGTTTCATTGCAGAGAATGCAGATGGTGGATCGGGGGGGCATTTTAATCAATGTTTTCTGTCTCTAATGCAGATACCGCGCACAAGAACAGCCCCACCCACATGGGGGGGGCCACCTGAATTATCAACAGGTATAAGGATCATAGCACACTGAGGGCAGTGTGTTAGGGTCTGGGATTCCCATGTTCTCCCCAGTTGTCATTACTATCCGGGGTGTGGGACGCGTGCTGGTTTCACTCATGGAAGTAATACATGGATAGTAATTGGGAGCTGGGACTTATTGAGGCAGCCCTGTGCAGAATTGGATTTTCTCTCTTACTTGAGTCTGGACAATGTGTTTTACAGTGCAAGAATTGGGGTGTTCGCGCTGGATGCAGTGGCAGAATGGGGGCTAATCATGCATTCATGCGATAGATAAGGGGAAATGTGTTTTCAGCTCAACAACAGGTTGATTTGGGCATATCATGCATCTCATGTGCATTAATGGATTGCTGTGCCGTTTGTTCTCTAATAATTTTATTAGCAGTTTGAACAACTGAGGCCCCATCCACTGAGGGACGGGTGGGTGCTCCGATACCTGTAGCACATTGGAAAATCCCATGCTGGGACTACTCCCTTGGCACAGGCTGATCAGTTCAGAATGGTGGTATTTGGTTTTCTTCCACGATACCCACAGTTGTTTTTTAATAACATTAGGCCATGACCTAACAGCAACAAAGTCTTATTTTCCTGTCGGGCCACAGCTCCAGGTGACTGGACAAGTAACCTCATGGGTGGAATGGTAGACAACTGGGCGGGTCCTCTTTGTGGGGTACATGGAGGATTTCTCCTAATGTCTCCGGTCTCACGGGGTCAGGCAGTTCTGACTGACTGTGTAATTTTGTGATACTCTGTTCCATCTGAGCTACGCAGTCTCTTTCAAGACTAGGCACTTTACTCCCAAGGTTTCGTGCATAGGTTACTGTCTCACATGCACACTCCAAGCTATGGAATGTCTGACAATAGTAGCTTTATATCCTTGGTCTGCCTATAATGCTTGTGGGTCAGATGGGCGTAATTCTGACATTGGGTCTCCCTCATCTTCAATGTTGTGTGCTAGCAAGAAAGTGTCTTTCTTAGTCTTTCAATGTCACTCATCGTGCACTGAAATAATGGAAATGTCACACATAACAGTTTTACGCGTGTAGCTCTGAAAGGGGGTGACTAGTTCGTGGTTGGCTATGCAAGAAAGCTTTAACTGTGGCTTCTTTATCTTGGGCAACTAAGCAGCATTGACTGTTGTAAGTGTAGTGCTCCTTTTGTACATTACAGGGAGGCAATTGGCATAGCGGCTATATACCAGGCAACATTCAGCACATTACCTGAACAAGCTGGATAGTCCTGCAGATTAGTTGGGCCTGCATAAGCCACACATTAACTACTGCATCCTCGCCCACGCTGAGACAATCACATAGTTGTACCACAGCATTGCCAGTTTCCTTTACCCTGGCCCATTAGCACTATGGGGATGCATTATCAGGTTGCACAGTATTTTGGGCCTGCATTAGCCACACACACACCTCCTCCAGTCGGATTCCACTAAGACTTCTCAGCTTTGCCTCCACTTTGAATCAGGCTGAGACAGTAAGCCTCTACCTTGTTAATTCATGGGACACATGTTGGCACATATTTGGCCATGTAAGCGATTGGTTTGGCTGGTTCTACGTGAAGGGTCCGGAAGTGGGCAGGCAATTTTAACAGCTAATATTCAACAACAGGGGTTGACACGCAGTGAAGGGCCCGTGGCTAGGAGCTCGGGTAAGCTTTCACCTAGACAGTACCTATTTAGTTGTTTTCAGGTACTAAAGTGGGGATTCCCTTGGCAGTGTTCACATGCCAGGATGTAAGAGCGAGGAAGGTTTAGTTCCTCTACTTGCACAACTTGTATATACAGTTGTATAGGCTGCTTGTTTCAAGCTTCATAGGGTCCATCGAAGGCCAGGCACAGGGGGACGACTTGTACAAGTGTCAAACATGAGGAGATCCTTTACACAGTGTTTTAAGCCAACACCAGAACGCAGTTGGCAGGCATAGTTGAGAGGTCATGGACTTACAATTAGGTTCCCATGGGTTTGAAAGTTACATGTCTTTCCAGTGAGGCTAAACATGCGAGGAGTTTGTTAGCCTACAGTAGGGTCGGCGTCTTGGGAGCGAGCCGCCTGGCGTGACCTTGATGGTGAATATGTCCCCAGTAGGTCTAAGTAAAGGGTTAAGGCCACATACTAGACAGGGGACACCATGCCAGTGGCAGTGGTGTTGTTTACCTGATGGGGGTTTGTTGGTTGCTGGTCAGCCAGCTGTACAGAATAGGAATAGACTGGGGGATGGCGCACGAGATGGACACCTGCAAAGCACAGTTGGCAGTTAGTTGTGAAGTTCATGGACATCACTGTCACAGTTCCCTGTCATGATGTCATGGATTACTGTAACAGCCTATATGCTGGAGTCAATAAGTCCGTACTCCATAAGCTACAGATGACCCAACATGCCGCTGCCCGGCTAGTGCTACGTTGGCCCCGGAAATCATCGGCGTCAGCTGCGTTAAAGGCGCTACATTGGTTGTCAGTTGGCAAAAGGATCCTTTTCAAAATCTTGCTGATCGCATTTAGAGCCTTCCACCAGCAGGGGCCTAAATATCTGTGTAGTGGCTTTAAGCGATATCACCCTACTCGCTGCCTGAGGTCTGCTAATCAGAACCTGTTAACTATCCCCAGATTCAGATTGGCTACCAAAGGAGGAAAATCCCTCTTTGTCTTAGGACCAAGAGCATGGAACAAGCTTCCACCTCACCTTAGGTCATTGTGTCATGAAACCCAATTTAGGAAAGCGCTAAAGACCTGGGTGTTTTCTCTTTCAGACGAAGCCTGCTTAGCATTGGTGTAAGCGTTCCCCACTGGCTAATCTTTCCCAAACCGTTCCCATCTGGTTGAGCGCCAAGATACTCCATGGAGTGATAGATGCGCTATAAAAGTGTCCCCTACATTACATTACATTACATTACATTACATGAGGGCGGCAGAAGTGATAAGGAAGTTTGGTTGCGTGCCAGCTGGGCGGTGCGGAGGAAGAGCGCAGACTTGCCCTTGCCTGAGCCGAGGGAGGCCGGTGATTGCAATTGTAGTGCAATAGGTCCTTGGCGTCAAGGAGAGGTGGATAGTGTCGCCCGACAACTTGGGAGTAGCCTGAAGCATAGGAGAACTTGTTTCTTCAGGCTTGGGTTGCTACTTGCCAAATGCACTGTGTGCTTTGATGTAGACAGGGTTCATTTAACCGAAGTTGATGTGACTATATTTGGTTGATATAGCGGAAAGCACTAGGAGCAGCAGGTAGTACTAATAGGAAGCTAGTAGGTGGGGAGACTCTGGGGCGGCGGCGGCCACACCCAGAGCCATGGCGGAGTTACAGGGCGATCCAATGCAGAAAGGTACAGAGAGGTACCCTCTACAGGAGCACCGGTGGGTGCGAGAGCAGAATTAACCCCAGGGAGATCCACGCTGGGTTGGACCCTGGAGGAGTGACGGCGCCCCGTTAGTCCTTCGGGCGGTTGTGGACCTGAGCAACCGGGGGTTGCCAACGCCCCGCCCCGAGAGGGAGGGGCGGAGTAATGGGCGAACGAGAGGTTCGCTGGGGGAGGGGATAGACCTTCCCCCCAAAAACTGACAACGCCCCTACGGTTAACACCGCGGGGTTATGGCTCATCAGATGGGCGGGTCGCGAGAGGCGACCTGCTCTGGATCGACCCGTAAAATAACCCAACATGTTGACATAATGTATATGCTAATAAAACTGCAACATCTTTCCATCAAACTTGTGTTTTGTCGGTTATTGGTGGAGTGGTGTGTTGTATGAAGAAAGGTCTGGGGTTGGGCCGATATTGGCACTATGATTGGCTGCCCCAGGACACCAAAGGTGGCCACTTACGAGGGCGGCCACCCTTAGTGCCATAGGATGGCACAGACCCTGAGCGGTCTAGTGGTTGGGGGGGGATTCGAGGTTCCCCCCGTGATGTCACTTCCTGTGTCTTGGGGGAGGGGGGAGTGACTATATAGCCCAGGGGGCGAGGGTCAAGCGCCCTCCTTGTTCCTGACCGCTCTCGCGCTGACCCTCGCCCTCCCCTGCCTGGACCCTGAGCGGGTGACTGCCCGTTGCTGTTTTCCCTCCCATCCGCTTACCCTGCTTTCGGGCAGTAAGTGGGGGGGGTTGTTTTGCGATTTATATACTGTCTTTGTGTTGCAGGCGGAGTTACAGGGCGATCCAATGCAGAAAGGTACAGAGGGGTACCCTCTACAGAAGCACCGGTGGGTGCGAGGCAGAATTATCCCCAGGGAGATCCACGCTGGGTTGGACCCTGGAGGAGTGACGGCGCCCCGTTAGTCCTTCGGGTGGTTGTGGACCTGAGCAACCGGGGGTTGCCAATGCTCCGCCCCCCGAGAGGGAGGGGCGGAGTAATGGGCAAACGAGAGGTTCGCCGGGGGAGGGGATACACCTTCCCCCCCAAAACTGACAATGCCCCTACGGTTAACACCACGGGGGTTATGGCTCATCAGGTGGGTGGGTCGCGAGAGGCGACCTGCTCTGGATCGACCCGTAAGATAACCCAACATGGTGGCATAATGTATATGCTAATAAAACTGCAACAACTTTCTCCATCAAACTTGTGTTGTGTCGGTTATTGGTGGAGTGGTGTGTTGTATGAAGAAAGGTCTGGGGTTGGGCCAATATTGGCACTAAGAGCACTGCTCAGGGCGAGCTCAACTGTTTACAATCCGCCTGCCTGTGCCAGCTCCGCTGTGTCACTTCTCGCTGTGTCACTTCTGCCCGTCCGGGGCCTTGCTGTGGATCTGCGGTAATGCTCGCAGGAGGAGAGCGGCCGCCGCGGGAGATAAATACAGGTAGACGGCGAGGGTTGTGCGGTCTCTGCGGGGCACGAGAGACCTGGGGCGGACACGGGACTGGGAGGGCCCAGCCCACGGGCAGTGTTGGGTGGTTCAGGCGCTCCAGTACCGCCCAGGCCAGCACTGCCCCTCTTCCTTAAATCCACAGATAAGGTCCGCCAGGGGGCCACTGTTGTTCTTCAGGCCTGCCCTGCCACTGAGTTGCCCCTGCTTAAGCTGGGCTCACCATGGCTATACCCGGGAGCCAGACACCGTGCTCTAGCGGGGGGAGGCGGGGAAGTTTAAGTACCAAGCATGGGTTTGAGCTCTTTCTGGTAGTAGGGAACTCAACCCCGGCGAGCGTATAGCATGACACTATGCACATTAGCAGACACTGTCACCATCCCTGAAACGGTTGCTTCTCGACCACGTTCGCTACTGAGTTATTTTGGTACCATAAACATGAGCGGGTGTAACCTGGATCATTGAGTGGGAGACTCATGTCTTCTGTCTAAAAGTGTCAAATACGTCATACAGTGTTGTTTTTAATGTAATATCATGTGATCTGTTTATGTTACATTATGCAGTGTTATGAGAGCTGCTAAAACCATACTGTCTATCAGAATGAGATCCCCTATGGATTGTACTTGTTTTTGTGTGCATATAGTCCAATGTGCTGTCAGCGCGAATGCATGCCCTCCTCCCGTGGCACAGTCCGGGTATGCTATTTGCATTTTTATTTTCTGAATGTCTGTATCCCGACTCTCCTAGTGTGCAGAGGAATGCTCGATTTCCTACGGACACACATGGGCGCCCCTCTCATTTGTAGCAGAGCTTTCTTCCCCTTCCTAAATAGCTCGAGCTTGGCTCTCGCATCCAGCAAGAAGTTTTAGAAATCCCCTTAAGGAAATGAGCAGGTCACTCGAGCACGTGTTTCCTCTCTTGCACACATTTACACAGACATTCTTTCTCTCAAACACTGTCACAAATAGTTTCCCAAACTGTGTCACACTCTGACACTAATTCTCTCACACATGGTTCTCTCGGGCACGAGCTCTCTCTCTCTCACACCCACTCACACACACTCTCTCTCTCTCACTCTCTCACACACACACATTCTCTCTCTCTCACACACACACATTCTCTCTCTCTCTCTCTCTCTCACACACACTCACACTCTCTCACTCACACTCTCTCACTCACACAGTCTCTCACACACACTCTCACACACACACATTCACTCTCTCTCACACACACACACACTCTCTCACACACACTCTCACACACACACTCATACTCTCTCTCACACATAAACACTCTCACAAACATTCTAAATCTGTCTCTCGTCCACAGGTTCAGAGCCCCATCCTTAGGGGTGCAGAACCCCACTAGCCCTTGCCGTGTTGCCAATTACGCTGCACATGCGGTGACCGCACAGGTTGCCGCATCCCGACTGACTTCTTGAGTCTCTGCACCCGCCGGTACTTTGCAGCCAGCGGGCTCTTATGTCTGGTTGTCAGTGCCACACAGGGCCGGTCCTAAGATATGTGGGGCCCATCGGCAGAATCAGAACATGTGAGGCCCCTAAGCAGAGACCACGCGGAATCGGATCGGGCCGGCTAAAGGAAGGGTTTTTTTATAATTAAAATTAAACCAAACTGCACACCCTCGACTGGGTTTTGTCAATGGTTGTTAGCTGTTTAAGCTAAATGAGCAACAACAATAAATTATTTTCCTTTCACCATGTTGCGTTGACCAATAAATAGCTCTTTCACACACATTTGCATAGAATCACAACTGGAATGCAGGACCATTGCTCTTTGAGCTCTGCAGAGAGGCCATATTTTGAATGATCATGTAATCTGAACACCTTTTTGACCCACAGACAGGCATAATGTGAAAGTTGTACTGCCTTCATCCTCAACTCCGAAGTGCTCAACTGTAGTCTGTTATAAACACCTGGAGGCGACAGTACAAAGGGTGCATCATCCAAGAGTAATATGCTGTGCAATGAAATACAGAAACACACATGCTGAAAATAGCTAGCACTCTTGAGGAAAGCAAGATTAATTAAAGCATGTGAAATATAAACCGGAACAAAATCACTGCATTGTTTTACCCTAACATCAGGACCACTGGAATTATGTGGCAAGGTGAGTAAATTATGCGGCATGAAAATGCAAATTATGCGGCATAATCCGGCACATTTTGAAATAGTATTACTTCATTTTTTTGCCATTTTTAAACTTGGTAACACTGTTTGGGAACCGGTTGCACCCCATTAGTACCCCATTAGCACCCCATTAGTACCAATTTAACACCCAAATTTAGCCATGAGAAATAGGAAGTTGACTATTCCAGCTTTTCAAAGGGCCTTCCCACATGCGCAAGACGTGTTGCCGCGTTTTTAGTAACTTTTGAACTGTTTGAGATAGAAAGTAATTTTGTTGTTAAAATATGTAGATTATGCAGCAGATGATGGATTATGTGGCAAATGCGTCAAATGCATAATTGTGCAGAAATCGCTGCACAATCGCATTATTCCAGTGGCCCTGCCTAAGATGCAGCATCAGACTGGGAAAGAAAATAGGCCCCAGTACCAAAATAAAAGGGGCCCCCATTAGTGAGTTAGTTAGCTAGAAAAGTGTCTCATGTTTGCAAACTAGGGCAGTTTTAAACTTGTAAAGCCATGCTGTATAAGTTTTTTATAAGGTATGGAAGACTGCACTGATTTTAGTTTTCTGCAGGCAATAAAAGCTTTAATATCATGAAAATCAACAGTAAAAACTGGCTCACCTGACCATAAAGCAGGTCACCAACTAGCCAAAAAAACGGCCAACATACTGACCTGACAGCAGGGCTTTAAGTGGGATGAAAAAACTAGGGGGGTCTTTCACAGGGGCATGGCTAATGTAGTTAAGGGAGTGGCTTAAAAACATGTAAGCTATATAAATCTGTACTTAGCATAGTGCGCCGCCCAACTGGTATTTTGCTGCTACTGTCATTGCTTCCAGATAAATATTACAACAAGTAAAATTACACCTATAACATGCCAGTACTATTGGCTTTGTCAGTGATTATCAGTTGCATACGATAAATAAGCAACATCTATGGCTTCCTTGTATATAATATCGAAATGCTCCAGTTCTGACATGATGAGACTGTGAAAGAACTATAACGAGTGTTGTTGAAGTTGCATTAAAGGCAACTGAGAGTTGTGCTGCTGCAGAGTTAAGATTTGTGTTTTCACTCTGAGGGTGACTGTAAAAATGGAGAGCGGCCCGTTTCATCACCTGCTTTTCTGAACTTTCATTTGTTTTGCAGACACTAGATTAATGTTTTGCAGGAAAAGATAAGGCCCCTTTTCAATGTCCATATTAATTTAATACCAGGTCTAAGACTCGAGTAACCCAGCAGACGTTAAACTCTGCTCCATCCACTTTTGCTGATACTGCTCCTCTGCATGCACCTCTTGTCTCCTTGCCATACTCATACCTATCTGCTCCAACCCCCACCTGTTATTCACTCCCTGCTCCCTTTCCACTTGTCCTAGGTGAGGAGTTTCCATTGTGATGCGCCGCCATTCTTTTGCTCTGCGCCCAGCAGGATATTCTGCCTTCCTTTCATACAGGTGCAGGGCGCACTTCCCAGGCAAGGGCACGTTAATTAACTTTCTAATCACTGTCATCGACATGCAGATGCAGCCATTAGGCCCACAGAGACAGGCCTGCAGGGGAGAGTGATAAAAAAAGAAGAGGGGCCTCGGAACTCTGGAGTCATTAAAGGCGCGAGGACCCAAGGCTGCCAGCAGGCGCAGGGGTCCTGGGCAGCTGCCCATGCTGCCCATGCCTAGCGCCAGCCCTGGTGCTGCAGGTACAGATTTTCTTTCATCAACCGCTTTCAAAACTCCCAAATAACTTGCAGCACTTAAAGCGCACACCCCCGCGATTCTGTTGTGCCCACCCTGTGCCAGAAGGAGCCTCTGACTGCATTTGAAGCTCTGGCTGCCGCTGGAGGACCTCTTGTAGTGTGTGTCTGTGTTTCACGGAGGATTAAAATGTAGTTTATATCGAAGATGATGGATTATGCAGCAAATCTCTAATGATGGGAAAATCGTTGTGGCCGCACAATCGCATAATTCCAGTGGCCCTATCTATACCTCAGTAGCTCAATTACCGTCAATAGTGCCCCCCAACTCTCCATCATTCTTGCAACTTTTTTGCATATAATTTTCATGCATCTCTTTGCTCCATGTTGAATTTTGTCAGATTTCCTTCGCTACTTTTTTGGTTTTCTCCACAATGAGTCATTGAAACGTTCCACAGTTGCGCTCCCTAAACTCATATGGTCGGGCCTGGGCAGTGCATGCGCTGCTCTATTAGGTATTCTTTATTGAGGTAGGGACTTGAAGATCCGCCCACTCTCCGCCTACATTTTTCATTGCATTGTGTCATTGTCCACTTTAAACTCAGGCTGTTCATTGGTCAAAAGGCTTAGTAGTCCCGCCTTAGTACCACCTTGTTTCATTTTGTTTCCTCCCATGGCGACAACCCCTGTTACGTGTGTTGTTGCTCATTAGGCTTTAATTACAGCCTTCGAGCACTATTTTCTCAAATAGCTTTATCCTGCCTGCTGTTGGACGTAGGACACACTCTCTCCTAATGCTTTTGTCCGCATTTGCAATGCAATAGGACTCGCCTTTGCAAGAGTTTAAGCTATTGGCATTGTAAATGACAATGCCTTTTATTTATCTGTTTTAAAATCAACACCTAAAAAAAATGCTTTGTCATTTACAATGCCATTAGCTCAAACTCTCATAAATGTGAGACCTATTGCATTGCAAATGCTTGTTTGGACTGATACAGCTAGACTGATGCTGCTATTTGTTTTGACTCTGTGCACTAGGAATCAGCTAACCAGGCCCCGGTGCAGGTGCTCATTACCCAAAAAACGTATTCAATTGGTAATAATCCTTGATTGGCATATGTAACTTAGCCATATGTGAGTAGAATATAATACAATAGTTGCCAACTGTTCTGATTTTGGAGGGACAGTCCTGGAAAATTGTAGACTGTCCCAGGTAAAATTGTTGCAGAAACTGTTCCTATTTATTACAGACAGATACGCAAACAAGAACTTTCTATCTGCAGCAGCCCTGTGCTGAAAAGCGTCCCATGATTTTGACAACAAATGTTGACAACTATGTAGCACCAAGTGTAGCCAGGGCCAGTAACTAAAATATAAGTAGAGAACTGCAGCACTTAATGTGCCACCATTACAGTGCCAATGTAAAACATTGCTCCAGGCCTGCCCATGAAGCCTGGCTGTGCAGTTTGTATACTGCAATTTTTACTTTTCAAAATAACCCTTTTGACTGCCATAAACCTCCCGTTTTACACATTAATAACCTTGAATTTGTAAAGCGCACAGCTACCTCTGAAGTGGTTTCCCCGCGCTGGGGCCCTCGGGAAGATTAAGCGAGCTATTGCCCAGAGTCACATGGTGCCGGGTCGACCTGCCCGCGGCGATCAAACCCCGAACCCCGTGGTTCGAAGTCAGGCACCCTGGCCGCTGCGCCACACCTCTTCCACACATTAATAAGTCATACCTGCCTTACTAGCACCAAGGCAGTTTGCATACAATGTAGGAGGACATGTAGAAATGTAATGTTACGCATGTCCTTACAATGAAAATGTCCTAAAACCTATTTCACTTTATTTCATGAAAGCAAGCTAATTTCAGTTAGGTAACATCTAGGAATATATTTCAAGGACTCCTTTTAATGGTTAAACAAGTGTAACTTAATGGTAAACTCGAATTGTGTCTAATATAGAAAAGGTACAGTTAGTAAGTTTCACAAACAATTTTTTATTTAGGGTCCAAGGGCATATTTAACGACCTCTTGGGCAGCGTCCCCCACAGCAAGATACTGAACAAACAAAAGGCGCCCAAGGGTCAAGGACAAATCACACTTTGTGCTGAAAATAAGACGGAAAACTAAGAAAGGAAGAGGGTTTCAGGGAAAAGAATGTTACATATAAACCCTAATGGGTATTAAAGGATACCCATCAGTAGCTGTCCTGTACCGCCCTATTCATCATTTGGGCTTCCACAAGTTGTCTATCTTGAGTGTTCACCCACCGGGACAAGGTGTATATATCCCGTAAGTTGGCGTGAACACGATAGAGAGAGAACAGGGTGTGAGAGTTATGGCTACTGAATTGCAGTGCAAAGAAAATTATGAAAAAAATATATCTAGTGTGTGATTAAAATAGGAGAGAATGGGAGGAAAACAATTTTTTAATAGTGTCTCTCATTCGTCCAAGTGTTAAAAACAGTGCAAGATAGCAGTTTGAAACAAATATCTGCTATATCTAATATATGGTCGACATGTTTCAGCAGACTAATGGACACAAGTGTCCTCTGCCTTCATCAGGACCTATAGAAAGGTGTTTTAAAGCAACTGCAAGATTAAATGAGTGAATCAAAACTAAATAAATCAAAACCATATCACCTGAATCTCTAGGTGTGGTTCCTTTCCACCTCCTGGTGTACAAATTTTTCTGGAGAAGGATATCCGTCATAAAATAAGAACAAAGGGAAAGAAGATACATAAAAACATATATCATAGGTAACATATCAACCAATAGTGTCCATCACGTTACCTGTGTAGTGTATCAAACAGCATTGCACCCTGAGAGTTGTTCGCAGGGTACCTCATACGTCTTACCTAATGTGCAGGAGGGATTTGCCTCACCTCACCTGGCTGCGGCTCAGGTAAATGGAGCACCGCTCTGAAAAGGCAGAAATTGTGTATAGGCTTAACGAATGCCCTTAGGACTTCATTAGTTAGGCTGATAGATCATGACATATCAAATTGACTATGTCTCATGTGTCCGTTCGTCCTACGTAGCTGAGGGCCGCTTTATGGATCTTGATGTTAAGTCGGATTTAAATTAATGCAGGGCTGACCATCTTAATGTTGTAATTGAAGATAGAGGTTAGCAATATTAGCGTCTGCTATCAGTATCAAAGTAGTGAGTGTGGAAGATATCGAACAATATTGCCATTCTGTTTAACTTTCACCCATTAGTACATTGTGTAGTAAAAGCTCGACGTTGGAAAGGCGTGGTAACCCGTCTCATCACTCAAGAAAAGAGGGAAGAGAACCACTCGCCACATCAAACACAAGCCGTCTGATAATACAGAAATCGAAATATCCCTCTAGGAAATTACAGCCTAGAGGCGTAAAACACAGGCCACCTGTTAATACAGAGAACAGAAGTGCCCTCTAAGTGATCGAAGCCACGAGACAGTGCCAAAATTCTGTATTGGTCTAAAAGAATAATATAACGGCAGCTCCAAGAAAAGGACTCTGTTCCCCCATCGGCCTACCTCTCCGTCGGTACTTCCGGCATGCATCCAAGCCGACTCGGGGAGGTGGTCGGTGGGAGCTTTGCCACCATTTTTAAACTCTGTTTTGGTTCCCGTGCATGTGACGCGCAATAACACGGTCACGTGGAGATCCCCCCAGTGGAATCATGGGAAATTGAGTACCATTTGGAAGTGTGATTAAAGATCAGCATAATCACCCACAAGCATATCGATGCGTCCAAATTAGCAAACTAAAAAAAAGTTTTTAAGCTGAACCAGATCAAATAGACGTTCAGAGGCCATGCGAACATAAACACATGTGTCGTGAGATGCGAACAAAAACTACATATAATTTCTCCAGTCAGTGAGATGTTATGACAAACCATGTGATAATGTACAAAGTAAGACTACATAGCTCAACACTGCTGTGCATATATCTGGTATATAGTACATTCGTGTATGAAAATACACCAAGTTATCATGGGACTTGTAGTCCTTAATGATAATCGCTGTTCTAATGATCGAGCCAACAATGTAGTATTTTAATCTGAGGGCTGAACAGACTGGTTATGTGGTACAAAGAATAAGTCAAAGAAATGACATACTGTGATTTAGGGGACGAAAAGTGCGTAGATATCATAATGTTGTTACCAATATAATGTGTGATGTCTGTGGGATAGGGCACAGATGTTGTGAACCGGCGGTGTTAGAAAAGAGGAATTAGCTCTTAACAGTCTGAGATGTGCTAATTTCTAACGGTAAGGTACACACCGAAAGATGCCGAAACTATATTTAAGCAAATCATGAATAGTTAAATGGCGATGTCAAAAAGTCACCAATAGCAGCTCACGTCTTAGAAGGCTAAATCAGAGGGACATCCAACGTATGTCTTCATTAAGGCCATTCTTGTCAGTGCCAAGCTTATACACCCACTTTTGTTCTTTAAGTAGTAGGTATTTACTGACGTCAGCAGTATGTTCTGGAATAAATGGTTTTTTAACCACTGTCCATTTGAAATCAGTGGGACCGTGTTTTGCATTCAAGAAATAGCTGGTAAGTCTAGTGGCCTGCCTGCCGCACCGTATCGTGCTCTCATGCTCGGAAATGCGGACCTTAATCTTTCTCGTCGTCATGCCAATATATTTCAATTGGCATGGGCAGGTGATCATGTAAATTAGACGTTCGCTATTACAGTTAGTAAATTTCCTCTGTTCCCAGGGTCGTTCTGTACCTATGTCAATGGAGACTGATCTCGAAGTCTTGGCGCAGGCCGCACAAGTACCAAGCAAGTACCACATTGTGATGGCCTACCACTACTGGGAGATCCCATAGTGTCCCAACTGCCCTTGGTATTTTGGTCTTTGGTCGGGTATGCACCAATTTGTCTTTAAGGTTGGGCCCGCATTTGAACGCAAAAAGAGGGGGCAGTAGTGTATCAGTACCATCAGCAACTCCAAGATAGGAGATTATACCGCCCACTTACGGAAGATCCTACCGAAAGGCTTGACAATATCATTGGCCATATGGTTGAGGAAGCTTCATCAGAAGGTTGGATCACGGCAGAAGAGGCAGGCTTCCTTTGCACTGCACACCCCACAATGCCGTACTTTTATATCCTGCCAAAAGTCCATAAAGTCCAGAGGCCTCCACCTGGCCGTCCCATTATATCTGGGATTGGATCTATTCTCGAACCATTGTCAACGTGCGCGGATTTCTTTTTACGCCCAATGGTTAAAGAGATGCCAACGTTCCTTCAGGACACGAAGGGCGTTTTGCGGATACTTCCTGACTTTGAATTTGACACCACGATGGACCTCCTGGTGTCTTTCGATGTAGAATCGCTGTATACGTCGGTTCCCCAAGAGGAGACACTTGAAGTCATAGCCACTTTATTGACAGAGTGGAGTTTCGTCTCCATTACTCCTGTCAACTTCATTATGGCATGTGCATCTCTTGCGATGAAAGAGAATTTCTTCAGTTTTGAGGATATGATATACCTCCAGACATCAGGGACCAGCATGGGCAGCGTTTTCGCTCCAAGCTTGGCGAACCTTTATGTTCATAATTTTGAACAGGAGCATGTCCTGACACCCACCAACCCGTACCGTGAATCGATACGCACCTGGAAGCGCTATATCGACAATATTTTTGACATTTGGCGAGGCGATACCAAAGATCATCTCCTGTTTCTGCAGTGGCTAAATACCAGGAATCAATTCCTGTGCTTCACGGTGGAGTATGATCGCAATAGTTGGGCGTTTTTGGATTTGTTGATAACAGCGACACCCAGAGGTTTTGCTTCACAATTTTACAGGAAGCCCATGGCACGCAATTTCCTACTCCGATTTGACAGCTGTCACCCAAGGGCACTCAGGAACAATTTACCCTATGGACAGTTCCTGCGTATTCAAAGGAACTGTTCAACCAGAGAATCCTTCACAGAACATGCACATAATCTGGCGAAACAACTGGAAGCCAAACAATATCCTAAGAAACTGGTGCGCCAGTCACTCAAACGCGCTGCAAACAACAACAGAGAGGCACTCTTGGAACCAGCACCAATGAAGGAGAAGACTCCAAGAATTACCTTTGTCAATACCTACAACACCGGGTCTAACCAAATACAGAAAATTGTTAAGAGACATTGGTCAATTTTGAATACTGGTACTGATACCCTAACGCCCCCTCTTTTTGCGTTCAAACGCGGGCCCAACCTTAAAGACAAATTGGTGCATACCGGACTAAAGACCAAAACACCAAGGGTAGTTGGGACACTATGGGATCTCCCAGTAGTGGTAGGCCATCACCCATGAGGTACTTGTGCGGCCTGCCCTCAGACTTCGAGATCAGTCTCCATTGACATAGGTACAGATCGACCCTGGGAACAGAGGAGATTTACTAACTGTAATAGCGAACGTCTAATTTACATGATCACCTGTCCATGCCAATTGAAATATATTGGCATGACGACGAGAAAGATTAAGGTCCGCATCTCCGAGCATAAGAGCACGATACGGTGCGGCAGGCAGGCCACTAGACTTACCAGCCATTTCTTGAATGCAAAACACCGTCCCACTGATTTCAAATGGACAGTGGTTGAACAACCAATTATTCCAGAACATAGCGCTCACGTCAGCAAATACCTACTACTTAAAGAACAAAAGTGGGTGTATAAGCTTGGCACTGACAAGAATTGCCTTAATGAAGACATACCTTGGATATCCCTCGGATTTAGCCTTCTAAGACGTCACCTGCTATTGGTGACTTTTTGATATCGCCATTTAACTATTCATGATTTGCTTAAATATAGTTTCGGCATCTTTCGGTGTGTACTTTACCGTTAGATATGAGCACATTTCAGACTGTTAAGAGCTAATTCCTCTTTTCTAGCACCGCCGGTTCACAACATCTGTGCCCTATCCCACAGACATCACACCTTATATTGGTAACAACATTATGATATCTACGAACTTTTCGGTCCCTAAATCACAGTATTTCATTTCTTTGACTTATTCTTTGTACCTGATAACCAGTCTGTTCAGCCCTCAGATTAAAATACTACATTGTTGGCTCGATCATTAGAACAGCGATTATCATTGAGGACTACATGTCCCATGATAACTTGGTGTATTTTCATCCACGAATGTACTATATACCAGATGTATGCACAGCAGTGTTGAGCTATGTAGTCTTACTTTGTACATTATCACATGGTTTGTCATAACATCTCACTGACAGGAGAAATTATATGCTGTTTTTATCACATCTCACGACACATGTGTTTCTGTTCGCATGGTCTCTGAACGTCTATTTGATCTGGTTCAGTTTAATAACTTCTTTTTTAGTTTGATAATTTGGACGCATCGATATGCTTGTGGATGATTATGCTGATCTTTTATCACGCTTCCAAATGGTACTCAGTTTCCCATGATTCCACCGGAGGGATCTCCACGTGACCGCGCTACTGCGCGTCACATGCACGGGAACCAAAACAGAGTTTAAAATGGTGGCGCAGCTCCCACCGACCACCTCCCCAAGTCGGCTTGGATGCATGCCAGGAGTACCGACGGAGAGGTAGGCCGGTGGAGGGACAGAGTCCTTTTCTTGGAGCTGCCGTTATATTAGTCTTTTAGACCAATACAGAATTTTGGCACTGGTTTGTGGCTTCGATCACTTAGAGGGCACTTCCGTTCTCTGTATTAACAGGTGGCCTGTGTTTTACGCATGTAGGCTGTAATTTCCTAGATGGAATTTTCGCTTTCTTTATTATCAGACGGCTTGTGTTTGATGTGGCGAGTGGTTCTCTTCCCTCCTTTCTCGAGTGATGAGACAGGTTACCACGCCTTTCCAAAGTCGAGCTTTTCCTACACAATGTACTAACGGGTGAAAGTTAGACCACATTTAAACAGAATGGCAATATCGTTCTATATCTTCGACACTCACTACTTTGATACTGATAGCAGATGCTAATATTGCTAACCTCTATCTTCAATTACAACATTAAGATGGTCAGCCCTTCATTAATTTAAATCCGACTTAACATCAAGATCCATAACGCGGCTGTTGGACCTGGCCCTTTTGGCAGGTTCACCCCGAAACTTTTTTGCTTTTTCCTAGCCTGTTTCTGGAACCTGGTGTTGGTGATTTTAGGCCTTGGCGCACTTTTTCACTGTGGTACAGTGTAAAGTGCTTGTGCTCTCTGTGTATGTGTGGTGAGTGACCTGCCCTCCCATAGGAATGAATGGGGAATATGTATGCCCATGGTAGTTCCTGATGTGTGGGGAGTGCAGGGTCGAGTTTGATATGTGCGAATTCGTGAGATTGAATGCTGCGTAATGGTGTATGCTGCATGATTGTGTCTAGTCTAGAAGTGCCACTTTTAGAAGTTGGCATATTTGTGTAATTTTTGGCTGGCGTGTGATTGGCTGGTGAGCCTGGCCCAGGAGTGCCTGGTTTGAAAAGTGGAGAGTGTGTATTCCATAAGAAATCAAAGTTGTACTTATTTGGATTAATATCCGTTCTTGCAAATTGTCATACAGAGGACAGAACTACTTCGGGTTGCAGTATGGCATCTTTATTATTTTTTAGTGAGACATAGACAGCTGACACGTGTTTCGCCCCCTATTGGCGAGTTGCGCCGGGGCTTTCTCAAGGCTCTTTACACATATACAGCATATATTATTACTGTTTCCAAAATGTCAAAATCCAAAAGACAGGAGTTTCAATACTCAAGTAGCAAAGTTCTTCTGTAAATTCTGCCGTGAGCATTTAAAAACGTCCTGTGTCCTCTCCGTTCTGAATAGAGTGCCTGGGCCTGCTTGTGGATTGACTGTCTGGTTTGAGGATGACAGGGGCTGGGGAGCCCCAGGAGGTTGTCTGAGTCAGCCTGTGGATGAAAGGCAGCATCTGCTGCCAGGGAAGTGGGAGGAGATAGCACCTGGGAGTGAATGAGGCTGTACCTGCCTGCCACAATGCTGGCTCCACCTCCCCGCTGGGCGACTGTCACCTCTGTCCCTGATACTGAAAGGACTTCCCTATAACCAGTTCTAGCTGGTTCTCACACTGCCTGCACAAAGACTTCAAAGACTTTTCTCTGTATAAGAAGGGGCTGTGTCCCCTTCCAAAATGTTCTTGTTTTTGGACTTGAATCTGCCAGGGGCGTGCTGCTGCTTGGGCCCAGGGGAATCCCTGGGCCCTGCCCAGCCCCTGGACACCTGATGGACTTTCCCCGGGGGACCTTTGCCTGTGGTCCCCTGCTGCAGACTTCTGGGAACTTTCTCTTGCTTTTGCCAAGGCTTATTATAACCTAAAGTGCCTGGAAGGACTTGGCTGCATCCCCTGAAGGACTTTTCTGGACTTTGTGTTTCCTTCTAGCGCTTGGGAGCGCTGGGGTTTACTTATAGCGCTGGGTGCGCTTTAATTGTCTCCTAAGCACTTGGTAGAGCTTTGATGGCCTTTCGCGACTGCCCACGCCGCTTTTGCCCGTATTTTAATTATTTATTTAAATTCGGGTGCTACCCCGTGTATGGCGCCTTAGCGAGAGCCCACCTCGCTTCTATTTTATTTTAATAGCGAGGGTGCCCACCCCTCGTGATGCCCCTTTGTTCACCACTGCGGCACGAGCTGTGTTTAATGGCCGCGGAGACCAAGATCGAAGCAGCTATTTCCTCATTGGCTGAGAGCGGCGAGCCCCCTCAGCAACGCCGCGCTGGGATTGGTTCCCGGGCCGCCACATCATCGGGAAAGCCGCGCTGTGAATGGCTGGAGTTCCGGTGTCACTGGGGGCTCGCCTGCGGAGTTGCGCATCCATTGGTGGATCACCCGTGTCCCGAGCTGAGAGACGCCGCTGCCGAGAAGAGTTGTCCTGCCGGTGCGGGGACATCGCGGGGTTGCCGCCTGCCCCGAGTGTGGTGAGCCTTGTCCCGAGGCGTCCAGCGGCCCACGAGAGAGGAGAGAGGAGAGAGGGCCGACGTCAGCCGCCAGACCCGGTGAGTGTGTGGCAGCGGGGAGAAGGGAGGGGCGCCGAGACACATTGTCGGTGTCCGCCCCCCCCCCCCGAGTAGCACGATCTCACGCTCGTTGTTGGGAAGGTGCGAGGGCTCCAGTGGCATAGTTTATGTGCGAGTCCCCCGAGCGGGGCTCCTAAGATGCCTGGGGGCATTTGCCCCGTAGAGACCCAGAAGGTGGATTAAGGAGACCAGAGAGGCTCCAGGCGCCATTAACACTGCGAGTCCCCCTAGAGGGACTCCCGACCGGCCATATTGATTTACGAGCCCTGAGAGGCTCGAGGGCCAGAGGGGGGATTCCAACGATGGGCACGTGTTATGACAGAGCCTGTGTGGCTCCACCACGTGCAGAGTGTTTTCAGAGCCTGTGTGGCTCCACCGCGTGCAGAGTGTTTTCAGAGCCTGTGTGGCTCCACCACGTGACATGCCCAGAGCCTGTGTGCCTCCAGCAGTGGGCGCAGTTTGTGCCAAAGGGTCAGTGAGGGCCCTGTCGCAGTTTTTGATGTTTCCCAGCTGCCCAGCAATTAGTGGGCAGCTGCACCGTTTAGGTCTTGGGATGTTCCCAGGTGCCCAGCAAGTAGTGGGCACCTGCACCGTATAGGGCCCTGACATTGAGACACAGGGTGTCCTAGCCCCATCCAGGCCAGTTGGCCTAGGGACTGCCACAGGTGGTGGCTTATGTACGTTTTTGCGCAATTGTGTGGTTTTATTGCACCTCTGAATGTTTTTAGGCATCATGTGTTTTTGCGCTATTGAGTTGTGTTCTGGCACCTCTGAATGTTTTTTTGCATCATGTGTTTTCCTTCCTTACTCCTCTGAATGTTTTAGGCATCATGTGATTTCCTTCCCTGCACCTCTGAATGTGTTTATGATGCATCATGTGCCTTATTATTACACCGCTGAATGTGTTTTTATACATTATGTGTTTACCTTTTCTCTACACCCCTGAATGTTGTGATGCATCATGTGTAATGTGTTCTTGCTGATTGCCCGAAATGTGTTTTATTCTTAGGTGGTTGTTCTTTCCAGTACAGGTGGTCCTAGTGAGGTCCTGGTCCCCTGTGTGACATTCTCCTAAGGTGTTTAGGGTTGCGTAGGTGGTACTTACCTGTTCCCAGTAGTTACTGGATGTGATTTATAACTGTTATTTTATATCCTTTTATTCTAATTTCTGAAAGTATTTCTATTTCTAAAAGTGTTGATTCTGACAGTGGCCTATGTGGCCCTGTCTTGTAAATCCCTTATGAATATTGCTCGTGCCAGTTGGCACAATGTACATGTGTGATTTCTATCTGATGTGTTTTGACAATACAAAAGTTATTTTAATATAACCTTGTGTGGAGTTCCTTTTGTGGTGTGGCTAGGATGTTGTTGCTGTTGTGCGCTGGCGCAAATGCTTTACACATTGCCTCCAAGTTTAGCCTCACTGCTCGTGCCAAGCTACCAAGGGGGTGAGCAGGGGTTATCTTGGCGTGTGACTCCATTGCCCTGACTAGAATGGTGGTTTCTGCCTGGCTTTGGCGTCAGCCTTAGCCTACCAGAAATAGCCAGTTCTAACAGCGGCCCTCAGCTACGTAGGACGAACGGACACATGAGACATAGTCAATTTGATATGTCATGATCGGTCAGCCTAACTAATCAAGTCCTAAGGAGCGGTGACTTCCTTTTTAAACATGCGCGTATGAGGTACAGAATGGAATGTAAGGACATTTGTTAAGCCTTTACACAATTTCTGCCTTTTCAGAGCCGTGCTCCATTTACCTGAGCCGCAGCCAGGTGAGGTGAGGCAAATCCCTCCTGCACATTAGGTGAGAGGTATGAGGTACCCTGCGAACAACTCTCAGGGTGCAATGCTGTTTGATACACTACACAGGTAACGTGATGAACACTATTGGTTGATATGTTACCTATGATATATGTTTTTTGTGTATCTTCTTTCCTTTTGTTCTTAATTTATGACGGATATCCTTCTCCAGAAAACGTTCTACGCCAGGAGGTGGAAAGTAACCACACCTAGAGATTCAGGTGATATGGTTTTTATTTTTTTTTATTTGATTCACTCATTTAATCTTGCAGTTGCTTTAAACCACCTTTCTATAGGTCCTGATGAAGGCAGAGGACACTTGTGTCCATTAGTCTGCTGAAACATGTCGACCATATAGTAGATATAGCAGATATTTGTTTCATACTGCTATTTTGCTCTGTTTTAACACTTGGACGAATGAGAGACGCTATTAAAAAATTGTTTTCCTCCCATTCTCTCCAATTTTAATCACACTAGATATACTTTTTTCATAATTTTCTTTGCACTGCAATTCAGTAGCCATAACTCTCATACCCTGTTCTCTCTCTATCGTGTTCACGCCAACGTACAGGATATATACACCTTGTCCCAGTGGGTGAACACTCAAGATAGACAACTTGAGGTAGCCCAAATGATGAATAGGGTGGTACAGGACAGCTACTGATTGGTATCCTTTAATACCTATTAGGGTTTATATGTAACATTATTTTCCCTGAAACCCTCATCCTTTCTTAGTTTTCCGTCTTATATTCAGCACAAAGTGTGATTTGTCCTTGACCCTTGGGCGCTTTTTGTTTTGTTCACTACAGTTAGTAAGTTACCTTTTCTCCTGCCTATAGACTATAGAGGCCTTTTTGTAAAGTACTCAATTATCATCTGACTATTGATGGCTCCCCTGTAGTATGGTGTGTTGTTCCCAGGACAAGGACAATGGGCCATGGGATGGAGAGGTTGACTGTCCCTTGACAGGATAGCCTAGAGGCTGTGCCAAGGCCATTGAATATCTTCAAATGAGGCCTACCCTGCCACTGGCAGATACAGCTCGCACTTGGGCTTGCCTCCTTTTTGTCTTCCCAGTCAAGCTGGCTCCAAATTCACTGGGAGGGGGACCTGCCACAGAACTAGGTTAAAGTGACCTGGGTTTGATTATTTCTATAGCCACACCTCTGGTGGGCAGTGAGAGCTCTGCACAGCCAGAAAAAAAGTTTCTGCCATGTTGTTTTTGGTAGAGAAGTACAGTTTGGGATTGTTTTGTGTCAGGCAAACAGGAACTGCTGCAGAAATGGATAGGTTTTTTCTTTTGGTTAGGAAGGGGCCAGGAGTTAACCCCACTCACAAAGTAGTGCCAGGCATATGTGTGGTCCCCCTAGGCGCCTTTTTCAGATCAATACCGGACCTGTGAAAGACAGAAGAAGGACTGCACTTTCTGTTTAGACCTGTGAAAAGAAACTTAAGGGTAGACTTGCTTTCGTGTGTATCCTGAACAAAGGAGTGAACTCGAGGAATCAGTTGACTGAACTCATGTTAAGCAACAGGGCCTGAAAAGCTGCAGTAAGCCCACTTCCCTTGAAGAGCTCAGTTTACCAGGCCCCACTGGCCCTGCCCTCAACGTTACTGGTGGCTTCTGTTAGAGTGAGTCCTGATCCCCAAAGTGCTGTTCCTGAGGTCCTGGAACTCTTGGCTGGTATCAGGGTGTCTCCTTCCTGCCTATCCCTTAACGCTGGGACTCAGAAACTTTCTACAAACTTTTACGTAGACCATCAGGATACCAGGACCCAGCCGATCTGACAAGGGTGCATCACCGCTGGTCCTGACTTCGCTGTAGCTCCCACTATGTTCTTCTCCCAAAGCCGGAATCCAACAATGCCTGCCCTGGTCAGGTCTAAGCCGCAGAATCATTTGTACCTCTTGTGGGCAAAATCTTGAGCTTCTCTCTGAAGAGCTTTTCATGCCAAAACCAACAGTTTTGGTGAGGCTCCATTCCGATTCATTGTCGTCCAGCCACTTCCCTCAACACCAGCCCACTGCCTGCTTCACTGAAGGCAGCTGAAGTGGGAAGGTAACCTTTCCACTGGGACGAATCTGGTCCCTGTATCCGACATGCGCTCCATCGCGGTTGGCCTTAAATTACACCTAGGTACTATTCAAGTGCAACCAGATTATTGTGAATTGCGCTTGATTTTTGGTGCTATTTTCATTTAAAACTTTAAACATTCCTATGAATTATTCTGTGTGATTTTGTCTTATAGTTTGAGCGCAATTTCTATTGTGCTGTGTTTTCAACTTTTTAATTGTTTTGATACTTCTAAATGCTTTACTTACTTTCTTAAGTCTGTCTGCTCTCGGCCATGTTTACCCGGGGCTACCTCAGGTTTAAATTACTAAAACCTTTACTGAACTTCAGATTAATAGCGATGAATCCACTTTCTCACAATGGATAACTGTCAGGGCTGAAGTGGGCAGCCAGCTCTGTTCCTTGTGTTCTTTTTTGCTCAAAGACAACTTACGTAAGCTGAAGATTGAATGTACAATAATTAAATTGCATTTCACATCAGTAGTGAAGCGTGTTTGCTACATCCACATCTTATCTTACTATGATTTGGTGCATATATGTCTAGATTCTCACAGCGCCCAGTAAAGTAACTGTTGCTGATTCATTTGCATTTCTCTTCCTCAATGTAAACACACACTTCATCCTTCCTAATTACATTAGAAGCATGCAACCGAAGCAAACATTAATCATCTTTCTCTCCTTTATGCTACAAATGTCTGTAATTTAGACTGAGCTGCAACCCTCGAGCATTTAGTCTTCATTATGTTGTTTATTCCATGTTCTCTCATCAACAATTTCGTTTCCAAATCACATGTTGTTCATGTAGTTAGTTAACTCTTTGATCAATCAGGATTTACTTTCGTGTTAATCACTTTCCTTTTCTGCTCCTGTGATCTCAATTTTTTTCTTATTTTTATCACATGCTTGCATTTTTTAATTCTTTTGTGTCATCAACCTATCACATACTGGTTCACATTCACAATGATTTTTCTGCACCTAGGAGAAAATTAACAGTTCAGAAACTGCAATTTAAGGATGCAAAATTGTTACGGCTTAATAATTGAATCAGATTTGTCGAATTTCATGTTCATAATGCAATTATGAAGGTGGAGTATCCTCCAGAGTTGTGGAATAGTAGCAATTTCTCACCCATTACTAGAACTAGGTATTTGGTTATTGACAGGGTTAGTCCTGCAAATTCCTGAGAACACTCAGAAACTACTAATTGTAAGAATAGATGCAATCAATTTGCAGGTAATTTTCGATGCTGGAAAAGCGTTGAGTTCTGGACATGCAACCTTGGTTCCTTACTGCAGCCTGTTGTCGAGGGACGATGCATCATAGATCCAGACGGGCTGCGTTGATGCCGGGTTGGTTATGCAGGTGCTGCGTCAATTTCGCAGCTGCGAAGCAGAGGCTGCATTGGTGTCAGAGTAGGTGCCACGGACGTTGATGGCACTGTGCTCAGAACTCATGCTGCGGTGAGTTACAGGCGCAAAGCTGACACTTCGTCTATCCTGCAGCCGCACTGCATGTGCTGCATCGAGAAAACGGATGCTGAGAGTTAATGCATGGATTTTCTCACAAGGTAACAATTTCAAGAGCCCAGGAATTGGATTTGGCACCAATTGGCAGGTCAGAACTCACAGCAGTCTTTAAAGCCCTGAGACTTCTTAACAGGAGGCAAGCATGCACAAGCCCCTGGAGAACCCTGGAAGCAGGATGTTGAAAGCAAATTCCAGTCCTTTCACTCCTAGGACAGAAGCAGCAAGCAGCAGGGCAGCACAACAAAGCAAAAGGTAGAGTGGCAGTTCCTCCTACAGCATCCAGCTCGTCTTCCTGGCAGAATGTCCTCAGTTCAGAAGTGTTCTTTTTTTTTTAGTGTGTGAGGTCCAATACTTATACCTCTTTCTGCCTTTGAAGTAGGCACACTTCTGAGGAAAGTCTTTGTAGTGCAAAAACCCCTGACTCTCCCTGATCTGGCTCCGGACACACTACAGGGAGGTGGAGACAGTTGGTGTGAGTTTCATCCTATGCACACCGCTGTTTTTAAGGAATTCCACACATTCACAGAGGAAGAAGTAGCCCTCATTATAAACAAAATTAAATCTGGATCCCCAGACCGGCCTCCTCTCAAACCCTATGCAAAATCGCACCAGCTCTCCTCCCAAACATGACCAAAATGTGTAACCTCTCACTATACCAATCCACCGTACCTTCACACTGTAAAGAGGCCATAATCAGACCAATCCTAAAAAAGCCTACAGCCGACCCCAAACAGCTTCTCAACTATCGCCCAATCTCCCTCCTGCCTCTTTTTGGATAGATCATGGAATCCTTGATCAACAACCAACTATGTGAACATCTAGAAAAGAACAAGCTGTTGGATCCATCCCAATCAGGATTCTGGGCTTTTCTTAGCCTTACTCGAGATAGTGGACACCATTCGGCTGGCCCTTGATTCAAGACAATCCGCCATCCTGATTTTACTTGATCTGTCGGCTGCCTTCGACACCATCTCACATGGCATCCTTTTAGAACGCCTAGCAGAGGTTGGTGTCGAGGGCTCAGCACTACTTTGGATCAAGAGCTACCTGACAGATCAGCACTCCAAGGTCCAAATAGGAAAAATGTCTTCTGAAAAACAGAAAATTGACAAGGGAGTCCCCCAGGGATCCATACTGAGTCCCACACTCTTCAATCTATATGTGTCCCTACTGGCAAAGATAATCAAAGCACAAGGGTTTCAAACAGTGTCTTACGCAGACGACACGCAGCTGCCAATCACCCTAGGACCTGACCCCACTGATACGAAACATAGATTCCAACAATGCATGATAGCAATAAATGACTGGATGACAAACAACCACCTATTACTTAACGCCGGGAAGACAGAAATACTGCTCTTCGGTGCTGCACACAAACAGTGGAAAGACGATTGGTGGCCATCGGCCTTGGGACCCTGCCCCCACCTAATTCAGCAGCCCGAAATCTGGGGATAACATTAGACAACAAACTCTCCATGGCAGACCACATCAACAATGTAGTGGGCACCAGTTATGGGCTAATGCGCAATCTCAGGAAAATCTTCCATCGTACATGCTCTTAGTACAGGGACTAATCATGAGCCATTTGGATTACGGCAATGCGCTACTCGCCTCCATAAATGAGGACCTTCTGAAAAAACTTCAGGTCCTGCAGAACACCGAGGACAGGCTGGTCCTAAACCTCCCTCCCCGCACCCCCTCCACGCCCAGTTTGAAGACCTTACAATGGCTTCCTATAAAAAATGGATCAAATTCAAACTATGCTGTCTAGTCCACAAGAGCCTTAACGGCTATGGGCCAAAAAACCTAGCTAATAAGCCGATAGAGTACCGACCGGCTAGAACCCTCCGCTCTACCAGTAAGCATCTCCTAACTGTTCCAAAAGTCCGAACAGTAAGGAATGGGGACAGATCCTTTTCTAAAATAGCCCCAGAAACTTGGAACTCTTTGTCTCTATACCTTAGGCTAGAACCGAATCATCGGAGGTTCCGAAAAACCCTAAAAACCTGGCTTTTCTAGTTCTACCTAGGCCCCGCATCTGTCTTCTCTGAGTATCTGCTGGCGCTATGAGACCTACAGGTGAAATATGCGCCTAACAAATACCAAATACATACATACATACAGGTGCATCCTTATTCAGGTGTCAGTTAAACTCCTCCCACCACAATAGCTCAGGAAGACTCATCAGCCTGGTGATGGGCCATCTGCATATGTAAGGCACACCTCAGCTCCCTTTGTGTGACTGTCTAGAGTGAATGCACACGTGCCCAACTGTGAGTCAACCCAGAAGTGTTTTCTACAGACAGGCAGAGGCACAGAATTGTTAAGCAAGAAAATGCCCACTTTCCAAAAGTGGCATTTTCAAACACGCTATTTAAAAACCAACTTCACTAAAAGATGTATTTTTTGAATTGTGAGTTCAAAGACCCCAAACTCCAAATCTCCATCAGCTCCCAATGGGAAATTACACTTGAACTATATTTCAAGGCAATCCCCATGTTACTCTATGGGAGAGATAGTCCGTGCAATAGTGGAAAACAAAATTAGCAGGACATATAAAACGCCACAGTACATGTCCTACACTATAAATACTCTATCCATGGGGCTGCCTTGGGGCCTACGTTACAGCTGACTTACATGTAATAAAAGGGAAGGTTTGGGCCTGGCTAGTGGGTCCCCTTGCCATGTCGAAATGGTAGTTTAAAACTGCGCACACACAGACACTGCAATGGCAGGTCTGAGACATGGTTGCAGGGCTACTCGTGTGGGTGGCACATTCTGTGCGCAAGCTCACTAGTAGTATTAGATTTACAGGCCCTGGGCAAACCTGGTGCACTTTAGTTGGGACTTATTAGTAAATCAAATATGCCAATTATGGATGATACGATCATCAATACAATTTACTCAGGGTGCCCTTGCACTTTAGCACTGGTCAGCAGTGGTAAAGAGCCTGGAGTCCTTAAACTAGCAAAAGCGAAATTCCACACAGTGTCAAAAAACTGGAGATCAGAAGCAAACAGACTCGGGAAATCACGCGAAAAGATGCCAGTTCTAACACCGATTCTAGCTATAAATTATGTTTTGGGAATGTCAGTTCTAAACCCCTCTTTTTGACAACATAAAGTGTAATTCACAAATCTTTTGTTTGGCGGGGCCTGTATGAACGTACGAATGGATGAATGAATGAGGTGACTTTTATCATCTGTGAATGACGACGTTGATGTTGAGGTAATTTGGATCCTCCAAATAGCGGAGATGAACACATTGGGTATTGTAGAGGAGACGCTTGAAGTGGTTGAGTTTCATGTTTTTTGTCAATAAGGACCAGGAGCATCTCTTAGAGACAACCCCAGCTTGCCTCCAGAATTCTCTCTCTGATGATGAATGAAAAGCGGGGCGGTTCCAAGATGCATGGGGGACAAACATAGATCAAAACATAAGTTTGGGCCTGATTTCTTTGGTTTAGGCCAACGAGGAAAGAAAACTAAATTTTTTGAGCAAATCGAATAAGAGAAGAAGAAGAGAAGTTAACATTGATTGCAATGGATAATGTGTTTCCAGTGCATATCTTTGTGTGGAGCTCTTATCGCTGCCTAGCTGGCCAAGACTGGTGAAATCATGTTTCCTCAGTTTCAGATCATAACAACTTCCGTCAGCAGCAACTTCTCGAAGTGTAAGTCATTTTTTAATTCACAATGTAGCGACATTTAACATGCGCTTCTTTGTAAAGAACATATTGTTTGCATAAAGCCCTACCACATTTTTAGGTCTATAATTCATAACATACACACATAATTTACTTAGCCTAAACTTGCCAATATTTTTTTAGAATGAACAAAGATAAATTTGGTGAGTTTGTGAAAGCACATGATATAAAGAGTACTCCATGAATCCATCCACAATGCAAGATTTTAAAAAACTTTGCCTACTAATTAGCCGCAATAATATAGCCATTGCATAATGAAGCATATTAATTCCACTTCATTAATTATCTGGAATATGAAACACTGCATCGAAACAAATGTGTATTCACTCTAAGCAATGTACATTAAAAAAAAAATGCTGATTGATTCTAACCAATATACCCATAATTTGGTGAAGTACATTCAAAGCTAAAAATATACAGGCACACCAAAAGATATACATTAATAAAAATGCATGTGCATTCGTCGAGTTAAACGTTCGTTAAAGTATTTAAACGTCGCCATATTCACACAAATTAATTAACAAACCATAAAGGTGCCAGAATATTTTAGGAAAAATATGGAGGAAAGAATATATATTTGACTAGACACTTGAACATTTACTAATTTAGTTTATATATAGCTTATGTTTAACTTCATTTATTAATTTAGTTTATATATAGCTTATGTTTAACTTACACATGCATTGAATAGCCTCACAGCACTATGAAAATAAAGCAAACACCACTAAGATGTATGAACTATATTGATGCACATTGCTTGTTGATTTTACTTGGGAAGGAAAAGATTGTTGGTTTCCTTCTCGCTGAGCCTAAACCATCTGATATCGTGTGAGTGTGCATTTTCATCTTGCCTTGTAGCCAGTGGGATACACAATGCCCTCCTGTGTTGATTAATCAGGGAGAGATGTGGTAACAGCAGCTTTCATCTGTGTTGAGCTCATCCCTGTCTCCACACACTCAGAGTGGACAAATCAATACTGATTATCACGCTTAAAATGTATTTAGTCAGAGAGTAGGTAGCACACCCGCAGGCAGCATTCTACAGATGAAACCACCTGAGGTTTGTCCAGCTGTCCATGGGCTGTGGAGGCTCAAGTTGTCCTTTGGAAGGGTCTGGCCTACCTGGTCTCCCCACTGGAGCTGGTCATCATCACTAATTCTTATGTAGGTTGCTTCCTTCCCCCCCACACAGACGCCATAATTCAGACCAAATATCAATGTAACTCAGAAAGAAAGGCTATACCAGATTAAAGGAGAATCAAAGTGCATCACTATAGCTTTATAGCCTACCCTAGTGGGCTACACCGGCTATTAAAGGCCTGCTACCACGTTAAAGGCCTGAGCCGAAGGCAAGGGACTTTAACAAGGTAGCGGGACTTTAATAGCCGCTATAGCCCTGCTACGAAGGGCTATAAGGCTATTAGAACATTCTGCCACTAGAGGGCAGAATGTTCTAGCAAATATAACAAAGGCCTCTCGAAGCTCAAGGGGATTTAAATCCCCTCGAGCTCCGATAAGCCTTTGTAAGACATTGAAATGTTGCTCTGCGGGCATTTACCGGCACGTAGAAGGAGGGAGCACTCCATTGTCTTCACGGGAGTTCCCAACATTCCAATGTTCTAATATCAAATAAACTCAAAATCATTGCCAATAGGAAAGTCGTAGAAATCTTTCGGCAGCATTACTGCCATTTTGAATACTGGTAACTGGGAGTTTGGAATCTTTTAGGGCATTGGTCAAGGCTCCCATGGGTTGAAATATTTGCTGGTACAGCCAGTCAGACCCTATGTATCAGAGACCTAAAGACAGGGATAATTGTACATTTTGAACAAAGTGCAAATATGTATTAGCATTAGCGATAGCTTTAACTACACCTGGTAGCATGCATAGATTGCGGATAGTGTGCATAAAATACTATGGGATATACTTACAAGCCTCTTGTGCTGGTGGTGTGTCACTTTTTTTGACACACCGGTGATGCAGTGTGGTGCTACATATTTACAAGGACACAAAAAGCCACTCCTTGTGAATTTTCTTGTCCTTGTAAATACGGCCCCTTTTTACGCAACACTTTGCGGGAAAGGGGCATTCAAAGGGTGTTGCTGTGGGTGTTCCTGTCTTGCAGTTTGTTGTATCCCTGTAGCCAAAAAAGAAGGTCAGCTGATATACCCTTGAGGTCCACTTCTTTGTCCTAGGTATAAAGAGAAGCAGGACTCTTCTCAGGTTACAGAAATCAAGCCTACTTTTGTTTTGTTCTTCTCCAGGTCCCAAATGTGTTCTGATGGGGTGCCTTGGAATGCCACATTTATGCCTGGCCCTAGCTGGTGGGTGGGGGTGACTCTTGGACACTAGCTAAGCAATGGTGTGAAAGTTCCTAAAGGCAACCCTATCCCCTTTTTTAGTACTTCTATTTTCTTTACTGCAAACAGCCCTAAAATGCCATGTCTCTGGGCATTTTCAAGATGACGAAAGTCTTAGATAATACTTAACTAGGACTCTGGGATTGTGTGTGTGTATGGGAGTTCATCCTGGTAATTGTGAGAAATTGGGTTGTTGGTTGAGGGGTGTGTGAGTTCTTCTCAAGCAACAACCGTAATCCAGGTCATGGTGAATTTCTAAAGTAACCTGTGCTTAACCCTCTGGTAACCGGGTACACAAGTAGTCAGGCTTAACTTAGAGGCAATGTGTAAAGTATTTATGCTGCACATAAATGTTAATACAGTGAAAACACAACACAAGAAAAATCCAACACGAATTTAGAAAAATAGAGTAAAATGTAACAAAATATTTCACACTAAAATGACAAACATTCAATCAGGAGAACCAGAGGTATGTAATTTCAAAGATTTAAGGTATGCATATATTCCAAAAGAACAAAAACCATTTGGGGTTATCTTGTCGTTCGAGACTAGGTGAAAGTCAAAAGTTGAAGCCTACCATGATTGAGCACAGTCTGGAAACAGGGACCAGGTTAGTCTCCCTAAAAAAGTTACCTTCTAAAGTTCAGCCTGAAGAGTTCCACTCACGGTGGAGAAGGCTGTGAGGAGCAGGGAAAGCATCACAGATAGTCCTTTCTGTAGCATGAAGAGCATGCTGGGTGTCACAGGCAGTTGTATCTGTAGCGTCAAGATCCTGTCGGGCGTCGCAGACAGTCAATCAATCAATTATAAAATTGGTAAAGCGCGCTACTCACCCGTTAGGGTCTCAAGGCGCTGGGGGTGCAGGGTGCTGCTACTGCTCGAAGAGCCAGGTCTTGAGGCGCCTCCTGAAGCTGAGGTGGTCCTGGGTCAGTCGTAGGTGGGTGGGGAGGGAATTCCAGGTCTTTGCTACCAGGAAGGAGAACGATCTTCCTCCGGTGGTGGTTCTGCGGATCAGTGAGATGGTGGCGAGAGCGAGGTTGGCTGAGCGGGGCTGACGGGTGGGGGTGTAGAACGTGAGTCGGCTGTTGAGGTATTCCGGGCCCAGGTTGTGGAGTGCTTTGTGTGTGTGGGTGAACAGTCTGAACGTGATCCTTTTGCTGACGGGGAGCCAGTGGAGATCACTCAGGTGGGTTGAGATGTGGCTGTGGCGGGGGATGTTAAGGATGAGTCGTGCGGAGGCGTTTTGTATTCGCTGGAGACGGTTCTGGAGTTTGGTGGTTGTTCCAGCGTAGAGGGCGTTCCCGTAGTCCAGTCGGCTGGTGACGAGGGCCTGGGTGACTGTTCTTCTGGTTTCGGTGGGGATCCATCGGAAGATCTTCCGGAGCATGTGAAGGGTGTTGAAGCATGAGGAAGAGACGGCGTTGACTTGTTTGGTCATTGTGAGCGACGAGTCCAGGATGAAACCCAGGTTGCGTGCGTGGTCTGTGGTGCGGTACCCAGTGCCGATGGCCACCAGGAGTTGTCCCATGCTGAGGGGGATTGTCCGAGAATGATGACCTCAGTCTTGTCCGAGTTGAGTTTGAGGCGGCTGTGCTTCATCCAGTCAGCTACCTCCTTCATTCCTTCCTGGAAGTTTGATTTGGCGATGGCTGGGTCCTTGGTAAGGGAGAGTATCAGCTGGGTGTCGTCGGCGTAGGAGATGATGTTGATGTCGTGTTTTCTTGCGATGGTGGCGAGGGGGCTCATGTAGATGTTGAAGAGTGTTGGGCTGAGAGAGGATCCTTGGGGTACGCCGCAGATGATTTTGGTTGCCAAGGATTGGAAGGGGGGAGGCAGACTCTCTGGGTTCTGCCGGTGAGGAACGAGGTGATCCATTCCAGAGCCTTCCCCTGGATGCCCGTGTTGTTCAGGCGGTGTACTAGGGTGCAGTGGCATACGGTGTTGAAGGCTGCAGAGAGGTCCAGGAGGATGAGGGCGGCTGTTTCTCCGTTGTCCATCAAGGTTCTGATGTCGTCAGTGGCTGCGATGAGGGCGGTCTCGGTGCTGTGATTTGCACGGAATCCTGACTGGGATGGGTCGAGCAGGTTGTTGGCCTCGATGAAGGCAGTCAGTTGTTTGTTGACGGTCTTCTCGATGACTTTGGCCGGGAAGGGGAGAAGCAAGATGGGCCAGAAGTTCTTGAGGTCCCTGGGGTCGGCGGTGGGTTTTTTCAGGAGGGCGTTGATCGCAGCGTGCTTCCAGCTTTCTGGGAAGGTGGCTGACAAGAAGGAGCTGTTAATGACGTTCCGTAGGTGAGGTGCGATGGTGGTGTCGGCCTTGTTGAAGATGTGATGAGGGCACTGGACTGCGGGGGAGACGGAGTGGATGGTGTTCATGATGTGGATGGTGTCTTCACTGCTTATGGGGGTCCAGGAGTTGATGGTGGTGGTGGTGTTCGTTGGGCTGGTGTCCGGGGGTGGAGATTGGGGTCCGAAGCTGTCGTGTATGTCTGTGATCTTGCGGTGGAAAAACGTGGCAAGGGAGTTGCAGAGGTCTTGCGAAGGGGTTATGTCGTTGTTGCTGGCGTCAGGGTTCGAAAACTCTTTGATGATGTTGAAGAGTTCCTTGCTGTTGTGGGTGTTGTTGTCTAGTCGTTCCTTGAGCGAATTCCTCTTGGTGTTCCGGATCTGCTGGTGGTATTCACGGGTGGCGGTTTTGAGGGCTGTCATATTCTCCGATGTACGTTCCTTGCGCCAGTAGTTGCTGGAGACTCACATAGATGGTCACAGAGGGCTGGCGAAGCTGTAGGGGCAAGTGCAGATCCTGCATTGTCTATTGTTGTAGTCGGGTTCACCAGAGCTTCCCGCTGGCAATAGGCGCAGGCAGCAAGATCTTGGTGCAAACGGGCCAGAAGATCAAGAAGATCCCAAAACTTCTGGATGTCTCCTTTTTGACTCAGAGGAGTGAACTCTGATGCCAGCCAAGGGTCATGGACCTGAGGAGACAGTTCAATGAAGATCAGGGACTCACTCATGCAGAGGGAAGCAGTGCTCAGTTCCAGTTGCAAGTCCAGGCAGGAGGTCAGCTGGGTAGATGCAGGAAGTCCTCTGGAGCTTATTATATCCCTGTAACTCACAACAGGAGGTCAGTCAACTGACCTTTGGAATCACTCAGCCTAGGATGAAGGGAGCAGATCCAGGCTTCCTTCCCAGCAATCAGAGCAGGTATCCAGCAGCAGGGAAGCAGGAAATCCTTATTCTGCAGTATTCATAGGCCCAGGAGTGTAGTGAAGAGTGGGTCTGAGGGTCCTATTTTGATACGTGGTGCCCATTTTGAAGTGAGAGAAGCTTTTGGAGTTTCCCTCTACAGAGGTTTCTGGAACTTCCTGCCTCACTGCCCTAGTCCTAGTCTTTCTGGGGACACAATAGGCTAGTCTGAAGTCCTTTCTGGATGAGCTGGGCCAGTGCCTTTGAAGTACAAGTGCTGTATGTGACAACTACACCCCCCCATTAAGTCAGGATGGCCCATCCTGCCAATATCTATCTCCTCTGTTGTGATGCTGCTTAGGAGGAACATACAAGGGTCAACTGCCACCTACACCTAGTAATGGGACCCAAGGACAGTCTGTATGCACCAAATGGTTAGGACAAGAAAATGCCCACTTTCTAAAAGTCAAACATCAGGTATGAGTGCACTCCTTCCCTTAATTATAAACATTGCTAGAACTTCTTAAGTTAGTGCATGCGATCAGAAGCCGTGGATCGCCCATTACCACAGCAAATATGAAAACATTGAACAAAAAGAGCACACTTCTCGTGCTCTATACTGTCGCACTGCAGAAAGTGGGAAATGTCCCCTAAGTAACCAATTAATCCAACTGCTCTTCAGTAAACAAATGACGCCATGAATGAATCCAATTTCTTTTAATAAACCTTCTTCATATCATCACTACGGAGATGGTGTGGTTACACCTGCATAATTTTATTTGACTTTTAAACACCAGCTGTATGCCTGTAATTGGCTTTGTACAACGGTACGTCTTTCATAGGTGAATCAATATGGAGTGAATACAATCTTTGTGGACCCAATGCATTTCGAGCCATTTAAGCTCTTCGTCAGGGGTTTCTATAAAAATGAAAAAGTCAACTAAATTTGCATGAACATAAAACTGACAAACAAACGAAATGACAAAACAATATAACACACATAATCCCAACCCACTCTATCCTTCCACCTTTTCACAAACCCCCAGTGTGCTCATGTGCCAAATATCGAGCTCAACTCCGACCCCTGTTTCTACGCTGACGTAACCTCTAACCTGTGATACAAATTGCGAAACCAAATTGCCCTAAAACAGTTTAAAGTTAGATTAATCGTGCCGTGAATGAGCCTAAACTCCCCTCTTTTTTACTCCCATACCATCAAACAAGTGCTTACTCTAAGCTTAACTACGCGCATCCCGGTATACAATTCCCGCATTGACAGCACTCTAACAATGCACTGAAAGCCTTAACACCACTTTCACCCACCTTTTCTCGATATGTCCTTCACTCGTAGTTGAAACCAATCCCTTATTCCGTACCATCGCCAACAGTTCCTGCTGTTCTCAAACTTGTTTAGACTCCACCCATGTGTCCTCCCTCCGAACATTAAGTACACCTAAACCCTATTTCCTGCGCAAACTGTCCTTTGAAAATCCTCTAACCAAACCAAAACCTACATCTACCACAATGCACCTTGCCCTCCCCAATTCCTTCCCCCAAACCAACTCCCGTGTTCATGCCTGCCCAAACTCATAATAAACTATTCCCACACCCATATTTTTCTTGCAAAAACTAAAAGAAATAAATGAAGTAGTGATTGAAATGCGTGTGTTGTAGATCTATATACAAAAACAATACATATAATAATTAAACATTCACTAAAATCCAGTACTTTCTAAAAGTAGCATTTTCAGAATTGGGACTTAAAATCCAACGTTACCATTAAAGAGAGTTTTAAATTACAATTCCTCAGACACCAAACATGACATTCCTTCCTGTTCCCACTTAATAGTTATCACTAAAAATGTAATAAGGTAGCCTAGTGTTATCGAGGGGGAGAGGTAGGCATAGCAATAGTAAAAAACAAATTTTAGAGACCTTGGGTAGTCCTCACTTCCAACCTTGGAGCTGACAAGGAGTTCCCTGAGGTGTCTCAGAGAGGAGGCAACACCCAGCGTGTTTTGCACCCTACTTCCACTTTCCTTCCCACCAGTCCAGTGGTGCAACCCTCACACTGGTTCATCAGCCCAGGGTTTGTACCCTAAGGTGTCAGGAGTGAGTGTTTCTTCACCCTGCCCTTCCATCTGGGCTTCTGCACCTTCCATTTTGGAGTGGTACCCACAGAAATCTGAGGTTTCGGGATGCCCTGGGTGGCCACTCCGTATATAGCTCTCCTTGCACCAGTGGTAACTCATTTTCCCAAAAGGCAAGTCAATAGGCATCTGGGGACTTACTATGACCCTCCTCTGGGTCATTTACCACCGCACTTCCGGGATACCAGAGCCATAGGGCAGAAAAAGTCCTGCACCTTGGCCTGAGTTACCCAGCACATTTATCCAGTGTACTCCCCCTCCAGGCTGCTATTGAGAAATCAGCCTTTCAACTACTGTGGTCTGGCTGACCCTGGTGTCCCTTGGTGCAGAGATAGGGATCCCATTCACTTTAAACTAGTGGAAGTGACGACTCTGACCCTCAGAGATGACCAGCTAACACTCTGGGTCTACCTCCCAACTAAGGTAAGTTAGTGCATGTCTAACACCTGCCCCTGAGGACTACTTACCCCAAAGACCACATTGGTCACAGAGTCTAGGGCAGACAGAGACAGACAGTCTTTCTAGGGGCACAATAGGCTAGTCTGAAGTCCTTTGTGTGTGAGCTGCGCCAATGCCTTTGAAGTGTGATAGGTGACAGTTCAACCCCCCCAAATAAGCCAAGATGGCCCATCCTGCCAACACTCATACACCCTATTGTGATTCTGTCTGAGAAGAATACACAAAAGCTAACTGCCAACTTCACCTAGTCATGTAACCCAGGAACAGGCTACAGGCACCAAATGGTTGAGACATGAAAATGACAACTTTCTTAAAGTGATATTTTCTAAAATTGTAACTTAAAATCTGACTTTACCATAAAAGAGGGTTAAAAACTACAATTACTCAGACACCAAACATGGCTTTCCTACCTGCTTCCAATCAAATGTTATCGCTTATTAAATGTAATAAGGTAACCAAATGTATCAAATGGGAGAAGTAGGCCTTGCAATAATGAAAAAGGAATTTAGGAATTGTTCACAAAAAGAACATGTAAAATGTAAATGTATACGTCCTGCTTTCTAAATACAATGCACCCTGTCCTATGTTCTGTTTAGGGCCTACACTAGGGGTGATTTTTATTAGTAAAAATGAAGGTTTAGGCCTGTAAAAAGGTTTACTTTGCCTAGTCGAAATGGCAGTTTAAACCTGCATACAGGGTGCAATGGCTACCCTGAGACATGGCTAATTAAGTGGGTTTCAGAATATGTGCTGCAGGCCCAGTAGTAGCATTTAAACTACAGGGCCTTGGTACCTGTAGTATCACTTTACTGGGGACTTACAAGTAAAGTAAATGTTCCAATTGGATGTAAGCGAATTTTACCATGTTTAAAGGAGAGAGCACAAGCAGCTTAGCACTGGTTAGCATTGGTAAAGTACTAAAGGCCAACCTAAGCAAGTATAGAAAACAGGCGGGGTGAAGGCAAAAAGTTTAGTGCTGACTCTGCAGAGAGAGCCAAGTCCAACACGGAGATATTCAGCAGGTTGGTGCTAATCTTTAAAAGTGAAGAGTGTGTGGTCCCAGGATAGGAGGATATAAGGGTTCTGATGTCATTAACACAGGGGCAGGTTCACATAAGCAAGAGAAAGGGCACACAGGAGAGAAACCCCTATATCTAGGACCCTATTTTAAGATGGCAGTTCTCTTAAGAAGCAAAGGGACTTTTTAATCCAAAATTGTGGTGCCTGTATCATGACTGAAGTGCACTCAGGGAATGTTCAGTCTACGTTTCTTTATGTAAAACATCTTGAAAGATCTCCACAAAAGGTCTCCACAAATGCTACAGCGCGGGGATGCCTCCGGGTCACCAGGCGCTCTATAAATCGCTAAATAAATAAATAAATAAAACATCTTGAAAGATAGAAACATTTTAGATAGTTGAATGCTCGAACTTGTTCCACAATATGATTTGTTTACACTTATATGGTTGGCTGACATTTTAAACGTCGAGTCAACACATGCTTTATTGCATGGGCTGCTTTAGTAACTGTCTATTTGTGTGAGGAAGAGATGGAATTCATCTAACCTCCGCCAAATGTTTTTAACCCATCACTGAGCTATCCCAATATTGTGGTGAGTGCTATTGACTATTTGGTATAAGTTCTAAAATGCCATGCAACTTTCTAGCCTGGTTAGACAGAAATATTGTAGATTGCAGAATGTCACGTTATGTCCTACAAGCTGGCCCGATCAATACATAAGCCCAGCTTTGATTTTAAATGTTATATTTTATTGTATAGTTTACACTTGTTAAGATAAGACAATGAAGGTTGTTTTGTTGTCATTTGCAGTACATATTTTGCATTCCTTGTTCTTAGTTAAAAGGATCTCAGTAGTGTCTTGAACCAATCCTTTTTCTTGTCTAATAGAGGAGATGCTGTTTTGTCAGCTGTGATTAACGTTTGGATATAATAGTTTCTGATTTCATTTACTGTAGATGCTATCTTTATGCTGCTTCAGCGGAGACTTAATTATCGTTCAGTGCAATTCTTGGGGGTCTTGAGAAAATCTCACCTACGTCAGCAAGTTTTGAGTTCACCATTGATTTGCCTCCTTCAAGCCCTGTGCTGTACTGTCTGTCACCGTTGCCTTCTGGGATATCCTGTTTGTCTTAGGCTAGACTCATTCCTGTCTAGTCCCCCCAATTGAATGGCGCTGAAGTTCTGGTTGGAATAGCCGAGGTGGTTTTAGTCTGTTATTAGATGATACTATTGAGCTGTCTTGTCCATACCTTGAAAAGTGTCTGATTGGAAGATCAGACATGTAGGGGCTTAGGAGGACCAATAAACAATGGTGTGAATGTCTGGTGAGAAGTCAGGGAGTATCACTCTTAACCCCTTAAGTGCTGCCGTCGGCCGTTGGACGTCGCAAGCACTACCTTCGTAGTGCTTGCGCACTTTCAACGGCCGACGTGGCCCCGCCCGTTTTGCGGAAGTGCCGCACTGCCGTGAAATCGCAGCCCCGGCAAACGGGTTAAGGAGAGTAATCAGCTGCCTGTGCAGCGGTAACAAAAGATATAGGCATCATTGGAAAAGGCGATGCCAAAGAAACAGTTGAGAGCAGATCGACTTGTAAACGTGGGAATCAGTGGTAGAACAGTCAGTCTGTGGAGTCTTATCCACTGTAGTGTGGAATTCTAATTAAAAAAATAACCAAATGTTTTATTCTCTGAGACCAATGTCTATCAAATTACATAAAATCACTTTGCTGTAGGAAGTGGGCTAGTCTGCCGGAGCAATGTCAGCAATAAATAAGGAGCTGTAAAATATCTTTCATTACGCTAGAACTACACAGCTTTACTTATTGCATTAGTCACATAATCAAGTTAGGATTTGGTTTGACTTTAACATTTCTGGTATTTTAAAGAAATGTCTTTTTACAGTGTAAGCTCACAGCAGTTACATACACTGAAAACATCTTTCATGTAAAAAAGAAATAATCTGCATGCATAAACTGTTCATAGTGGTAAGACATTAGGTTATTAGTTGTGAGCGGTTGAAGCCCGCTCAAATATTAAACACAATCGTTGACAACATGAACCATTAAAGTCACTACATAAACCTATGCTTAACCCTCTGATAGCTTGGCAGAAAGCAGTCAGGCTGAACTTGGGAAAATCCCAAACCAATGTGGAAAAATAAAGTTAGATCTAATAAATAAAATTACACCAAAATGAAAAAAAATCCAATCAGTAGAACCAGAGTTATGAATTTCCAAGGTTTTAGCTGAAAATATCCCTGAAAAATGGAAAGCAACATTTGCGTGTATCTGGTTGCGCAAAGTCACAAGTTCAGACTGACCGCGATGAAGCACGAGTCAGATACAGGAGCCAGTTCACCCCACTGAAGAGTTTACCTTCTTAAGTCAAACTCCACGCGAGAATCTGCAGGTGGAGTTTCAAATTGGTGGGGGCACGAGGAGATCATTGTTGTCAGGAGGAGCCAGTCAGATGTCACGGATGGTCACTGATGTGGTGTATAGACCTGGTTATCACTGGAGCATTGGTGTTGATGCGGACTGTCACTGCAGATTGTCATGGCTGACATGAAGCTCAATCATTGCTGGAGATATACACTGGAAGGCGTCACTGATGTTCGTTGCTTGGAGTGAAGAGTCTGCTTCATTGTCGCGAAGAACCCATAACTTCACAATTTTCACCCCATGTTCAGGAGGAGGACACTCTAATACCAGCCTAGGGTCCAGGACCTGGGGTCACCTCTTGGGGATCAGGACTCACACCAGCAGGGGCCAACAGTTGGGCTCAGGCAGGTCCAGGTGGTGCTAGTTAGCTGGGCAGTTGCAGGGAGACCACTGGAAGCTTGTTGCATCCCCGTAGCTCAAACAGGAGGTCAGCCAACTGCCTCTTAGAGTCACTTCAGGGGATCCTGGGTTTACGGCAAGCAGGTCTAGTTTTCCATCTCCAGACAGTAGAGGAGATATTCTTCTGATTCTTCCACAGATCTAGGAGTGATCTTATGAGAGGTTCTGAGGGTGCTAGTTTTATATCCAGTGCCAGCTTGTGGGTAGAGGGAGTGCCTCCTTTGTCTAACCCTCCCTCTTTCTTGGGGTTGGCTCCAAACTGTCTAGGGTAACAACTGGCAGGCAGGCCAAGGTGTGAGCTGCATTTTTCGGTAGCAGGGAAGTTAGCCTTTGGAAGTCAGGAAGGGGGTGAGCATAGCCCTGAGGCTACCCTTTGAAGCTCAGGAAGGGCTGAGTACACCCTTCAGGATATCCTGCTCAGAAGAGGAGCACCCTGCCCCCCACCGAAGGCCATTTTGATCCCATGTCTGGAAGGTATACACAACACACCCTAGGAGAGCCATTCACATTCATGTGACTCTCGACACTGGCAGAAAGGCACATTTGATTTAGGCAGAAAAATGCCAACATTCCAAAAGTTGCATTTTCCGAATAGTAACTTAAAGTCCAACGTTACCATTAAAGAGGATTTTAAATTACAATTCAAATGAGCGGAAGAAGCATTGCTCTATTTGGTCCCAAACAAAAATGATCACTTATTAAGTGTAATAAGATAGCCCAGTGTTAGTCTACGGGAATGATAGCCCTTTAACAGTGAAAAACAACTTTATGAGTTTTTTTCACTGTCAGGACAATTAAAAAGTAAATACATATGTCCTACTTTTTAAATCCCATGCACCCTGCCCTAGCAATGGTAAGGGCCTACCTTAGAGGTGGCGTTTAAATGTTAAAAAGGAATGTTTGGGCCGGGCATAAGCCAGATGGTCAAAATAGCAGTTTAAAACTGCACTGCTTGCTGTAGTGGCAGACCTGAGGAATGTCTTACGGTGCTGCTTTAGTGGGTGGCACAAAAGGCGCAGCTGCAAACTAGTGTTATTTAATTTACAGGTCCTCGGTACCTATAGTACCATTTACAAGGGAACTTAAGTAAACTAAATGTGCCACTTAGGTGTATGATGCCAATTGTGCCATGTTTAGAGAAGAGAGCACAAGCACTTTACAACCGGTAAGCAGGTAACCAGGGGTAAAGTGCACAAAGTCCTATAGCCAACAAAAATGAATTTATTAAAAATAGGGGAGTGAAACAAAATGTTTGGGGGAATACCACACCATGGTTGTCAGATCTATCATGTTCGCTCCCTCTCCCCCCATCAGAAAGCAGGAAAAACTACCTACCTTCCAGGGAGTTCTCATTGCTAAGGCAGAAAAACCTGGAAAGACCATCAACTTTTGCGTGGCTAGTTAAGGGCGACTGACAGTTTGGGATTCTCATCACTCATTTACATCAGCCATCTTAGGGGTCTTTGGTCTGTGGTCTGTTTGAACCCGAAAGTGAGTGCCAAACACGTCTGGCCTCAACTTCTTTAGCGCTCAGGCCACTGCAAAGGCTTCCCTTTCTAATGCACTCCACTGCTGATGAAGGCTAAAGGTTGAACCAGACCCTCATTGTCCGGTTGTGAGAGAACAGCCCCATTGCCATGCTATCTATATCTGTCTAAACATGAATTATTTGGAGAAGTCAGCTGACTTGAGCGCTGGTGCTTTGCGCATGGCCTCCTTCAAGGTGTCAAAGGCTTTCTACGAACCTCTGCCTAGATCACCTTTTTGGCTGCTTCTTAAACATCTTCAAAAGGGGGTGGTGATGGACAAAGTATCTGAGTTAATCAGAACACTCCTACCCAGTCAACAGATCAGGGCTTGATCCATCACCGTTTTTTAGCTCACTGCACCATCCCAGTTCAGAACCTGGCTATATGCAAATTAGTCTGTCCCTGGCCCAGTGCATCATGGGAACAGGGCAGACCAAACTACCAAGCCAATTCTTCACTGGAAAGGAAACAAGCTTCCGGGGACCGGTTTCTGGCATTACAGCTGTCTTCGGCCCGGCTTGCTTGAATCCTGATGGTGCAGTGAGCAAGGGACTCATGTCTGAGCATACCCTTCCACACTCATGGTGGCCAAAATATTTTCAAAAGGGGGTGGTGATGGACAGAGTATCTGAGTTAATCAGAACACTCCTACCCAGTCAACAGATCAGGGCTTGATCCATCACCGTTTTTTAGCTCACTGCACCATCCCAGTTCAGAACCTGGCTATATGCAAATTAGTCTGTCCCTGGCCCAGTGCATCATGGGAACAGGGCAGACCAAACTACCAAGCCAATTCTTCACTGGAAAGGAAACAAGCTTCCGGGGACCGGTTTCTGGCATTACAGCTGTCTTCGGCCCGGCTTGCTTGAATCCTGATGGTGCAGTGAGCAAGGGACTCATGTCTGAGCATACCCTTCCACACTCATGGTGGCCAAAATATTTTCAAAAGGGGGTGGTGATGGACAGAGTATCTGAGTTAATCAGAACACTCCTACCCAGTCAACAGATCAGGGCTTGATCCATCACCGTTTTTTAGCTCACTGCACCATCCCAGTTCAGAACCTGGCTATATGCAAATTAGGCTGTCCCTGGCCCAGTGCATCATGGGAACAGGGCAGACCAAACTACCAAGCCAATTCTTCACTGGAAAGGAAACAAGCTTCCGGGGACCGGTTTCTGGCATTACAGCCGTCTTCGGCCCGGCTTGCTTGAATCCTGATGGTGCAGTGAGCAAGGGACTCATGTCTGAGCATACCCTTCCAAACTCATGGTGGCCAAAATATTTTCAAAAGGGGGTGGTGATGGACAGAGTATCTGAGTTAATCAGAACACTCCTACCCAGTCAACAGATCAGGGGTTGATCCATCACCGTTTTTTAGCTCACTGCACCATCCCAGTTCAGAACCTGGCTATATGCAAATTAGTCTGTCCCTGGCCCAGTGCATCATGGGAACAGGGCAGACCAAACTACCAAGCCAATTCTTCACTGGAAAGGAAACAAGCTTCCGGGGACCGGTTTCTGGCATTACAGCCGTCTTCGGCCCGGCTTGCTTGAATCCTGATGGTGCAGTGAGCAAGGGACTCATGTCTGAGCATACCCTTCCACACTCATGGTGGCCAAAATATTTTCAAAAGGGGGTGGTGATGGACAGAGTATCTGAGTTAATCAGAACACTCCTACCCAGTCAACAGATCAGGGCTTGACCCATCACCGTTTTTTAGCTCACTGCACCATCCCAGTTCAGAACCTGGCTATATGCAAATTAGTCTGTCCCTGGCCCAGTGCATCATGGGAACAGGGCAGACCAAACTACCAAGCCAATTCTTCACTGGAAAGGAATTAAGCTTCCGGGGACCGGTTTCTGGCATTACAGCCGTCTTCGGCCCGGCTTGCTTGAATCCTGATGGTGCAGTGAGCAAGGGACTCATGTCTGAGCATACCCTTCCACACTCATGGTGGCCAAAATATTTTCAAAAGGGGGTGGTGATGGACAGAGTATCTGAGTTAATCAGAACTCTCCTACCCAGTCAACAGATCAGGGCTTGATCCATCACCGTTTTTTAGCTCACTGCACCATCCCAGTTCAGAACCTGGCTATATGCAAATTAGGCTGTCCCTGGCCCAGTGCATCATGGGAACAGGGCAGACCAAACTACCAAGCCAATTCTTCACTGGAAAGGAAACAAGCTTCCGGGGACCGGTTTCTGGCATTACAGCCGTCTTCGGCCCGGCTTGCTTGAATCCTGATGGTGCAGTGAGCAAGGGACTCATGTCTGAGCATACCCTTCCACACTCATGGTGGCCAAAATATTTTCAAAAGGGGGTGGTGATGGACAGAGTATCTGAGTTAATCAGAACACTCCTACCCAGTCAACAGATCAGGGCTTGATCCATCACCGTTTTTTAGCTCACTGCACCATCCCAGTTCAGAACCTGGCTATATGCAAATTAGGCTGTCCCTGGCCCAGTGCATCATGGGAACAGGGCAGACCAAACTACCAAGCCAATTCTTCACTGGAAAGGAAACAAGCTTCCGGGGACCGGTTTCTGGCATTACAGCCGTCTTCGGCCCGGCTTGCTTGAATCCTGATGGTGCAGTGAGCAAGGGACTCATGTCTGAGCATACCCTTCCACACTCATGGTGGCCAAAATATTTTCAAAAGGGGGTGGTGATGGACAGAGTATCTGAGTTAATCAGAACTCTCCTACCCAGTCAACAGATCAGGGCTTGATCCATCACCGTTTTTTAGCTCACTGCACCATCCCAGTTCAGAACCTGGCTATATGCAAATTAGTCTGTCCCTGGCCCAGTGCATCATGGGAACAGGGCAGACCAAACTACCAAGCCAATTCTTCACTGGAAAGGAAACAAGCTTCCGGGGACCGGTTTCTGGCATTACAGCCGTCTTCGGCCCGGCTTGCTTGAATCCTGATGGTGCAGTGAGCAAGGGACTCATGTCTGAGCATACCCTTCCACACTCATGGTGGCCAAAATATTTTCAAAAGGGGGTGGTGATGGACAGAGTATCTGAGTTAATCAGAACACTCCTACCCAGTCAACAGATCAGGGCTTGATCCATCACCGTTTTTTAGCTCACTGCACCATCCCAGTTCAGAACCTGGCTATATGCAAATTAGGCTGTCCCTGGCCCAGTGCATCATGGGAACAGGGCAGACCAAACTACCAAGCCAATTCTTCACTGGAAAGGAAACAAGCTTCGGGGACCGGTTTCTGGCATTACAGCCGTCTTCGGCCCGGCTTGCTTGAATCCTGATGGTGCAGTGAGCAAGGGACTCATGTCTGAGCATACCCTTCCACACTCATGGTGGCCAAAATATTTTCAAAAGGGGGTGGTGATGGACAGAGTATCTGAGTTAATCAGAACACTCCTACCCAGTCAACAGATCAGGGCTTGATCCATCACCGTTTTTTAGCTCACTGCACCATCCCAGTTCAGAACCTGGCTATATGCAAATTAGTCTGTCCCTGGCCCAGTGCATCATGGGAACAGGGCAGACCAAACTACCAAGCCAATTCTTCACTGGAAAGGAAACAAGCTTCCGGGGACCGGTTTCTGGCATTACAGCCGTCTTCGGCCTGGCTTGCTTGAATCCTGATGGTGCAGTGAGCAAGGGACTCATGTCTGAGCATACCCTTCCACACTCATGGTGGCCAAAATATTTTCAAAAGGGGGTGGTGATGGACAGAGTATCTGAGTTAATCAGAACACTCCTACCCAGTCAACAGATCAGGGCTTGATCCATCACCGTTTTTTAGCTCACTGCACCATCCCAGTTCAGAACCTGGCTATATGCAAATTAGTCTGTCCCTGGCCCAGTGCATCATGGGAACAGGGCAGACCAAACTACCAAGCCAATTCTTCACTGGAAAGGAATTAAGCTTCCGGGGACCGGTTTCTGGCATTACAGCCGTCTTCGGCCCGGCTTGCTTGAATCCTGATGGTGCAGTGAGCAAGGGACTCATGTCTGAGCATACCATCCAAACTCACGGTGGCCAAAATATTTTCAAAAGGGGGTGGTGATGGACAGAGTATCTGAGTTAATCAGAACACTCCTACCCAGTCAACAGATCAGGGCTTGATCCATCACCGTTTTTTAGCTCACTGCACCATCCCAGTTCAGAACCTGGCTATATGCAAATTAGTCTGTCCCTGGCCCAGTGCATCATGGGAACAGGGCAGACCAAACTACCAAGCCAATTCTTCACTGGAAAGGAAACAAGCTTCCGGGGACCGGTTTCTGGCATTACAGCCGTCTTCGGCCCGGCTTGCTTGAATCCTGATGGTGCAGTGAGCAAGGGACTCATGTCTGAGCATACCCTTCCACTCTCATGGTGGCCAAAATATTTTCAAAAGGGGGTGGTGATGGACAGAGTATCTGAGTTAATCAGAACACTCCTACCCAGTCAACAGATCAGGGCTTGATCCATCACCGTTTTTTAGCTCACTGCACCATCCCAGTTCAGAACCTGGCTATATGCAAATTAGTCTGTCCCTGGCCCAGTGCATCATGGGAACAGGGCAGACCAAACTACCAAGCCAATTCTTCACTGGAAAGGAATTAAGCTTCCGGGGACCGGTTTCTGGCATTACAGCCGTCTTCGGCCCGGCTTGCTTGAATCCTGATGGTGCAGTGAGCAAGGGACTCATGTCTGAGCATACCCTTCCACACTCATGGTGGCCAAAATATTTTCAAAAGGGGGTGGTGATGGACAGAGTATCTGAGTTAATCAGAACACTCCTACCCAGTCAACAGATCAGGGCTTGATCCATCACCGTTTTTTAGCTCACTGCACCATCCCAGTTCAGAACCTGGCTATATGCAAATTAGTCTGTCCCTGGCCCAGTGCATCATGGGAACAGGGCAGACCAAACTACCAAGCCAATTCTTCACTGGAAAGGAAACAAGCTTCCGGGGACCGGTTTCTGGCATTACAGCCGTCTTCGGCCCGGCTTGCTTGAATCCTGATGGTGCAGTGAGCAAGGGACTCATGTCTGAGCATACCCTTCCACACTCATGGTGGCCAAAATATTTTCAAAAGGGGGTGGTGATGGACAGAGTATCTGAGTTAATCAGAACACTCCTACCCAGTCAACAGATCAGGGCTCGATCCATCACCGTTTTTTAGCTCACTGCACCATCCCAGTTCAGAACCTGGCTATATGCAAATTAGGCTGTCCCTGGCCCAGTGCATCATGGGAACAGGGCAGACCAAACTACCAAGCCAATTCTTCACTGGAAAGGAAACAAGCTTCCGGGGACCGGTTTCTGGCATTACAACCGTCTTCGGCCCGGCTTGCTTGAATCCTGATGGTGCAGTGAGCAAGGGACTCATGTCTGAGCATACCCTTCCACACTCATGGTGGCCAAAATATTTTCAAAAGGGGGTGGTGATGGACAGAGTATCTGAGTTAATCAGAACACTCCTACCCAGTCAACAGATCAGGGCTTGATCCATCACCGTTGTTTAGCTCACTGCACCATCCCAGTTCAGAACCTGGCTATATGCAAATTAGTCTGTCCCTGGCCCAGTGCATCATGGGAACAGGGCAGACCAAACTACCAAGCCAATTCTTCACTGGAAAGGAATTAAGCTTCCGGGGACCGGTTTCTGGCATTACAGCCGTCTTCGGCCCGGCTTGCTTGAATCCTGATGGTGCAGTGAGCAAGGGACTCATGTCTGAGCATACCCTTCCACACTCATGGTGGCCAAAATATTTTCAAAAGGGGGTGGTGATGGACAGAGTATCTGAGTTAATCAGAACTCTCCTACCCAGTCAACAGATCAGGGCTTGATCCATCACCGTTTTTTAGCTCACTGCACCATCCCAGTTCAGAACCTGGCTATATGCAAATTAGTCTGTCCCTGGCCCAGTGCATCATGGGAACAGGGCAGACCAAACTACCAAGCCAATTCTTCACTGGAAAGGAAACAAGCTTCCGGGGACCGGTTTCTGGCATTACAGCCGTCTTCGGCCTGGCTTGCTTGAATCCTGATGGTGCAGTGAGCAAGGGACTCATGTCTGAGCATACCCTTCCACACTCATGGTGGCCAAAATATTTTCAAAAGGGGGTGGTGATGGACAGAGTATCTGAGTTAATCAGAACACTCCTACCCAGTCAACAGATCAGGGCTTGATCCATCACCGTTTTTTAGCTCACTGCACCATCCCAGTTCAGAACCTGGCTATATGCAAATTAGTCTGTCCCTGGCCCAGTGCATCATGGGAACAGGGCAGACCAAACTACCAAGCCAATTCTTCACTGGAAAGGAAACAAGCTTCCGGGGACCGGTTTCTGGCATTACAGCCGTCTTCGGCCTGGCTTGCTTGAATCCTGATGGTGCAGTGAACAAGGGACTCATGTCTGAGCATACCCTTCCACACTCATGGTGGCCAAAATATTTTCAAAAGGGGGTGGTGATGGACAGAGTATCTGAGTTAATCAGAACACTCCTACCCAGTCAACAGATCAGGGCTTGATCCATCACCGTTTTTTAGCTCACTGCACCATCCCAGTTCAGAACCTGGCTATATGCAAATTAGTCTGTCCCTGGCCCAGTGCATCATGGGAACAGGGCAGACCAAACTACCAAGCCAATTCTTCACTGGAAAGGAATTAAGCTTCCGGGGACCGGTTTCTGGCATTACAGCCGTCTTCGGCCCGGCTTGCTTGAATCCTGATGGTGCAGTGAGCAAGGGACTCATGTCTGAGCATACCATCCAAACTCACGGTGGCCAAAATATTTTCAAAAGGGGGTGGTGATGGACAGAGTATCTGAGTTAATCAGAACACTCCTACCCAGTCAACAGATCAGGGCTTGATCCATCACCGTTTTTTAGCTCACTGCACCATCCCAGTTCAGAACCTGGCTATATGCAAATTAGTCTGTCCCTGGCCCAGTGCATCATGGGAACAGGGCAGACCAAACTACCAAGCCAATTCTTCACTGGAAAGGAAACAAGCTTCCGGGGACCGGTTTCTGGCATTACAGCCGTCTTCGGCCCGGCTTGCTTGAATCCTGATGGTGCAGTGAGCAAGGGACTCATGTCTGAGCATACCCTTCCACACTCATGGTGGCCAAAATATTTTCAAAAGGGGGTGGTGATGGACAGAGTATCTGAGTTAATCAGAACACTCCTACCCAGTCAACAGATCAGGGCTTGATCCATCACCGTTTTTTAGCTCACTGCACCATCCCAGTTCAGAACCTGGCTATATGCAAATTAGTCTGTCCCTGGCCCAGTGCATCATGGGAACAGGGCAGACCAAACTACCAAGCCAATTCTTCACTGGAAAGGAATTAAGCTTCCGGGGACCGGTTTCTGGCATTACAGCCGTCTTCGGCCCGGCTTGCTTGAATCCTGATGGTGCAGTGAGCAAGGGACTCATGTCTGAGCATACCCTTCCACACTCATGGTGGCCAAAATATTTTCAAAAGGGGGTGGTGATGGACAGAGTATCTGAGTTAATCAGAACACTCCTACCCAGTCAACAGATCAGGGCTTGATCCATCACCGTTTTTTAGCTCACTGCACCATCCCAGTTCAGAACCTGGCTATATGCAAATTAGTCTGTCCCTGGCCCAGTGCATCATGGGAACAGGGCAGACCAAACTACCAAGCCAATTCTTCACTGGAAAGGAAACAAGCTTCCGGGGACCGGTTTCTGGCATTACAGCCGTCTTCGGCCCGGCTTGCTTGAATCCTGATGGTGCAGTGAGCAAGGGACTCATGTCTGAGCATACCCTTCCACACTCATGGTGGCCAAAATATTTTCAAAAGGGGGTGGTGATGGACAGAGTATCTGAGTTAATCAGAACACTCCTACCCAGTCAACAGATCAGGGCTTGATCCATCACCGTTTTTTAGCTCACTGCACCATCCCAGTTCAGAACCTGGCTATATGCAAATTAGGCTGTCCCTGGCCCAGTGCATCATGGGAACAGGGCAGACCAAACTACCAAGCCAATTCTTCACTGGAAAGGAAACAAGCTTCCGGGGACCGGTTTCTGGCATTACAGCCGTCTTCGGCCCGGCTTGCTTGAATCCTGATGGTGCAGTGAGCAAGGGACTCATGTCTGAGCATACCCTTCCACACTCATGGTGGCCAAAATATTTTCAAAAGGGGGTGGTGATGGACAGAGTATCTGAGTTAATCAGAACACTCCTACCCAGTCAACAGATCAGGGCTTGATCCATCACCGTTGTTTAGCTCACTGCACCATCCCAGTTCAGAACCTGGCTATATGCAAATTAGTCTGTCCCTGGCCCAGTGCATCATGGGAACAGGGCAGACCAAACTACCAAGCCAATTCTTCACTGGAAAGGAATTAAGCTTCCGGGGACCGGTTTCTGGCATTACAGCCGTCTTCGGCCCGGCTTGCTTGAATCCTGATGGTGCAGTGAGCAAGGGACTCATGTCTGAGCATACCCTTCCACACTCATGGTGGCCAAAATATTTTCAAAAGGGGGTGGTGATGGACAGAGTATCTGAGTTAATCAGAACTCTCCTACCCAGTCAACAGATCAGGGCTTGATCCATCACCGTTTTTTAGCTCACTGCACCATCCCAGTTCAGAACCTGGCTATATGCAAATTAGTCTGTCCCTGGCCCAGTGCATCATGGGAACAGGGCAGACCAAACTACCAAGCCAATTCTTCACTGGAAAGGAAACAAGCTTCCGGGGACCGGTTTCTGGCATTACAGCCGTCTTCGGCCCGGCTTGCTTGAATCCTGATGGTGCAGTGAGCAAGGGACTCATGTCTGAGCATACCCTTCCACACTCATGGTGGCCAAAATATTTTCAAAAGGGGGTGGTGATGGACAGAGTATCTGAGTTAATCAGAACACTCCTACCCAGTCAACAGATCAGGGCTTGATCCATCACCGTTTTTTAGCTCACTGCAACATCCCAGTTCAGAACCTGGCTATATGCAAATTAGGCTGTCCCTGGCCCAGTGCATCATGGGAACAGGGCAGACCAAACTACCAAGCCAATTCTTCACTGGAAAGGAAACAAGCTTCCGGGGACCGGTTTCTGGCATTACAGCCGTCTTCGGCCCGGCTTGCTTGAATCCTGATGGTGCAGTGAGCAAGGGACTCATGTCTGAGCATACCCTTCCACACTCATGGTGGCCAAAATATTTTCAAAAGGGGGTGGTGATGGACAGAGTATCTGAGTTAATCAGAACACTCCTACCCAGTCAACAGATCAGGGCTTGATCCATCACCGTTTTTTAGCTCACTGCACCATCCCAGTTCAGAACCTGGCTATATGCAAATTAGTCTGTCCCTGGCCCAGTGCATCATGGGAACAGGGCAGACCAAACTACCAAGCCAATTCTTCACTGGAAAGGAAACAAGCTTCCGGGGACCGGTTTCTGGCATTACAGCCGTCTTCGGCCCGGCTTGCTTGTATCCTAATGGTGCAGTGAGCAAGGGACTCATGTCTGAGCATACCCTTCCACACTCATGGTGGCCAAAATATTTTCAAAAGGGAGTGGTGATGGACAGAGTATCTGAGTTAATCAGAACACTCCTACCCAGTCAACAGATCAGGGCTTGATCCATCACCGTTTTTTAGCTCACTGCACCATCCCAGTTCAGAACCTGGCTATATGCAAATTAGTCTGTCCCTGGCCCAGTGCATCATGGGAACAGGGCAGACCAAACTACCAAGCCAATTCTTCACTGGAAAGGAAACAAGCTTCCGGGGACCGGTTTCTGGCATTACAGCCGTCTTCGGCCCGGCTTGCTTGAATCCTGATGGTGCAGTGAGCAAGGGACTCATGTCTGAGCATACCCTTCTACACTCATGGTGGCCAAAATATTTTCAAAAGGGGGTGGTGATGGACAGAGTATCTGAGTTAATCAGAACACTCCTACCCAGTCAAGAGATCAGGGCTTGATCCATCACCGTTTTTTAGCTCACTGCACCATCCCAGTTCAGAACCTGGCTATATGCAAATTAGTCTGTCCCTGGCCCAGTGCATCATGGGAACAGGGCAGACCAAACTACCAAGCCAATTCTTCACTGGAAAGGAATTAAGCTTCCGGGGACCGGTTTCTGGCATTACAGCCGTCTTCGGCCCGGCTTGCTTGAATCCTGATGGTGCAGTGAGCAAGGGACTCATGTCTGAGCATACCCTTCCACACTCATGGTGGCCAAAATATTTTCAAAAGGGGGTGGTGATGGACAGAGTATCTGAGTTAATCAGAACACTCCTACCCAGTCAACAGATCAGGGCTTGATCCATCACCGTTTTTTTAGCTCACTGCACCATCCCAGTTCAGAACCTGGCTATATGCAAATTAGTCTGTCCCTGGCCCAGTGCATCATGGGAACAGGGCAGACCAAACTACCAAGCCAATTCTTCACTGGAAAGGAAACAAGCTTCCGGGGACCGGTTTCTGGCATTACAGCCGTCTTCGGTCCGGCTTGCTTGAATCCTGATGGTGCAGTGAGCAAGGGACTCATGTCTGAGCATACCCTTCCACACTCATGGTGGCCAAAATATTTTCAAAAGGGGGTGGTGATGGACAGAGTATCTGAGTTAATCAGAACACTCCTACCCAGTCAACAGATCAGGGCTTGATCCATCACCGTTTTTTAGCTCACTGCACCATCCCAGTTCAGAACCTGGCTATATGCAAATTAGGCTGTCCCTGGCCCAGTGCATCATGGGAACAGGGCAGACCAAACTACCAAGCCAATTCTTCACTGGAAAGGAAACAAGCTTCCGGGGACCGGTTTCTGGCATTACAGCCATCTTCGGCCCGGCTTGCTTGAATCCTGATGGTGCAGTGAGCAAGGGACTCATGTCTGAGCATACCCTTCCACACTCATGGTGGCCAAAATATTTTCAAAAGGGGGTGGTGATGGACAGAGTATCTGAGTTAATCAGAACACTCCTACCCAGTCAACAGATCAGGGCTTGATCCATGACAGTTTTTTAGCTCACTGCACCATCCCAGTTCAGAACCTGGCTATATGCAAATTAGTCTGTCCCTGGCCCAGTGCATCATGGGAACAGGGCAGACCAAACTACCAAGCCAATTCTTCACTGGAAAGGAAACAAGCTTCCGGGGACCGGTTTCTGGCATTACAGCCGTCTTCGGCCCGGCTTGCTTGAATCCTGATGGTGCAGTGAGCAAGGGACTCATGTCTGAGCATACCCTTCCACACTCATGGTGGCCAAAATATTTTCAAAAGGGGGTGGTGATGGACAGAGTATCTGAGTTAATTCAGAACACTCCTACCCAGTCAACAGATCAGGGCTTGATCCATCACCGTTTTTTAGCTCACTGCACCATCCCAGTTCAGAACCTGGCTATATGCAAATTAGTCTGTCCCTGGCCCAGTGCATCATGGGAACAGGGCAGACCAAACTACCAAGCCAATTCTTCACTGGAAAGGAATTAAGCTTCCGGGGACCGGTTTCTGGCATTACAGCCGTCTTCGGCCCGGCTTGCTTGAATCCTGATGGTGCAGTTAGCAAGGGACTCATGTCTGAGCATACCCTTCCACACTCATGGTGGCCAATATATTTTCAAAAGGGGGTGGTGATGGACAGAGTATCTGAGTTAATCAGAACACTCCTACCCAGTCAACAGATCAGGGCTTGATCCATCACCGTTTTTTAGCTCACTGCACCATCCCAGTTCAGAACCTGGCTATATGCAAATTAGGCTGTCCCTGGCCCAGTGCATCATGGGAACAGGGCAGACCAAACTACCAAGCCAATTCTTCACTGGAAAGGAAACAAGCTTCCGGGGACCGGTTTCTGGCATTACAGCCGTCTTCGGCCCGGCTTGCTTGAATCCTGATGGTGCAGTGAGCAAGGGACTCATGTCTGAGCATACCCTTCCACACTCATGGTGGCCAAAATATTTTCAAAAGGGGGTGGTGATGGACAGAGTATCTGAGTTAATCAGAACACTCCTACCCAGTCAACAGATCAGGGCTTGATCCATCACCGTTTTTTAGCTCACTGCACCATCCCAGTTCAGAACCTGGCTATATGCAAATTAGTCTGTCCCTGGCCCAGTGCATCATGGGAACAGGGCAGACCAAACTACCAAGCCAATTCTTCACTGGAAAGGAAACAAGCTTCCGGGGACCGGTTTCTGGCATTACAGCCGTCTTCGGCCCGGCTTGCTTGAATCCTGATGGTGCAGTGAGCAAAGGACTCATGTCTGAGCATACCCTTCCACACTCATGGTGGCCAAAATATTTTCAAAAGGGGGTGGTGATGGACAGAGTATCTGAGTTAATCAGAACACTCCTACCCAGTCAACAGATCAGGGCTTGATCCATCACCGTTTTTTAGCTCACTGCACCATCCCAGTTCAGAACCTAGCGATATGCTAATTAGTCTATCCCTGGCCCAGTGCATCATGGGAACAGGGCTGACCAAACTACCAAGCCAATTCTTCACTGGAAAGGAAACAAGCTTCCGGGGACCGGTTTCTGGCATTACAGCCATCTTCGGCCCGGCTTGCTTGAATCCTGATGGTGCAGTGAGCAAGGGACTCATGTCTGAGCATACCCTTCCACACTCATGGTGGCCAAAATTTTTTCAAAAGGGGGTGGTGATGGACAGAGTATTTGAGTTAATCAGAACACTCCTACCCAGTCAACAGATCAGGGCTTGTAAATGTAAATGTAAATGTAGTTGAGCTTATATAGCGCACAGCTACCCGCAGTGGGTTTCCCGACGCTTGCTTAGGGAACCCTTCCTGGTATTCCCCTGTGAGATAGCAGGGTATCCACAAGGTGAAAGTCAGGCATCCCGCAGCGAGGGGCCGTTTTGGAGATTAAGCAAGCTATTGCCCAGAGTCGCAGAGTGCGAACCCGTGAGTCGAGGAGGCACCGGAGTGAGAATTATCAAGTCCGTGGAATTTTTAGCCCAAGACCCGCCGAGGCGGGGAATTGAACCCTGGTCCAGGACCGATCTCAGCTTCCGGGTCTGCTGCCTCTAACCCCTGAGCCACACTTCTCCACAAGGGCTTGATCCATCACCGTTTTTTTAGCTCACTGCACCATCCCAGTTCAGAACCTGGCTATATGCAAATTAGTCTGTCCCTGGCCCAGTGCATCATGGGAACAGGGCAGACCAAACTACCAAGCCAATTCTTCACTGGAAAGGAAACAAGCTTCCGGGGACCGGTTTCTGGCATTACAGCCGTCTTCGGCCCGGCTTGCTTGAATCCTGATGGTGCAGTGAGCAAGGGACTCATGTCTGAGCATACCCTTCCACACTCATGGTGGCCAAAATATTTTCAAAAGGGGGTGGTGATGGACAGAGTATCTGAGTTAATCAGAACACTCCTACCCAGTCAACAGATCAGGGCTTGATCCATCACCGTTTTTTAGCTCACTGCACCATCCCAGTTCAGAACCTGGCTATATGCAAATTAGTCTGTCCCTGGCCCAGTGCATCATGGGAACAGGGCAGACCAAACTACCAAGCCAATTCTTCACTGGAAAGGAATTAAGCTTCCGGGGACCGGTTTCTGGCATTACAGCCGTCTTCGGCCCGGCTTGCTTGAATCCTGATGGTGCAGTGAGCAAGGGACTCATGTCTGAGCATACCCTTCCACACTCATGGTGGCCAAAATATTTTCAAAAGGGGGTGGTGATGGACAGAGTATCTGAGTTAATCAGAACACTCCTACCCAGTCAACAGATCAGGGCTTGATCCATCACCGTTTTTTAGCTCACTGCACCATCCCAGTTCAGAACCTGGCTATATGCAAATTAGTCTGTCCCTGGCCCAGTGCATCATGGGAACAGGGCAGACCAAACTACCAAGCCAATTCTTCACTGGAAAGGAAACAAGCTTCCGGGGACCGGTTTCTGGCATTACAGCCGTCTTCGGCCCGGCTTGCTTGAATCCTGATGGTGCAGTGAGCAAGGGACTCATGTCTGAGCATACCCTTCCACACTCATGGTGGCCAAAATATTTTCAAAAGGGGGTGGTGATGGACAGAGTATCTGAGTTAATCAGAACACTCCTACCCAGTCAACAGATCAGGGCTTGATCCATCACCGTTTTTTAGCTCACTGCACCATCCCAGTTCAGAACCTGGCTATATGCAAATTAGGCTGTCCCTGGCCCAGTGCATCATGGGAACAGGGCAGACCAAACTACCAAGCCAATTCTTCACTGGAAAGGAAACAAGCTTCCGGGGACCGGTTTCTGGCATTACAGCCGTCTTCGGCCCGGCTTGCTTGAATCCTGATGGTGCAGTGAGCAAGGGACTCATGTCTGAGCATACCCTTCCACACTCATGGTGGCCAAAATATTTTCAAAAGGGGGTGGTGATGGACAGAGTATCTGAGTTAATCAGAACACTCCTACCCAGTCAACAGATCAGGGCTTGATCCATCACCGTTGTTTAGCTCACTGCACCATCCCAGTTCAGAACCTGGCTATATGCAAATTAGTCTGTCCCTGGCCCAGTGCATCATGGGAACAGGGCAGACCAAACTACCAAGCCAATTCTTCACTGGAAAGGAATTAAGCTTCCGGGGACCGGTTTCTGGCATTACAGCCGTCTTCGGCCCGGCTTGCTTGAATCCTGATGGTGCAGTGAGCAAGGGACTCATGTCTGAGCATACCCTTCCACACTCATGGTGGCCAAAATATTTTCAAAAGGGGGTGGTGATGGACAGAGTATCTGAGTTAATCAGAACTCTCCTACCCAGTCAACAGATCAGGGCTTGATCCATCACCGTTTTTTAGCTCACTGCACCATCCCAGTTCAGAACCTGGCTATATGCAAATTAGTCTGTCCCTGGCCCAGTGCATCATGGGAACAGGGCAGACCAAACTACCAAGCCAATTCTTCACTGGAAAGGAAACAAGCTTCCGGGGACCGGTTTCTGGCATTACAGCCGTCTTCGGCCCGGCTTGCTTGAATCCTGATGGTGCAGTGAGCAAGGGACTCATGTCTGAGCATACCCTTCCACACTCATGGTGGCCAAAATATTTTCAAAAGGGGGTGGTGATGGACAGAGTATCTGAGTTAATCAGAACACTCCTACCCAGTCAACAGATCAGGGCTTGATCCATCACCGTTTTTTAGCTCACTGCAACATCCCAGTTCAGAACCTGGCTATATGCAAATTAGGCTGTCCCTGGCCCAGTGCATCATGGGAACAGGGCAGACCAAACTACCAAGCCAATTCTTCACTGGAAAGGAAACAAGCTTCCGGGGACCGGTTTCTGGCATTACAGCCGTCTTCGGCCCGGTATGCTTGAATCCTGATGGTGCAGTGAGCAAGGGACTCATGTCTGAGCATACCCTTCCACACTCATGGTGGCCAAAATATTTTCAAAAGGGGGTGGTGATGGACAGAGTATCTGAGTTAATCAGAACACTCCTACCCAGTCAACAGATCAGGGCTTGATCCATCACCGTTTTTTAGCTCACTGCACCATCCCAGTTCAGAACCTGGCTATATGCAAATTAGTCTGTCCCTGGCCCAGTGCATCATGGGAACAGGGCAGACCAAACTACCAAGCCAATTCTTCACTGGAAAGGAAACAAGCTTCCGGGGACCGGTTTCTGGCATTACAGCCGTCTTCGGCCCGGCTTGCTTGTATCCTAATGGTGCAGTGAGCAAGGGACTCATGTCTGAGCATACCCTTCCACACTCATGGTGGCCAAAATATTTTCAAAAGGGAGTGGTGATGGACAGAGTATCTGAGTTAATCAGAACACTCCTACCCAGTCAACAGATCAGGGCTTGATCCATCACCGTTTTTTAGCTCACTGCACCATCCCAGTTCAGAACCTGGCTATATGCAAATTAGTCTGTCCCTGGCCCAGTGCATCATGGGAACAGGGCAGACCAAACTACCAAGCCAATTCTTCACTGGAAAGGAAACAAGCTTCCGGGGACCGGTTTCTGGCATTACAGCCGTCTTCGGCCCGGCTTGCTTGAATCCTGATGGTGCAGTGAGCAAGGGACTCATGTCTGAGCATACCCTTCTACACTCATGGTGGCCAAAATATTTTCAAAAGGGGGTGGTGATGGACAGAGTATCTGAGTTAATCAGAACACTCCTACCCAGTCAAGAGATCAGGGCTTGATCCATCACCGTTTTTTAGCTCACTGCACCATCCCAGTTCAGAACCTGGCTATATGCAAATTAGTCTGTCCCTGGCCCAGTGCATCATGGGAACAGGGCAGACCAAACTACCAAGCCAATTCTTCACTGGAAAGGAATTAAGCTTCCGGGGACCGGTTTCTGGCATTACAGCCGTCTTCGGCCCGGCTTGCTTGAATCCTGATGGTGCAGTGAGCAAGGGACTCATGTCTGAGCATACCCTTCCACACTCATGGTGGCCAAAATATTTTCAAAAGGGGGTGGTGATGGACAGAGTATCTGAGTTAATCAGAACACTCCTACCCAGTCAACAGATCAGGGCTTGATCCATCACCGTTTTTTTAGCTCACTGCACCATCCCAGTTCAGAACCTGGCTATATGCAAATTAGTCTGTCCCTGGCCCAGTGCATCATGGGAACAGGGCAGACCAAACTACCAAGCCAATTCTTCACTGGAAAGGAAACAAGCTTCCGGGGACCGGTTTCTGGCATTACAGCCGTCTTCGGCCCGGCTTGCTTGAATCCTGATGGTGCAGTGAGCAAGGGACTCATGTCTGAGCATACCCTTCCACACTCATGGTGGCCAAAATATTTTCAAAAGGGGGTGGTGATGGACAGAGTATCTGAGTTAATCAGAACACTCCTACCCAGTCAACAGATCAGGGCTTGATCCATCACCGTTTTTTAGCTCACTGCACCATCCCAGTTCAGAACCTGGCTATATGCAAATTAGGCTGTCCCTGGCCCAGTGCATCATGGGAACAGGGCAGACCAAACTACCAAGCCAATTCTTCACTGGAAAGGAAACAAGCTTCCGGGGACCGGTTTCTGGCATTACAGCCATCTTCGGCCCGGCTTGCTTGAATCCTGATGGTGCAGTGAGCAAGGGACTCATGTCTGAGCATACCCTTCCACACTCATGGTGGCCAAAATATTTTCAAAAGGGGGTGGTGATGGACAGAGTATCTGAGTTAATCAGAACACTCCTACCCAGTCAACAGATCAGGGCTTGATCCATGACAGTTTTTTAGCTCACTGCACCATCCCAGTTCAGAACCTGGCTATATGCAAATTAGTCTGTCCCTGGCCCAGTGCATCATGGGAACAGGGCAGACCAAACTACCAAGCCAATTCTTCACTGGAAAGGAAACAAGCTTCCGGGGACCGGTTTCTGGCATTACAGCCGTCTTCGGCCCGGCTTGCTTGAATCCTGATGGTGCAGTGAGCAAGGGACTCATGTCTGAGCATACCCTTCCACACTCATGGTGGCCAAAATATTTTCAAAAGGGGGTGGTGATGGACAGAGTATCTGAGTTAATTCAGAACACTCCTACCCAGTCAACAGATCAGGGCTTGATCCATCACCGTTTTTTAGCTCACTGCACCATCCCAGTTCAGAACCTGGCTATATGCAAATTAGTCTGTCCCTGGCCCAGTGCATCATGGGAACAGGGCAGACCAAACTACCAAGCCAATTCTTCACTGGAAAGGAATTAAGCTTCCGGGGACCGGTTTCTGGCATTACAGCCGTCTTCGGCCCGGCTTGCTTGAATCCTGATGGTGCAGTTAGCAAGGGACTCATGTCTGAGCATACCCTTCCACACTCATGGTGGCCAATATATTTTCAAAAGGGGGTGGTGATGGACAGAGTATCTGAGTTAATCAGAACACTCCTACCCAGTCAACAGATCAGGGCTTGATCCATCACCGTTTTTTAGCTCACTGCACCATCCCAGTTCAGAACCTGGCTATATGCAAATTAGGCTGTCCCTGGCCCAGTGCATCATGGGAACAGGGCAGACCAAACTACCAAGCCAATTCTTCACTGGAAAGGAAACAAGCTTCCGGGGACCGGTTTCTGGCATTACAGCCGTCTTCGGCCCGGCTTGCTTGAATCCTGATGGTGCAGTGAGCAAGGGACTCATGTCTGAGCATACCCTTCCACACTCATGGTGGCCAAAATATTTTCAAAAGGGGGTGGTGATGGACAGAGTATCTGAGTTAATCAGAACACTCCTACCCAGTCAACAGATCAGGGCTTGATCCATCACCGTTTTTTAGCTCACTGCACCATCCCAGTTCAGAACCTGGCTATATGCAAATTAGTCTGTCCCTGGCCCAGTGCATCATGGGAACAGGGCAGACCAAACTACCAAGCCAATTCTTCACTGGAAAGGAAACAAGCTTCCGGGGACCGGTTTCTGGCATTACAGCCGTCTTCGGCCCGGCTTGCTTGAATCCTGATGGTGCAGTGAGCAAAGGACTCATGTCTGAGCATACCCTTCCACACTCATGGTGGCCAAAATATTTTCAAAAGGGGGTGGTGATGGACAGAGTATCTGAGTTAATCAGAACACTCCTACCCAGTCAACAGATCAGGGCTTGATCCATCACCGTTTTTTAGCTCACTGCACCATCCCAGTTCAGAACCTAGCGATATGCTAATTAGTCTATCCCTGGCCCAGTGCATCATGGGAACAGGGCTGACCAAACTACCAAGCCAATTCTTCACTGGAAAGGAAACAAGCTTCCGGGGACCGGTTTCTGGCATTACAGCCATCTTCGGCCCGGCTTGCTTGAATCCTGATGGTGCAGTGAGCAAGGGACTCATGTCTGAGCATACCCTTCCACACTCATGGTGGCCAAAATTTTTTCAAAAGGGGGTGGTGATGGACAGAGTATTTGAGTTAATCAGAACACTCCTACCCAGTCAACAGATCAGGGCTTGTAAATGTAAATGTAAATGTAGTTGAGCTTATATAGCGCACAGCTACCCGCAGTGGGTTTCCCGACGCTTGCTTAGGGAACCCTTCCTGGTATTCCCCTGTGAGATAGCAGGGTATCCACAAGGTGAAAGTCAGGCATCCCGCAGCGAGGGGCCGTTTTGGAGATTAAGCAAGCTATTGCCCAGAGTCGCAGAGTGCGAACCCGTGAGTCGAGGAGGCACCGGAGTGAGAATTATCAAGTCCGTGGAATTTTTAGCCCAAGACCCGCCGAGGCGGGGAATTGAACCCTGGTCCAGGACCGATCTCAGCTTCCGGGTCTGCTGCCTCTAACCCCTGAGCCACACTTCTCCACAAGGGCTTGATCCATCACCGTTTTTTTAGCTCACTGCACCATCCCAGTTCAGAACCTGGCTATATGCAAATTAGTCTGTCCCTGGCCCAGTGCATCATGGGAACAGGGCAGACCAAACTACCAAGCCAATTCTTCACTGGAAAGGAAACAAGCTTCCGGGGACCGATTTCTGGCATTACAGCCGTCTTCGGCCCGGCTTGCTTGAATCCTGATGGTGCAGTGAGCAAGGGACTCATGTCTGAGCATACCCTTCCACACTCATGGTGGCCAAAATATTTTCAAAAGGGGGTGGTGATGGACAGAGTATCTGAGTTAATCAGAACACTCCTACCCAGTCAACAGATCAGGGCTTGATCCATCACCGTTTTTTAGCTCACTGCACCATCCCAGTTCAGAACCTGGCTATATGCAAATTAGTCTGTCCCTGGCCCAGTGCATCATGGGAACAGGGCAGACCAAACTACCAAGCCAATTCTTCACTGGAGAGGAAACAAGCTTCCGGGGACCGGTTTCTGGCATTACAGCCGTCTTCGGCCCGGCTTGCTTGAATCCTGATGGTGCAGTGAGCAAGGGACTCATGTCTGAGCATACCCTTCCACACTCATGGTGGCCAAAATATTTTCAAAAGGGGGTGGTGATGGACAGAGTATCTGAGTTAATCAGAACACTCCTACCCAGTCAACAGATCAGGGCTTGATCCATCACCGTTTTTTAGCTCACTGCACCATCCCAGTTCAGAACCTGGCTATATGCAAATTAGTCTGTCCCTGGCCCAGTGCATCATGGGAACAGGGCAGACCAAACTACCAAGCCAATTCTTCACTGGAAAGGGAACAAGCTTCCGGGGACCGGTTTCTGGCATTACAGCCGTCTTCGGCCCGGCTTGCTTAAATCCTGATGGTGCAGTGAGCAAGGGACTCATGTCTGAGCATACCCTTCCAAACTCATGGTGGCCAAAATATTTTCAAAAGGGGGTGGTGATGGACAGAGTATCTGAGTTAATCAGAACTCTCCTACCCAGTCAACAGATCAGGGCTTGATCCATCACCGTTTTTTAGCTCACTGCACCATCCCAGTTCAGAACCTGGCTATATGCAAATTAGTCTGTCCTTGGCCCAGTGCATCATGGGAACAGGGCAGACCAAACTACCAAGCCAATTCTTCACTGGAAAGGAAACAAGCTTCCGGGGACCGGTTTCTGGCATTACAGCCGTCTTCGGCCCGGCTTGCTTGAATCCTGATGGTGCAGTGAGCAAGGGACTCATGTCTGAGCATACCCTTCCACACTCATGGTGGCCAAAATATTTTCAAAAGGGGGTGGTGATGGACAGAGTATCTGAGTTAATCAGAACACTCCTACCCAGTCAACAGATCAGGGCTTGATCCATCACCGTTTTTTAGCTCACTGCACCATCCCAGTTCAGAACCTGCCTGTATGCAAATTAGTCTGTCCCTGGCCCAGTGCATCATGGGAACAGGGCAGACCAAACTACCAAGCCAATTCTTCACTGGAAAGGAAACAAGCTTCCGGGGACCGGTTTCTGGCATTACAGCCGTCTTCGGCCCGGCTTGCTTGAATCCTACTGGTTTCAAGCAACGGTGATGGATCAAGCCCTGATCTTTTGACTGGGTAGGAGTGTTCTGCTTAATTCAGATACTCTGTCCATCACCACCCCCCTTTTTGAATCATTTTGGCCACCACAAGTGTGGAAGGGTATGCTCAGATGTGAGTCCCTTGGTCACTGCACCATCAGGATTCAAGCAAGCCGGGCCGAAGACGGCTGTAATGCCAGAAACCGGTCCCCGGAAGCTTGTTTCCTTTCCAGTAAAGAATTGGCTTGGTAGTTTGGTCTGCCCTGTTCCCATGATGCACTGGGCCAGGGACAGACTAATTTGCATATAGCCAGGTTCTGAACTTGGATGGTGCAGTGAGCTAAAAAACGGTGATGGATGAAGCCCTGATCTTTTGACTGGGTAGGAGTGTTCTGCTTAATTCAGATACTCTGTCCATCACCACCCCCTTTTTTGAATCGTTTCTTAAACATCAGCTCTCTTGAGGGATGAACAGTTGTGCCATATTTATTTTATTTTTATTTGAGTAGATTTATATAGTGGGATTTAGGGCTAGATGTAGGTAAATGATATTTACCGATTTATAAATACCGAATTTTACCGATTCGGTATTTATGAATCGGTAAATATTATGGGGGGAGATGTAGGTATTTCCAGATGTGGAAATACCGAATCGTTAAAATTCGGTATTTACCAATTCGGTAAATACCGAATCGGTATTTCCTATTGATTCCTATGGGCTGTGAAGCCCATAGGAATCAATGGGAAATACCGATTCGGTAATTACCGAATTGGTAAATACCGATTCCAGCAAGGGTGCAGGGGGTGTCACTTTGACACCCTCTGGCACCCCAAAAATAGGCATGTGCGCCATGTGGCACACAGACATGCCCTAAGGGCATGTCTGTGTGTCACATGGCATAGGTGTGCATGCACACATGTGCATGCACACCTGGATTCGGTATTTTACCACCCAATTGGATTGGGTGGTAAAATACCGATTCTTAAAGCCCTGTGGCACTCTGACATGTGACAGCTACATCTGCATTTTCAGAATCGGTATTTTACCGAGTCTGTATTTACCGATTCGGTAATTTTACCGAATCGGTAAATACAGAATCGGTAAAATACCGATTCTGTAAATGCATGCCCTACATCTCAAAACCCTAATACCGGTCGGAAACGGCCAAAATCGGCCGTTTCCGACCGGTAAATGGCCTCCTACATCTGGCCCTTAGAGCGCTGTACAAAAAAGCAGACATGTCAAACAAGTATAAATGCAAAAAGCAAATATTGTACATATAACAACAGGTTAAGTATACATACAAATGAGAAAAGGAACAACAAGAAACAGTAGGTATAATGTATCAAAATTGCATAGTATATTAGTAGTCCAGAGCTATATACACGGAAAAATAGTCAGTTTGAGTTGCTTCAGGCCTATGGTTGAAGGTATTTATTCAGGTGTAACAGTTTTACTTCTTTTTTGAATTAAGAGGTCAAAGGGTTAGATCTGGTTTCAGGAGAAAGCCAATCAATGAATCAGGATTTATAAAGTAAAAATGATTTTATAAAGTAAAACATATGGAAGTGCATTCCATATTCTGGGGGCAAGACTGCAGAAGGAGCGGTTATACGTTATCTTCTTTTTTAATTTCTGTGGTTTCAACAGTAGAGAGTTAGAAATTCTTAGGGACCAACTCATACCAGTTAGTTTGAGTTTTTCGCCAGGGAAACAGGGGTGTTATAATGAAGAGCTTTGTGTGTCAAGCAGGCTATCTTGAACTGAATCCTTGCTTCCAGAGAGAGCCAATTGAGTTGTATAAGGATCTGGTGTAATGTGACCATGTTTTCTTGATCCCCTGATGAGTCTTGCAGCTGAGTTCAGTATAACCCTTAAAGGAGCCAACCTAGGTTTTGGTAACCCATTCAGGGTCGCACTCCCATAATGTAAACGGGATATAAATAGGGATTGGACTGCTAATTGCAAGTCATCTTGAGGCAGGAATGGGTTGATTTTCCTTAATGTGTTGATGTGGTCCTGCATATTCAGGTACTTGCCCAGCATTATGCAACAATTGAAGAATACAGAACTTCAATGAACATTCTGAGTAAGAATAAAGTTCCTTAGAAACCATCTCTCATCCTTCTTTGTTGCTGCTGCTCAGAAAGATAAGTAGCTCTTCCTTATCCTCTGACTTACTTTACTAATTACCTCTTATTTGATAGTATATTTACCTTATATAGGAAACTACTACTCTGGGAACCTCTCCCTACAAGATCACAGAGGGTCGTAATTATCGATTTATTGTATGTCTTATCGATTATTGTATGTTTTATGTTTAAGCTAACCTTGAGTAACCATGGTATGCCTGTAACTTCATAGCGCTTCCCTCTTTTTGATGATCGTTTTCCTTACACCCTTCACAAGAAAATGCCCATCTCCGGTTCTATTTCGGACCGGTTTCAATGCTTGTTGTCTTTTAAATACATGCGCGCGCAACGCGGTTAAACGCGCTTACCTCCGTGATTCTTTCCCTCTTAAACGCGCTCGGACTATGGCATTACCAGTCGCCTGTGTTGCACTTACCATGCCACGCGTCCCACATTTATTCCTAATTTTCCGGCCCCTCGATAACTTCACTTGGAAGGGGCCGGATTAGAGAAATTAACCTTCGCAACGGCCGACGCACGTGTATTGCGTGCGTGGCGGCCATTTTAGGTGATTGGGGATTCCGTATAGGATTTTTGTTGAACGGCCATTTTAGGATGTTGGGATCAATTACTGTCTCGATCGAGTGACAGTTTGCTCCTACACACACGCTCGGATTTCAAGAAATAACAGCGTTTTTTGTTGCAGAGAGCTTAATATTCTAATATCTTTGAGATTTAATTCTTAAATCAATAAGTGGACATAATACTATTTTAACTCCACAACTCAGGGTAAGACTTTAACATGTCAGACCTTATACCTAACATTGAGGGACAACTAGAAAAATTATTTAACAAGGCCTTTGAGAAGGTCCTTGATTCCATTGACGAAAACATTAACAAGAGGCTTGAAGCCTTGCAATCCCCGCGCCCTTCTACTAGCGGTAATCAGTCAGGAGCAGTTAAGGCTCCCAAAAAACGGGCAATTGGAGGAAAAGAACGCAAAGATTCTAAGAAACCTAAGACCACCTCCGCCCCTTCACGCCCTTGGGGTGGTGACAAGAATGGTGCCTCGGGCACCCCATTCGGGCAAGATGAAGGCCGAGAGCCCCTATCAATATTGATACCGAAGATAGTTCAGATCCCGAGATAGATCAATCTTATTCGTCTGAATTTAATACCGAGGAGGATGAGGCGCAAAAAAGGGGAACAGGGAGCTCAGATGGGACATCTAAGGTCCTAGAGAAAAACATGGCCCTATTAGACCCATTTGGAGATCCTATGTTCGACCCACTCTTGATTAAACACCCTCTGTCCCCCGATTGGGCTCCCTCCCAACATGTAGGAGATTACCTCTCTTTCTGGCTACGAAGGGAGATCCCACAAGAGGTCAGGGCAAGGCTTCGATCAGAATGTCCCAGACCCTCCCTGCCTAATAAAATAACCAAAACGCCTGAGCTTGACCCTAAAGTGGTAGCATTTATTTCTAAGACCTCTCGAGACCCTAGAAAGGGACCAGATAAAGGCCTTAGGTCCAGCCAAGACCGCCTACTAGACTCAATTGACCCAATAACAAAGATATTTGAGATGGCAGAAACAGCATATCTGGAGGACCGACAAGTCGACCCTAAAGAATTAAGAGAGTGGGTCCAAAGGGCTATCTGTCTAATTGGCAATGCCAATACCGCTTTATCTATAGAAAGAAGAAAAGGGGTCTTATTTAAGATCGACCCTAAACTAATTGAGCTAGCAAAAAATGACGGGGGCCAAAATACTCAATGTTTTCTTTTTGGAGAAGAATTCATAAAAGATATGGCCAGATATGTCGGAGCATTTAGCTCCATACAAAAGTCACAGAAAGATATAAAGAGAGTGTTCCAAGATCGTGTTTTTACACAGGCCGGGAGAATGCGGGGTCGTTTTCCCGGCCGGGGGAAATCAAACTCAAGACCCTTCATGTCTCGTGGAGGTGGCAGATTCAACACCAACAACTCTGGCAACTTTCGACAATTTTATCCCCAGAGACAAAGATCCCGTGGAAGAAACTTCAGAGGTGAGAGAAGACAACGCTCCTTTTCTGCAGGTAAGAACCATGTCAGACCCTTCAGATACCCCTCCAAAGGTGGGAGGGAGACTACTCCAGTTTGCTGGGAACTGAAATTTGGTGACCAAAGACCCGTGGGTACTCAATACGGTAAAGGGTTACAAAATAGATTTTATAAACACCCCATTTCAGAGAAAAACCCCAAGAGAAATCACCTTCTCTGGCAAGAACAAGACATTAGTTTCTCAAGAAGTTCAAGAACTCTTGAAAAAAGGCGCAATCATCGAGAGCTTTTCTGTGGGTTTTCTAAGCAATATATTCCTGGTGGAAAAGAAAAACAAAGAGCAAAGACCGGTGATAAATTTGAAAGAACTAAACCAATGGGTGGTCTACCAGCATTTCAAAATGGAGGGAATTCACCTCCTAAGAGACGTACTAAGAAAAGGGGACTGGTTGACAAGACTCGATCTAAAGGATGCATCCCTAACGATACCTATCTGGAAACCCCATCAAAGGTTTCTTCAATTTACATGGGAAGGCCATTTATATCAATTTTGCAGCCTCCCTTTCGGCCTTTCATCCTCCCCCTGGTGTTTCACCAAAGTACTTCGACCCGTCGCGACTTGGTTGAGACAAAGGGGAGTGAGGATGATTATTTACCTCGACGATATCCTTATAATGGCCCAGTCAAAAAAGACTGTCTTGTTCCATACGGATCTCGCGATATGCCTTTTGCAACACCTGGGTTTTGTTATAAATCTAAAAAAGTCATGTATAATTCCTTCTCAACAGACCCAATTCCTAGGTTTCTTGGTAGACACTGTCAAGACAGAACTCCGTCTTCCCAGCGACAAAGTGAGGAAAGTGAAAAAAGAACTGAGGAAAACACTTCTTTCCCTGAGATATCTGGCGAAAATCCTGGGCCTTCTTTCCACCACGATTCAGGCGATATTTTCAGGACCCCTACATAATCGGGCACTACAAAGACTCAAATCGAGACACTTGAGATCCAACGGATCGTACTCCCAACTAATTTCATTAGACCAAGAATCAAGAACCGAACTACTATGGTGGCTCAAGAATTTAGAGGCATGGAATGGCAGAGCCATTTTCGGAGAACTACCAGTTTTAATAATAGAATCAGATGCGAGTTTAGAAGGCTGGGATGCAAGATGTGGGAACTCGTCAACAGGGGGTCGCTGGACCCAACAAGAATAAGAATTGCATATCAACTGCTCAGAGTTACTAGCAGGTTCATTTGCGGTTCGTTGTTTCACTCAAGATTCAATGAAATGCTGCATAACTTAACGAATGGACAATGGCTCCGCAGTTCGCTATGTCAGCAAACTGGGCGACCCTCACTCCAAAGATTTGACAGACTTAGCGAAGGGCCTTTGGAACTACTGTTTGAACAAAGACATTTCAGTTGCAGCGGAACATATTCCCGGACTGAAAAACGAAGTTGCAGATTGGTACTCCGGAAATTTCAGGGACTCCAGCAACTGGAGACTGAACAGGAATGTGTTTCTAACCATCCAGTCGAGATGGGGCCCATTCAAAACAGACCTGTTTGCAGACCGTATAAACACCCATCTGAAAGAGTTCTTCAGTTGGAGACCAGACCCTCAGGCCACGAAAGTAGATGCCTTTTTGCAAGACTGGACAAACCTAGCACCTTATGCCTTTCCCCCCTTTTCAATGCTCCCTCGCCTTCTCATTCATGCTCGACGCTACAAACAGAGCATGGTCGTGATAGCTTCTCTTTGGAGATCCCAGGCGTGGTTTCCAATCATTCTGGAAATTAGCATAGATTTTTCAATTTTGATTCATTCTTTCAAGGAAATCCTCCTAGATCCAGAGGGTCATACACATCCCCTTGTAAACCAGGACCTTCTAACTCTGACGGCATGGAAGATTTCAGGAGACAATGGAGAGTCCCTGGACTTTCGTCAAATGCTTTCAGACTCATTTCAGAATCATGGGCATCTGGCACAAGGAAAGCTTATAGATTGGCATGGAACAAATGGGTTCGCTGGTGCATTCAACGATGTTACGATCCCATTTCAACTGATCTAGTTAATGTTATCAATTATCTTTCAGATCTTTTGACTTCAGGTCTGTCTTACAGAACTGTTAATGTTTATAGATCCGTGATCTTAGCAGGTCATTCTTTAACTAATGGAATATCAGTTGGACAAAATCTTCTAACTAAAAAGATAATGAGAAGCATGAGGGTTATAAACCCTCCTGGCCCAAAATATACCACACTGTGGGACGTTACTCTTGTTCTTAGGACTTTATCGTCATGGGGGGATAATTCTTCTCTCTCGCTTAAACACATCTCTTCAAAATTACTGTTTTATTATGTCTGGTATCTTTTCGTAGAACTTCAGACGTTAAGGCTTTAGACATTTCAAGTAGGGCTTTTCAACTCGAAGGAGTTTGCTTTTACCTAAAGAAAAGAACAAAGACCTTGTCCTCTTCTATTTTCTATCCCTTTTTCTCTGCAAATGATAGACTCTGTGTGGTCAAGTGTTTGAAAGAGTATGAGAAAAGGACGAAACATCTAAGGATGAATAAATCACAACTGTTAATTTCTTATAGATTCCCTCATAAGGGAGTCTCTTCCCCAACCTTAGCCAGGTGGGTTAAAAACGTTATGCATGAAAGTGGTGTTGATGTATCCATTTTTGGTGCTCATTCCATAAGAGGTGCTTCAGCCTCAAAAGCATTTTGTTTAGGAGGAGGGTTACAAGACATCCTTAGGGCTGCAGATTGGTCAAATGATAGTATGTTTAGAACATGTTATTTCAAACCAATACCTAATGGGATTGATAATGTTCTTAGTGCACTTTAAACTTGCATAATATGGCCTCCGTGTCGTGCCATAAAATTTTGATTTTTCACAGCCTGCTGGGCAGAAAATCTGGATTTTATTAAGGACACGGAGGCTAATATTATCCCACCTCTTTTTTCTCAAACCCTCCCAGTTGACTGATTTTACGATGTTTACTTTTTTCTTTCAGAATAAATTCGTTCTGGATTCTGGTTATGGAGTTTGGATCTTCATCTTTCGATCCTCAAGTTTATCTCACGTTGATCTTTCTTCACAGTTTGGACAAAGAAGGATGAGAGATGGTTTCTAAGGAACTTTATTCTTACTCAGAATGTTCATTGAAGTTCTGTATTCTTCAATTGTTGCTACTGAGCTGTGGTAATAAAGGAGATTTGCATAATATTAGCCTCCGTGTCGTGCCATAAAATTCAGATTTTCTGCCCAGCAGGCTGTGAAAAATCTAAATTTTCCTTAATGTGTTGATGTGGTCCTGCATATTCAGGTACACACGTGTTTGAAGAGCGGAGAATCAAGATATACCGCTTACCACGCTACCCAACACGTGCACGAGGGTTTTATTTGGAGACACCGTTGTTCGATCTCCTGCATACCCTGGTTCACGCAGGACAAGTGATCCCTCCCCTCTGATTATTTATTCAGGTACTTGCCCAGCATTATGCCTAATGATCTAGTGGAATCAACAACATGTGGGACTCAGTTGAGCGCTGTTAATTGTTTTTTGCACTTGCTGGCCTTGATAGCCAGGCCTGCCTGAATCACTTCCCACAGAGGTGGTGCAGGTGGTTATCCCAGCTGGAGCTGAAAACAATAACATCATCTAGGTAGGGGGAACTGAAGTTCACCAAACCAGCCAGGACCCGGCGAACCAACAAAAAGGTGATCAGTTGAAATTGGAAAAGACCCTTTGGGGTGGAGAATGCAGATTTCTTCTTGGCTCCTTCAGTTAAGGCAATCTGCTAGTACCCCGATCGTTATAGTGAATTAGAACTAATTAGAAGAAGCAGGTAGGGTTTAACTATTGCTGGACTGCCTATATTAATTGCCAGCAATGATGAGAATGAGGAATGCTGAACATTGTCAAACATTCACCCCAGTCACAGATTTGTATTAAATCAATCATTTATATATTGTATAATTTCTTCGGTAAGATCAATAAAAGGTACTGGTCAGTACTTAATGATGAGTTCATCTTTATAAAGCAATCTCATTTGATTATAGATTTCCTGCTTGCATCATCAATCAATTCTGATATGCTTATTAATATTTTGATATTTTAGTCAAGGCTACTTCTGATTTCCTATTCATCTTTATTCAATTTTGATTAACTTAAATAAAAAACCTTTATCTTGTTACTCCTCACACTCTATTGTGGTGTGTGTCTTTACTTGTTATTAATTTGGATCACAAGCTGAGGATAAGGAGTACCAGGAGCAAGAGTCCGTCTTGCTAGCCTTCCAGATTGGATCTCATCACTAAGTACTGACCAGTACCTTTTATTAAGCTTACTGAAGAAATTATACGTCCACTATTAAAGTCAATTGAGAAAGGCTTATATAGTTCTGATTATTTTTAATCTTGAAAACATTGTCCTGAAGAAGGTGACGATCCTTTCTCACACCGAAACGCTGCATCAACAGTTTTTTCTTATATTTATTATGTATAATGTATGTTTTTAAATAAAAATTGATGATCAATAGTTTTTAATGGATTGTGTTAAAATATTTTGATGTGTATGAAATAATTTGCTGACAAATAAAACAGTCCAATATTACATTCCTTTGAACTTGTAATGTTTTTAACTGTGTGGCATATTGTACAAACTAATATGTGAATTTGGCAACCTGGCAAGATTAGACCTTGTAAAAGTTTGATCCTAAAAAAATCATGGTTATCCAGCTCCGGCTGGACAGACAATAAGGTTTGAAGATACCGATCTTTTCCCTCTATAATAAAAGGATAAGGGAAGTTTGCTTTTTGTGTAAATGCTTATACCCATCCCTTTTCCAAAATAAGGGTACTTCCCATATTACCTTTTATATCATCAGCATACATGTAATAATGAATGTTTGAGTGCTTTAGAATTTCGGTGAGGGGTTCCATGAACAGATTGAATAGCGTAGGTGACAGCGCGGTTCCTTGAGGCACTTCAATTGAGAGTAGTGTCTGATAGGGTTTAATTGACTTTTACTCTTTGAGTTCTGTTATGTAGGAATGAAACAAACCCGTTTGAGACAGGACCAGATAGTCCAAATCTTGACTTCAGAAGGTCAATCATACTGTCATGTTTGACTGTGCGGAACGTAGAGGATAGATCAAGAAGTATAAGCAGGCACAAATTGTTCTGATCAAGCAATCTCAGGGCATCATCTGCAATGTGGGTTTGAGCTGTTCTGAAACCAGATTGGCAATGGTCCAGGAGTTTAAACTTTTCAATGTGGTCACAGAGTTGCAGGTGTATGCATTTTTCTAGGACCTTTGGTAATGGGACGGAAATAAAGGAGGTCAGACTGATCAGCATTAGGCTTTTTAGTATAGGTGTGAACTGTCCTATCTTTAGACAACCTGAAATCGGGCCCTGAGAGAGGCATGCATTAACAAGCATAGTCCAGAGTGGGAGAATGGAGGATTTAAGATTTTTAATAAGTGTGGTGGGCAGAGGATTATAGAAATGGTTGAAGTGATATTATTATCTTGAGTATGTCGGTTTCATCTGCAATTTTGAAAACATCCCAGGTAGCAATGTTTTTCGTAGTAAAGCTGGATTGGGTGGTTCTCATCAGATATTTTACACGTAGGAGACTGAGTTGGGAGGGTTTAGTAGACAATGGGAGGCAAGTTGCAGTTCTGATTCGATCTTCCTAGTCTTTTCCAGGAAACAGGCGGAGAAGTTGTTTCCACAAGGTAAAAAAAATCCCTTATCTTCCCAATGGGAGTTAGAATTGTGATTTGCTTGATGTTTAATACGTTTGAATTGTTTTTTTTGTCTGTTTTCGTCTTCGTCCATTTGTATCCTAAAGTATTCTGCTTTATATCTTGTGATGTGTTTACTGTAAGTGCTTCTAAAAAAAGCTAGATTGGAGCCACAACACAACTTGTCAAAACAAGTCCATAAAGGAATATGCATAGATATTGAAGAATCCTAATCCAGTGAAATGAGTTGCTGCTAATGCAAGATATATGATGTTTTTCATCCTTATTATTCCATTCATACAAAACCATTAGCCAACGCGTTTCGTCCTTTTTACATAGGACTTCTTCAGGGCGATCTCAATCTAGGGAAACAAATAATACAGTATGTTGTTACCCGGTTGGAACAATTGACTCGAGCAAAAAAAACAGTATGGTATCTGTTCAAAATTTCAAACGAATAGTCCAAGTGGAGCTGGAAGGAGGTAGTAACCCAGGCTGTACTTCAATTCAAGTCAGGGTGGATATTCTCCATCGCTATGTGCTAGTTCTTAATAGAACTTGCAAGCCGAATATTGTCCTATGGCTATGACACCCCACACTACTATAAACCTTATACATTTGGACATTGGATCACGTTACAAAATTGTACCAGCTCCACTTAGACTATTCATTTGTAGTTTGAAATAATAAAGAAGAAAAACATCATATATCTTGCATTAGCAGTGACTTATTTCATTGGATTAGGATTCTTCAATATCTATGCATATATCTTTATGGACTTTTTTTTACAAGTTTTGGTGCAGCTCCAATCTAGCTTTTTTGTTCTGTATCCCCTGGATAGGGGAGGGGATTCTGGACAGGGGGCACATTTGGTAATCTGCACACAAAATTGTCTTACTTATATATCTCATTGGTAATTTACGGTGCGGGTGCTGCACTTTCCTTTATGGTCCACTGTCCACCTCTCAAGTTTCAAATTGTAGATCCTTCTAGTCGACCTCATCTGCTTGAGGTGTGCGAAGGAGAGAGAGATTCTCCAAGTTCTCTCAGCAAGCCTTAAGTTGCACCTTTCCACATTAAGGTTGCAGTTGAACCAAGGCTTGGAGTGTCTATTGGGTATTCTTTTTTGCCGTTTCAGAGCAATTGTATTGAGTATGTCTGACATGAAGTGGAAGTATTGATCTAACATTCTTCATGTATGCAAGGGGTTGTAGGAAGTTGTTACTATAGAAGATAGCTTGGTTAGGTTGATATTTCGGAGGTCTCTGGACCATTGTCTGATTTTAAGCAGTTGGCCCTGTCTAATCAACGTATTTTCCAAGATGAGGAAGGAGACTAGATAGAGATCTAACAAGTTGCAAGGGGAAATTGATTCCAATTGTGTAACATTGTCTTTGGAGATGATAGGGTCGAGGGTGGAGCCTTTATTATAGGCTGGGCCATTGCATGATTGGGTGAGGTTGAGGTCTGAAAGGAAGGCTTGCATGGTGTTCAGTCATTAGAATCGTTCTGAAATTACCAAGGAAGACCTGGTTGGTGTATTGGTCTGAGTTAGACGAGATGGTCTCCATTAATTGTTGAATGAAAAGTAGGTTATTGACCGGGGGGTAGAGAGTGTGGAGAGTGCACACAATCTTATAATTTTTCCATATATCGATACCTGGGTATTTACAAGAAAGCATTGGAGCAGTTTGTGCATGTTTATGCATGTTTCAGGGTGAGCAAGGAGCGGAAAATGCATGCTATGGTGCCTTCAATTTTTCCAGATGTATCCAATCTGATGATGCTTTTTTTGTGTGGAACTAGAATGTCCATAATGGGTGAGGCTTTAACATTGGGCCATTTTTCCGTTACGATTAGGATGTCAAGGTATTGTGCAAGGATGAGATTGGTGATGTCCGCAGCCTTTTTTTGCTTCTGACCTGCAGTTGAGAAGCATAGACTTGATATGAGATTTGGTGCCCCTTGGTGTGTTTTGGGGACGTGTTAAAGATTACACTTATTCATAGTTCTAAGGTTTAGACTAGGTTCTCTGAGAGGGATGGAGGTGATGTTCTGGATAGTAATCTGTTGGGGAGACAGATACTCAAGAGTAATGTTGTAAGATAATAGAAGGGAGAGAATGTCATTTTCAGATAGATGTTCAGTAACCCTATGAGGTCTAGCAGAGGGAGTTGGGTGGGGTGTAGATCTCCAGGGTATGATAGTAGGGTTCGTAATGACTGATGCCTCATGCCAGGAGTCGATTGGCCTTCCCATATTGAGTGTGTTGTATTGATTTGAGTGTGGGTTTCTGTTAGTCTTAGTGGCCAGGATGGGGTTCCAGAGTTTCTCAAGCTTCTAGGTGGTGAGCATAAGGTTCTTGAGATCTGCTTTGATTATCTGGATGTCTTTATTGAGGACATCAAGTTTGTCCTCCAGGGTAGGGGGGTCGATCATATAAGTGTGGGAGTAGCTTGGTCTGGAGATGGAAGACGGGAGAGGCCTCTTCAGGGTGGGGCACCAACCGCATGGGTAGTGGTTGGGAAAGGTACCAAAAGGGCAGGTGAAGGGAGGGTGAGAGCAAGTGGGTAGAGAGCTAGGAGTGATGATAGGTAGTGTAATAAGAATAGGTCCCCTATGCGTGTGAGTGGCAGGACTCCTGTGTTTCTGGGAGGTCACTGCGATCAGGTTAGGGGATGTGGTGGAGTAAGTTGCCCATAGGGTTGCTGCAGGTGAGGGGAGGGGGTGACATTGCATGAGGGAGGCTGCATAGTGGTCATGAATCTCTCCAGGTTGTGGCTGTAGACAGATCAAGAGCACGGTCATTAGTTTCCGCCCCACTATGAGTTAAGTGAGGGGGCAGGACAGATAAGTGGATTGTGGGTGAGGGGCAGGAATCAACGCTAGGAAAAGATGAAGTTGGAGTGGGGAGGAAAGACTTCTGAGTGTAGAGGGGGCATCGAGGAACATCACGTTTTTTATCCTCAAGAAGATTTTGTCAAACTGCTCTAGATTCCTGTCAGATGATTGGATGAGAAAGTTACCGTTGTAGAGTGAAATGGTTGCTTCAGCCTTGAAGATTGGTGAGGGTATAATGGATATACGTAGACCATGAGGTGTTTTCTTGCAAGAGTTAATTTGGAGTATATATGTTATATCTCTCCTCAATTGAGCTATTCTGTTGTTGAAGAAGATTAGGTCATTAACCAAAATACAATTTTTGGAACAAAAATAAGAGTCCGAGATTAGCGTTTCAGAGTTCTGTTTGAGTAGTTTGTGTTTGAAGTTTTTGGTTGCATTTTCTGATAAGTTAGGAGGGCACGTGATCTTGAAAGCAGTGCAGCCCACCTGTGGCAGTAAGCTATTACTAGTACTTTCATTGTATGGTTACATGGTGGCTAAAGGTACAGAGGGTTAGTGGAATAATATACTGGCCTGAGCGTTTAGCTAAATCTACGGGGGACAAAACTTGCAGAATAAATGGCTGATTTATAGGGACCTGGAATGACACCTGGTGGCCCTCTGCCCTCTGTAACCTCCCCGCCCGCACAAACCACGCACACAACATCGAAATCATCCTGGACTCTGAACTCAAAATGGACCGCCAGATCAATGCTGTCACCTCTTCCTGCTACCACACCCACCGCCTACTCCGAAACACCATGAACTGGATTCCCCTCAAACACAGGAAAACAGTCACTCACGCCCTCATCAGCAGCAGACTGGATTACTGTAATGCACTATACGCCGGTATCAACAAGAAAGTCACCCGCAAACTCCACACCGACCCGAACACCGCAGCCAGACTAGTCCTCAACCTACCCAGCCACTACCACATCAGTCAACAGCTATAGACACTACACTGGCTCCCCGTTGAGAAGAAAATCACCTTCAAGTTTCTCACCCACACTCATAAGGGCCTCCACAACACCGGACCCGCCTACATGAACCACAGCCTCACGTTCCGTGCACCCCAACGATCCCTCCCCTCGGTCCTGCTCTCCCTTGTGACAGTACCTCACATCAAGAAGACCAGAGCAGGAGGATGCTCCTCCTCCCTCCTCGCTGCCAAGGCATGGAACTCCCTCCCTCTCCACCTCCGACAGACACTATCACTCCCTAAGTTCTTGAAGGACCTCAAGACCTGGCTCTTCGACTGAGCCCTGTGAACTTCTGGGAGCTGTGCCCCCCCTCCCACCCCCCTACCCCTTAGTGCCTTGAGACCCTCTCGGGTGAGTAGCCAATCCCCTAGTCCCAGTTAGCCCCCCACTCACCTGGACTCCGGTGCCACTGTACCTGCTGCATAATTGAAAACTATGCCCCACATATACAACGTTGAAGTGTTAACTCTTGTGTATGCCCCTCAGAACGATAGTAGTGGCGAGAAATGAACTGCTACCTACTAAGCAGGGTACTGCTTTTGCTTATTAAAGAGCTGCACCCCCTTACAATCCACGGCCCCAAAACACTACCCCTCCTCCCCCTTTCTTGAGGCTGGAAACGGTTTCAAGTAGGTCTTCAATTTGTCACTGCGGATACATGTTTAAAACGGCCCAATTATGTTCCACCAGTTTCCTGCGATAGCATCTCGCGCATTAGTATGTCCCTGAGCCATAAAGCAGATGTTCGTTTCAAACGGCTACTAGGGGGTGTAATATGAAGAGACTGGGCCCGTCCCCGCGCATGCGCACTGCATCAAGGTATTCTACTTCAGGCCTGTCTCCACGAGAATCTCTTGGGCTTTAGGGAGAAAGGCTCTGCTCCCGAAGGCACCCTGGCTGCGCCTCTTCCTGCTGAGCGCGCGCCAATAGATCCTGCATTGTTGGACTGCTGCTAGCTTTTAACTGTGTTTATTATTCTGTGAACGGTTTATTAGATTTAAGGAAGCTCGCTGCTGATTACTTTAAGATAGCTTCTGAAGCTTGCCTGTTGATGGATGGGTTCCTTCCTATGCTGCTGAAAGCGAATAGCCATAGACTAAATTGTGATAAGGTCAGATGAGATGGCTTTAACTGCTTGACACATGCTTTTGTTCCCAGCGCCTTCACATTTTAGACAGCACCACACACAACTCACCCACATCCCCGGCCCTAAAACAAGTGTTCACTGTCCTGTGCCTCTTGCACACAGAATGCTCAGACCCAGAGTTGGGTATTGAAATATATGCTTCGAGTCATAAATAAAACAGACGTATGCAGTATGATATTGAAATGTGTCCTCATTTTCAATAGAACAATAGTAGTGAAATGTATGCTTCCGGTCATAAAGGATGACATGCATGCGCAGTTGTGTATTGAAATGAAATCTTTGGGCATAAACTTAAGACCCACACAACAGGGTATTGAAAGGTATGCTCCTGGCCATGAATGGCATTAAAGCACTGGAATATTGAGAGCTCCATTGAAGACAATGATCCCACACCAAAGACAGACTCACTATTGAAATTTGCCATGCAGCATATGGAAAGAGAAGGATCCTTATAAAAGCAACGGCTGCCATAATGGGCACTGAACCTGGTCGGAATGGTCTAAGAGGGACGCAGTTGTTTAAGACAGCTTGGCACTATATGGACCCTCACGAAAGTAATCTCTCTGTAATGACAGTACACTTTTTAGGACTTTGTTCGGTGTTGCATAAATAAATATATAAAGAAGTACATTTGAATCAAATAAAGCAAATACTCAGTGTCCATGCTCAGTCTGCATAAATAGATGCAGACATCGTTTTGTAGGTTACCCTGGCTCCTGTCTGCAGACACAGCTAGGGCTACACCCACAGCATGCCATCTGCATATCTTTTCATAGGGTGAGAGGCATAGGCCTTGACCTTTTAAGTTTCTAGCCTACTTGCATATTGGTCGTATAATAGGATGGTACTATACAGCTGAACAGGTGGTACTGAGCAAAGGCGTCCATGTGGCTGCAGATGGGAATGGGCAGAATCCCTTTGCCTCCATACCACCTCCATACCACATGATGCTCTCAGTAACAGTATCTATTTCGGACAGACCAGGTATCACTTATCGAAGGGGGGTATCCCTTAGAAATCTATTAAGCCCGAGTTACCCTAGGGTGAGAGCAACCAAGAGTTGGCTGACTCTGTGCACGATTGCATTTTATGGATGTGGACACTGCAGTGAATGCAAGTGGCCATGCAGCAAGAAAACACATTTCAAGAGCCTATGTGACAAAACATATAAGATTATGTCTAATATCAACTGCTACACGAAATTTGTTGTATACGTGATCGAGTGCAAATGCAGCAAGAGAAGAACTTTACGAGAAAGGATTGGGGAACACATGAGAGCGGTCAAACAGGGGGATATCAGATATCCTTTTGCAGCACACATAGAGCAATGCCCCTCACAGACCAGAAATAGGGTCTTCAACTTCTATGGCATTGACCAAATCCTAAGGCACCCTAGAGGTGGCAACAGGGAATTGACTTTACGCAGATGTGAAGCACTTTGGATTCTCAGATTACGCAGTACAGTGACAGGGCTCAATATTGATCAGGAGCTCCATTACTTTCTGGGGAGATAGATGTGGTTTTTGATTGTATGCATATTCTATGATCATAGCATGCGAGATATCAAGGGGGTGATGTGCATATTACCGACCCTAAAGTATACACTCATAAATAGTAGCACTATGAATACGTCATAGATTTTAATTTTGGTTTACCTTTGTTTTATTTATAAGCCCAAGGAGTTTATGATATATGGATGTTATTCTCAGCATATGCAACTTTCTAAACTGTACAATTAATTCCAGACAGATATGGGTTGTGTGTATTTGGAGTCAATGTGATTTTTGTTAGCCTTCCAGGGGATGGAGAAACACAGTATATGTGCAATACAGCCTGATTTGGTTGGAGAATTGGTTTAATCAGATACCATTTGGGTATGCAGCCAAAAAGATAATACTTTTCTTTTTACCCACGTCATTATGGGTACGCTGTTAGAAGGTGGTTCTGACACTAGGGGCCGCCCAGATTGTTTGCTTTTTGAGCACCTAATTGTTGAGCTTTTACTGTGGGGGAGCCTCATAATCTGGGACTGACCCACAGTGAACTCATAATGAAGGAGACTGCATGGCGATTTTACTGGTGTCCCCCTGGCTTGACTAGGCCGCTGCGAAGCAGCTGGAGTATGGGGCACCGGCCTGGTTACATGCAGACACATGTGTACATGCATGTGCACACGTGTAGGGCTGCGCAGGGGAGATTCCTAGCGTGAGCAGTCCAGGAGCAGGTACAAACTGAATGGTGTGGCAGGACCTATGCAGAACTGGGTGGTGACATGGAATAGGCTTTATACACTGGAAAGAAACATGCCAGGTAAAGTATGTGTTTTTTACTCTGTTTTTCACTTCATTATTCCCTTACAGGGAGGTGGAACCCATGGCTAGAGTAACTTACACAAGGCCTACAGATTCCAGACATGCACTAAAGGCCAGTGTAGCAGATGTGAAAAGAAGTATTCTGCAGAGTCCAAAGTCATATTTGTACTGCTTTTGGGTCATCCAGAAATGTCATATTTCTCTGAGTCCCTGGCTGGGGTCTGACCCTGGCAGGTTAGATTAATGACCTTTCCTCCCAGAGTGAAGATCTTCCCTCCAAGGAGAAAAGATAGGTGGAGCTACAAGCCAATCCATCAACTGCTGTCGATGGGTGCCAGGCACCAAGCTGAACCACAGTGAGGGCAGTGAGAAGGGAAAGAGTTGGGTTTTGGAGGCCATTTGGCCAGAGACACTGGACAATGCCATTTTGAACAAACCCAGAGGCTGGACAAGCAGGAGGGAGCAGGGGCAGGGAAGTGATGTGTCGCTGTTTGATAGGACACAGAGACTTCCTGCCAGCCCCCTACTCAACTTTTAAAAAGTACTTGCACAGGAAGAGAAGCTCTCTCTGGGGTGTGGTCTGCTGAGGCGAAAGGTGCTGGAGCCTGGTGCAATGGGCAGTTGGAAGGAGGACACCCCTGACTGCCCCCCCAGACCCCTAACAGCGCCAGAGGAAGAGCCCAGGACCGGTGCGCAGAAGAAGAGGCCTCTGCGCAGGTAGAAGAAAAGGCTTCTGCGTAGGGAGAAGAGAGGTGCAAGGAACCAGTGAAAACCGCTCCCTGCAGAACACACCCTCTTGGAGACACGGGGGAAGAAGGAGAGTGATCCCAGTGGCTAGGGGCGCCACAAGGAGCAAGAATACGTGACAATGGGGCAGATCGGACACCCAGGGGCTGAGATATGGCCCCCGGAAGGTAGGTGACCTTTGACCCCTAAGAAGACCTACGACGAAGCGCGTGGGGCTCCACCGCAGGTCTCAGAGATGCCCCCGGGATGGGTCAGGTCCTGGGGGCTGCCCCCCAAAGAAGTAAAGCCGTCCTCCCCCGGTGCAATCATGGATGGATCAGTTGAATCTACTTAACACTAAACCCATCATTGCCGACAGCGCAAAATCCCTTGGTGTCATTCTCGACAAAAAACTCAGTTTAATCCCCCACATCAATTCCATTGCAAAGTCTGCTCGATACCATCTGCGCCTTCTTTGGGGAATCCGTCGTTTCTTCCCGGAGCAGGACCTTATAACCCTGGTGCAATCGCTGGTCCTCTCCAGACTTGACTACTGCAATTCTCTTCTTACTGGCCTCCCCAAATCCCACTTGTCCCCCCTTAAATCTGTTTTCCATTCAGCAGCTCGTTTCATTTATGGGGCCAAAAGAAACGACCACATCACACCGATGTTATCCACCCTCCGCTGGCTTCCAATCGAGGCTAGAGCTATCTACAAGACTGCTTGTATCACCCACAAAGCCTTGCACTCCTCCTCTCCTCGCTACCTGGCGAATAAACTGAAACTCTCTGGAGGCTCTAGACCATCACGTAATGCGGAAAATATTCTGCTTGAACCTCCCACTTTCAAGAAGGAAAGAACGATGGCACAATCCTTTTCAGGCAACACGGTGAGAATCTGGAACTCCCTTCCGCCGCAGCTCCGGACCACCGCCTCCTCCCAGGCCTTCAAAACGGACCTCAAAGTTCTCCTCCTCTAAAAACCTCTCCAAAAGTAATCCACGCCCACTCTATTATCTGAAAGAAGACCTCCCTTTACTGAAAATTCTATTCTCCTTGACTATGGAAGTGCCTTCCCAGTGTGTTCTTGTGGTTGGAGTGTTTAACATTCACTGCTGTATTATCCTTGCACTTGTGTTTGGAACCTTTTTGTAACTTGCACACACCACTTTCCCTTGTAACACACAGTATGCTACCTCTCACATTTTGTTTACCTTTGATACTTGCACAAGTGCCACCATTGCCTACGTTACGTTTATTCTTGTGCCTGAGTGTCTAGCTTATTTTGCAGTATTATACCTCTATTTGTACTTTGTTTTCTCTTATAACCTGCACAGTTGTCACTTTTTCCTCATGGCACCTTTGCTACCTCATGTATTTTGTTTGCTCACAATTGTCACTTTTACCTCATGTAACTTAACGTCTGCTTTTGCAATTTGTTCACGTGTAATGTTCTCCTCATGTAACAGTTCTGTTCCTTGTGTGAAGCGCTCTGACGCCTTCGGGTAAAGTCCGCGCTATATAAAAATGCATAAATAAATAAATAAATGAAGCTGCCCCCGCTGGGTGCCAGGAGCCCACCCAGGCCCCCGCTGAAACCTGCGCCTTGTGCCGTCGCGCTCCCCGAGAAGAGGTGCGGGAGAAGGGGCCCGGGAGCCCAACTCCAGGCCCCGTGTGAGGAGGCGGGGCGGGAGGCACCGTCCCGCCTCCCTGCGAAGAAGACAGGAGGAGGGGCCCGGGACACCATCTCCGGGTCCCGAAGTGACCAGGATGGGGGGGAGCGCCGCCGGCTCCCCCCGAAGATGTCTGGGGGCCTGGGACCCCCTCCCCGGGCCCCGACACGGAGGAGAAGGCCGGGGGAGTGCAGCCGCACTCCCCCGAGGTTCAGAGAAGCCGGCGAAGCCTCGCGCGTCTGCCCGCCAGAGCGGGCAGACCAGAACTGAGTGGCCGGCTCCCACGGCAGCACGCAAGGGTGCAGGCCGGGCGGGGAGCCGGGGGTGGGCTTCCTGGGCTACCCTCCAACGTATGGGCATCAAGAGAAGCAGGAGGAGCTGCACGGGGCCCGGGTGCGACCGGGCCCTAGAAAACCTCAGAGCGCGCCGGGGGTGGGCTCCCCGAGCCGCCTCACATTACCCGGGGGTCCGGGTGAGATCGGGCCGAGGCTCAGGAGACTGCGCGGAGCACCAGAAAGATTATTGCGGCTCTCCCTGGCACAGCGGGAGAGCTGCTGCTTCCATATGCGGGCCAACCCATAATGCCTTGCAGGCCAGAATCGGCCTGCAGGGTCAAAACAGTGTGTTCTTTGCTTGTGGTGGCCCCATGAGGACGGGGTCACCACTACATGAATGTGCAGGTGCTGGGGGAGCTGCTGGAGAAGCGCAGTCTCCCCGGCACGAAGAGAAAAGTCCCACCCTAAGTGTTTTGGGGATTGGAAAGAATAACCTCAAGGGCTCAGCCTGCATGTATTACCTTCTGGGCTGGAACTTTTGTTCTTCAGCTGAGGGTGAATTGGAAAGTGCTTCATGGAGTGAAGGGCTGAGTAGGGGATGTCTGGAGAAAGACATCCCCTGGAGGTGAAGAGGTGTAATTGCACCACACCTGCTTTCACTAGTGTTATTCTTTAGAGAGGGACTGAAGTTTATGTGTTTAATGTGAAGATTAAGGTGGAGTCATAAGCAAAGTGGATTTCAGTGGCTAGACATTCCTGCTAGGGTGTCTAACTATATGTACTTAAACTTGTGATTTTTTCGGTGATGCCTTTAGTGGCTGTAATTGCAATGCATTCTAATGATATCCAAATGTTATGAGTACTGTCACTCTAAAGTGATGCTTAAACATGTATTCTTGCTGCTGTGCTTAGGTGAAGAGCCCAGACAGTTAGCCCTTAAAATATAGAGGTGCATACCTTATGGTCAGTAGGAAATGCTCGGTCAGGGTTGTGTGTCACCAAGGCAGGGTTACCTAATTTAAATGCTGGTTGAAGTACTGGGGTGGATCACCACTTGGATGGTACCAGAGCGCAGGGCCCTTGCTCCAGGCTATGATCCACTAACTGCATCGGGGGCAAGATGATGTGCATACGTGGGAGGGGTGGTACTAGACCCCACCCCGCCTTGCGGGAGGGGTGGAGATGTTATGCAATGTCACAATGTAATTCCAACAGCTTTTGTATATTTGTAAATTGGTGCATAATATTGAGTAGTGTGTGTGCTAATAAATGTACTCTTACTTTTATAAAGCAAAGTACAGACTGGACAATCAATTATTGAGTGTTAAGTCTGCGCACTTGCAAATGAAGATTACTAGCCCACACCACCTCCCTTGAGTAAGCCTCAGACTGCTCTGCAACGCTACCCTCTGAGAGTCAGACGCTGCAATTGGGTGTTTGGTTCCCAGTGAAGGACAAATGTAGTCAAGTTTTCCAACATATGCCATTAACAGAAAATATCCTATCACTAAGCTTTAATTGTAGTCATCATTTTTGTACGAGCATTTTGGTATCAGGAGATTCTTACATTCGATGATGCATTGCATGATGGCACCCGTTATTAGACGTAATTGGTATTTCATTCATAAAGAATGTTTTTTACGTTGCGATAACCTTGTCTTGGGTAATGATAATCCTTTTCATTGCACTTATTAGCTTGCATGAGAGTATTCAGTATTAGGTAGTTTGGTATATGGGTTTGAGCGATCTTTATATACTAAAAGATATCAGACATGTAGAAGGACTGATTTAGTCCTCTGTCGATGAATACAGCTCCCGGTATATAATATAATTCGAGGAAGGCTCATTTCTGCATCGCGTACTCAAGGTCTTGACGGAGTACTGTGCTAACATACGACGTCGCTAAGCAGTAAGACTTTTAGAATTACGGTGAGAATCTGAAGAGTGCAGTAGCTTGGCACTACATTGATGGGTGTATCGCCTCTGTTTTTAATGCGGCATGGTGGTACAGATTACAGGTTGTGGCTACATGTAGACCAAGGTCCATATTGAGAAGCCGGTCACATCAGAGCTTTTCTTTTGATTTTCAGAAGCGTGCATATTTTGGATTGAATTGAGATCCAATAGAATTTGGAAGCTGGAATACTAGACATGGATTTCGTTCATTATCGTATGTGGAATGGAATTATCACCACATGAAAAGTAGGTGATGATATGATTAGAAGTATTGTCTTGGCAATGTAATAGGATAGCAGGCTTACTTATGACATGCTCGTCTTAACTACACTTTTGTGCTTATTTTCATATAGAATGCTACCGATGATATTGGAGGTACTTGAGTAATTTTTGGACATGCATGATGTTTTGGTTTGGATGGATGGTATTGTATTCACTTTTTGGTCTTTTAGTGCTGTGTTTACTTACTATAGTGATATGTGGTTTTGTCCTATACAGGCTGTTTTTTTTTGTAAAAATTGTTTCCACATTATTTCTACTTTATTGTCATTGTGGTGTGCTCTCACACGCTTGAACTGGTGTCTGGTTTTTGCATCATTGATCTTTCACTTGTATAGGATTTTCTCACTCACCTGGAAGCAGGGAATATAGGTTACGCATGTGCAACATGTTTTTTAGAAATCCTTCTCACATTGAATGTTTGACAAAGTCATAAGCTTGTCTTTTAGGTTCCACTCTGTGCATGCCTATGTACTTGCACATTTAGTCATGGGAATATTTTGAATTACGCTTTTGTACACCAGTTTCTGAATGGTGTCCCGATGGCCATTCTTTATTTTGTTTACTCAGCCTTGAGAAAGTCGCAGGACGATTTCCCATTGTTTGCGACGAAACACATGTTGGCTGATAAAGAGCTTTATGGAGTAACAGAAGGAAAAGAATAAAAAGAAAAAGAGGATTACGAACACAGTGTTTACAATTTGTGCAGACTTGCATGTGCTGAGGATTGTGTTTATGCACAACAACCATATTTAGAGGCATATTCATTTTTGCAGCATGCAGCACACATGGAAAAAGGAAGTAATAAAAAGAAATAAAGATATTTCTGCACCAGCCTCAGGTAGACACACTATTTTCACACAAACCCAGATTTTCAAGTCTTTGTAAACCTTGGTTTGCGTCAACATACATAGGTAGATGCTTGTGAATGCCCATACTCCACCTGTGTAACCCCAATCCAAAATACAGTAATGCAAGGCAGCGCTATGGGCTGTGTTGCGTTACTTTGGCTTAGTAAATTCCAAACATGATTTTGCGTTGGTGCTGCGTTACCAAACTGCTGCAATCCCAATGCAAACACATAGCAAATCTGGGCAATAGTGCTGCTTTGCCTCAAGAGGGCATTACTAGGATGGATCAACACAAACATTCCTAGGTTTAGATGCAACCCGATCTTTTAAGACAGTTAGACTGGGCTTTGCATCAAAAACTAACACCTACTTGGAGCAGGTGTAAACAAAGGAAATGTGTACATTTCGCAAAAAACATACATATGTGCTGCAGTGCACAGCACACACCAATGCATGTTTGTAAATTTGTATTGGAAGGGTATGCGTCCAGTACAAATCCTAGGCTAGACTGTGCAAACTCACTTCTGCACCATTGTGTAAGACTGTGCATTATGCACAACACCCTTGACAGGCCCCCAGTCCAGGAAATGAAACCAGAAGTAGGTCAGTCTTTGTAAATATGTCAATGTGATACATATTGCCCCTTGAATAACGCAGCGCAGTAAATTTGGATATAGCATTGCACTCCGGAAAGAAATAGCAAATCTGTGCCTTACGTAGTTGATTTGTCGACCCTGTGCACATTAAACAGTATTACTCCTAGGGTAAAGAAAGCATACGGGAAAATAGAAAACAAATAAGTGTCTCAGGTCACCTACTTTTTTCAAAGACTGGCCTGGAAAAAAAGAGACTTGGGAACAGAATTACTAAATCTCATCAAGCACAATGCTAAATGGCGTAATATTTAATTGGTAAAAAACATAAGTGCCAAGGTGTTGCTCAGGAGGCTTTTCAACTTGTAGTAACAAATGGACCTACCATCACTGCATAATCCCAGTATATACGCTCCCTACTGCACATCTCACTCCTACAAAGGAATAATTCCAGGCAACCCAAAGCTATAAGAAGGGACCGGACCGGCTAGAATTATTTTCGTTATCGTATATTTAATTGTTAAACTGATGTACTCTGCTCAGAAATAAACAGACAGCACCATCATGTGGTGGGCTATCATAAATAAGTGTCAGTGTTAAGCATGAAGTGCCAGTTCCTAGCACCAGTAAAGGCCAGTACAAATTAAGCACTGCCTTGTTTTCCTAGCACAAAACCCATGAGAACGTGTGAAAAGAGAATGTTGTAGGTGGGCAAACCTGTACATACTAATGTCTTGTAGAGTAGCGTTGCCAAGCAACAAAGGAAATACTAATTGCAAACGAAAAAGGCTCAAACTGTGCATTAAAGTTGGAGTGAGCAACTTATGGTGATTGATACGTGTAAGAATGACAAATATTACATAATGTAGGCTTGGGCTGTCGCCTGTGTGAAGATAATTGTACTTGAGATTATGCATAATGTTGAAATGGCATGCACAATACTGCTCAATAGTCTTGGCACCGCAACGCGCCATGAACGTCAATTCACCAAAATGCCAGGGGTAGCGTAAGAGACATCACATGCCTTTTGACCTTTACTTTTACTCACACACACACACAGGGCCGGAGGGGGGAGAGAGGTGGGCAAATGTAAAGCTGGCTGCTTTTGCTATTACTGGGGACTGATATTGTAGCACTGCTGCAAAACCATCCCCCAGTAACAAAACCGGCCCCCACCAGTGCAAAATAGGCCCCCACCCTTCCAGCCTCCCAGGGAATCGCCCGATGCCCGCTACAGGCAGTCCGGCCCTCCACAAGCACACATTTACAAATACACACACTCTCTCACATAAACACACTCTCACCCACAAGCATGCACACAACATACGTATTAGAACGAAAATGGAGAAGGGACTACGCGCCTGATCTCAAAGATGCCTATAAAAAGTATAAAACATTTACCATAACCTTTGCAATACTGCTAGGGTCAGTTTTGTTTCCAAAACCATTACTGATGCCGCTAATTGTTCAAAAACACTTTTCGGTCTAGTAAAAAAGCTTGCTGGATCAGAAACTATAGGAAACCCTCTGCCATTAAACAAAAATCAGTGTTAAGATCTTGCCAAATTCTTTACACATTAAATTGAGATCTACCTTGAAATTGCCAACTCTCCTTTGAACAGGCCCTTGCAACCACATTCTACAACCACTAACCTCATACTACGTTCTCCTAGTACCACTGCTGTCACATCACATTCAGAACTCGTTACGGAGCTCTGCACTACCCTCCCCCTTCTAGATTCCTGCCTCTTCTCAATTTGGACTCCCTTGACATTATTTTAGACAAAGTAAAGTCCGGCTCTCCTAATGACCCATTACCAATTTCAATTCTCAAGCAACTTGCAGCTAGATTCATCATAGTCCCGTTTTGCGAGTCCTTAATAGCGATTATTAAGGAATCGCTATTCAGGACTTGCAAAACGGGATTCATGTAGGAATCGCACAAAATATTGCGATTCCTACATCATCCTTATTTGCGATTAGCAAATTGCTAATCGCAAATAAGGAATAACTTCCCATTCATTCCTATGGGCCTACAGGCCTACAGGCCCATAGGAATGAATGGGGAGTTATTCCTTATTTGCGATTAGCAATTTGCTAATCGCAAATAAGGATGCGGTTTCAAGGGTGCCAGGGGTGTCCAAAGGACACCCTGTAGCACCCCTGAAAAGCAAATGTACACAGGTGTTGCGCACATGTGTGTGTGTAACATGCAACTGAGAAAAATGCACTAAAGTGCTTTTTTCTATTTTTTTGCTATTTACCACGAAGTCAGACTTCGTGGTAAATAGCGGCCAAACATTGCGAATTCGCAATTTAAAAATGGTTAATGAATTGCATTTAAGGAATCTCAAATAGAGATTCCTTAAATGCTATTCGTCGCAAATTTGCGAATTTGCTATTAGCGATTTTTGCATTTGGGATGATGAATCCCAAATGCAAAAATTGCGCTTGCAAAGGGCCAGATTCTCAGAATCTGGCCCTTTGCAAGCCGTTTTCGGCTTGATGAATCTAGCTGTCCATCCTTCCCATATGCATGTCATCTTGAATGTTTTAAACTCTTCTCTACCTGAGTCCAAAGTACCCTCACATTGAAAACACGCTATGGTGACCCCTCTTTTAAAAAAAACCTCTGCTGACCTTACTATCCTTGCAAATTACCGACCGATTTCCCTTTTGCCTGTTTTCTCCAAAATCCTTAAAAGGCACATCCATCTTCATCTTTCCCAGTTTATTGAGACTAACAAAATCTTCCACCCTTTTCAATCTGGGTTCAGAACTGGGTTGTCTACAGAAACCACTTTGCTGGGTGTTACAGAGAGGCTCTAAGATCATCTGAATGTTGGAGACACCGTCGCGCTCATACTGTTAGACCTCAGCGCGGCGTTCAACACTATCTCCCACCCCATACTAGTCAACACACTGAGGTCCTTTGGCATTTGTGGCTCTGCCTTGGACTGGATTGTCTCTTTTTTGGATGGCCGTACATTTTAGATTTCTTCTGCTACGGATAGTTCCAATATCAATCCATCACCCTATGGGGTATCCCAGGGCTCCATACTGAGCCCCACGCTTTTTAACGTGTATGTCAGGCCTCTAGCTGACATTGCTGTACAGGCCAGTCTGACACTTTTTACCTACGCTGATGACTCTCAGATCATCTTTTGACTCTCACGTTCTGACCTCTGCTCCACATCCTGCCTTCAGTTGGGTCTCAGGCGAATTGCAACATGGATGAACCAGAATTATCTGAAACTAAACGGTGATAAAACCAAGGTCTTAATCCTTAGTAAGGAGAAAGATCTTTGGGGCCCGCTACACTGGCCTGCCGAGATGGGTGCTCTTCCGCAGCCTTCCAGCCATGTCCGTAACCTGGGCGTTCATATTGATGACTCTTTGACAATGCATCATCAAGCAGTCAAGGTCACAGCTATTTGTTTCACCATCTTAAAATGGCTTAGGAAGATCCTTTGGATGCTACCTAATACCACCCAGAAAACAGTGGTCCATTCCTTTATCACCTTCTTTTTCTGGGTGCAAACAAGGCTGTGACCCGTAGACTGCAGCTGGTTCAGAACTCTGCAGCAAGACTTCTTTGCAGAGTCCCCAGAATTACTCCCATCTCTGGCTATCTCCGTGACCTACATTGGCTCAGGGTGGAAAACCCGCATAAAGTTCAAAGCCCTGAGCTACATGTTTAAGATCAAATGGGGTTCAGCACCACAATATCTGCATTCTCTTGTTTGCCCATATGTCCCTACCCACCATCTTAGTTCCGCTACTCTTGAAAAATTCACGGTGCCCAGGTTCAAACTTGCTAGGATGGGTGGTAGGTCTTTTTCATATCTTGGTCCGATCCTCTGAAATACTCTCCCTCTCGCTATCTGTAAAGAAACCATTTATACCTGTCTCCGCAGATATTTGAAGACCTGGTTATTTAACCAGTAACTACTTCTCATCTCCCCTCCCCTCTTCTGCTCTCAGTTTCCGTCCAGGCGCCGGGAAACCCTTCTTGGGTAGCTGTTGTGCCTTATAAATTCAACAAATAAATATATTTAAAAGCATTTTTTACTTACCTTGGCTGCCAGGGAGAGTCCTCTGCCAGCTAAGTGCACTCCATTCTTTATTATACTAATGGTGAATAATGTAATATAATATTTTTCACTATTAATGTATTAACAAATTGATAGAAAAAAATGAAATTGGATCCCCAAATAACGTCCATGAGTACAAGTTACCCCTGTCTTCCAGACACTGATTTTGCCACCTCTGAGGCAAGGGGTCACAAAGGCACTGCCAGGGGTTGCAAGGGGCAAGCCAAGGATCGGAACTGCAACCCCTGCGACCCCTATATGAAGTCCATGCAGCGCACAGCTATATCACGTTTTACTTCACATGTGTGCAGCTTTATTTATATTTATTTTGTTTTGTCATTAGCGCTACACATGGTGTGGTAAATATCACGCTGTGCTTAATTTGTCAGTTTGAGCGAGACAACACAGAATGTGTTTGAGCAGCGTTGCTCAAACTGTAGTAAATCTGCCCCGTGGATTGACTGAAAGTACACAGACAATGACTACAGCCCCCAGAATGCAACTGATTGTTAAATATACAGTTCTGTGATAACATGGATTCTTCTGTTAAAAGCAGTGGTTTAAATGGGCTGGTACTGCCCCGAACGGAGTACCGGCATTTTTTTGATTTTGAGCTGGAGAGTACCGGCACTTTTCAAGAACGACATAATACTTTTAATTGGAGAGTACCGCACATCTCAGAAGCAAGCAGGTACTTGGCTACAGAGTGCCTGCACTTATATTTTTCCATTTCACGCACTGGTTAAAAGGCTAAGAGGAACTGAGGCAAAGAATCATTCACTGACTTCCCATTGGGTTGGTATGAAAATAACGGCCATTCCTAGCACTTTTGATGAATCTGAGCGTTTTATGGCATATTTATGAGCACAGCAAGCATATAAAATAAAATAATTTAAAATCAGTGCCCAGGCAGATTACATACAAGCCGCGAAATAGCTGCCACATGGGAGACGGAAGGCAGACAAAATGCAAGCAAACAAATCATTTAAAAAACAAACACATAATTTAAAACAGCACCAGGGCCGATGTGAAGTGCGGAACTCACATGACACAAAAGGAGCCGTTAAAGAGTGCGATTAAAACAACTGAAAAGCTCAAAGCAAACAAACGGGAATTGAATCAAAAACTGTCTGCTCTGAAAAGTAAACAAAGATGAAGAGAAAAGCAGCAAAAGGGAACCATATGAAAATCCAAATAACACCAGAGAGGGCCGTGAAAAGATGCAAAGCGACATGAAAGCCAGAGCAAGATGAGAGGCGCTGGGGAGGGGCCGGGACAGCAATGAAAGCCGTTTATCAGGGGTGAGGGGGGGATTCAATTAGCGACAGAGACTGTCGCAGTCTCCCTCTAGGCCTCAAACAGTATTCAGCTGCAAAGAAATCATGGGAAAAGAGCCTGGGAGGGAGGATGTTGCTCTTTTTGAAAGTATTTTTGGGACTATGCCTGGGCATCCTTTCATAGCCATGTTCCATTTAGATTACCAGGGCCCCATAGCATAAAGTCACATAAGTGTTGAGCAAATGTGCACCAAAATTTGCACTGACCTTGCGAAATCAGCATTTGCTGTAACCGACCACTGCAGAGTCTAAAGTTTCCATATGTAAGATTATCAGACTGGTGCCAGTCACCAGGGAAGCAGTGTGCCAGTCTTGGATTTTTTCCGGCTACCACGTGCATGCTGGGAGTTGTAGTCATAATTCACTTCAGCTGTAGTGAGTCACACCTAAAATAATAACTTGTGAAAGAAACGGCGCGACTTGGGCATCTTTTTTCTGTGACATATTATTTGCCATTTTATATAGCGTGGACATGGCCCGGAGGCATCAGAGCACTTTACACAGTAGATACAATGATACAGCATGTTACAGTTAAACTTGTTAACGTTGTTTTGTGTGCAGTTTTCTATAGCACGAACTCGATCCGAAGGTATTGGAGTGCTTTACATGAGCGCAAGTTATGTTACACAAGGACACTTTCATTTGTTGGTAGGCACAGGGAAATTAAATGATTTGCCCAGAATCACAGGATGTGGAGTCAACCCGATGCTCGAACCTTGGTTTCCCGGTTCCATAGTCAGCAGCTCTAGCCGTGAGACCATAGTCACTTCAGGGCCACAGGAACCCCCCGCCCCCATATAACAACATCCCGCAAATAACACACAGACACAAGTGTTAAGATAGGGAAAAATTGCTGCAGGTTTATTGTTACATACAACATTATGTAATCACGTTGGGTTATCTTACGGGCAATCCAAGGGCAGGCCGCATTCTCGCCACCTGCCCGCCTGATGAGCCAATCAGCACAGTGGCGAACCACCCCGCTGCTGATCATTATGGTAATAAACTACTCACGCCCCTTGCGGGGCGTATCTAAGCAACCCCCGGTTGCACAGGCCCACAACCGCCCGAAGGACTACTGGGGCGCCGTCTCGGATTCCTAGCCTCCCATGAGGTTCTAGGTTAGGCTCTGGCACCCCTATGTACCCGCTGAAGTACTGTGTTGCACCTCTCTGTTTCCGGATTGCCCTGTAACTCCGCCTGCAACGAAAAAGGAAACACATTAAAACTCCCTCAGGAGCCCCCCCATAGCTGACACTCAGGGTTAGAGGTAGGGAGGGAAAGAGTGTCCCGACGTGTTCGACGCAACGTCCGGAGCGGCAAAGAGGCCACCACAACGGCCAGAGGGGGAAATATACCCTCTCCCTGCCAGCCCCGGACGTGCGTCATAGTTCCGCCCACCTCCACCGGGCAACCTGCCCTGAGGGGTGGCAACCATTAGCTGGGGGTCGGGGGCAGCCCTACGTGACTAAGGGCCCGCCCTCCTGATGGCCACCGGGTGGCCTCGGGCAGGCGCACATCCTCTCTCCTAAACCTCAGACTTTTGCATGGGTAGCTGCGACCAGGACAAATGCAGCCCCTCGACAAGGGATGTACACAGTTCAAGCATCGATTAAGATGGTGGCGACAAACAATGAAGGTAGTCGTCTCCTGGATAAGATACTTAGGTTTGGTCGAGGTTGATTAACCCAGGTGTCTGTCAAATAGGAGGAGCTTGAGGTCCTTTCTGAAGATGGCTATGCAGGTTGTTAGACGAAAGGAGGGAGGTAAGGAGCTCCAGATTCTTGTGGCACTACCAGAGAATGACTGACTCATGTACCGTTCTCAACTGAAGGTGGGGGATCCAGGAGCAGGGACTGAACATTTCTGGAACCCCTATTTGCTTCGGAGATTGTCAGTTTCTCATTTAGATAGGAGGGTGAAGAGAAGTGCAGCGCTCTGTGGGTAATGCAGGCAGTTTTGAATTGGGCTCACGCTTCAATGGGATGCCATTGGAGGGTTATCATGGCAGGGAAAATGTGGTTAAATTTCTTCAGACCTAAAATGAAGCGTGCTGCTGCATGTAGTGTTGCTCTCACTGCATACCTTATCTCTCCATAGCCCCTCAGTCACATGTATTTAATTTGTGCTATATCTCCTCTCATACCAGTGTCAGAGCACTTTACAAAACACACTTACAGAGATAATTAATCATATGTGTGTAATCAGTGTATAGAAAAGGTTGCATAAGGGAAAGGGGATTACAAGGTGTAGGATTCACATGTCATCCATACTGGTAGGTGTTTTTTAAGAGTGCTTGGTCTGGAGAAGCACAAACTCAGGGTTCCAAATATAACACAGTGGTTAGCATTGAGTTTAGGAATACAAATTTATTTCTACCCAAACAAACCTTTTTTTAGCAGCAACAGGATAATGAATGACTGAATGACTGGGATAAAACATAACTTACTAACTTGTACAATTCTGTTGGCATGCAGCTCTTTGATGGCAATTCATAGCTCACTGTGTTAGAATATGTTTGTAACTTATGAACTGCACAGTAACAACAGAATATCTGTGACAAAAGCAGTAACCCACAGAGCTATGCATATAAAATATAGTTTTTTTAAATGCATGGTACAGGCTCTTTGCAGGAGGCATGGTAACCCTCTGCACTACCTTAAATGAGACAAAGCTGCCACTGGACAAAACTCCCATCTCCCTCCAGCAGGTACATTATTCACCACTTATTTTGACACTTTTATTGTTGTCCAAAAATTGCTGATTATACAAGGACCTTTGCAGTGCTTTTAAAAATGCTGCCTGCTTACCCCCGGGGACCACAGTTTGGGAACCATTGGTTTACATTGTGGCGAGTACTTGTCATATTTCTTTTCTGCCTAGTTTTTTTTAGGTGTTTTCCTTTTTTAAACCAAAACAGACTTTTTTTATCTCAAGGGACTGGCCTCTCCTTTCAGACATCTCTCTCAGTTGACAGGCATGCATTGTATGGTTGGGGAGGGACTGTCCTCTTCTTTGAGACCTCTCCCTCAGATGACGAGTTTGCAGAGTAGGGTGTGTGGAGGGACTGGCCTCTCTACTGAGACCTCCCTCTGTAATAATAGGTGTGTGTAGTAGGGTGTGGGGACGGACCGGGCTCTTCTTTCAGATCTCTATCTCAGATTATGGGTGTGCATAGGATATTGTGTTTGGCTGAGCCTTCACTCTATTCACAACTCTTCTAAAGCCAATGAGCATAAATAGTAGAGTCTGATAAACACCATCTCCAGTAAGGCTCATTCATACAGAAAGAAGTGTGCATAACAGAGTGTATTCAAACATCACCTACTCCTTTGTACTTTTCAAGGTTCTGCGAGAGTCTAGCAAGAACATAAAATAAAAAAATAAAAAATTACATTCCAATCATCACAGTACATAAGTGGTAATTTAGCAATGATTCGGTTAAGCATTAGCAGAAGAGATCTTATATTTAGAGATTATCTTGTCCGTTTACGGAATCCATTTTGTATTTCTGTTGGCCATTTTGTATGCCATGTGCTCTGTCCTACCTTCCTGTCAACTGCTCTTGAAATCTGCCTAGAGACAAGATATGTTTAGTCTCCTCTGCTTTGCACATGCTCAGTTGAGCATACAACTGTCTCCAACTTGTAACTGTCAAGATGTGGCCACCAGAATTAGCTGACTGTCAGCCCTTCCCACTTGTTGCTAGCACACTCTCTGTATGACCTTATTTGAAACCAACACTCTGTGCCTTGTACCGCCTTCATGTCAGCCCCTGTGTGGGTATAAATGGACCAAGCTCCTTCTAGTCAGTGTGCTACCTCATTCTATACCGAAGGGTGTTGCGTGAATGTAGTTCCACCTCATGAGGTTTAATAAACTCTGTCTTTTCTATTCCAGTTTCTATGCCAACTTCTTATTATTGGTCTAAGGACTCTAAGCAGAGAAGGGCGAATCCCTTGCACTAGTAGGCCTGGCTGAGGCTTGCTACAACAAATTGGCGCTTCCACCGCGGGGCTCATCGCCGACTCGGATGCCCGAAGTGTGGAAAATGACTAAAATCGGTATACATAAGCGGCGTTCATTTATGTTCACCATAGCCACTGTTGAGCGTAAAGTGAAAATCATGAAACATTGGCCACACCATCTTGTCCCTTTTTAAGCCCCTTCGTGTGCGTAAGTGGCAGCCATTTTGTGTGTCGTGGCCTCTTTGCCCACTGCCAACAGCCTGCGCGTCTCTCCCCCTCACTCCCCGGCCTCGCAAGCATTCCCCCGCGCCCCGACAGCCCTTGGTCTCTCCTGCTTGGGCCATAAGCGCACCTCTAACGCAACCCTGTCTCCGAGCCACATCCCGTGCTGAACCCCCTCACTCTTTCATCTCATTCAAAGAACAGGCCCTTTTGATAACCTCTTCCTCCCTGCCCGATTGTCCGGCCTGATCCCAGGCCATCACCTAGCCCAACAGATGCAGTTTATTGCCCCCTACAGTAGGACCTCGCCTCGCATCAAAGGAGCGGGGATTAATCAATGCTTTCACACCCCGAAGATCCGACCGATCACACACATCCCCGTTCCCAGCGGAATGTCCAGCTGCGCGATAACCACCACATGCTGAGATCGGGGTGGGAACTCTACTGTAGATATGTGTGGGAACGGGTCTGGTCCGGGGATTCCGAGGATATCTTTTCCTTCAAAGAAACATTACTGATGTCATAAATGTAATAAAGCCATAAACTTGTGTATAAGAGGCCAGGCCTCAGAGATGCGGGTAGAGCACCTCGAGAAGATACCCTGTAGTCTGATTTGACGTGTTCTGCTCCGTCGGAATAAACTCCTGTTTCCTGCCTTCTGTCTCCAGCGCCTGCCTCTTTGTTTGGTAAATCTCGAATGGTATGAGAGGCGGCTAACGCCGGGCAAATACTGAAGGGTTCTTGGTCGACATCGGCCCTACCTTTTTAACAATTGGCGCCCAACGTGGGGCCCATCAGCGACACGTGGATCCAGTGGGAGAGGTCCCAACAACAGATTGAACGACTGCAACGATCGGGAAGTGCACCTGCCCGATAGACCCTTGTCTGGCAGCCGATCATCTGAACTTCACTGGTTCTGAGCAGACCTCTCTCGAGTGATCTACGGTCCTGACTGGGAACCATCAGGAGTGCCACAGCAATTACGGAGAATAGAGGAGGATCAGGTGCTGGAAGCGGAAGACGAAAAACTGTCCATAAGGTCCGGGTAAGGTCGTGTAACACGACAAATTGCGAATTGATTGTTTGATTGTTTGAAAATACTAGTATTACTCATTTGATTGTTTCTGAGAGATTCTCTATTTGCAAATAAGCACAGAGTCGCAATACTCTGTTTAGTCTCTGCAGATACTGAAGGGTAGGTAACGCAGGCCTTTGCCCCCATTGTAATCCGTCGTGCCTGCTTCCCTCTCCATTTGATTGATTGTTATCCAAGCATTTACTGTTTTGGAATTGGTTCTCTTTGGATCATTCTCTATTTGCAAATAAGCACAGAGTCGCAATACTCTGTTTAGTCTTTGCAGATAGTGAAGGATAGGTAACGCAGGCTTTTGCCCCAATTGTAATCCGTCGTGCCTATTTTTATCCCTCATTTGATTGATTGTTTATCCGAACATTGATCGTTCGGAATTGGTTCTCTTTGGGTTATTCTCTATTCACAAATAAGCACAGGGTCGCAATACTCTGTTTAGTCTTTGCGGATAGTGAAGGATAGGTAGTGCAGACTTTTGTCCTCTTTGTAACCCGTCATGCCTGTCTTCGCCCCGTTTGTTGGTAGTTGGTTCAGCCCGGACAGTTTATTAGAGGTAGATCATCCGGCTCCACCGGAGGACACCCCTAATAAAAAGGACATGTATATAAAAATACGGATTAGCCGTTGTATCATGCTAGCAAACTATAACATAAAAATCGTTAGGGAAAACAAAAGGAATTGAGCAAAATCAGTAGGCCACTGATGGGATCTTTTTGACCCCGCCAAAATAGAAACATTAGGAACAACCCCTCATGAGAAATACGAAACTAGTGAGAAGAACCGAGCTCGACGCCATGATGGCTGCAAGACAGCTCGGATCCATCGCCCGCCCCGCCCAAATAACGACAAACCCTATGCAAATATTATAAATATATACAACACTCCAGCAAAGTAACATTTAAAACTGTTTATTAAACAACCATTTAAAACTTTTTATTAAACAACTATTTACATGGCAGCCGGCTGCAACAACAAACCCAAATGCATTTGCCGTCTGCTTGACGCTGTTCCTGATTGGGCTACTTTCAGCTACTTTTTAGTAGGCTTTGGGCTATAAAAAGTCTACAAAAGCCGTCAGCCGGCGAGGTAGCGTCGGTGGCGGCCCGTTGTGCGAATAGGCCGGAGGCTACCCAACGCGCCAAGACCTGTCCCCGGACCATCCAGAGGTGATGTCCGGCAAGTTGTGAGCGGGGGATGCCTTGCTGATGGCTCCCCCCTTTTTGTTGCCTGGTCCAGCCATCCTATAATGCTGCGCCAAGAGATGGCGTGGGGTGCCCTGGGGGGAGGCGACGTGAACGGGCCTCCCCCACCTCCCCAGGAGGAGGTTCCTCAGCTGCAGCAGGGCGACCCTTAGCGTTTCACCTGCCGGACGGCTGCACCAGGACTGCCATTGGCGTTCCACTCGGTTGGATGGCCGGGGGACCCGCTCCGGTGGCCGGGGTGAAGAGCGGCTGCAGCTGCGGAACGCTCAAAATGGCGGCCGGCTCCCTGGATTTGGGCCTGGTCCACTAGAACGGCTCTGGGCTACCTTGGAACTCGGATGCTTGCCTGCTCGGGCATGAGCCCCACTGTTGAAGATGTCCTCTCAGTTTTAAAGATTCTACGAGAGTCGTTGGACCTCGACTCCCGCGGGCTTCCGGTGGGAGCAACCGCCACTGTTGCTCGACTATCCCCCATGGATATGCCGCTGCCCCGGGCGACCGCCGCCTTATCCACATCTGGTGCCGAAGGAAAGACTGATTCAACGCATCTGTGGTGGGATACGCCTGCTGTCCCGCTCTCCGGAGTGGCCACAACGTCGTCACAAGATGGTGGTGCTCTCATGCTGACACCGGCCTTTTGTCGGAATTACTAAAAGACACTGTAGACTGCCAACTCGATCAGCTCCGGTGGGACCTCAGCGTGACCCGGTAGGGAAGATTTTGCCTTCCTCGCCTTTAAGTCGCGGTTTATGCCGCCTGTCCTTTCTGCTGGCGTTTATGGAATTTTTTTGAACTACCGAAAGGGATTCTGGTCCAGCCGCTAGTTATTGGAGGCATTTGAACTATACTCTGGACCCGCCTGGCCTCGACCAAAATGGCGCCAGTATGGGCGGGACTTGCAACTCCTTATGACGATTCTAGTTACTGAGCCTTGATGTTATAGGGGATGTATGCGGTCTTTGTGCACATGGCGGGTGGGGAAGTGTACTGACTGAGCATGCGGACAACCCTATTGATGTCGGGTTTATTTACTACTGATTATTGTATTATTTAAACTCCGAAGTAAATGTTACTTATGATACTCGCCCATGGTATGCGTATGAACGATTTTATTGTAACTGATCCTGTTTTACTTTCAATTATAAAATCAACCTTCACTGATCCTGCAACCGTTTGTCACGTTTAGTTTTTTCAATTAAATGACTCACTTGCTTCTATACTACAGTGTAATCTCTCCTTACCTCATGCGTTTCCCGTCTGTTCCGTAACCGACCTATATGGTTGGAGGCCCGTATTTGAATACTGACATTTTTACAATCAAGGTTTTAAAAGAAAAAAATATATGGAACTAGCATCGTAACAGTCATTTAGATTGATAGGTTTGTTTTTTAAAATACCATGCTCTGCGAACAGGAACGACCCTATACCACCGTAAACCTTTTCTTTCCCTCGAATGAAAACATGAATCCGTCAACCCCCCCCACACCTTATACCGAATGCCCCTGGCTTTTGACCCCTCCCTACACGCGGTCTGTACTACCGCCCTCGGGCAACCTATGTAATGAACAGCCTGTCATTGGTTATCTTTTCTGCACTACCGGTTCCTTTGGGCTTCAATGCCGAGATAAAAGGGACTGCATCCCACAGAGATAAGTCAGGTACGTGGTAGGTAAAAACATTTTTTATGTTTATGCGCGCTGATGTGCTTTGAACACTGCCCCCTCCCCCTCCTTTCTTTCTCTGCAGGTTACATCGGAAATTCAGCTGAAGTATGGAGAGGACCTAAAACGCACCATGCTCCACACGAGGAAAATAGGCCAGCTCTGTGAGATGGTATATTATATGCAGGAGCTATCTCTGAGAGCATGAAAATTGTATGGTATGAATGTGCGCATGGGCCCCGATGTGTACGGTATGAATGTGTATGTGTGGCACACGTCTGGGTCAATAAAAGAATGCTTTTTGTATGATTGAGGCGTTGATCGAAACGGTTAATGGGGTAGGAAAATTAAGCCCGAACATGGTACCTGCATGTAAAAGACGAATGAAAATATAGCACTTTCCTTACTTAGGAACGACTCTCTCTGGAGCTAGCGAATGGGAGAGTGGCCTACACCAGAAACTTGAAAGCTTATTTCTGTCAGACGAACCCAACCCCAACCGATATCCCAAATGTACACCCAAAAAAATAATGCGCACCAGTGAGTCAATTTATGTGCTGACTAAATAAGAAAAGTTAAGAGTACCTCGGGTTGGGGTTCATCCAGAATCCCCCTCAGCCCAGATATTAGGGATGTTGTTATTTTTTAGATTTACCCCTTCTTCTTCCACCCTCATAGAAAAGTCAGAATTGTACCATCGCACGCCCGACTGACACCCCTCCTTTACCTCAGCTTGGATCATCATTTGCTAGATGATGGAAGACCCCACCGTGAGTATAAGCACGACTGGACTAGTGTCCGACCAATTAAAAAGGAGTAAGTATTTTTGAAGCGAGGTTACCAACGAAAATTGTCTACCATTAGGAAGGAAGGAGAACAAAGAGCTCGACCCCCAAAATGACTTAAAAAGAATACTGAGAATACGCAACATGCATGACAAAGTCCTTTTGCCCAAAATAGCTCTGTGTTCTGTCTTAGGTTTCCGTACTTGATGTATGTACTGTCGCACCCTGTCTGGTATTTGTGTGTACATAAACTATGAATTTATGTTTTCTCTCAGTTTGTGTTTTTATACGTGAAACCGACCCGTGCTGTCCTATATGTGTGTGCACTGAATAACATATTATTATACACGTTTCTCTCTCTCTCTCTCTTTATGTTGTACGTGTACTAATAGCCTATTTGGTGCACACAACGCTCTCTCTCTCTCTGAGGGCTCCCTTGCTCCCTTTTGAATAAACAACGACACTGTGCCTCGCCGGCACAGGTATAATTGGCTTTAGACACGGCAGTGTTTGAACAAATTGACAGAAACAAAACGATCGTATTTTGCCATGTTACTACCTCTCCTTTCTGTAAAATGATAGAACTTAATTGGCTGAGAAAGAAAGGACAGGTAAGACGACTAATGTCCCCTAATCTGACCCTTAAAAGGGAACTATATGTCAGTGGCTTTTTGTTTTTAGTGCTCTAGTAACTCCACCCTCATTCATTCGGATTACCACCGCCCATTGCACTTAAGTAGAATGTCCGAAACGTCCCCGTTTTCCAGAATGGTCCCAGTTCTGTAACTAGCCGTCCCAGAAAATCTTAAAGACTGTAGCTGATGACCTTGTTTTTAAAGATAAATAGTCCAAAAACTGATAAAAGTTAGCCGTTGCTGAAAGAAAAAAAATGCTTAACGTATGTCCTTCCCTGGAAAAGGTAGCTGTAAGCCCCTGATAATAAGCACTTCACACTTTTTATGAACTAGCAGACCTTGAAGAAAGATATAGCTCAACAGGATGAGTTTTAGAAAAACACAAGTCTCTACTGGAGGAGCCGGTTTGAATCCGATACGAATATGACAGGAATAGACACCAGACAGACATGATGTTTGAAAATAGAAAGATACTTGCAGACCTGCACCACAGCCACGATGCATGAGTTAACAGCATACACCGATGTAAGGGTTACTAAGCATCCACCCTACCGTGACCAATAAACGTTTCCCCGACTACTTGGGGTTGGGAGAGAAATTAAAGTGTGTAAACATTTTCCCCTGCCAGTTCTTTAAGACTTGTTTTTTTTGTACTCATTTAAAGGTAACGTGCGGTCGTCGGAGGAGAGGGGCCGGATGTGACGCACAGCCTGGCTGCAGATCGGGGAATATCTATGACCTCGACCAAGGTGGAGCCACAGAGCAAAGAGTTGCGGGACAAGGCACTATTCTCAACGTGGAAAGTGAAGGAAAGAATGGCTGTCCGGAAGCCCCTGCATCGTTGATGAGCTCGTGCCGAAAGTCCCAGCCCATTGTGCCCGATCGATGGGCCCACTTGCTTGAAATTTCTGCCCTCCTTGGTCCGTTTCAGATCTGATCCCACTCCACCCTCTCTTCCCTCGGCCTCCCAAAGCACGCCCCCATCGCCCCTTTTTTCCATACGGAGTTTTTCTTTGAACTTGACTTGAAGAAGAAGCACAGCACGAAGATAGAGTAGGGTTTGTCACGAAAGAGGAACGGAATGCGGGTACCCCGCCTAAGGTACCTATGATAGATTAGTTAGGGAACAGGACAACCAGGACTGTCCGAGAGCAAAGAGTGGCCACACCCTGCAACGCGAAATCTGAATTAGAGCTGGACGCATATCTCCACCGCCGGTGCTCAACAGTGCCAACAAAAGAAGAAGAACAATGAGAACCTACCAGGAATGGCTCGCTGTAATAAGACACTGGAAAGACGAACCCTTTTTTTTTAACATTGCCACCCCTTGACTGTCCCTTGTATCAAGTTGAATTTCTCTCCCAACCGCTTTGTATTGATTACCACCCAATAGAGTAACCAACCTTACATCGGTCACTTCCAACTATACATGGATAACTAAGAAGGCGTTAACTCTGTATTATGATGATTGTAGAACACCAGTTATGCACATGAGCATACTGTCTAGTTTTGATCCCCATGGAGTCCAGACCTCAAGTGATAATAGCCCTTATTCTACCAGAACATTTTTGTATGATATCATGTTTGTATTCGAACGAATTTCCTCTAATGTAATTTGGTATGCACTGCCTCCTCGCCTATTGCATTGACTACATGTGGTTATGTACGATTCTGTCAACATTGATAGCAGGATCATTTCCATCTGCCCGTAATACATATGGGCTACCAAAGACCTCAATAGACAGCCCAGCCACATCCTTCCCTTATTAGTATAACTAAATGTCAGCTTGTACGTCCTTACCTCAGACATGAACAGAAATGAACTAACTTATGATAAAAACTGGGGACTGTGGAAAATGACTAAAATCGGTATACATAAGCGGCGTTCATTTATGTTCTATATCAAAAACAAGAGGGGGAGGTAGAGCTAATCGTTGGATTTATGCTCCACTGGGTATTCAAATAAACAAGAGAAATCCAACATTTAGTGGGAAAAGGAGAGTGATCAATGGATATTGAAGCACTCAGTGTTTGTGAAAATACCCCTCACACACCAAAAGGCCCCTTGGTGTCATGCTTCATCATCGGGGTCTTCGCACCCCTCTATCGGGATGCGGCGTGCTGCGACCGACGACTACGAGGGAGCACTTACAAAGTTGGCTATGTGTGGTGTACAGTGTGTGGGTTGTGTTACAAGTGAGTAGGGAGTGTTGTGAAAAGTTTTAAAAGGTACCTGGCACTAGAGCGGAAAAGAAAAAAAGTTTTATTCTGTGCTCTGGCTGGTACCGTTAAAAAGAAAGTGCAGGGCGAGGTCAATCTGTTGTATTAATGAACAGGACCTCTGATGTGCTTATGTGTCGACATGTTTCGGAGACAGGCTCCTTCTTCAGGACAGGGGCACAAACTCCCTTCCCTACTCACGTCTTTTGTTACGTAAAACTGTGTATTTACAGAAAAGTGAATTTTACTTTAAATAGGCTAAGTGTGCCTACAGCGGTCTGCTACAAGCACAATGACCTGTAGAAAGACAAAAAAAGAGAGAGATTTGCCTAATGGTTACCCATGTAACGGGTAGTTCATGCAGGTGCAGTCACCTGGAACCTCACCATTTGCTTAGCGATAAGCTTCCATAAAAAAGACTCACTACACATACAACATAAAACATATAGAGCACTAGGATTTTTTGTAAACCTGAAATTCGTACTTGTGAAGCTTGGTTGTGGGCTTCATGAGCAAGATAGGAGCGTCGGGGTGTTGCTCCAATGGCAATCTGCAGTAGAGGATGAAGTGGCCATTACTAATCATTCTTTAACACTTACTTCCGTGGATGGTTAGAGATGATCGTGGCAGAATGGTACTCCTTTGGTGTTATACTCACATAGTAAGGACGCTCAGATCGCCGCCTTACCCCGTCCGCTGCTCCGCTGGTTGTGGAGTTGCTAGCGGTTTAGGCTATTTATAGGCTTTTTCGTTAATTGGGCGGAAAGGAAACTCATCCCATGTTTGGGTATTCCGCTGTGTGGCCATACAGGGCGCCTGTATGTTCCAGATGCGCTGACATGGGATAAGTGTCTGCAGGCGCTGGAGGTATTTCGCTGCGCATGCGCGTTAGCCTGCCACTGTTCAGCGGCGCATGCGCTGTTGGGAGTGTCTCGTTTTGTGCGCACGCGCATTTGACACACGCATCTCTTGTGCGCTGTCTCCAGTGCGCTTGTGAACATGAGCCCGGTATCCAGTGACTGTCAGATGTGATGAAGTCACAGACGTTCTCATTGTCTGGGTATCACACACGGACAACGATGGCAGATATAAATAAATGAATGAAATAAATTAAGAGTCAATGTCCATTTCTTCATTTGTAGTTGTAGTTCGGCGGACACAGTTGTGTGGACTGGGAACCAGTTGTAGTTCGGTTTTTCGCTGGGTTCGTTCATTGGGTGGTCTTTTACGTGGATAATTGACTCCACGGGACATCGTCGTTGAGCCCGTTCAGATGGGTCCCCAGACGGAACACCCATCGCTGTTCTTTCTGAAAAAGGCCCACCTCAGAGGGTAATTGTTCGATGATAGTCCATTTTAAATCATTCACACAGTGTTCGGATGTCAAGTAATGTGTGGCCATTTTTGTGGTGCTTTTTTTACACCGTACATTACTCTTGTGTTCGTTCATTCTTGTCTTTACGGCTCGTGTAGTCATGCCTACATACTCGAGGTCGCACGGGCACGTGATGAGGTAGATCACGTTTTTGGAGTTACAATTTGTGAACCTTCTTTGTTCCCATGTGGTGCCGTTGCTGAAGCTGAGTCTCGTGCTTTTGTCAGTCAGATGGCAGCTACTGCAGTTACCACATGGAAAGTGTCCCTTAACACTTATGGTTGGTTGTGTGGACGCAGTCACTGGTTTTGGTCGGGTGTGTACCAACATGTCTTTGAGGTTGCGCCCCCTTCGGTGTGCAAACATCGGTTTTTCTAAGTTCAATCCTCCACATGTTAGTATCCGCCAGTGTTTATTAACCAGTTTCGACACCTCATTGGATACTGTGTTAAAAGTCGTAACACATATTGGTCGTTTATTTTCAGTGGGGTCCTTTGATCGGTCTTCCAACAGCGACTCTCTATTGTTGTTTCTTGCCCTTTTGAAAGCTTTGCTGACAATCCTATTTGGATATTCTCGTAGTTTGAGTTTCTCCTTGAGTTCACCAGCTTGTCTCTTGAATTCGGACAGGTCTGTACAGTTGCGCCTGAGGCGTAAAAACTGTCCATAAGGTAGGTTTTCTCGTAGGTGTCGAGGGTGAAAACTGTCATACCTTAGTAGACAGTTTCTCGAGGTGGGTTTAAAGTGAGTAGTTGTTTTTAACACCCCTGCCTCCGCGTAGATATTGAGATCCAGAAACACCAATGTTTGATTTGAAATGGTGATCGTGAATTTCAGGAAGGGGTTTTGATTGTTGAGCCATTCCAAAAAATTCTCAGCGGACAGGCTGTCGCCTTCCCAGACGACCAGGATGTCATCGATGTACCTTTTCCAGCATTTTATTTTCGATCTGAATGGGTTTTGGTCATGGAGAATCTTACTTGTCTCGAGGTGGTGCACATAGAGACCAGCCAGGCTTGGAGCAAATGTGCTTCCCATGCTGGTCCCATGGCACTGTTGGTAGATCGTATTTTTATACTGGAAAAAGTTTTTCTGCAGAGCCAGAGAGATGCACTCCAATACCAAACCACGTGGTGTTTGGTACCTCCATTGTGTTGAAAAAAGCACTTCTTCAATGATTATCAACGTTTCATCGTGGGGGAGGCTGGTGTAGAGGCTCTCCACATCCAACGATATCAGTAGTTGGGTTTTGGGGTCAAATGTAGTTTCTTGAAGTAGTTGTAACACGGCCTTGGTGTCCTTTAGATAGGTGTTGGTAGATTGTACTAACGGTCTCAGGAAAGCGTCCGCGAATTTGGACAGTGGCTCTAGAATGGAGCCAATACCCGAGACTATTGGGCGGCCTGGTGGTTGGATAAGATTCTTGTGGATCTTGGGAATGCTGTAAAAGTACGGGATACGAGGTTTTTTCTGTTCCAGAAACTCTCCTTCCTTTTTGCTCAGCCAATCATGCGCTAAGCCTTCCTCGATCATTGCTCCAATTCTGATCCTGAGGTTCTCTGTTGGATCTTGATGTAAGACCATATAGTTGCGTCTGTCTGACAAGAGTCGTAGACATTCGGTGTCATAGTATTCGGTGGATTGCAACACTATGGCACCTCCCTTGTCCGCTGGCTTGATGACGATGCTGGTATCATCCGATAGGGTTTTCAAGGCAAGTTGTTCTTCCTTGGTCGTATTGTGGAACGTGCGTGTGGCAGAAGCATCCAGTTGGTTGACCCCTGTCATCACTGCTTTTTCAAAAGCCAGCAGTTCAATAGGGAGTGCTGAGTCTGGAGGGGTAAAGGTAGACTTCGGTCTCAAACCTGTGTCCGTTGTTAATGCCTGAGTTGGTTTGTCTGCAAAAAATGCCTGTAGTTTTAGTTTGCGGACAAACTCTTTCATCTCAAGGTTCATTTTAAACATATCTGGTTTTTGTGTTGGTACAAATCCCAAGCCTTTATTCAGTAACTGCTGTCGACTTCAACGGCGCCTTCTTTGGTCCACAACCTTTTTTAGGCTCCCGCCCAGGGACACGGGGGAGAAACCGGAAAGGCAACAATGTCACCTGGGAGGCGGCAGAACAGGGGAACCCCCGGCAAACCAGGAGCATGACAGGCTCCCTGCCCAACCAAGCATCAACCAGCAACCAGAGAGGGACCTAGTGGTAAATCTATCATCCAAGCGTTTAACGGATATTCAGCGACAGGTACTGAATAAAGGCTTGGGATTTGTACCAACACAAAAACCAGATATGTTTAAAATGAACCTTGAGATGAAAGAGTTTGTCCGCAAACTAAAACTACAGGCATTTTTTGCAGACAAACCAACTCAGGCATTAACAACGGACACAGGTTTGAGACCGAAGTCTACCTTTACCCCTCCAGACTCAGCACTCCCTATTGAACTGCTGGCTTTTGAAAAAGCAGTGATGACAGGGGTCAACCAACTGGATGCTTCTGCCACACGCACGTTCCACAATACGACCAAGGAAGAACAACTTGCCTTGAAAACCCTATCGGATGATACCAGCATCGTCATCAAGCCAGCGGACAAGGGAGGTGCCATAGTGTTGCAATCCACCGAATACTATGACACCGAATGTCTACGACTCTTGTCAGACAGACGCAACTATATGGTCTTACATCAAGATCCAACAGAGAACCTCAGGATCAGAATTGGAGCAATGATCGAGGAAGGCTTAGCGCATGATTGGCTGAGCAAAAAGGAAGGAGAGTTTCTGGAACAGAAAAAACCTCGTATCCCGTACTTTTACAGCATTCCCAAGATCCACAAGAATCTTATCCAACCACCAGGCCGCCCAATAGTCTCGGGTATTGGCTCCATTCTAGAGCCACTGTCCAAATTCGCGGACGCTTTCCTGAGACCGTTAGTACAATCTACCAACACCTATCTAAAGGACACCAAGGCCGTGTTACAACTACTTCAAGAAACTACATTTGACCCCAAAACCCAACTACTGATATCGTTGGATGTGGAGAGCCTCTACACCAGCCTCCCCCACGATGAAACGTTGATAATCATTGAAGAAGTGCTTTTTTCAACACAATGGAGGTACCAAACACCACGTGGTTTGGTATTGGAGTGCATCTCTCTGGCTCTGCAGAAAAACTTTTTCCAGTATAAAAATACGATCTACCAACAGTGCCATGGGACCAGCATGGGAAGCACATTTGCTCCAAGCCTGGCTGGTCTCTATGTGCACCACCTCGAGACAAGTAAGATTCTCCATGACCAAAACCCATTCAGATCGAAAATAAAATGCTGGAAAAGGTACATCGATGACATCCTGGTCGTCTGGGAAGGCGACAGCCTGTCCGCTGAGAATTTTTTGGAATGGCTCAACAATCAAAACCCCTTCCTGAAATTCACGATCACCATTTCAAATCAAACATTGGTGTTTCTGGATCTCAATATCTACGCGGAGGCAGGGGTGTTAAAAACAACTACTCACTTTAAACCCACCTCGAGAAACTGTCTACTAAGGTATGACAGTTTTCACCCTCGACACCTACGAGAAAACCTACCTTATGGACAGTTTTTACGCCTCAGGCGCAACTGTACAGACCTGTCCGAATTCAAGAGACAAGCTGGTGAACTCAAGGAGAAACTCAAACTACGAGAATATCCAAATAGGATTGTCAGCAAAGCTTTCAAAAGGGCAAGAAACAACAATAGAGAGTCGCTGTTGGAAGACCGATCAAAGGACCCCACTGAAAATAAACGACCAATATGTGTTACGACTTTTAACACAGTATCCAATGAGGTGTCGAAACTGGTTAATAAACACTGGCGGATACTAACATGTGGAGGATTGAACTTAGAAAAACCGATGTTTGCACACCGAAGGGGGCGCAACCTCAAAGACATGTTGGTACACACCCGACCAAAACCAGTGACTGCGTCCACACAACCAACCATAAGTGTTAAGGGACACTTTCCATGTGGTAACTGCAGTAGCTGCCATCTGACTGACAAAAGCACGAGACTCAGCTTCAGCAACGGCACCACATGGGAACAAAGAAGGTTCACAAATTGTAACTCCAAAAACGTGATCTACCTCATCACGTGCCCGTGCGACCTCGAGTATGTAGGCATGACTACACGAGCCGTAAAGACAAGAATGAACGAACACAAGAGTAATGTACGGTGTAAAAAAAGCACCACAAAAATGGCCACACATTACTTGACATCCGAACACTGTGTGAATGATTTAAAATGGACTATCATCGAACAATTACCCTCTGAGGTGGGCCTTTTTCAGAAAGAACAGCGATGGGTGTTCCGTCTGGGGACCCATCTGAACGGGCTCAACGACGATGTCCCGTGGAGTCAATTATCCACGTAAAAGACCACCCAATGAACGAACCCAGCGAAAAACCGAACTACAACTGGTTCCCAGTCCACACAACTGTGTCCGCCGAACTACAACTACAAATGAAGAAATGGACATTGACTCTTAATTTATTTCATTCATTTATTTATATCTGCCATCGTTGTCCGTGTGTGATACCCAGACAATGAGAACGTCTGTGACTTCATCACATCTGACAGTCACTGGATACCGGGCTCATGTTCACAAGCGCACTGGAGACAGCGCACAAGAGATGCGTGTGTCAAATGCGCGTGCGCACAAAACGAGACACTCCCAACAGCGCATGCGCCGCTGAACAGTGGCAGGCTAACGCGCATGCGCAGCGAAATACCTCCAGCGCCTGCAGACACTTATCCCATGTCAGCGCATCTGGAACATACAGGCGCCCTGTATGGCCACACAGCGGAATACCCAAACATGGGATGAGTTTCCTTTCCGCCCAATTAACGAAAAAGCCTATAAATAGCCTAAACCGCTAGCAACTCCACAACCAGCGGAGCAGCGGACGGGGTAAGGCGGCGATCTGAGCGTCCTTACTATGTGAGTATAACACCAAAGGAGTACCATTCTGCCACGATCATCTCTAACCATCCACGGAAGTAAGTGTTAAAGAATGATTAGTAATGGCCACTTCATCCTCTACTGCAGATTGCCATTGGAGCAACACCCCGACGCTCCTATCTTGCTCATGAAGCCCACAACCAAGCTTCACAAGTACGAATTTCAGGTTTACAAAAAATCCTAGTGCTCTATATGTTTTATGTTGTATGTGTAGTGAGTCTTTTTTATGGAAGCTTATCGCTAAGCAAATGGTGAGGTTCCAGGTGACTGCACCTGCATGAACTACCCGTTACATGGGTAACCATTAGGCAAATCTCTCTCTTTTTTTGTCTTTCTACAGGTCATTGTGCTTGTAGCAGACCGCTGTAGGCACACTTAGCCTATTTAAAGTAAAATTCACTTTTCTGTAAATACACAGTTTTACGTAACAAAAGACGTGAGTAGGGAAGGGAGTTTGTGCCCCTGTCCTGAAGAAGGAGCCTGTCTCCGAAACATGTCGACACATAAGCACATCAGAGGTCCTGTTCATTAATACAACAGATTGACCTCGCCCTGCACTTTCTTTTTAACGGTACCAGCCAGAGCACAGAATAAAACTTTTTTTCTTTTCCGCTCTAGTGCCAGGTACCTTTTAAAACTTTTCACAACACTCCCTACTCACTTGTAACACAACCCACACACTGTACACCACACATAGCCAACTTTGTAAGTGCTCCCTCGTAGTCGTCGGTCGCAGCACGCCGCATCCCGATAGAGGGGTGCGAAGACCCCGATGATGAAGCATGACACCAAGGGGCCTTTTGGTGTGTGAGGGGTATTTTCACAAACACTGAGTGCTTCAATATCCATTGATCACTCTCCTTTTCCCACTAAATGTTGGATTTCTCTTGTTTATTTGTTCATTTATGTTCACCATAGCCACTGTTGAGCGTAAAGTGAAAATCATGAAACATTGGCCACACCATCTTGTCCCTTATTAGGCCCCTTCGTGCGCGTAAGTGGCAGCCATTTTGTGTGTCGTGGCCTCTTTGCCCACTGCCAACAGCCTGCGCGTCTCTCCCCCTCACTCCCCGGCCTCGCAAGCATTCCCCCGCGCCCCAACAGCCCCCGGTCTCTCCTGCTTGGGCCATAAGCGCACCTCTAACGCAACCCTGTCTCCGAGCCACATCCCGTGCTGAACCCCCTCACTCTTTCATCTCATTCAAAGAACAGGCCCTTTTGATAACCTCTTCCTCCCTGCCCGATTGTCCGGCCTGATCCCGGGCCATCACCTAGCCCAACAGATGCAGTTTATTGCCCCCTACAGTAGGACCTCGCCTCGCATCAAAGGAGCGGGGATTAATCAATGCTTTCGCACCCCGAAGATCCGACCGATCACACACATCCCCGTTCCCAGCGAAATGTCCAGCTGCGCGATAACCACCACATGCTGAGATCGGGGTGGGAACTCTACTGTAGATATGTGTGGGAACGGGTCTGGTCCGGGGATTCCGAGGATGTCTTTTCTGTCCTTCAAAGAAACATTACTGATGTCATAAATGTAATAAAGCCATAAACTTGTGTATAAGAGGCCAGGCCTCAAAGATGCGGGTAGAGCACCTCGAGAAGATACCCTGTTGTCTGATTTGACGTGTTCTGCTCCGTCGGAATAAACTCCTGTTTCCTGCCTTCTGTCTCCAGCGCCTGCCTCTTTGTTTGGTAAATCTCGAATGGTATGAGAGGCGGCTAACGCCGGGCAAATACTGAAGGGTTCTTGGTCGACATCGGCCCTACCTTTTTAACAGAAGGACTGGTCGAGACGAAGGATTGGAATCTCGCTTTGGACGTGATCACTGCCGGAGGAGACCCGAGTCTTGGCATCCACGTCGTTTTCCCTTTCTTTCTGATCTGAACATCCAGGTGGCGCCGATCCTCGACTGAGATCTCTTTTGTTGATTCGCCGTGCAGTGGCCGTTTGGTCGATTTGAGAACTTGGCAGTAGGAACCTGGACACCATTTGATTGGTAAGAGCCGTTTTGCGGCACTTACTGTAGGTTTGACGCCTTGGATTGGTAAGGTAGTTTAGAAACGCTTACTGTGGCATTTGTATATGGAATTGGCCAAATATTGAACTCGTCCTATGAATATCGTCATATGAATATATATATATATATATATATATATTCCGAATATTGTCGCTTTGGCAAAAAAAGAAGCAGTTCGCCAACAGTGTCCAGCAACAAAGAGTCGACCCAGAAGTGCTGGTGCAAAAGGTGGTTTAATTACGTGAAGCCAGCGCTGCCGCCATGACGCGTTTCTCCTCCAGGGAGGCTTGATCACATATATATATATGTTGCAATACATATAGGCAGGTAATGAGGAGATTTTTCTCTACTTCTAAGAATATTTGAACGGCGCAACGTACGAAGAGTACTTCAAGCGCTTCTATTGATTATAATACTGCATATTTTGCACTATTTTTGGCATGCCTGTTTCCAGCACACTTCGTAAGATGTGTTGCTTTTGTAGTGGTACCAATTTGAGAATCGATAAGCACAACCGGCCCCCCCGGAGGGGTCGCCTAATAGGGACTTGTATATTAAATATGGTATTTCGTCCATAATGTACAGCACATTATGGAACAAATATACTCGTAAGGATCCTGAGTAGCGTTGGCCTATGCATGGGTCATTTGGTTTGCGAAAGATTCAGTATGTGGAGCATTTAATGTTCAAGCGAAAGGCTAGGCAAGACATGTTTGACTGTGTGCGAAAGTGGGAGAAAGAAGTGCGTGAGCGAATGAAGTGTGAACAAGCCTTGATTGAAAAAGAACAGCGTAAAAGTGTGCATGCAAAAGCATTAGAAATGAAAAATAAAGAGATTAAATAAATTAAAGAAAGGGAAGATAGGGTGCGTTAGTCACAGGTAAATGGCCAATACGTTATTCGTAGGCCTCTTTATCATATTCTTAATAAACCCCAAGACGATTCTCTCTTATTAGATCGTTGTCCACCTCCGTATACTCTTCCCTCTGCTCCTGATGAGTCAGATGAGGACTCTCCTACGGAGCAGGATAAAGCCTGAGACACTCGCTCAATGTTAAATACCGAACTTTCCTCTCAGATTAGATCTGCGGCGCGTAAAGCCGATCGTAGTACTAATACTGCTTCTGAAATCTTAGATACTATTCAGAATTGGTCGGAAAGGGAACAAAAATATTTCACTGAGATATTTGCTGGAGAGGTTCTTGAGCGATTTAGGAAATATTCGGTGAAAGTAGAGCCAGATGATATAGCAGCTGATTGTAAGCAATTATCTGAAGGTTCTTTTGTCTTCTCCCAGGTGGCTGACACAATCAGACGCTTGGTTACACTACGTGATGAAGCAGTCCGTTTAAGGGAGGAGAAAAAGGCAGCAGACGCAGCTGCACAAACATCTCAAATCAATATGGCACGAGCTCCGACGCTCGAAACAGATAAGAATGTTGTAATGTGAAACCTATGCGGTAAGCCGCACCTTTATATGTTCCTCCTAAAGGAACAGGCACAAGTGATGATAAGACTTCTACTATAATTGGGTTTACACTCCCTGGAATAGAGCAGATGTCATGGCTCTTAAAAATGTATTGCCTGATCCGCGAAAGCATCCGACAGCGTTTTATGAAGAAATTGAGGGTGCCATGAGCTCTTGTACTATGACTTTGTCTGACATTGATTTGTTTTTTAGATTAATATTACCGCCTGATATGTGGAGAACTGTGCGTAAAGTTGATGATCGTGCGGTATTTGGGGCATTGTGGTCAGATATAGAACAATTAGATAAAGATAGAGAACCTGCACAAAACCGTGTCAGCTAATTTTAGATCTTCCAGCAGCTAGATTGGTTAAATTAAAGACGATTATTCCCCATAAAAAGATAGATTGGACTATGTTAGCGTCTTGTAAGCAAAAGATAGATGAATCAGTTTCAGACTGAAGAAGCAATCGACGATTTTAGTGGTCAGTCATTGACAGATGACACGGGTAGGCATCTGTTTGTCGATAAATATGTCACAAACCTTTTGCCAGAAATAGCTAGTCGCCTAAAGGCGAGTGAAAGTTAATGGACTACCTCCTCTCCGGTTTCTCTCCTAACTATGGCTCAGTATTATGAACGACAAGTATTAGAAGCAAAAAGTAAGGAGGATACAAAATATCTAAAGAGTTAAAAACAAAAGTTATGATGGCTCAAGCTTATGGCCCACCTTCTAGAGGTAATAATAGAGGTGGACGTGGATCTTATGGTTCGTCTTTTCCTCCCTATCCTCGTGTAGATTTGTTTTTTTGATCAGTGTGCGTATTGCTGACAATTCGGACATTGGATTTATAATTGTCCAGTGCTACGTGCTCAGCAGGGTTCACGTGGTCGGGGACAAATGAGAAGTCGTTCAGGATATTCAGGGCCTAGAGGAAATACAAATGATCGTGCTAGGTTTGATGCTAATACACGTGGACAAGAGGGGGCTAATACGTTTGACAGATGGAATCAATATCAAATGTCCGACTATGAGCCGTCTAATTTGCAAGATTCTGCTTATGCATAGGATTGCCTAGGATGGGGTAAGGAATCAGTTGAAGTTCCAGTAGATCAGAAGGGTCCCTATGTTACAGCACATGTTTTGGGTTCTACTGATCAGTTTCTGGTTGATACAGGAGCTACTCGTAGCGCCTTGTCTAAACACTTGATTCCAAGGGCTCCCCTGTCTGACTTAACTATTACATCGATAGGTTTCGATGGAACATCTACCCTTAGCCCAGTGGTTCCCAAACTGTGCGCCGCGGCGCCCTGGTGCGCCGTTATCAGGAGCCAGGGGCGCCACGCACGATGTGGAAAGATAGCGTCTGGTCGTGGCAGGATGAACATATTGCAGCTTAGCCGGCGCAAGGTATGCAAAGTACTTCCTGTCATCTCACCTCGCAAGATGCAGGGGAGGGGGTGAAAGGAAGTGTGAAAGTCACACTGAGTATGTGTCACTTTCGCCCCCCCGCCTCCGCGATGTATAGGTTGCCCTGACTCTAGTCTCTGCCTTTCTGAAGCAGAGCATCACGGAGGCGGCGGGTGCACAAACAGCGGACACAGGACTCGGCTACTCGTCGGAGCCCAGCCAGTACTGAGCCCAGCGCTGTTTTCCTTGGACATGTCGGCACCCTCACCTACCTTCCTGCACCTGGAGCAGCAGATCAGAGAGCGAGTTTCAGCAGCTATCTACCCCACATGTATCTCTTGCCTGCATTGTACTGCGTGCGCCACAAATTCAAAAGCCTCAGTTTTGCGTGCAGCCAGAGCCCAAGGAACGGGTTCCATATCTGCGTCAATGTCACACGCACCTGAGCCTGAAGAGCGGGTTTCGGCCTCAGTGGTACTGCTGTTTGCTTACACCCAATGCCATAATTCTGCCCAATAGGAATGATTTATTTTCAAGTAGCTGCAACCCAGTCCAGCTGAGAGTTTCTCACCATAATGCTCCCCCTCCCCTTGGGCCTTGTTATTCAGCACAGGCTTTTTGTGCATGTTAACCCTGAGCCTCGGCCTCTACTGAGGTATATTTTAAGGCAACATTGCATTTGGCCACTGTATTTTCCTCTGCCTGGCCACAATTTTAGGGCAGTGAGATACCTCATTAGCTCGGTGAACAGCTCTACGTCCAGGTCACCTCCTTGCACTAACCTTCCTTCCTGACCCCGTGGGGAGAAATTGCAGTACCCGTGACTGGGATTGGATTTCCAGCCTAGCAGGGCAAGGAATCCGATCAGCAGGACAAGAGGTAAGCGGTGGGGAGAAGGGTGTTTTCTGTATTTGTTAATTTATAGTTACTAGCTGCAGGGCCACCGCTAGGCATGGGCAGCATGGACAGCTGCCCAGGGCCCCACGCTCAGCCCACCAACATAGAGTCTCACAAAAGTATTTCCCCGTCTTTGGCCTCACACCTATACTGCAGCACTGCATGGCCCAGGGAAGGGATTCTCTCCCCTGGGCCTCACAGGCTTGTGTAGTGCAGCGAGGGCCCCTTCTTCCCGGGGCCTTAAAGCCACAGACATAGCTGTGAGGCCCGCCTGCGTTTGGCCTGTGAATGAAGATCCAGACACTTCTTACTCAAAGGCAAACATGATGCCCATAATCCCGCATTTTGGCCCCTGGCAGTTCTAGCCATTTAAAAACTCTTTCAGCTGCTGATGAGCTGTGAAAGAGATGCTGGTCAGTGGCAGAAAGGAAGGTGTTGCAGCACAGGAGGGGGTCATGCTCCTTGTGGAGTCACAAGCACCTTCCGTTATTTAGATGCAAATAGCCTTGAAAGAGTAAATGAAACTAATTTTTTCATTTTTTTCCCTGCTGTTTTTATATAGAGCAAACCCAACCCAGTGCTTTACGTGAGCACCGATGACATTTCATAAGGACATGTTCCTTTTTTAGATACAGAGAGATTAGGTGATTTGCCCAGGATCACAGGATGTTGAGCCAAGACCAGACTCGAACCTGATTCCTTAGTTCCAAAGTTGGTAGCTCTGACCTCAAGCTCAATCTTCTCCCCTCCTCTATTCAGGTACTACTTGATGTGCTTACAACACGTCTGAGAATGATTAATGGTCTGCTTGGAGTTTGTGAATAGCTAGCTAGCTAGCAGTTGCTATCCTTTTTATCCCTAATACCTTAATTGCATCCCAATCAATTTAAGGAAGCCAACAGGAAGAATTCCCGAGGCCTTGCTTACATCCCCCCCACCCTCCCACCGGTAAAAAAATGGTGGGGAGCCACGGCCAACTGCCAATTAGGTCAAGGGAGCCACGGGTTAAAAAAGTTTGGGAACCACTGCCTTAGCCCATTGTCACAACCACTTGCACTCCTTGTTGATAGGTTTACTGCTCCATGTCCATTTTTGCTTTCTCCAAATACACCAGACAACATTGTGGGTCTTGACATGCTCAAATATTTTAGGGCCACGATACGATGTTCTCCGGAAGGAGTACAGGTTATTTTAAATGACAACCACCCCATGATTGAGAGATCCTGTATTGTTAAAGAGGATATTGCACTAGCTTCACTCCCTAGTACTCTGTGGGCTAATTCAGACACTGACGTAGGGCAAATGATTATTCTACCAGTACATATTAGTGTCAAGGAGGGTGCTATACTGCCGACATTGCCTCAGTATAACATTTCTCGAGAAGGAGAAGAAGCACTTACACGTATTGTATAAGATCTGATTAAGGTGGGAGTGGTGGAAGTAGTTCCTTATAATGTTTGCAATAGTCCGATTCTTCCCATTTTGAAAAAAGATGCTGACACTAAGATTTATAGATTTATCATTGATTTGAGAGAAGTCAACAAGATTGAAGTACCACAGTACCCTGTAGTGTCTGACATAACGACATTGCTTACCCTGGTCCCTCCAACAGCAACTACATTTTCAGTAGTAGATTTGAAGAACGCTTTCTTCTCAATTCCTATTCATCCTGGTAGCCGATATTTGTTCGGTTTCACTTTAAATAACAGATCATACAGATTTTGTAGAGTTCCTCAAAGGTATACGGAGAGTCCAAGTATCTATAGTCATGCCTTAAAAAGACAACTCGATTCCTTTATTTTGCCTGAAGGAGTGGCTCTCATACAATATATCGATGAAATCTTGTTTGCAGCTGATACACCTGAGCAGTGTGAAAAATGTACTTTGTCCTTACTTTCTTTTCTTGTGACACATCACCATAAAGTATCACGGAAGAAATTGCAATATTGTAGACCGAAGGTAACCTATATAGGTCATCTTCTGTCTAAGGAGGGATGTGCACTGACATCAGATATCATTCAAGCAATTCTAGACACTCCAGTACCTTCCACACAGAAAGATGTTCGTGCATTTATTGGGTTAACTTCATTTTGTAGGCAATGGATATTGGGTTTTTCACACATTGTTAAACCATTGCTAGCACTTTTGACTAAGAACACTCCGATTCTTCTTCCTTGGACAGATGAATGTCAAAATGCCTTTCGCCAATGAAACAAGCTCTTTGCTCTGCACCAGTGTTAGGCACACCAGATTATACGAAGGTCTTTACACTCTATGTACACGAGAAAGATGAATGTGCATTGTCAGTTTTAGTACAGACACACGGTGACAAGCAGCGTCCTTGTGCATATTTTTCTGCAGTTCTTGATCCTGTTGCTCGTGCGTTGCCTGGATGTTTTCGTTCAGTTGCAGCAACAGCTGTGTCCATACGTCAGAGTGAAGGGATAGTTTTGTCACACAAACTGTTGGTGCTAGTACCCCATGCAGTAGATGCCCTTTTGAATCAGACTAAAACTCAGCATGTAACTAGTGCTCGCTTGACAGGATACGAATTGACACTGTTAGCACCTCATATTACATTGAAGAGGTGTGCTACACTAAACCCAGCCACTTTGTTGCCATATCCTGCGACTCAGTCTCAATCAAAGGAACCTCACAATTGTATATTCCTTAGTGAGGAACAGACAAAGGGTCGCATTGATTTGCAAGATACGCCCCTTCCAGATGTCGATGGGGAGCTGTGGGTTGATGGGTCCTGTTTAAAGTTACCGCTGCATATGCAATCACCACACTTGAAACAGTAGTGGAAACAGCTCGCATACCACAGAAGTCGGCTCAAGCAGCTGAACTAATAGCCTTGACACGAGCATGTGAGCTTAGTACTGACTTATGTGTGAACATCTACACGTATAGCCGCTATGCTTTTGGAGTGGTTCATGATTTTTGCCTACTCTGGAAGGAAAGAGACTTTCTTACATCCCACTGGATGCAGATAATGCACGGGAATTAGTACATAATCTCTTGACTGCACTTACATATCCGAAGAAAGTTGCCATTATGAAGTGTAGCGCACACAAGAAGATCACTGACAAAATAGGACAAGGAAATGCCTTTGCAGATCGTGTAGCTCGTGAAACTGCAATACAGCGAAGCACTACATCTATGTACGTAGTAAAATCACAAGCTGAGCGTTGGCATGATACTAGAGAGGAAGTATTGGATATACAAAGATCTGCCTTTGTGGAAGAACTTGAGCAGTGGTCCAAAGAAGGAATGTTAGACCATAAGGGTTGTTGGCATAATAAAGAAATTAATAAATGGAAATTGCCTGCAGCCTATATACAACCTATGGTTCAAATGGCACATGGGCTGGCACATGTTGGAGCTCTAGCAATAACTAAATTGCTTACACAAGTCTGGGAGCATCCTGAAATTGCCAGCACAGCTAAAAGAGTGGTACAGTCCTGTTTGATCTGTTGGCAGTACAATCCTGGAAAAGGGACACAAACTCCTACAGGAGGGTTTGCTACACCAACCGCACCTTTTGAAGTTTTGTAGATGGATTACATCCAACTTGAACGCTGCAATAATCTAAAATATGTCCTAGTGGTGGTATGTGCCTTCAGTAAATGGATAGAGGCATACCCTACAAAGGATAATACTGCTCTTACCACAGCAAAGGTGCTTCTGAAGGAATTCTTTCCTAGGTATGGTTTTTGTAAAATTCTGTGGAGTGACAACGGACCTCATTTTATTGGGCAAGTTGTTGATTATGTCCTGAAAGGATTAGGGATAAAACCGAAATTCCATGCAGTCTTCCACCCACAATCAGCAGGATTGGTGGAAAGGTATAATGCTACCTTAAAATTGAAGCTGGCGAAAATACTGGCTTCCACGTCCCTAAAGTGGCCAGATGCACTGTCTTTGGCACTGTTATCCATAAGATCAGTACCACACTCATGATCAGGTCTTACACCATATGGGGTGGTATTTGGGAGACCGATGAACATTTGGGGAGTTCCTAAGCCACGCCCCATACATGATGTACCTTGTGTTCTATTCAACGGTTTATTTGGCACAGTTAACTGACAGTTTGACCTCTATTCATCAACAGGTTCCAGAATCTCTTCCTGACAGATCTACAGGTGAGACCCATGGCCTCCGTCCCGGTGACCACGTGATGGTCAAGGTCTTTGACAGATCGAACAGCTTGGAGCCGAGGTGGCGAGGCCCGGAGCAGGTGCTGTTGGCTACAAGGACAGCGGTTCGAGTGACGAACAGAAAGAACTGGCTCCATACCACGCACTGCAAGCGCGTTTCGCCCGCCTTGGTGGAACCTGCTGTGCTGTCCGACCATCGAGAGATTCTAGAGACGGAGAAGGGTCAAGCTAGCTCATCTGACGAGTCTACGGAAGTTTTCCCGGACCACACGATTCCTGGAACATGGTGATACAATTTGAGACCGAGGAAAGAATATGCAGTTTTGAACGAGACTGGTTGAGCTACCGCCCTGGGTTTGTGAAACGGAGAGCCAATGAGGTAAGGGGGGGATCAGCCCTGCATTAGTGTAGTGACACCCGTCTTGGCCCGTGGTGAAGAAATCAACAGCTACCCAAGGGAGAAGAGCTCCAACTATTGTTTTCAACAGGTTCTTAGAAAGATCGATCATCGCTGTCATTGAAATGAATAATAGAAAAATGATTTGTGCTGTAGGGTTTGCTGTTGCACTGGTGGTTTTGGCAATAACCACTTGGTTCATTGAGAAAGCAGTTCCTGCTCAACAGCTTTTTGTTGCAACTACTCCAGCTCCACTGGAACACTACTATTACACTCTTATCATGAGCAGAAACATAGACAGTCTTATCTGAATAACACATTCATTCAGATGTTGCATCATACCCATAATACTACAAATACTACCAATTGTTGGGTGTGTGGGATGATACCTGCACACCAGAAGAAAGGAGGAACGTCTTTTATTCCTCTACCGTTTTCCCATAATGGTTCATGTCTGGCTTGATAAGCCCTTTTGTTTGCTTATCGAAAGCCTTCAGAAGGTGGAATCATTTTTCAATTAAATAAAGAATGTTACCAAGATGAAAATGGTTATCCTCAAGCTAAAGGGACTAAATGGGAATGGGATGAATACCAACCGGACAATATTTCGACACTATATGTCTTCACAAATGTGAGGAATATGAAGAACATTGGACCCTTTGTGATTTCTGTAACCAGAGCAAAAGCAGATTTATGTATTGGCAGTGCTGGGAGAATTCCCGTAGGACAAAGTGAACGTATAACTACGCTGAACATTGAGGGTGTTAATAATAGCAGTTTTATATTGTCGCACAACACCTACTTTGTGTGCGGTAACAAAGGATATTATCAATTACCTGTTGGTTGGTCAGGGGTATGCTACATATCATTTTTGTTACCACCTTTGTTTTTAGCACCTGCATCATATCATCTTGACCTGACACTGTACAATGATATTTCTAAGAATAGATATAAACGGACAACAAGTACTGACGAGATTGACCAGACAGACACCGCTCTGCAACAATATGTCAATTTCAATTTGGGTTTGTTTTTCTTTGTGGGTGCTGCATTGAATAGCAGAAAGATCAGACGATTGACTCGTGTAGTGGAAGCTATGGCACTTGGGAACATTACAGAAGAACTACAAATTGCAAGAATTGTAGCAATCCAAAATCGGATGGTGCTCGGCGTGATTTTGGCTGATCAAGGTGGTGCATGCCGCATCATCGGTAGCAGTTGCTGCGTCTTTATGCCTGATCACTCACCTTCAGTTTATGACACCATCTTTAAACTGCATAAGATTGCTGCAGACATTCACCCAGAGACTGGTACATGGACATTTTCAAACTGGATATGGACACTTTTTGTAACTTGGGGCTGGAAGCTACTGACTATTCTATGTATACTACTGGTGATACAATTTACATGCTGTACTTGTAAACAATGTGGTCCCATGATTTGCTCCATGTGCATCACTGCTTGTACACCTGCCAAAAGAAATGTTACAAAAGAACAACAAATGCTAAATAGTGAAGTTACTGAGATGATGAACATCAATATACAGGATGCAGATCCAGATTACCCCAGATAGACAAATGTCTTCAGAAAATGCTGAAAGGGTCGTCTGTGGTAATTTAGCAATGATTAGGTTAAGCATTAGCAGTAGACATCTTATATTTAGAGATTATCTTGTCCGTTTACGGAATCCATTTTGTATTTCTGTTGGCAATTTTGTATGCCATGTGCTCTGTCCTACCTTCCTGTCAACTGCTCTTGAAATCTGCCTAGAGACAAGATATGTTTAGTCTCCTCTGCTTTGCAAATGCTCAGTTGAGCATACAACTGTCTCCAACTTGTAACTGTCAAGATGTGGCCACCAGAATTAACTGACTGTCAGCCCTTCCCACTTGTTGCTAGCACACTCTCTGTATGACCTTATATGTATTTGAAACCAACACTCTGTGCCTTGTACCGCCTTCATGTCAGCCCCTGTGTGGGTATAAATGGACCAAGCTCCTTCTAGTCAGTGTGCTACCTCATACTATACCGAAGGGTGTTGTGTGAATGTAGTTCCACCTCATGAGGTTTAATAAACTCTGTCTTTTCTATTCCAGTTTCTGTGCCAACTTCTTATTATTGGTCTAAGGACTCTAAGCAGAGAAGGGCGAATCCCTTGCACTAGTAGGCCTGGCTGAGGCTTGCTACAACAAATTGGCGCTTCCAACGCGGGGCTCATCGCTGACTCGGATGCCCGAAGGACTGGTCGAGACGAAGCATTGGAATCTCGCTTTGGACGTGATCACTGCCGGAGGAGACCCGAGTCTTGGCATCCACAGCCTTTTCCCTTTCTTTCTGATCTGAACATCCAGGTGGCGCCGATCCTCGACTGAGATCTCTTCTGTTGATTCGCCGTGCAGTGGCCGTTTGGTCGATTTGAGAACTTGGCAGTAGGAACCTGGACACCATTTGATTGGTAAGAGCCGTTTTGCGGCACTTACTGTAAGTTTGACGCCTTGGATTGGTAAGGTAGTTTAGAAACGCTTACTGTGGCATTTGTATATGGAATTGGCCAAATATTGAACTCGTCCTATGAATATCGTCCTATGAATATGAATATATATATATATATATATATATATTTATATATGTGTTGCAATACATATAGGCAGGTAATGAGGAGATTTTTCTCTACTTCTAAGAATATTTGAACGGCGCAACGTACGAAGAGTACTTTAAGCGCTTCTATTGATTATAATACTGCATATTTTGCACTATTTTTGGCATGCCTGTTTCCAGCACACTTCGTAAGATGTGTTGCTTTTGTAGTGGTACCAATTTGAGAATCGATAAAGCACAACCGGCCCCCCGGAGGGAATGCGTAATAGGGACTTGTATATTAAATATGGTATTTCGTCCATAATGTACAGCACATTATGGAACAAATATACTCGTAAGGATCCTGAGTAGCGTTGGCCTATGCATGGGTCATTTGATTTGCGAAAGATTCAGTATGTGGAGCATTTAATGTTCAAGCGAAAGGCCAGGCAAGACATGTTTGACTGTGTGCGAAAGTGGGAGAAAGAAGTGCGTTATTATTATTATTATTATTATTATTTATTTTTGTAGAGCGCGTAGTCACCCGGAGGTATCCCAGCGCTAGAAAATCCTATCTCCTGAGTACAGTGGGACAAGGGAAGGGGAAAAGGGAGAAAGGACAGGAAGGGTGAAACGAAAGAACAAGATAAGGGCCAAGAGTGATTCACTGTGGAAAGAGGTGGGTTTTGAGCTGTTTCCGAAAGCGGAGGTATTGAGGTTCGAGGCGGAGGACTCGGGGAAGTGCGTTCCAAAGTCGTGCAGTCTGGACTGAGAAACGCCTTCCTCCAGACCGGGCTCTCTTGAATTTGGGGGCAACAATGAGATTTTCTGTGTCAGAGCGGAGGGGTCTTGAGGATTTGTAAGGTGTGATGAATTTCTTGAGAACAGGGGGGCCTTGATTTCGTCGTAGTTTGTAGGCCAGACACAGGGCCTTGAATTTGACCCGCTCTCTTATGGGAAGCCAGTGGAGGAGTTTTAAGGCCGGTTTGGCCGATGCTCTGGCAGGGGTATTTGTGAGAATCCGGGCCGCGGTATTCTGAATTCTCTGAAGTTTGTTCAGAGTCACCTCTGGGGCGCCTAGGTATATCACGTTGCTATAATCAAGCCTCGAAATTATTAGGCCTTGAATAAGCAACTTTTGAGAGTCGGTGGGCAGGAGGGGCAGGACTTTCCTCAATGATTTCAGAAGTCCAAAGCAGGTCCCGGCCACTTTCTTTGCCTGCACAGTGAACGAGAGGTCGGTATCAAGCCACACTCCCAGACTCTTTACTTCCTCTCTGGGTTCGGGAAGAGGGCCCAGACAGGCTGGCCAGATGTTCGGGGGACAGTGTGAATCCTGGTGGGCCAAGGAGCAGAACCTCCGTTTTTGACCCATTTATTTTAGGGCAGAGGTGTTCATCCAGTGATGGACCTGCGCAAGGCAATTGAATAGGTCTGCTGGTTGTTGTTTGGGGTGGGATAATGACACAACCAATTGTGTGTCGTCAGCGTAACTGACGACACTCACTCCGAATGGCGTGATGACCTCCTCCAATGTGGACATATAGATATTAAATAATGTGGGGCTCAGGGAGGAGCCCTGAGGCACGCCACATTGGAGGGGAATTTCGGAGGAGCGGGCGTTGTTCTCCCAGATTTGGTAGGTCCGTTGAGCCAAGAAAGATGTGAGCCAGGCTAAGGCGGAGCCCTCTACACCGGCTCCCTTGAGTCTTTTAATAAGAAGTCGGTGGTCGACGGTGTCGAAGGCCGCGCTTAGGTCGAGGAGGATCACTGCCACTGATCCTCCTCCGTCCAGTAGCGTTCTGGCCTCCTCAACCGCTGCTAGGAGGGCGATGTCTGTGCCCTGCCCTGGGCGAAAGCCCGTCTGGGAGCTTTTTAGTATGTTATTGACTTCCAGGAACTGGGAAAGTTTTCTATTAACCAGTTTTTCAGCAATCTTGCTGATTCCTGGGAGTAGGGAGATGGGCCTATAGTTCGCCAGGTTTTCAGGGTCAAGGGAGGGTTTTTTTAACAGAGCTTTCACGACCGCCGCCTTCCAGCTTAGGGGTACAACTCCCTGTTGGAGTGAGGTGTTAATCAGGTGGGTTACGGGGGGGATGATCGTGGGGGCAACCTTTTTAAGAATTCGGAGTGAGGCGGGATCCTTAGGAGAGCCGCTTTTCATAGATGTTAACGTGTTTTCCACTTCTTCAGTCGTGACTTGACCCCAAGAAGAAAGACGGCAGGGTGTTGAAGGTTGCAGGGGATCGCGTTCCTCGCACAGAGTCGCGGAGGGAATAGACTCGAGGATTTTTAGGATTTTCCCGTGAAAGAAATCCGCCAATTGTTGGCATTTGGTCTGGTCAGCTGTAGGGTCAATGGGATGTTTGGGTCCGGGTGCTGGGGTTTTCAGAAGGTCTTTTAGGATGGCATAGGATTCCTTGCTGGAGCATACTGCTTTCTCTATTCTCTCCTGAAAAAACGCAATTTTGGTTTTACGGATGGTGGTTTTGTAATTAAGGAGAGAAGCAGAGTAGATCTCTTTATTTGTTTCCGATTTGACTTTCCTCCAGGATCGTTCCGTCCTCTTGCACTCTTGGTGCAGGGCTTTGAGCTCTGGTGTGTACCAAGGAGCCGAGGCTACTCTTTTGGGGTGTTTAAGGAAGGAGGTTTTAGGGATGAGTAGATCAAGAGAGGAGGTGATCCATTCATTGACCTGCTTATCGGCAATAGCAGGGTTGCTGGAGAGCTGAGGAGTGGACTTTGCTAAAGCGGCGGCCCATTCCTCAGGTGCAAGTTTATGCCACCGTCTGTCAGTGGTCTGAATTTTAGGGGTTTGAGGGTTGATGGGGGGTGTATCCCAGGAGATTGGGACAAGAAAGTGGTCCGTCCACGGGAGGATCAGGGGAGGCTTAGTGGTGATGGCTGTCGCATTAGTGAGGACTGGATCCAATAGGTGTCCCTTCTCATGGGTGGGTTCATTGTTTACCAGTCGGATATTGAGTGACGACAGGTCTTGGAGAAGGTCAGCGGCTATCCGATCTGTAGGGTCTTTCAAATGTAAGTTTAGATCGCCTAAAATGAGAAAATTGCCGACAGAAGATGCTAGTTGTGCGACTGATTCAATGAGGGCGTTAAGGAATTTTCCCGGGGGGCCCGGAGGGCGGTAGATCAGTAGCCCCGACAGAGAGTGAGCTGGGGAAGATTGGATGGAGAATTGGCAGCTTTCGCAGTCCTTGATTTGAGCATCAGTAATTCTACAAGTGAGATGCTCCTTAAAAATTATGGCTACCCCCCCTCCCCTCCCTTTGGGTCTGTGTAGGGCTTGACAGAGGTACCCAGAAGGCAAGGCCGTGACAATGTCCGAGTCGGTGCTGTCTGATAGCCACGTTTCGGTGAGAAAGAGCAAATCAAAGTCATGGTCTAGAATTAGCAAATTTGTTTCAATTGCGTGTTTAGGGAGGGAGCGACAGTTAAGAAGTCCGATCTTAAGTCCGGGTTTTGTAGATGCAGTAGGGGATGGAGCGCAGCGCGTACAGTAGTAGAAAGGTTTACCTTCGGTATGCGTGTGGTGACAGGCCAAGATTGTTCTCGGTTGAAGTGCGCGGAGCATGTCTCCAGTATATACCACGCGCTCACATGGGATTTCCGGCAGCATTTCATGGCCTGGGTCCGTCTGGGCCCGGACGGGTCCAGACGGGCTTGCCTTTGGCGCGCCTTCGGCGCGCTGACGGCGCGCCCGCTGCGCCCGTCCGCTGCGCGTACGTGGGGCGCACATGTTTATGAGGGGCAAGTGGGCGTGGCCGCAGGCGAGTGGGCGTGGCCAAAGTTAAAAGCACATCAGCTACACAAAAACAAACACTCCCGGCTGTACCTCAGGAGGAATAGCGTTATCAGCGCCCTCGCAGTTCAGAGCCCTCTAAATGGTGTTTGTGGAAGGGGGGGCGTGGCCTCGTAGTGGGCGTGTCCTACTCCGTTTGAGGACAATGGAGTTTCTCAAAAGCGGCGATTTCGCCTTCCCCAACGCTCGTTTCAGCGTGGGAAGCAGGTCCCTGCACACAGCAGTCGTGTGACAGGTAGGGGGTGAGTGATAATTAAAAAAACAATTTTTTCAAGTTAAAAGCACATCAGCTACACAAAAACAAACACTCCCGGCTGTGCCTCAGGCGGAATAGCGTGAGCGAATGAAGTGTGAACAAGCCTTGATTGAAAAAGAACAGCGTAAAAGTGTGCATGCATAAGCATTAGAAATGAAAAATAAAGAGATTAAATCAATTAAAGAAAGGGAAGATAGGGTGCGTCAGTCACAGGTAAATGGCCAATACGCTATTCGTAGGCCTCTTTATCCTATTCTTAATAAACCCCAAGACGATTCTCTCTTATTAGATCGTTGTCCACCTCCGTATACTCTTCCCTCTGCTCCTGATGAGTCAGATGAGGACTCTCCTACGGAGCAGGATAAAGCCCGAGACACTCGCTCAATGTTAAATACCGAACTTTCCTCTCAGATTAGATCTGCGGCGCGTAAAGCCGATCGTAGTACTAATACTGCTTCTGAAATCTTAGATACTATTCAGAATTGGTCGGAAAGGGAACAAAAATATTTCACTGAGATATTTGCTGGAGAGGTTCTTGAGCGATTTAGGAAATATTCGGTGAAAGTAGAGCCAGATGATATAGCAGCTGATTGTAAGCAATTATCTGAAGGTTCTTTTGTCTCCTCCCAGGTGGCTGACACAATCAGACGCTTGGTTACACTACGTGATGAAGCAGTCCGTTTGCGGGAGGAGAAAAAGGCAGCAGACGCAGCTGCACAAACATCTCAAATCAATATGGCACGAGCTCCGACGCTCGAAACAGATAAGAATGTTGTAATGTGAAACCTATGCGGCAAGCCGCACCTTTATATGTTCCTTCTAAAGGAACAGGCACAAGTGATGATAAGACTTCTACTATAATTGGGTTTACACTCCCTGGAATAGAGCAGATGTCATGGCTCTTAAAAATGTATTGCCTGATCCGCGAAAGCATCCGACAGCGTTTTATGAAGAAATTGAGGGTGCCATTAGCTCTTGTACTATGACTTTGTCTGACATTGATTTGTTTTTTAGATTAATATTACCGCCTGATATGTGGAGAACTGTGCGTAAAGTTGATGATCGTGCGGTATTTGGGGCATTGTGGTCAGATATAGAACAATTAGATAAAGATAGAGAACCTGCACAAAACCGTGTCAGCTAATTTTAGATCTTCCAGCAGCTAGATTGGTTAAATTAAAGACGATTATTCCCCATAAAAAGATAGATTGGACTATGTTAGCGTCTTGTAAGCAAAAGATAGATGAATCAGTTTCAGACTTCGTCACACGCTTTGAAGAAGCATTCCACGATTTTAGTGGTCAGTCATTGACAGATGACACGGGTAGGCATCTGTTTGTCGATAAATATGTCACAAACCTTTTGCCAGAAATAGCTAGTCGCCTAAAGGAGAGTGAAAGTTCATGGACTACCTCCTCTCCGGTTTCTCTCCTAACTATGGCTCAGTATTATGAACGACAAGAATTAGAAGCGAAAAGTAAGGAGGATAAAAAATCTAAAGAGTTAAAAACAAAAGTTATGATGGCTCAAGCTTATGGCCCACCTTCTAGAGGTAATAATAGAGGCGGACATGGATCTTATGGTTCGTCTTTTCCTCCCTATCCTCGTGTAGATTTGTTTTTTTGATCAGTGTGCGTATTGCTGACAATTTGGACATTGGATTTCTAATTGTCCAGTGCTACGTGCTCAGCAGGGTTCACGTGGTCGGGGACAAATGAGAAGTCGTTCAGGATATTCAGGGCCTAGAGGAAATACAAATGATCGTGCTAGGTTTGATGCTAATACACGTGGACAAGAGGGGGCTAATACGTTTGACAGACGGAATCAATATCAAATGTCCGACTATGAGCCGTCTAATTTGCAAGATTCTGCTTATGCGTAGGATTGCCTAGGAAGGGGTAAGGAATCAGTTGAAGTTCCAGTAGATCAGAAGGGTCCCTATGTTACAGCACATGTTTTGGGTTCTACTGATCAGTTTCTGGTTGATACAGGAGCTACTCGTAGCGCCTTGTCTAAACACTTGATTCCAAGGGCTCCCCTGTCTGACTTAACTATTACATCGATAGGTTTCGATGGAACATCTACCCTTAGCCCATTGTCACAACCACTTGCACTCCATGTTGATAAGTTTACTGCTCCATGTCCATTTTTGCTTTCTCCAAATACACCAGACAACATTGTGGGTCTTGACATGCTCAAATATTTTAGGGCCACGATACGATGTTCTCTGGAAGGAGTGCAGGTTATTTTTAAATGACAACCACCCCATGATTGAGAGGTCCTGTATTGTTAAAGAGGATATTGCACTAGCTTCACTCCCTAGTACTCTGTGGGCTAATTCAGACACTGACGTAGGGCAAATGATTATTCTACCAGTACATATTAGTGTCAAGGAGGGTGCTATACTGCCGACATTGCCTCAGTATAACATTTCTCGAGAAGGAGAAGAAGCACTTACATGTATTGTATAAGATCTGATTAAGGTGGGAGTGGTGGAAGTAGTTCCTTATAATGTTTGCAATAGTCCGATTCTTCCCATTTTGAAAAAAGATGCTGACACTAAGATTTATAGATTTATCATTGATTTGAGAGAAGTCAACAAGATTGAAGTACCACAGTACCCTGTAGTGTCTGACATAACGACATTGCTTACCCTGGTCCCTCCAACAGCAACTACATTTTCAGTAGTGGATTTGAAGAACGCTTTCTTCTCAATTCCTATTCATCCTGATAGCCGATATTTGTTAGGTTTCACTTTAAATAACAGATCATACAGATTTTGTAGAGTTCCTCAAAGGTATACGAGAGTCCAAGTATCTATAGTCATGCCTTAAAAAGACAACTCGATTCCTTTATTTTGCCTGAAGGAGTGGCTCTCATACAATATATCGATGAAATCTTGTTGGCAAGGATAATACTGCTCTTACCACAGCAAAGGTGCTTCTGAAGGAATTCTTTCCTAGGTATGGTTTTTGTAAAATTCTGTGGAGTGACAACAGACCTCATTTTATTGGGCAAGTTGTTGATTATGTCCTGAAAGGATTAGGGATAAAACCGAAATTCCATGCAGTCTTCCACCCACAATCAGCAGGATTGGTGGAAAGGTATAATGCTACCTTAAAATTGAAGCTGGCGAAAATACTGGCTTCCATGTCCCTAAAGTGGCCAGATGCACTGCCTTTGGCACTGTTATCCATAAGATCAGTACCACACTCATGATCTGGTCTTACACCATATGGGGTGATATTTGGGAGACCGATGAACATTTGGGGAGTTCCTAAGCCACGCCGCATACATTATGTACCTTGTGTTCTATTCAATGGTTTATTTGGCACAGTTAACTGACAGTTTGACCTCTATTCATCAACAGGTTCCAGAATCTCTTCCTGACAGATCTACAGGTGAGACCCATGGCCTCCGTCCCGGTGACCATGTGATGGTCAAGGTCTTTAACAGATCGAACAGCTTGGAGCCGAGGTGGCGAGGCCCGGAGCAGGTGCTGTTGGCTACAAGGACAGCGGTTCGAGTGACGAACAGAAAGAACTGGCTCCATACCACACACTGCAAGCGCGTTTCGCCCGCCTTGGTGGAACCTGCTGTGCTGTCCGACCATCGAGAGATTCTAGAGACGAAGAAGGGTCAAGCTAGCTCATCTGACGAGTCTACGGAAGTTTTCCCGGACCACACGATTCCTGAAACATGGTGATACAATTTGAGACCGAGGAAAGAATATGCAGTTGTGAACGAGACTGGTTGAGCTACCGTCCTGGGTTTGTGAAACGGAGAGCCAATGAGGTAAGGGGGGGGATCAGCCCTGCATTAGTGTAGTGACACCCGTCTTGGCCCGTGGTGAAGAAATCAACAGCTACCCAAGGGAGAAGAGCTCCAACTATTGTTTTCAACAGGTTCTTAGAAAGATCGATCATCGCTGTCATTGAAATGAATAATAGAAAAATGATTTGTGCTGTAGGGTTTGCTGTTGCACTGGTGGTTTTGGCAATAACCACTTGGTTCATTGAGAAAGCAGTTCCTGCTCAACAGCTTTTTGTTGCAACTACTCCAGCTCCACTGGAACACTACTATTACACTCTTATCATGAGCAGAAACATAGACAGTCTTATCTGAATAACACATTCATTCAGATGTTGCATCATACCCATAATACTACAAATACTACCAATTGTTGGGTGTGTGGGATGATACCTGCACACCAGAAGAAAGGAGGAACGTCTTTTATTCCTCTACCGTTTTCCCATAATGGTTCATGTCTGGCTTGGTAAGCCCTTTTGTTTGCTTATCGAAAGCCTTCAGTAGGTGGAATCATTTTTCAATTAAATAAAGAATGTTACCAAGATGAAAATGGTTATCCTCAAGCTAAAGGGACTGAATGGGAATGGGATGAATACCAACCGGACAATATTTCGACACTATATGTCTTCACAAATGTGAGGAATATGAAGAACATTAGACCCTTTGTGATTTCTGTAACCAGAGCAAAAGCAGATTTATGTATTGGCAGTGCTGGGAGAATTCCCGTAGGACAAAGTGAACGTATAACTACGCTGAACATTGAGGGTGTTAATAATAGCAGTTTTATATTGTAGCACAACACCTACTTTGTGTGCGGTAACAAAGGATATTATCAATTACCTGTTGGTTGGTCAGGGGTATGCTACATATCATTTTTGTTACCACCTGTGTTTTTAGCACCTGCATCATATCATCTTGACCTGACACTGTACAATGATATTTCTAAGAATAGATATAAACGGACAACAAGTACTGACGAGATTGACCAGACAGACACCGCTCTGCAACAATATGTCAATTTCAATTTGGGTTTGTTTTTCTTTGTGGGTGCTGCATTGAATAGCAGAAAGATCAGACGATTGACTCGTGTAGTGGAAGCTATGGCACTTGGGAACATTACAGAAGAACTACAAATTGCAAGAATTGTAGCAATCCAAAATCGGATGGTGCTCGGCGTGATTTTGGCTGATCAAGGTGGTGCATGCCGCATCATCGGTAGCAGTTGCTGCGTCTTTATGCCTGATCACTCACCTTCAGTTTATGACACCATCTTTAAACTGCATAAGATTGCTGCAGACATTCACCCAGAGACTGGTACATGGACATTTTCAAACTGGATATGGACACTTTTTGTAACTTGGGGCTGGAAGCTACTGACTATTCTATGTATACTACTGGTGATACAATTTACATGCTGTACTTGTAAACAATGTGGTCCCATGATTTGCTCCATGTGCATCACTGCTTGTACACCTGCCAAAAGAAATGTTACAAAAGAACAACAAATGCTAAATAGTGAAGTTACTGAGATGATGAACATCAATATACAGGATGCAGATCCAGATTACCCCAGATAGACAAATGTCTTCAGAAAATGCTGAAAGGGTCGTCTGTGGTAATTTAGCAATGATTAGGTTAAGCATTAGCAGTAGACATCTTATATATTATCTTGTCCGTTTACGGAATCCATTTTGTATTTCTGTTGGCAATTTTGTATGCCATGTGCTCTGTCCTACCTTCCTGTCAACTGCTCTTGAAATCTGCCTAGAGACAAGATATGTTTAGTCTCCTCTGCTTTGCAAATGCTCAGTTGAGCATACAACTGTCTCCAACTTGTAACTGTCAAGATGTGGCCACCAGAATTAACTGACTGTCAGCCCTTCCCACTTGTTGCTAGCACACTCTCTGTATGACCTTATATGTATTTGAAACCAACACTCTGTGCCTTGTACCGCCTTCATGTCAGCCCCTGTGTGGGTATAAATGGACCAAGCTCCTTCTAGTCAGTGTGCTACCTCATACTATACGGAAGGGTGTTGTGTGAATGTAGTTCCACCTCAAGAGGTTTAATAAACTCTGTCTTTTCTATTCCAGTTTCTGGGCCAACTTCTTATTATTGGTCTAAGGACTCTAAGCAGAGAAGGGCGAATCCCTTGCACTAGTAGGCCTGGCTGAGGCTTGCTACAACAAATTGGCGCTTCCAACGCGGGGCTCATCGCTGACTCGGATGCCCAAAGGACTGGTCGAGACGAAGCATTGGAATCTCGCTTTGGACGTGATCACTGCCGGAGGAGACCCGAGTCTTGGCATCCACAGCCTTTTCCCTTTCTTTCTGATCTGAACATCCAGGTGGCGCCGATCCTCGACTGAGATCTCTTCTGTTGATTCGCCGTGCAGTGGCCGTTTGGTCGATTTGAGAACTTGGCAGTAGGAACCTGGACACCATTTGATTGGTAAGAGCCGTTTTGCGGCACTTACTGTAAGTTTGACGCCTTGGATTGGTAAGGTAGTTTAGAAACGCTTACTGTGGCATTTGTATATGGAATTGGCCAAATATTGAACTCGTACTATGAATATCGTCCTATGAATATGAATATATATATATATATATATATAAATATATATATATTTATATATATATATATATATATATATATATATATATATATATATATATATATGTGTTGCAATACATATAGGCAGGTAATGAGGAGATTTTTCTCTACTTCTAAGAATATTTGAACGGCGCAAAGTACGAAGAGTATTTTAAGCGCTTCTATTGATTATAATACTGCATATTTTGCACTATTTTTGGCATGCCTGTTTCCAGCACACTTCGTAAGATGTGTTGCTTTTGTAGTGGTACCAATTTGAGAATCGATAAAGCACAACCGGCCCCCCGGAGGGAATGCCTAATAGGGACTTGTATATTAAATATGGTATTTCGTCCATAATGTACAGCACATTATGGAACAAATATACTCGTAAGGATCCTGAGTAGCGTTGGCCTATGCATGGGTCATTTGATTTGCGAAAGATTCAGTATGTGGAGCATTTAATGTTCAAGCGAAAGGCTAGGCAAGACATGTTTGACTGTGTGCGAAAGTGGGAGAAAGAAGTGCGTGATCGAATGAAGTGTGAACAAGCCTTGATTGAAAAAGAACAGCGTAAAAGTGTGCATGCAAAAGCATTAGAAATGAAAAATAAAGAGATTAAATAAATTAAAGAAAGGGAAGATAGGGTGCGTCAGTCACAGGTAAATGGCCAATACGCTATTCGTAGGCCTCTTTATCCTATTCTTAATAAACCCCAAGACGATTCTCTCTTATTAGATCGTTGTCCACCTCCGTATACTCTTCCCTCTGCTCCTGATGAGTCAGATGAGGACTCTCCTACGGAGCAGGATAAAGCCCGAGACACTCGCTCAATGTTAAATACCGAACTTTCCTCTCAGATTAGATCTGCGGCGTGTAAAGCCGATCGTAGTACTAATACTGCTTCTGAAATCTTAGATACTATTCAGAATTGGTCGGAAAGGGAACAAAAATATTTCACTGAGATATTTGCTGGAGAGGTTCTTGAGCGATTTAGGAAATATTCGGTGAAAGTAGAGCCAGATGATATAGCAGCTGATTGTAAGCAATTATCTGAAGGTTCTTTTGTCTTCTCCCAGGTGGCTGACACAATCAGACGCTTAGTTACACTACGTGATGAAGCAGTCCGTTTGCGGGAGGAGAAAAAGGCAGCAGACGCAGCTGCACAAACATCTCAAATCAATATGGCACGAGCTCCGACGCTCGAAACAGATAAGAATGTAGTAATGTGAAACCTATGCGGCAAGCCGCACCTTTATATGTTCCTCCTAAAGGAACAGGCACAAGTGATGATAAGACTTCTACTATAATTGGGTTTACACTCCTTGGAATAGAGCAGATGTCATGGCTCTTAAAAATGTATTGCCTGATCCGCGAAAGCATCCGACAGCGTTTTATGAAGAAATTGAGGGTGCCATTAGCTCTTCTACTATGACTTTGTCTGACATTGATTTGTTTTTTAGATTAATATTACCGCCTGATATGTGGAGAACTGTGCGTAAAGTTGATGATCGTGCGGTATTTGGGGCATTGTGGTCAGATATAGAACAATTAGATAAAGATAGAGAACCTGCACAAAACCGTGTCAGCTAATTTTAGATCTTCCAGCAGCTAGATTGGTTAAATTAAAGACGATTATTCCCCATAAAAAGATAGATTGGACTATGTTAGCGTCTTGTAAGCAAAAGATAGATGAATCAGTTTCAGACTTCGTCACACGCTTTGAAGAAGCATTCCACGATTTTTGTGGTCAGTCATTGACAGATGACACGGGTAGGCATCTGTTTGTCGATAAATATGTCACAAACCTTTTGCCAGAAATAGCTAGTCGCCTGAAGGAGAGTGAAAGTTCATGGACTACCTCCTCTCCGGTTTCTCTCCTAACTATGGCTCAGTATTATGAACGACAAGAATAAGAAGCGAAAAGTAAGGAGGATAAAAAATCTAAAGAGTTAAAAACAAAAGTTATAATGGCTCAAGCTTATGGCCCACCTTCTAGAGGTAATAATAGAGGTGGACGTGGATCTTATGGTTCGTCTTTTCCTCCCTATCCTCGTGTAGATTTGTTTTTTTGATCAGTGTGCGTATTGCTGACAATTCGGACATTGGATTTCTAATTGTCCAGTGCTACGTGCTCAGCAGGGTTCAGTTGGTCGGGGACAAATGAGAAGTCGTTCGGGATATTCAGGGCCTAGAGGAAATACAAATGATCGTGCTAGGTTTGATGCTAATACACGCGGACAAGAGGGGGCTAATACGTTTGACAGACGGAATCAATATCAAATGTCCGACTATGAGCCGTCTAATTTGCAAGATTCTGCTTATGCGTAGGATTGCCTAGGATGGGGTAAGGAATCAGTTGAAGTTCCAGTAGATCAGAAGGGTCCCTATGTTACAGCACATGTTTTGGGTTCTACTGATCAGTTTCTGGTTGATACAGGAGCTACTCGTAGCGCCTTGTCTAAACACTTGATTCCAAGGGCTCCCGTGTCTGACTTAACTATTATATCGATAGGTTTCGATGGAACATCTACCCTTAGCCCATTGTCACAACCACTTGCACTCCATGTTGGATAAGTTTACTGCTCCATGTCCATTTTTGCTTTCTCCAAATACACCAGACAACATTGTGGGTCTTGACATGCTCAAATATTTTAGGGCCACGATACGATGTTCTCCGGAAGGAGTACAGGTTATTTTTAAATGACAACCACCCCATGATGGAGAGATCCTGTATTGTTAAAGAGGATATTGCACTAGCTTCACTCCCTAGTACTCTGTGGGCTAATTCAGACACTGACGTAGGGCAAATGATTATTCTACCAGTACATATTAGTGTCAAGGAGGGTGCTATACTGCCGACATTGCCTTAGTATAACATTTCTCGAGCAGGAGAAGAAGCACTTACACGTATTGTATAAGATCTGATTAAGGTGGGAGTGGTGGAAGTAGTTCCTTATAATGTTTGCATTAGTCCGATTCTTCCCATTTTGAAAAAAGATGCTGACACTAAGATTTATAAATTTATCATTGATTTGAGAGAAGTCAACAAGATTGAAGTACCACAGTACCCTGTAGTGTCTGACATAACGACATTGCTTACCCTGGTCCCTCCAACAGCAACTACATTTTCAGTAGTGGATTTGAAGAACGCTTTCTTCTCAATTCCTATTCATCCTGATAGCCGATATTTGTTAGGTTTCACTTTAAATAACAGATCATACAGATTTTGTAGAGTTCCTCAAAGGTATACGGAGAGTCCAAGTATCTATAGTCATGCCTTAAAAAGACAACTCGATTCTTTTATTTTGCCTGAAGGAGTGGCTCTCATACAATATATCAATGAAATCTTGTTGGCAGCTGATACACCTGAGCAGTGTGAAAAATGTACTTTGTCCTTACTTTCTTTTCTTGTGACATATCACCATAAAGTATCACGGAAGAAATTGCAATATTGTAGACCGAAGGTAACCTATATAGGTCATCTTCTGTCTAAGGAGGGATGTGCACTGACATCAGATATCATTCAAGCAATTCTAGACACTCCAGTACCTTCCACACAGAAAGATGTTCGTGCATTTATTGGGTTAACTTCATTTTGTAGGCAATGGATATTGGGTTTTTCACACATTGTTAAACCATTGCTAGCACTTTTGACTAAGAACACTCCGATTCCTCTTCCTTGGACAGATGAATGTCAAAATGCCTTTCGCCAGTTGAAACAAGCTCTTTGCTCTGCACCAGTGTTAGGCACACCAGATTATACGAAGGTCTTTACACTCTATGTACACGAGAAAGATGAATGTGCATTGTCAATTTTAGTACAGACACACGGTGACAAGCAGCGTCCTTGTGCATATTTTTCTGCAGTTCTTGATCCTGTTGCTCGTGCGTTGCCTGGATGTTTTCGTTCAGTTGCAGCAACAGCTGTGTCCATACGTCAGAGTGAAGGGATAGTTTTGTCACACAAACTGTTGGTGCTAGTACCCCATGCAGTAGATGCCCTTTTGAATCAGACTAAAACTCAGCATTAAACTAGTGCTCGCTTGACAGGATACGAATTGACACTGTTAGCACCTCATATTACATTGAAGAGGTGTGCTACACTAAACCCAGCCACTTTGTTGCCATATCCTGCGACTCAGTCTCAATCAAAGGAACCTCACGATTGTATATTCCTTAGCGAGGAACAGACAAAGGGTTGCATTGATTTGCAAGATACGCCCCTTCCAGATGTCGATGGGGAGCTGTGGGTTGATGGGTCCTGTTTAAAGTTACCGCTGCATATGCAATCACCACACTTGAAACAGTAGTGGAAACAGCTCGCATACCACAGAAGTCGGTTCAAGCAGCTGAACTAATAGCCTTGACATGATCATGTGAGCTTAGTACTGACTTATGTGTGAACATCTACACGTATAGCCGCTATGCTTTTGGAGTGGTTCATGATTTTGGCCTACTCTGGAAGGAAAGAGACTTTCTTACATCCCACGGGATGCAGATAATGCACGGAGAATTAGTACATAATCTCTTAACTGCACTTACATATCCGAAGAAAGTTGCCATTATGAAGTGTCGCGCACACAAGAAGATCACTGACAAAATAGGACAAGGAAATGCCTTTGCAGATCGTGTAGCTCATGAAACTGCAATACAGCGAAGCACTACACCTATGTACGTAGTAAAATCACAAGCTGAGCGTTGGCATGATGCTAGAGAGGAAGTATTGGATATACAAAGATCTGCCTTTGTGGAAGAACTTGAGCAGTGGTCCAAAGAAGGAATGTTAGACGATAAGGGTTGTTGGCGTAATAAACAAATTAATAAATGGAAATTGCCTGCAGCCTATATACAACCTATGGTTCAAATGGCACATGGGCTGGCACATGTTGGAGCTCTAGCAATAACTACATTGCTTACACAAGTCTGGGAGCATACTGAAATTGTCAGCACAGCTAAAAGAGTGGTACAGTCCTGTTTGATCTGTTGGCAGTACAATCCTGGAAAAGGGACACAAACTCCTACAGGAGGGTTTGCTACACCAACCGCAACTTTTGAAGTTTTGTAGATGGATTACATCCAACTTGAACGCTGCAATAATCTAAAATATGTCCTAGTGGTGGTATGTGCCTTCAGTAAATGGATGGAGGCATACCCTACAAAGGATAATACTGCTCTTACCACAGCAAAGGTGCTTCTGAAGGAATTCTTTCCTAGGTATGGTGGTTGTAAAATTCTGTGGAGTGACAACGGACCTCATTTTATTGGGCAAGTTGTTGATTATGTCCTGAAAGGATTAGGGATAAAACCGAAATTCCATGCAGTCTTCCACCCTGTTAGACCTGACACCCTTGGCGTGGTTTTCCCCCATCTTTTTGCCTCTGTCTACTGTATTTTTGATGCTGTGCTGGATTTCGTTTTTGCTGGTTTAGATGCTTTGGACACTCTGCCACTGCTAATCAGTGCCAGAGTGTAAGTGCTCCCTATGTAAATTGTCATAATGATTGGGAATACCTGATTGGCATATTTGTATCACCATGAAGTCCCTAGTAAAGTGCACCGTGTGATGACAGATGCTACTAGTGGGCCTGCAGCGCAGATTGCGTCACCCACACGAGTAGCCCTAAAATGGTGTCTCAGGCCTGCCAGCGCAGGGCCTGTGTGCAGTCAGTGGACTGCCATGTCCGCCTGGCCAGTGTCCCCACTGGCTGGGCCTAACCCTTCCCTGTCTGTGCACATCAGTCACCCCTATGGAAGGCTCAAGGTACCCCCCTGGGCAGGGTGCAGTGTATGGGTAAGGTAGAGCATGTACTAGTGCCGGTCACATGCTCTGGTAGTGAGCAGCAGCCATTTTTTGTGCTCACTGCTGTAAGGTTATCTTGCTCCATAGAATAACATGGGGGAGGCTGGTCCCAATGGATACCAGCCTATCTTCTCATAGGAACAAGATGGGACATAAGTGAATGATATCCCTGAACTCAGAATGTAATAACACATCTTTTAGTACAGGTTGTTATTAAATTCTGTGTTTGAGAATAGTACTTTTAGAAAGTGGCTGTTCTCTTGTCTAACCTTTCTGTGTGCCTGGGCCTGTTTGTGGATTGACTGTCTGGCCTGAGTGTGACAGAAGCTGCAGAGCCCCCAGGAGGCTGTCTGAGTCAGCCCGTGGATGAAAGACAGCATCTGCTGCCAAGGAAGTGGGAGGAGATCACACCTGATAGTGACAGGGCCGTGCCTGCCTGACCACAATGCTGGCTCCACCCCCCTACTGGGCGACTGTCACCTCTGTCCCTGATACTAAGAGGACTGACCTATCCTGCTATCCAACTGAAGGAGAGGAGAAGAAGGGCTTTGCTGTGTGCTGTGCCCCCATCTGCTTGAACTACTAAGATTTTGCTGTGTGCTGTGTCTTCTCTGAATCTCCAAGGGCCTGAGAAGAGCTGGCCTCCTGTTCCTGGAACCCAGGGTTAAAAGGTTCCTAAAGAAACCCAAGACGCTGTACAGATCGTGCTGTGTTGGTCCTGGAGCGTGTGGTGCTCAACTGCGGAGCGTGAGGTGGGATCGGTGTGCTCATTCGCACATTCCCAACGAGGGTCGGAGGTCTGTGGTGCCTCCCCTCGTGTATCTTGCTCCAGCGATTGTGAGGCCGAGAGGGCGGTCTTTCCGTGACCTGCGCCCTCAAAACTCATCTGCCGCATATTCACTGCCGCCCCCCGGGGCCAGAAATACCCCCAGAAGTTGCCGTTCGTGAACGGAGGCTGCCGCGGCAAGGATCGGAGACGCTGTGCCCCCACTGGCTGGAGGAGCCGAGCCCCCTCACCAGCGCCGCAACGGGATTGGCCCGTGTGCCGTCGCGTCATCGACGAGGCCGCGCTGTGGTTGGTTGGCGGCCCCGCATCAAGAGGGGCTGGTCCCGGGAGCCGCACTGCCATTGGCTGACTCCCGGGTAAACACAGAGGCTCGTCGCAGGTGCCGCGACGTGATTGGCTGGTTCGGCGAAGTGTGAGAAGGAGGGGAGCCGCGCCCGCAGCGAGAAGGAGACCCGTCCTGTAGAGCCGTCCTTGCCGCGGGAGCAACGCGAGTGCCGTCTGCCCCTGGCCTGAGTCCCGTAGAGCTGTGTCAGCTCCCCGCCGCTCCTTGGAAGTACTGAGAGCGGGCGGAGAGCAGAAGGGACCGGCCGGGGCTAGGAACAAGTCGGTTCTGAGCAGCACGGTGCGCCTGAGGCCCCGAGGAAGTGCCGAACGAAGGCAAAGGAGTCCCCCGGCATACTGGTGAGACGCGCTTGACGCGCTTGGGGGCCCCTGGCCTAGTGGGTCGATCCTTCCCATAATTCACGGCTGGCATAATTTTGGTGTGCTCGTTTTGAGAGCTGAATTGGGATAAGTACAGTATTACTAGTTTTTAATACTGATTCACAAGAGACTTGAGACAATTTTTATGAGAACTTCCTGAAACTAAGTACAACGTTAAAGATTAAGTGCAACCGTTAAGAAGAAGTGCAACATTTTCCTAAAGAAAGTAATTATAGTATATTGTCGATTTTTACTGCTGCAATTAGATAAAGATATATTTTTATAAATATACCTACCTGTGTGGTCTCAGTTTGTGGTGGATTGGGGATTACTGTTGTGTTAAGTGCATTTATGATACACATTGCCTCAGAGATAAGCCTGTCTGCTCGTGCCAAGCTACCTAGAGGGTGAGCAGGGGTTATCTACTTTGTGCAATTCTTCACCCTGACTAGAAGCAAGGGTCCCTACTTGGTCTAAGGTACTTACCTCTGCCAATTAGAGACCCCCAGATCTAAAACACCCACAATCAGCAGGATTGGTGGAAAGGTATAATGCTACCTTAAAATTGAAGCTGGCGAAAATACTGGCTTTCACGTCCCTAAAGTGGCCAGATGCACTGCCTTTGGCACTGTTATCCATAAGATCAGTACCACACTCATGATCAGGTCTTACACCATATGAGGTGGTATTTGGGAGACCGATGAACATTTGGGGAGTTCCTAAGCCACGCCCCATACATGATGTACCTTGTGTTCTATTCAATGATTATTTGGCACAGTTAACTGACAGTTTGACCTCTATTCATCAACAGGTTCGAGAATCTCTTCCTGACAGATCTACAGGTGAGACCCATGGCCTCCGTCCCGGTGACCACGTGATGGTCAAGGTCTTCGACAGATCGAACAGCTTGGAGCCGAGGTGGCGAGGCCCGGAGCAGGTGCTGTTGGCTACAAGGACAGCGGTTCGAGTGACGAACAGAAAGAACTGGCTCCATACCACGCACTGCAAGCGCGTTTCGCCCGCCTTGGTGGAACCTGCTGTGCTGTCCGATTCTCGAGAGATTCTAGAGACAGAGAAGGGTCAAGCTAGCTCATCTGACGAGTCTACGGAAGTTTTCCCGGACCACACGATTCCTGGAACATGGTGATACAATTTGAGACCGAGGAAAGAATATGCAGTTTTGAACGAGACTGGTTGAGCTACCGCCCTGGGTTTGTGAAACGGAGAGCCAATGAGGTAAGGGGGGATCAGCCCTGCATTAGTGTAGTGACACCCGTCTTGGCCCGTGGTGAAGAAATCAACAGCTACCCAAGGGAGAAGAGCTCCAACTATTGTTTTCAACAGGTTCTTAGAAAGATCGATCATCGCTGTCATTGAAATGAATAATAGAAAAATGATTTGTGCTGTAGGGTTTGCTGTTGCCCTGGTGGTTTTGGCAATAACCACTTGGTTCATTGAGAAAGCAGTTCCTGCTCAACAGCTTTTTGTTGCAACTACTCCAGCTCCACTGGAACACTACTATTACACTCTTATCATGAGCAGAAACATAGACAGTCTTATCTGAATAACACATTCATTCAGATGTTGCATCATACCCATAATACTACAAATACTACCAATTGTTGGGTGTGTGGGATGATACCTGCACACCAGAAGAAAGGAGGAACGTCTTTTATTCCTCTACCGTTTTCCCATAATGGTTCATGTCAAGCTTGGTAAGCTCTTTTGTTTGCTTATCGAAAGCCTTCAGTAGGTGGAATCATTTTTCAATTAAATAAAGAATGTTACCAAGATGAAAATGGTTATCCTCAAGCTAAAGGGACTAAATGGGAATGGGATGAATACCAACCGGACAATATTTCGACACCATAGGTCTTCACAAATGTGAGGAATATGAAGAACATTGGACCCTTTGTGATTTCTGTAACCAGAGCAAAAGCAGATTTGTGTATTGGCAGTGCTGGGAGAATTCCCGTAGGACAAAGTGAACGTATAACTACGCTGAACATTGAGGGTGTTAATAATAGCAGTTTTATATTGTCGCACAACACCTACTTTGTGTGTGGTAACAAAGCATATTATCAATTACCTGTTGGTTGGTCAGGGGTATGCTACATATCATTTTTGTTACCACCTGTGTTTTTAGCACCTGCATCATATTATCTTGACCTGACACTGTACAATGATATTTCTAAGAATAGATATAAACGGACAACAAGTACTGACGAGATTAACCAGACAGACACCGCTCTGCAACAATATGTCAATTTCAATTTGGGTTTGTTTTTCTTTGTGGGTGCTGCATTGAATAGCAGAAAGATCAGACGATTGACTCGTGTAGTGGAAGCTGTCACCAATCAGACAGCAATGGCACTTGGGAACATTACAGAAGAACTACAAATTGCAAGAATTATAGCAATCCAAAATCGGATGGTGCTCGGCGTGGTTTTGGCTATTCAAGGTGGTGCATGCCGCATCATCTGTAGCAGTTGCTGCGTCTTTATACCTGATCACTCACCTTCAGTTTATGACACCATCTCTAAACTGCATAAGATTGCTGCAGACATTCACCCAGAGACTGGTACATGGACATTTTCAAACTGGATATGGACACTTTTTGTTACTTGGGGCTGGAAGCTACTGACTATTCTATGTATACTACTGGTGATACAATTTACATGCTGTACTTGTAAACAATGAGGTCCCATGATTTGCTCCATGTGCATCACTGCTTGTACACCTGCCAAAAGAAATGTTACAAAAGAACAACAAATGCTAAATAGTGAAGTTACTGAGATGATGGACATCAATATACAGGATGCAGATCCAGATTACCCCAGATAGACGAATGTCTTCAGAAAATGATGAAAGGGTCGTCTGTGTTAATTTAGCAATGATTAGGTTAAGCATTAGCAGTAGACATCTTATATTTAGAGATTATCTTGTCCGTTTACGGAATCCATTCTGTATTTCTGTTGGCAATTTTGTATGCCATGTGCTCTGTCCTACCTTCCTGTCAACTGCTCTTGAAATCTGCCTAGAGACAAGATATGTTTAGTCTCCTCTGCTTTGCACATGCTCAGTTGAGCATACAACTGTCTCCAACTTGTAACTGTCAAGATGTGTCCACCAGAATTAGCTGACTGTCAGCCCTTCCCACTTGTTGCTAGCACACTCTCTGTATGACCTTATATGTATTTGAAACCAACACTCTGTGCCTTGTACCGCCTTCATGTCAGCCCCTGTGTGGGTATAAATGGACCAAGCTCCTTCTAGTCAGTGTGCTACCTCATACTAACCGAAGGGTGTTGTGTGAATGTAGTTCCACCTCATGAGGTTTAATAAACTCTGTCTTTTCTATTCCAGTTTCTGTGCCAACTTCCTATTATTGGTCTAAGGACTCTAAGCAGAGAAGGGCGAACCCCTTGCACTAGTAGGCCTGGCTGAGGCTTGCTACCACAAATATCTCTTACACACTTCTTCTAAACATCACCTACTCCTTCCTACTTTTCACAGTTCCGCAAGAGTCTAGCAAGAACATAACATTGAAAAAAAGATTTAACATTCTAATCATTACAGTACTCGGCTCTTACACACTTCTTCTATAAAGCAAGGAGTACAATATGCATTCCCACTAACAGAGTGTATTGAGAACTCATCTACTCCTTTTTACTATGCACGATCCTGCAAGAGTCCCGCAATATCGTGAACATTAATTAAAACAATATACATTTATTTCCTTGACAGTAGTTATCCCTTAGACACCTCCGCTCTAAATCTAGAGGGACAGCATGCCTTTCTGCTGCCCCCTTATACAGCTTGTTTGCTTAATTTCCACAAGACATCCAATTTTTCATAGTAAACAGTAATGGCAGCCATTTAATTTCTAACATTCCAATAGCCAGCCAATCAGAGCACTCGCAGGACTCACAGGATCCTCACACTCCCGCGAGTGTGTGAAGGCTCACAGAAAAAACTGGCCTCTTGACCAATCATAGGGACTGTTATGCACCCAACTGCCATAGGGAGTGTCATGTGCCCAACTGCCAAATTATACAATAATTTACCATACATTTTTCAAAAACTACTGAACAGATTTACATCAAATCACAACAAGTACAATCTGTGACCAAGATCTAGCTATGGAAAATGCATGGAGATTTTACATTTGAGACCCACCTTTCTTCTAGGCCCTCTCTTGATGGATCACCCCAAACCTTTCCAGGAAGGAGCTGAGGTTGATGAATGGTTTTGGGGGGAAAGTGTTGTAGAGATTTCTCAAACGCGACCAACCAATCAATCAATCAAGAATTTGAGAGCACTACTTACCGGTGAGGGTCTCAAGGCACTGGGGGTAAATAGGGGGAGAGAAGTCAACACGATTGAAGTACCACAGTACCCTGTAGTGTCTGACATAACGACATTGCTTACCCTGGTCCCTCCAACAGCAACTACATTTTCAGTAGTGGATTTGAAGAACGCTTTCTTCTCAATTCCTATTCATCCTGATAGCCGATATTTGTTAGGTTTCACTTTAAATACCAGATCATACAGATTTTGTAGAGTTCCTCAAAGGTATACGGAGAGTCCAAGTATCTATAGTCATGCCTTAAAAAGACAACTCGATTCCTTTATTTTGCCTGAAGGAGTGGCTCTCATACAATATATCGATGAAATCTTGTTGGCAGCTGATACACCTGAGCAGTGTGAAAAATGTACTTTGTCCTTACTTTCTTTTCTTGTGACATATCACCATAAAGTATCACGGAAGAAATTGCAATATTGTAGACCGAAGGTAACCTATATAGGTCATCTTCTGTCTAAGGAGGGATGTGCACTGACATCAGATATCATTCAAGCAATTCTAGACACTCCAGTACCTTCCACACAGAAAGATGTTCGTGCATTTATTGGGTTAACTTCATTTTGTAGGCAATGGATATTGGGTTTTTCACACATTGTTAAACCATTGCTAGCACTTTTGACTAAGAACACTCCGATTCCTCTTCCTTGGACAGATGAATGTCAAAATGCCTTTCGCCAATTGAAACAAGCTCTTTGCTCTGCACCAGTGTTAGGCACACCAGATTATACAAAGGTCTTTACACTCTATGTACACGAGAAAGATGAATGTGCATTGTCAGTTTTAGTACAGACACACGGTGACAAGCAGCGTCCTTGTGCATATTTTTCTGCAGTTCTTGATCCTGTTGCTCGTGCGTTGCCTGGATGTTTTCGTTCAGTTGCAGCAACAGCTGTGTCCATACGTCAGAGTGAAGGGATTGTTTTGTCACACAAACTGTTGGTGCTAGTACCCCATGCAGTAGATGCCCTTTTGAATCTGACTAAAACTCAGCATTTAACTAGTGCTAGCTTGACAGGATACGAATTGACACTGTTAGCACCTCATATTACATTGAAGAGGTGTGCTACACTAAACCCAGCCACTTTGTTGCCATATCCTGCGACTCAGTCTCAATCAAAGGAACCTCACGATTGTATATTCCTTAGCGAGGAACAGACAAAGGGTCGCATTGATTTGCAAGATACGCCCCTTCCAGATGTCGATGGGGAGCTGTGGGTTGATGGGTCCTGTTTAAAGTTACCGCTGCATATGCAATCACCACACTTGAAACAGTAGTGGAAACAGCTCGCATACCACAGAAGTCGGCTCAAGCAGCTGAACTAATAGCCTTGACACGAGCATGTGAGCTTAGTACTGACTTATGTGTGAACATCTACACGTATAGCCGCTATGCTTTTGGAGTGGTTCATGATTTTGGCCTACTCTGGAAGGAAAGAGACTTTCTTACATCCCACGGGATGCAGATAATGCACGGAGAATTAGTACATAATCTCTTGACTGCACTTACATATCCGAAGAAAGTTGCCATTATGAAGTGTCGAGCACACAAGAAGATCACTGACAAAATAGGACAAGGAAATGCCTTTGCAGATCGTGTAGCTCATGAAACTGCAATACAGCGAAGCACTACACCTATGTACGTAGTAAAATCACAAGCTGAGCGTTGGCATGATGCTAGAGAGGAAGTATTGGATATACAAAGATCTGCCTTTGTGGAAGAACTTGAGCAGTGGTCCAAAGAAGGAATGTTAGACGATAAGGGTTGTTGGCGTAATAAACAAATTAATAAATGGAAATTGCCTGCAGCCTATATACAACCTATGCTTCAAATGGCACATGGGCTGGCACATGTTGGAGCTCTAGCAATAACTACATTGCTTACACAAGTCTGGGAGCATCCTGAAATTGTCAGCACAGCTAAAAGAGTGGTACAGTCCTGTTTGATCTGTTGGCAGTACAATCCTGGAAAAGGGACACAAACTCCTACAGGAGGGTTTGCTACACCAACCGCAACTTTTGAAGTTTTGTAGATGGATTACATCCAACTTGAACGCTGCAATATTCTAAAATATGTCCTAGTGGTGGTATGTGCCTTCAGTAAATGGATGGAGGCATACCCTACAAAGGATAATACTGCTCTTACCACAGCAAAGGTGCTTCTGAAGGAATTCTTTCCTAGGTATGGTGTTTGTAAAATTCTGTGGAGTGACAACGGACCTCATTTTATTGGGCAAGTTGTTGATTATGTCCTGAAAGGATTAGGGATAAAACCGAAATTCCATGCAGTCTTCCACCCTGTTAGACCTGACACCCTTGGCGTGGTTTTCCCCCATCTTTTTGCCTCTGTCTACTGTATTTTTGATGCTGTGTTGGATTTCGTTTTTGCTGGTTTAGGTGCTTTGGACACTCTGCCACTGCTAATCAGTGCCAGAGTGTAAGTGCTCCCTATGTAAATTGTCATAATGATTGGGAATACCTGATTGGCATATTTGTATCACCATGAAGTCCCTAGTAAAGTGCACCGTGTGTGCCAGGGCTGGTGATGACAGATGCTACTAGTGGGCCTGCAGCGCAGATTGCGTCACCCACACGAGTAGCCCTAAAATGGTGTCTCAGGCCTGCCAGCGCAGGGCCTGTGTGCAGTCAGTGGACTGCCATGTCCGCCTGGCCAGTGTCCCCACTGGCTGGGCCTAACCCTTCCCTGTCTGTGCACATCAGTCACCCCTATGGAAGGCTCAAGGTACCCCCCTGGGCAGGGTGCAGTGTATGGGTAAGGTAGAGCATGTACTAGTGCCGGTCACATGCTCTGGTAGTGAGCAGCAGCCATTTTTTGTGCTCACTGCTGTAAGGTTATCTTGCTCCATAGAATAACATGGGGGAGGCTGGTCCCAATGGATACCAGCCTATCTTCTCATAGGAACAAGATGGGACATAAGTGAATGATATCCCTGAACTCAGAATGTAATAACACATCTTTTAGTACAGGTTGTTTTTAAATTCTGTGTTTGAGAATAGTACTTTTAGAAAGTGGCTGTTCTCTTGTCTAACCTTTCTGTGTGCCTGGGCCTGTTTGTGGATTGACTGTCTGGCCTGAGTGTGACAGAGGCTGCAGAGCCCCCAGGAGGCTGTCTGAGTCAGCCCGTGGATGAAAGACAGCATCTGCTGCCAGGGAAGTGGGAGGAGATCACACCTGATAGTGACAGGGCCGTGCCTGCCTGACCACAATGCTGGCTCCACCCCCCTGCTGGGCGACTGTCACCTCTGTCCCTGATACTAGGAGGACTGACCTATCCTGCTATCCAACTGAAGGAGAGGAGAAGAAGGGCTTTGCTGTGTGCTGTGCCCCCATCTGCTTGAACTACTAAGACTTTGCTGTGTGCTGTGTCTTCACTGAATCTCCAAGGGCCTGAGAAGAGCTGGCCTCCTGTTCCTGGAACCCAGGGTTAAAAGGTTCCTAAAGAAACCCAAGACGCTGTGCAGATCGTGCTGTGTTGGTTCTGGAGCGTGTGGTGCTCAACTGCGGAGCGTGAGGTGGGATCGGTGTGCTCATTCGCACATTCCCAACGAGGGTCGGAGGTCTGTGGTGCCTCCCCTCGTGTATATTGCTCCAGCGATTGTGAGGCTGAGAGGGCGGTCTTTCCGTGACCTGCGCCCTCAAAAGTCATCTGCCGCATATTCACTGCCGCCCCCCGGGGCCAGAAATACCCCCAGAAGTTGCCGTTCGTGAACGGAGGCTCCCGCGGCAAAGATCGGAGACGCTGTGCCCCCATTGGCTGGAGGAGCCGAGCCCCCTCACCAGCGCCACAACGGGATTGGCCCGTGTGCCGTAGCGTCATCGACGAGGCCGCGCTGTGGTTGGTTGGCGGCCCCGCATCAAGAGGGGCTGGTCCCGGGAGCCGCACTGCCATTGGCTGACTCCCGGGTAAACACAGAGGCTCGTCGCAGGTGCCGCGACGTGATTGGCTGGTTCGGCGAAGTGTGAGAAGGAGGGGAGCCGCGCCCGCAGCGAGAAGGAGACCCGTCCTGGAGAGCCGTCCTTGCCGCGGGAGCAACGCGAGTGCCGTCTGCCCCTGGCCTGAGTCCCGTAGAGCTGTGTCAGCTCCCCGCCGCTCCTTGGAAGTACTGAGAGCGGGCGGAGAGCAGAAGGGACCGGCCGGGGCTAGGAACAAGTCGGTTCTGAGCAGCACGGTGCGCCTGAGGCCCCGAGGAAGTGCCGAACGAAGGCAAAGGAGTCCCCCGGCATACTGGTGAGACGCGCTTGACGGCCCCTGGCCTAGTGGGTCGATTCTTCCCATAATTCACGGCTGGCATAATTTTGGTGTGCTCGTTTTGAGAGCTGAATTGGGATAAGTACAGTATTACTAGTTTTTAATACTGATTCACAAGAGACTTGAGACAATTTTTATGAGAACTTCCTGAAACTAAGTACAACGTTAAAGATTAAGTGCAACCGTTCAGAAGAAGTGCAACATTTTCCTAAAGAAAGTAATTATAGTATATTGTCGATTTTTACTGCTGCAATTAGATAAAGATATATTTTTATAAATATACCTACCTGTGTGGTCTCAGTTTGTGGTGGATTGGGGATTACTGTTGTGTTAAGTGCATTTATGATACACATTGCCTCAGAGATAAGCCTGTCTGCTCGTGCCAAGCTACCTAGAGGGTGAGCAGGGGTTATCTACTTTGTGCAATTCTTCACCCTGACTAGAAGCAAGGGTCCCTACTTGGTCTAAGGTACTTACCTCTGCCAATTAGAGACCCCCAGATCTAAAACACCCACAATCAGCAGGATTGGTGGAAAGGTATAATGCTACCTTAAAATTGAAGCTGGCGAAAATACTGGCTTTCACGTCCCTAAAGTGGCCAGATGCACTGCCTTTGGCACTGTTATCCATAAGATCAGTACCACACTCATGATCAGGTCTTACACCATATGAGGTGGTATTTGGGAGACCGATGAACATTTGGGGAGTTCCTAAGCCACGCCCCATACATGATGTACCTTGTGTTCTATTCAATGATTATTTGGCACAGTTAACTGACAGTTTGACCTCTATTCATCAACAGGTTCGAGAATCTCTTCCTGACAGATCTACAGGTGAGACCCATGGCCTCCGTCCCGGTGACCACGTGATGGTCAAGGTCTTCGACAGATTGAACAGCTTGGAGCCGAGGTGGCGAGGCCCAGAGCAGGTGCTGTTGGCTACAAGGACAGCGGTTCGAGTGACGAACAGAAAGAACTGGCTCCATACCACGCACTGCAAGCGCGTTTCGCCCGCCTTGGTGGAACCTGCTGTGCTGTCCGACCCTCGAGAGATTCTAGAGACGGAGAAGGGTCAAGCTAGCTCATCTGACGAGTCTACGGAGGTTTTCCCGGACCACACGATTCCTGGAACATGGTGATACAATTTGAGACCGAGGAAAGAATATGCAGTTTTGAACGAGACTGGTTGAGCTACCGCCCTGGGTTTGTGAAACGGAGAGCCAATGAGGTAAGGGGGGGATCAGCCCTGCATTAGTGTAGTGACACCCGTCTTGGCCCGTGGTGAAGAAATCAACAGCTACCCAAGGGAGAAGAGCTCCAACTATTGTTTTCAACAGGTTCTTAGAAAGATCGATCATCGCTGTCATTGAAATGAATAATAGAAAAATGATTTGTGCTGTAGGGTTTGCTGTTGCCCTGGTGGTTTTGGCAATAACCACTTGGTTCATTGAGAAAGCAGTTCCTGCTCAACAGCTTTTTGTTGCAACTACTCCAGCTCCACTGGAACACTACTATTACACTTGTATCATGAGCAGAAACATAGACAGTCTTATCTGAATAACACATTCATTCAGATGTTGCATCATACCCATAATACTACAAATACTACCAATTGTTGGGTGTGTGGGATGATACCTGCACACCAGAAGAAAGGAGGAACGTCTTTTATTCCTCTACCGTTTTCCCATAATGGTTCATGTCAAGCTTGGTAAGCCCTTTTGTTTGCTTATCGAAAGCCTTCAGTAGGTGGAATCATTTTTCAATTAAATAAAGAATGTTACCAAGATGAAAATGGTTATCCTCAAGCTAAAGGGACTAAATGGGAATGGGATGAATACCAACCGGACAATATTTCGACACCATATGTCTTCACAAATGTGAGGAATATGAAGAACATTGGACCCTTTGTGATTTCTGTAACCAGAGCAAAAGCAGATTTATGTATTGGCAGTGCTGGGAGAATTCCCGTAGGACAAAGTGAACGTATAACTACGCTGAACATTGAGGGTGTTAATAATAGCAGTTTTATATTGTCGCACAACACCTACTTTGTGTGTGGTAACAAAGCATATTATCAATTACCTGTTGGTTGGTCAGGGGTATGCTACATATCATTTTTGTTACCACCTGTGTTTTTAGCACCTGCACCATATTATCTTGACCTGACACTGTACAATGATATTTCTAAGAATAGATATAAACGGACAACAAGTACTGACGAGATTGACCAGACAGACACCGCTCTGCAACAATATGTCAATTTCAATTTGGGTTTGTTTTTCTTTGTGGGTGCTGCATTGAATAGCAGAAAGATCAGACGATTGACTCGTGTAGTGGAAGCTGTCACCAATCAGACAGCTATGGCACTTGGGAACATTACAGAAGAACTACAAAGTGCAAGAATTATAGCAATCCAAAATCGGATGGTGCTCGGCGTGATTTTGGCTATTCAAGGTGGTGCATGCCGCATCATCTGTAGCAGTTGCTGCGTCTTTATACCTGATCACGCACCTTCAGTTTAAGACACCATCTCTAAACTGCATAAGATTGCTGCAGACATTCACCCAGAGACTGGTACATGGACATTTTCAAACTGGATATGGACACTTTTTGTTACTTGGGGCTGGAAGCTACTGACTATTCTATGTATACTACTGGTGATACAATTTACATGCTGTACTTGTAAACAATGAGGTCCCATGATTTGCTCCATGTGCATCACTGCTTGTACACCTGCCAAAAGAAATGTTACAAAAGAACAACAAATGCTAAATAGTGAAGTTACTGAGATGATGGACATCAGTATACAGGATGCAGATCCAGATTACCCCAGATAGACGAATGTCTTCAGAAACTGATGAAAGGGTCGTCTGTGGTAATTTAGCAATGATTAGGTTAAGCATTAGCAGTAGACATCTTATATTTAGAGATTATCTTGTCCGTTTACACAATCCATTCTGTATTTCTGTTGGCAATTTTGTATGCCATGTGCTCTGTCCTACCTTCCTGTCAACTGCTCTTGAAATCTGCCTAGAGACAAGATATGTTTAGTCTCCTCTGCTTTGCACATGCTCAGTTGAGCATACAACTGTCTCCAACTTGTAACTGTCAAGATGTGTCCACCAGAATTAGCTGACTGTCAGCCCTTCCCACTTGTTGCTAGCACACTCTCTGTATGACCTTATATGTATTTGAAACCAACACTCTGTGCCTTGTACCGCCTTCATGTCAGCCCCTGTGTGGGTATAAATGGACCAAGCTCCTTCTAGTCAGTGTGCTACCTCATACTATACCGAAGGGTGTTGTGTGAATGTAGTTCCACCTCATGAGGTTTAATAAACTCTGTCTTTTCTATTCCAGTTTCTGTGCCAACTTCCTATTATTGGTCTAAGGACTCTAAGCAGAGAAGGGCGAACCCCTTGCACTAGTAGGCCTGGCTGAGGCTTGCTACCACAAATGTCTCTTACACACTTCTTCTAAACATCACCTACTCCTTCCTACTTTTCACAGTTCCGCAAGAGTCTAGCAAGAACATAACATTAAAAAAAAGATTTAACATTCTAATCATTACAGTACTCGGCTCTTACACACTTCTTCTATAAAGCAAGGAGTACAATATGCATTCCCACTAACAGAGTGTATTGAGAACTCATCTACTCCTTTTTACTATGCACGATCCTGCAAGAGTCCCGCAATATCGTGAACATTAATTAAAACAATATACATTTATTTCCTTGACAGTAGTTATCCCTTAGACACCTACGCTCTAAATCTAGAGGGACAGCATGCCTTTCTGCTGCCCCCTTATACAGCTTGTTTGCTTAATTTCCACAAGACATCCAATTTTTCATAGTAAACAGTAATGGCAGCCATTTAATTTCTAACATTCCAATAGCCAGCCAATCAGAGCACTCGCAGGACTCACAGGATCCTCACACTCCCGCGAGTGTGTGAAAGCTCACAGAAAAAACTGGCCTCTTGACCAATCATAGGGACTGTTATGCACCCAACTGCCATAGGGAGTGTCATGTGCTCAACTGCCAAATTATACAATAATTTACCATACATTTTTCAAAAACTACTGAAAAGATTTACATCAAATCACAACAAGTACAATCTGTGACCAAGATCTAGCTATGGAAAATGCATGGAGATTTTACATTTGAGACCCACCTTTCTTCTAGGCCCTCTCTTGATGGATCACCCCAAAACTTTCCAGGAAGGAGCTGAGGTTGATGAATGGTTTTGGGGGGAAAGTGTTGTAGAGATTTCTCAAACGCGACCAACCAATCAATCAATCAAGAATTTGAGAGCACTACTTACCGGTGAGGGTCTCAAGGCACTGGGGGTAAATAGGGGGGCACTACTGGTCGAACAGCCAGGTCTTGAGTAGCCTCCTGAAGGTCAGCAGGTCTTGGGTCTATTGTAGGATCAGTGAGAGGGCGTTCCAGGTCTTGGCGGCGAGGTGGGAAAAGGATCTGCTGCCGGTGGTTGTTTTTCTGATGCGAGGGATGGTGGCGAGGGCGATGTCACCCAGGTTGTGTGCGCGGTCGGTGGGTGTCAGGACTGTCCCCCAGTGCCGTAGGCCACCAGGAGCCTGCCAGGCTGAAGGGTGGGAGCCGAGGATGAGGACCTCTGTCTTGTCCGTGTTCAGCTTCAGTCGGCTGATCTTCAGCCAGTCTGCGATGGCCTTCATTCTTTCGTGGAAGTTGGGTTTGGCAGTGAGGGGGTCCTTGGTGAGGGAGAGGATCAGTTGAGTGTGTTAGCGTAGGAGCTTATGTTGAGGTCGTGCTGTCGGGCGACTTGTGCGAGCGGGGCCATGTAGATGTTGAACAGTGTCGGGCTGAGGGATGATCCCTAGGGTATGCCGCAGGTGATCTTGGAGGCTTCGGATCAGAATGGGGGGAAGCGGACGCTCTGGGTTCTGCCGAAGAGGAAGGAGGTGGTCCATTCCAAGGCCTTGTCTCAGATCCCTGCATCATGGAGGTGTGTGCGTAGTGTGCGGTGGCAGACAGTGTTGAAGGCGGCGGAGCGGTCCAGGAGGATGAGGGCTGCGGTCTCACCGTTGTCCAGCAGGGTCCTGATGTCATCGGTGGCAGTGATGAGGGCAGTCTCTGTGCTGTGGTTGCTGCGGAACCCTGACTGGGATGGGTCCAGGATGCTGTTTTCTTCGAGGTATCAGGTTAGCTGTCTGTTGACGATCTTCTCGTGACCTTGGCTGGGAATGGAAGCAGGGAGATAGGCTGGAGGTTCTTGAGGTCTCTTGGGTCCGCCTTGGGTTTTTTGAGTAGGGCGTTGATCTCGGTGTGTTTCCAGCTCTCTGGGAAGGTCGTGGTCTCGAAGGAGAGATTGATGATGTTTCGAAGGTGGGGTGCGATGGAGCTGCTGGTTTTGTTGAAGATGTGGTGCTGGAGTGGGTCTTACGGGGAGCCGGAGTGGATTGTGCTCATGGTCTTGATGGTGTCATCGATGTTCACGCTGGCCCAGGCTGGCAGGGGGTCGTGGTCAATGGTGTGCGGAGAGTCTGGAGTGTCGATGTCTGTTGGGGCTGTCTGTTGGGGCTGTCTGTTGGGGCTGTCTGTTGTGACCGCCTGGACATCGTCCTGAACGGCCGCTCCCCCACGCTTCCTGACTCCAGCCTAGTGCAGCGCCCACAGCTCACAGCCGATACTCGTTTGCCTCGTGACTTGCCTGCAGTGTTTGGTATCGTTGATTCGACCTAATTATAGCGCTCTGTGCAGTACTTATAGGCAGCGCTTTAAAATCACTGTACTGTTTATTTAAAGAACGCTCTGGAGCACAGCTTGATTTAATTTGTAAGCGCTCTCACCGGGACACACTGAGTGAGCACGCTGTTAGTTCTGTGCATTCCACGTTAACAGGCTTTGCATTGCGCCCACCCGGTTTCGATTCCTAGCTACCCCACCATCTTTTTGTTGTGCTTTTCCCCTGGCCCGCCTCCCCGCTACCGCCTCCCAGCTGCCCCTCCCACCCACGGATAGAGGGCTCTCCACCTCCCAGGCCAGATTGTGACTGCCTGGACATCGTCCTGAACGGCCGCTCCCCCACGCTTCCTGACTCCAGCCTAGTGCAGCGCCCACAGCTCACAGCCGATACTCGTTTGCCTCGTGACTCGCCTGCAGTGTTTGGTATCGTTGATTCGACCTAATTATAGCGCTCTGTGCAGTACTTATAGGCAGCGCTTTAAAATCACTGTACTGTTTATTTAAAGAACGCTCTGGAGTGCAGCTTGATTTAATTTGTAAGCGCTCTCACCGGGACACACTGAGTGAGCACGCTGTTAGTTCTGTGCATTCCACGTTAACAGGCTTTGCATTGCGCCCACCCGGTTTCGATTCCTAGCTACCCCACCATCTTTTTGTTGTGCTTTTCCCCTGGCCCGCCTCCCCGCTACCGCCTCCCAGCTGCCCCTCCCACCCACGGATAGAGGGCTCTCCACCTCCCAGGCCAGATTGTGACCGCCTGGACATCGTCCTGAACGGCCGCTCCCCCACGCTTCCTGACTCCAGCCTAGTGCAGCGCCCACAGCTCACAGCCGATACTCGTTTGCCTCGTGACTCGCCTGCAGTGTTCGGTATCGTTGATTCGACCTAATTATAGCGCTCTGTGCAGTACTTATAGGCAGCGCTTTAAAATCACTGTACTGTTTATTTAAAGAACGCTCTGGAGCGCAGCTTGATTTAATTTGTAAGCGCTCTCACCGGGACACACTGAGTGAGCACGCTGTTAGTTCTGTGCATTCCACGTTAACAGGCTTTGCATTGCGCCCACCCGGTTTCGATTCCTAGCTACCCCACCATCTTTTTGTTGTGCTTTTCCCCTGGCCCGCCTCCCCGCTACCGCCTCCCAGCTGCCCCTCCCACGCTCCGCCCCCTCCACTCTCCATTTATGTCAGATGTCCACCCGCGCAGCGTCCACGCGCTCCGGCCACGCCGAAGGTGCGCCAAAGGTAAGCCCGTCTGCGCCCGTCCGTGCCTGGACCGCACCCAGCGCCCATCCCCCTGCTCTATGCCGCTCCCAACCCCCCAGAGTAACTTATGATGCCGCTACTCTCCTCGCCCTCAACCCCGGATGCACCCCACTTTGCTGCGCAGCAACCCCAGGACGTACCCACGGCCCATTCTCTTGCCTCTCCTGTAAGTTCAACTGCTTCAGGACCCTCACCAAACTCACTTCCTCCACACTCAGCTCCGAACCCAACGACTTGAAATGCATCCTACTGAACACCCGCTCGGTCCACAGACATGCAACCGAACTCTGGGACCTAATCGACACCGCGTCACCTGACATCGCTTTCCTCACTGAAACATGGATGAATGCATCCTCTGCCCCTGACATCGCCATAGCCATACCGGACTCCTACAAGATCATTCGGAAAGACCGCACCGATCAAACTGGAGGAGGCATCGCCATCGTCCATAGAAACACCATCAAAATTACAACCAGCTCTGACGACAATCTTGCATCCGCCGAACACCTCCACTTTCAGATCCACACCGACCCCAGGACCACACTTAGAGGAACCCTCATTTACAGACCCCCAGGCTCCCGATCTCAATTCAGCGACGTCATCACTGACTTCGTCACCCCGCACGCCCTCGCCTCAGAGAACTACATTCTTCTAGGAGACCTCAACTACCACCTTGACAACATTCTCGACAACAACACCACCACCCTTCTGGACAACATGGCCAATCTCGGACTCAAACAACTTGTTAACACCCCCACTCACACAGCCGGTCACACGCTCGACCCTATTTTCACCTCCAGCAAACACATCTCCTTCGACCACACTACAGCTCTCCACTGGACGGATCACAGCTGTGTTCACTTCAGCTACAAAACAACCCTGACCCACAACCGTCCACAACCCATTCCCCGAAGAAAATGGAACAAAATCACCACCGACCAACTCCTCACATCACTCAGCCTAAATACTCCCACCCCTGCAACGGACCCAGACCAAGCGGCCACCAACCTCAGGCAGTGGATTACCCACAGTGCAGACGAACTAGCACCCCTGAAAAAACACCAGCTGAAATCATCCAGCAAGAAGGCTCCCTGGTTCAATGATGACCTTAAAAAATCCAAGAAGACATGCCGCACCCTGGAGAGAATTGGAGAAAAGAACCAACCTCAGACAACATGACCTCCCTCAAGACAGCCACCCGCAAACACCACCAACTGATTCGATCCGCCAAGAAATCAGCATTTAAGGACCGTCTCGACAACAATTCTCATAACAGCAAGGAACTCTTCAATATCGTCAAAGAATTCACCAACCCTCCCGCAGCATCCAACGACATCACCAACTCCCAAGACCTCTGCGATGCGTTATCCTCCTTCTTCTACAACAAAATTGCCGACATCCACAACAGCTTCAAGAATACTCCCAATGAACAACTCATCCCACCCCCTTCAGATCCCACCCTTCCAACTAACTACCTTAACTCTTGGAACCCAGTCACCATTGAAGACACCATTCGCCTCATGAACTCAATCCACTCTGGCTCACCTTCTGACCCCTGTCCCCACTACATCTTCAACAAAGCTGACTCCATCATCGCGCCCCATCTCCGCGACGTCATCAACTGCTCCTTCAACTCCGCCACCTTTCCAGAAATATGGAAACACGCCGAACTCAGTGCCCTTCTGAAAAAACCAACAGCAGACCCCTCAGAACTGAAAAACTACCGACCCATTTCCCTCCTCCCTTTCCCGGCCAAAGTCATCGAGAAAGCCGTCAATAGCCAACTCGCAGCCTTCCTTGAATCCAACAACTCCCTGGATCCCTCACAGAATGGCTTTCGAGCCAAACACAGCACCGAAACCGCCCTCATTGCGGCGACCGACGACATCCGAGCACTCCTGGACAACGGTGAAACAGTGGCCCTCATTCTACTCGACCTCTCCGCCGCCTTCGACACTGTCTGTCATAACACCCTCATACAACGCCTCAACAACATCGGCATTCAAAGTAAAGCCCTGGACTGGATCATCTCGTTCCTAGCCGGGAGAACCCAGAGAGTCCGACTCCCCCCTTTCTACTCAGAGCCCACCGAAGTCATCTGCGGCGTACCTCAAGGCTCCTCACTCAGTCCCACCCTCTTCAACGTCTACATGAGTCCCCTCACCTCCATCGCACGTCAACACAACCTCAACATCATCTCCTACGCCGACGACACCCAGCTAATCCTTTCCCTCACCAAAGACCCCAACACCGCCAAAAACAACCTTCACGAAGGTATGAAAGAAGTAGCCGAATGGATGAAACAGAGCCGCTTAAAACTCAACTCAGACAAAACGGAGGTGCTCATCCTAGGATCCTCCCCCTCAGCTTGGGACGACTCCTGGTGGCCTTCCGCTTTGGGATCAGCGCCCTCACCCACAGACCATGCACGTAACCTTGGCTTCATTCTAGACTCCTCTCTCTCAATGTCCAGACAAGTCAACGCCGTATCGTCCTCCTGCTTTAACGTCCTTCGCATTCTCAAAAAGATCTTCCGCTGGATCCCCCTTGAAACGAGAAAAACTGTCACCCATGCACTGGTCACGAGCCGATTGGACTATGGCAACACACTCTACGCCGGAATTACAACAAAATTGCAGAAAAAGCTCCAGCGCATCCAAAACGCATCAGCGAGACTCATATTAGACATCCCGCGCCAAGAGCACATCACCGGTCACTTAAAAAACCTCCACTGGCTTCCCGTCAACAAAAGAATTACTTTCCGCCTTCTTACCCACGCACACAAGGCCCTTTATAATCTAGGACCCGAATGCCTCAACACCCGACTGTCCTTCTACTATCCCACCCGCCAACTAAGATCATCCAATCAAGCCCTCGCTGCAGTCCCGCGCATCCGAAAAACCACCATGGGTGGCAGATCCTTCTCCTTCCTGGCTGCCAAGACCTGGAACTCACTCCCCACCCACCTCCGCCTTACTCAGAATCACACCTCCTTCAGAAAAGAACTGAAAACATGGATATTCGACAAACAATGAACCCCTCCCTCTAGCGCCTTGAGACCCTCTGGGTGAGTAGTGCGCTTTATAAATGCCTGAACTTGGGCGTTGAAGCTATCGTGGATGTCAGCGATCTTGCGGCAGAGGAAAGTGCAGAGGGAATCGCACAGGGCTTGCGACAGTGGGATGTCGTTGGTGTTGGAGCTGGAGTTGGAGAGTTCCTTTACGATGTTGAAGAGCTCCTTGCTGCTGTGTGTGTTGTTGTCGAGGCGGTCTTTGAAGGAGGTCCTCTTGGCAGACCTGATGAGGCGATGGTGTTTGCGGATGGCGTCTGTTTGAGCTGCGAGGCTGTCCGCTGTCTTTTCATTGTGCCGTTTCTTCTCTAGTTTCCCGCAGGTTTGCTTGGAGGCTAGGAGTTCTGGGATGAACCAGCTAGCTCTCTTGCTGGTGTCTCTGTGGGTGGGTTTCTTCAGCGGGGTGAGGGTGTTGGCGCAGTCGTCGATCCAGCATCTGAGGTTGCGGGCAGCGTCGTCGATGTTGGAGGTGTCGGTGGGTGGGCTGAGAGTGAGGTTTGCGTGTAGTTCATCTTTGGTGATTTTGCTCCAGCAGCGGTGGGGGATCTGTTGGGTGCGGTGGTGTCTGGTGGGTTTCTGGAAGGTGAAGTGGATGGAGTGGTGGTCGGTCCAGAGGAGTTCGGTGGTGTGGGTGAAGGAGACGTGGGAGCTTAAGGAGAAGACGGGGTCGAGCGTGTGGCCGGCAGAATGGGTAGGCATTGTGATGAGCTGCCTCAGTCCGAGGTTGGCAAGGTGGTCGATCAGGGTAGTGGAGTTGCTGGTGTTGTTTTTCTCAAGGTGAAAGTTCTGGTCTCCGAGGAGGATGTAGTCGGTGGAGGTAAGGGCGTGCATGCTGATGCAGTCGGCGATGGAGTCGCTGAACTGGGGTCAGGGTACGGGGGTCTGTAGACGAGGGTGGCTCTGAGGGTGGTGTTGGGGTCTTTGTGAATCTGGAAGTGCATGTGTTCGGCGGTGATGAGAGTGTCGTCGGTGCTGGTCGAGACCCTGAAGCTGTTTTTGTGGACGATGGCGATTCCTCCTCCGACTCTGTTGGTGATCTGCGGGTGATCTTGTAGCCGTCTGGGATGGCTATGGCGATGTCAGGTGCGGAGGAGTTGTTCATCCAGGTCTCTGTCAGGAAGGCGACATCTGGGGATGATGTGTCAAGCAGGTCCCAGAGCTCAATGGCGTGCTTGTGTGCGAAGCATGTGTTCAGTAGGATGCATCGGATGTGGTTGAGGTCTTTCTTGGTTGGTGGTTCGGCGGCTCTAAGGCTTGTGAGGCTGCAGTTCCGGCAGGTCAGAGGACCATGTGTGTGTTTCGTGGCAGCCTTGATGCAGGTATGGGTCTGTCCAGGGTTGAGGGCGTGCAGTGTGCTAGCATTGTAGCAGCGGCGGTTGTCGTGGTGGGCACGGGGGCCAGGGGTTCTGGTGAGGGGCGCAGTTCCAGGCACGGACGGACACAGACGGGCTTGCCTTAGGCGCACCTTCAGCCGTGCAGCGGCCACTATATATGGGAGGTGGGAGGGAGGAGCAGCTGGAAGGCGGGAGGCAGGGGCAGCGAATGGGCAGTCAGGAGGGCGGAGCCACCGGAGGACGCAGCGGCGGGAACGGGAGCGGGGAGGGAACGGAAGCAAGGGCACAGAATCACTGGACAATGAAGGCGACAGAAAGAAAAAAGGGCACAGAATCACGGGGGCAATGAAGGGAACAGGAGGAAAAAAGGGCACAGACTCACGGGGGCCAACAAAGGGGACAGAAGGAAAAAAGGGCACAGAATCATGGGGCAACGAAGGGGACAGAAGGAAAAAAGGGCACAGAATCATGGGGCAACGAAGGGGACAGAAGGAAAAAATAGGCACAGAATAACGGGGGCAACAAAGAGGACAGAAGGAAAACACAGGACACTGGAGAGAATACAGGCACAGGGGGGAGACAGACAACAGCAGTCACAGACACCAAGAAAGGGCACTACAATGAAATGACAAATGACAAACAAACCTAAGGCCTACCACTAGCCACCAGGGATGAGGCGCAGGTGGTAGCCTGCGGGTGGCTCAACTTCCTCAGCAGGGCCAGCTGGGGCAGGGTCAGGATGCACAGGCGGTGCTGTGTGGAGGGGGAGCGACCTACCTAACAAAGGTCAAGGTATTAGATAACCAAAAAATCGTTCAGTCTATTGAAAAGCAGACCTAACTACTACTACCTACTGGTGACCACCAAAATATATACATTGTTAGACAAATCTTCCCAAACCTTTCCAAAAAAATCCATCCATCTCAGCTCCTTCCTTGACAGATACGGGGTGATCCATTAAGCGGAGGCTGAGAAAAGAGAGGGGGCCCAAATTGCAATTTTCATAGGGATTTTGAACAACTCTTCAGTTGAAATTGCCAAATTGAAGTACACCAAATTTGGCAGAATGTTACATCTTTACCCAAAAGTGTGCTTATTGTGATTTAGTGTAAATCTGTCTGGTACTCTTTAAGAAAGGTTTGATTCGCGGGACTCTTGTGGCAGTTTCACAAGCACTCAACTTTAAATAATAGAGCAGTCTGATTGGCCGCAGCAGCACTGCCAAGCATATTGCCTCCCCAGATTGCAGCGTCACTGTTGTGGCGATCCCATGGCGGTCTGACCACTGAAGTTGTACCTCGGTGGTCGGGCCACCAGTGCCCGCCACACCACCGCAGGTTTGGAGGTCCTATGTCCCACCATACTCGTAATCTAGTCCATTTTAATTTGGCACTAACTAGTGGTGGTACACACACAGGGGTGTTATGAAAATAAGTGTACATTTCCTTTGTATCTAAATACCCTAAATGTACGTTCTTATATTACTTTATGCATAGTACATGTGTGAGTTATAAGGGAATGTTAGCAAAATATTTGCAAACTATGCACATTTGTAAGCGCAGTTTGCATATCGTGTAATGCACATCTAGTTCTATGCCATTGGGAATCACTGTAACATGTCTAACATGTTGCTGCATGGCTTCTCCTTGTGGAACATACTCATACTACAACATATACTTAAATCAACGTCCTCACACTCAGGAGGACCATAAAACCCCACTTGTTCAATCTGGCTTAGGCTCAGTCTGCTTCCAACAAGTTACTTCCTGAATCATTCTCCTGTCCTGAATTTTGCTGTGTTGCTGGTTAGACACCTAAGATCAGCAATGAACACCACCGGACCAGGCTACATTGGGGTTTCTTGGCTGCAGTTCAATGCTGGAGACCACAGGTCTGAGTTCATGCATGAGGGTTCTCACTTGTAGATTCCATCATTCCACTGGCTTCTTTACTGGTTATTTCAACCTCCTGAATTGTTACTTCCTCGTATCTGTTATCCGATGTCAAAGTGTTCGGAGCCTACTAAAAAGTGTGTGCAGCACTGTAGAACTCCTCTCCCCAAAATAACAATCGCAGATCTGGCGTTCTCCTGTCTCCTAATGTCTGTGGTGTGCCTGATTCATAACTAGTACATATTTCCCTCCCTCTAAATTTCCTATAAGCGATTCATATATCTGACTTCGTAAGAAGTTTTACACATAATGTCATTTAAGATAATGTTGTTCTAAGGCAGAGCACTTCTCACTTTACCCTGAGGCTTAGAGAGTTAAAAGAATTAGTGGAAACTACTCTACTGATACATTTTTCCCTTCTAAAGCTCTGAGTCAGTCATGTATTTCAATAATCTGATGCCAGCAGTAAGTTTTATTCTTGCATCTCCATCAGTGTGTCTGACTCAGCACTGGAGATGTCAAAGAGAAGGAACATGCTGTACCTCACAACTGCAGTCAGTGATGAAAAATATAATTATGCCTCTTCTTTTCTCATCAGTGAAACTTACTTTTCATTTACAGTGATCTGATTGACAACACTGGTGCCTTAGAGAAGTTGATGACTTTCTGTAAAGTAGATTTTTAGCTTCACCTTAATTTAAGGTTTACTTTCCTGTTGAAAGAAAGTTAAGTACTTCTAAATGTAGACATTATTTCCACAGTTCCCCTAGTTACACTGATGACACTTCATAAAATATGTGACTCAATATTTGTAGTAAAGATTAGTCTTGGAAAACGTAAGTTAAAAGGCCTTGCTTCATGTCAGGTCTGGCTTTCTCACAAGCTCTTGCCACTCAAAGAAATATAAGTGGAAGGCATGTCTCCGTTGGCCTGATATACTAAAGTAGGTGTAGAAGCAGGTTACATCAAAATGTGTTCTTAGGTTTTACCGGTTGCGGTTATTTACTAAACTTCCTTCCACAGGTATAGCTTATTATTGTCTCAAGGAATGGGCTCACGTGTATGGGAAGTTCTAAAAACGTGTGCGTGTTGTTTTCCTAGCTGGAACCTTCAGTGTTTTCATTGTATGTGTTTAGGAAATGTAACACAGGTTTAATGGCATTTATTTTCCATCCCACTTCAGGAAACTGGGTTGATTAGTTCTTTTTCCAACAATTTCTGTAGCAGTAACTTCTAGACCATCTCTTCCCAAACCTTTTAGAGACTCGACACAATTTTTCCTAATGACCCAACTTTCTGTCCTAATTGCGGAATGTATACGTTTCATTTGCAGGTATATACATTTTTTGTGTTTAAAAAAAATGGCATCCTACATTCTTTCCTTTCACACTACCTGTACCCCAGCAAATTGTCCCATAATTCACTTTACTTTTTTTTCTCAGTTTGGAAACACCAATCCCATGTTAAAAACATAAACACCGGGTGCGTGGCTTGGCATGTCAAGATGCCAGTTGCACTCTAAGAGTGCTCTGGACCCCTTCCTCATCGGTGCCTTCATCTAACGCCATCAGTTCCGAACTCCCGAACCGCTGCTGTGGCCTCCGCCTTGACCCACGCTACCTGGCGCTGTGCCTGAAGCCTCCCCACTTTCCCGCAGAGTCAGCTTTCCCGTCCTTGCCCGGACGCACTTGCAACCACAAAATGGCGATGGGGGTCCTCTGAGGCTTCCCGAAGCCCAGCGTTGCGGCCTAACAATCCGCCTGTGTTCCCTTATGCATATTCCCCGCTGCTGGTGTGGCGGATTCCTGGCACCCCCCCAGCGGGCCTCTGGAGCGGGTTCCTCCCCCCGACCGGGCCTACCAATGCCACCGGCCCACCCATGGCGCCAACGGAGTGCTCCTGAGGGCGCGGGCAGTTGAGTGGCACCTCGGCCACTGGATCGGGTGGTAGCGATTGGATGCCTCGGCTTCCCCTGCGAACGTCCTGCTGCTTGTGACCTGATCTTTGCCTGGTTGCCGCCGAGGGTCCTGGATGCTGAGGCCTACCTGGAGGTCTGTTCCCCTTTGTGAACGCTGCCCTGGCCGGTCTTATATCTAGGCTGCCTTTACGATTTCACCTACCGGACCCCTGCCCTTCCCCTCCATTCTCCAGAAGTGCCGCAGATTTGGCTTTCCGCGGCTGCTCTGGTCGACTGCCCGACCCCGCAGCACCCCCTGGGGACTCTGGGCCTCCTGGTGTTCCGGGGCCTGACGGCCGGACCAACCTGGACCGCGAAGGGGAACCCCCTCTGCGGAAGAGCCCTGTCACGTCTGTTGGGGCCACGGCACCTCCGGTGCCCTTTTATTGGTGCAGGCCCAGTCGTGAGTTGAGGGCGGCGGACTGCTCTCTTCATGCCTGGCATCAAGGACCTGCGGATCCACGCTGAGGTGGGTGACTGTTTACTTTTTCGACCAGTGGTGCAGGGGTCTCTGGCAGTGATCCATTTGTACGCGGGCCTCCCCCCTCCACGCTGTAGCTAAGGGCTGGGGTCTGGCCTGGAGCCTCCCAGTCCGGGGGTGCCCCCCTCCCCGACCCCCGCTTCAGTTAGACTGTGTGGTGGCTTGGGGTCCCGGTGGTGGGCCCTCGTCGACTCCCGACCTGGTGCCCTGACCCTGGAGTGCCCTCCTGCGCAATTGGGGTCACCAGCTGTTGTCAGCCGCATCCATCGAGCTGCTTGGAGCCCCCAGTGCTGTCCCTTTTCTCCTCCATGAACTGGTCACTCTATTGCCCCTTCTGCAATCCCAGCCTGACCCTGCTGACCGTTCACCTAGTTTCACCTGCTTTTGGCTCATGGGACATCTCCATTTTACGAGCGACTCTAAAGGTGAAGCTGAGCCGGCCGCACCCACCGAGCGGCAGAGACGCCCCACTTCCCTCCGGTCTGGCATCGTCCGTGCCTGGGTGGAGAGGCGGTGTTCGCCCTGATTCGGCCGTCGTCTCAGACGTGGTCCCTGGATCGACTGGGCTGGTCCCTCAGGGCTGGGGGGCAGGTGGGGACTCAGTGCCTGTGCCTGAGTATTGATGGCGTGGGTATTGGGTCCCTCCAGCAGAGCATCATCGAACTAGGCCTGCACCCCCGCGTCCACCGAGACACTTGGGTCCCGGACACACAGTGGAGATGGGTCCCAATCGCGCCCCGAAAAAACCCACCCCGCAGACCCAAATCAAAATGGACCAATACACCACTGCGGACCGCAACCCGACAGAGGAGCCCACTGAGGGGTCCCCCCTCACCACAGGGGACCTATCAACCATTCTTCAGGCTATCAGCACCTCTCAGACCTTGGTTGAGGGGAAGATTGGCGAGGTGCGGGTGGATGTTGCCCATATCCACCAAGACCTGCGCAAAGCCACAGCGTGAATCTTGGAGGCTAAATCACGCCTCTCTACGACAGAGGACGAGCTGGGTCAGTTGAAAACCCAGGTGGCCCGCCTACAGACATAAAGCTCGGAGCTCCACCGGCGGGCTGAAGATACAGAAAACCACTCCCAACGGAACAACTTGCCCCTCATAGGTTTCCCTGAAAGAGTTGAGCAGGGGCGGACGGACACCTTTGTGGAGACTTGGGTGAAGTCATGGATACCCAAGGAAGCTCTCTCTGCGTGGTTCACAATCGGGCGCGCCCACTGCTCTCTGCTGCCCTGGCCACCTCCCGGAGCGCCATCCCATCCCCTCATCATCAGAATCCTTAATTTCCAAGACAGGGATGCGATCCTTCGAGAGGCGCGGGCCCACAGCCCCTTGAAATACCAAAACAGCACCATAATGGTTTTCCCGGACTATATGAGGGAAGTCCAGATTCAACGTCGTACCTACTCGGACGTCAAACAAAAGCTCTGCAACTTGGGTCTGCGCTATGGTCTTCTCTTCACGGCCCGTCTCCGAGTTGTCTTCCAAGGCAAATCAATCTTCTTTGATACCCCGCAGGCGGCCCGGACCTGGCTCACGGAGGAGTGCATGCTGCAGACTCGGCCCCCTTCCCCTCCTGCCTCGTCCAGATCTCCAGGGCCTCACTCATCTCCTCCCAAACCGCAGCGGGGGCACAATCGTTCCCGCAGACGGGGAAACCGGAGGGGATTTCACGCTCACCGGGAGCTGGGTCCCAAGTGCTGGTTTCCTCCTGAAGTTCCTCCGGCACTCAATGATCTTAGCCGAGCCAATTCTCTGACTGACTTAAGTCATGGCCCGACCCATCTGGGACACTCCGCCCCGTCCTATTGGACTCTGACCCATCTGGGAGGGATGGGGGGCGTTGCCCTCTGGACTCTTGTTATTTCAGTTCTGTTTGATTTTTTTTTTTTTGTTCTTGATGACAGCTCACCACACCCACAAACCACCAACACCTTCAAGAGACACAACACCCTGCATAGTCCATATCTTTCGATCCTCGCTGCAATGTGCCACCTCGCCTGGGACCACGGTCCCCCCCAATTCTTCTACTCCCCATGTCAGCTGCTCCCCAGATGCCTACTCACAGTAGATCCCTCCACGTCCTGTCGTGGAACGTAAATGGCTTGTTGGACCGTATCAAACGAGCAGCGGTCCTCAGGTATGCCCAACGCCAAGCGCCCAATGTACTCCTCCTTCAGGAGACACACCTCCTGGTAACCCATTGTTCCTTCCTTGCTTGATATGGGTTTGATAGGGTCTGGCACTCCAGTTTCACACAAGACTCTCGGGGGTGACTATATTGGCCCCGAAAGGTCTCCCTTTTACCCACTACACGTGACGACTGACACGCAAGGCCGCTGTGTGGCCCTGTCCGGTAGGTTTGACGGTCAAGTCCTCAACCTGCTATCAGCATATATCCCTCCAGCCACGCTTCCCTCCACCCTCCATCACTGCACAGAGGTAATATCCGCTCTGCTCCAGGATCTGACGATAATTGGAGGAAACTTGAATGCAGTTATACAACCGGCCCTTGATACAACGGGCGACCCCCTCCTCAGCGCGCCTAGCCTTTTCCAAAAGGCTGTTGGACTGGTTAATTGCTCTTGGTCTGTGTAATGCCTGAAGGATCTGGAATCCCCGTAGGAAACAGTACACTCACACTTCTGCGGCCCACCACACCCATTCCAGCATCGACTTGATCCTCCTCCCGGCCACTGACTGCCAACAGGGTTCCGGTGTCTCTATTCTTCCCCGTGGAATCTCAGATCACTCTGCCATCTCCCTCCATCTGGGAAGTCCCACTGGTGGGGAGCGTACGGTTTGGCAGTTGAACGCGTGGTTCTTGCAAGACAGGGAGATCAAGGACGCGCTCGCAGTAGAATTGGAACACTACTTTCTTGCAAACAAAGTATCGGTCTCTTCTCCAGGCACACTGTGGGAGGCTGGTAAGGCTACCTTATGTGGTGTGGCCAGAGGTTTGGTTCACACGAAACGAGCAGCGCAGACTGCTCGCCTGTCCGAGCTTGAAGCTCAGGCCATACAGCTAGAATTGACCCTCCGAGACATGGCCGACACCCATGTCGCTAGGTAGCTTGCGCTGCTCCGAGACGAGATCCACCTGATCTCCCTCGACTCCTCTTAGATGCTGTGGTGCTCCTCTGTGGCCCGATTTATGGATGGGGCGACAAGAATGGAAAGCTGCTTCATAATTTAGTCTCCTACCCCAAGGCCAACAGAATTATTCCTGAAATCTGCGACGCCGCTGATGAAAAGCAGCCCCCTTTGAGACTCCCGAAGCTGCTTGGCTTATCACCTTTAATTCAATTCCGATTCTATTTAAATAACGAGGCAGGCGCTGGGAACTGGAAGACAAGAACGAGGTTTATTTACTCTAGAGGAGAGCACGTCTACTGCAGACACCGGAATGTCTCTCAGGGAGGTGTTCTAACTTCAACTCTCCAACAGGCTACTTTTATACAGTGTTCCGACAATACAATCTTTATGAGCGGTGTCATGTAGGCTTGGTACCCCGCCCCGGACAAGATGCCATACATTTCAGACAAGTTGGTTCGTACCCTCCCAATCATAAACAGTCGGACATATGATGTTTATCAGGCAGCTGGCCTTTGCCTCAGGGTCTGGAACATGTGAGACTGGTCAGGGTTTAACGTCCTTTACTGTTGATAGGAAAACAAGTTCCATTGTCCATCGGGAGGTGCATTCTTTGGGGTGCAATAAACCAGGTTAGTGCGGGATCTTTTGCTATCTACAATCTTTGGTTACATGCACAGGGATGGGGAAGAACAAGGAATGCAGAGGTTTGCGGCGGCAATAAAATGTCGTTCTTAAGCTAACATCAAACGTGGGCATGTCCGTTAGATTATGACCCTTAGCACACATACCAAGTCGGTCAGAAGGTTATACAGATACTTGTGGAAGTGCAGGTGAAACAGGGGTGAACAACAGAACACAAAATGGTCGCGGTCGATCAAAATGGCTGTGGCCTATGTGTGCGCAAAAAAGGACCATCGAGCAAGATGGCGCAGGTAATGTTCATGATTATCGGCCCAGGTTTCACACCGCGGGTACTCACCACTGTAAGTCGCAGGCCATTGCCCAGGCCTTCACCGGCTTCTACGCCCAGCTCTACTCAGCTCAGTCCCCTGGGACCTCCTTAGTTACGCCAATTGATCCACCCAGATCAATGTGGCTTCACGCCTGTCTGTGGCACTGGGCACTGCATACGGTGCCTCTACCTTACCATAGCCCATCGCCACCTACTCACCCCTTATCTGGCCCTGTTGCTTATCGATTTTGAGAAGGCCTTTGATACGGTTGACTGAAGTTATTTGGAGGATGTTCTCCTCATGATGGGCTTTGGCCCACATTTCTGACGCCTTATCCATGTCCTGTACTCCCACCCCACGGCAATAGTCCTGACTAATGAGGCTTTCTCAGAAGCGTTCCCCATCCAAAGAGGCACCAGTCAAGGGTGCCCTCTCTCGCCGCTCTGATTCGCGCTGGCGATGGAGCCCCTGGCCTGCCTCATACGTACTGACCCTCAAATTCGAGGGTGGTCCTGAGATCCATACCAGGTCGACAAAATTGCCTTATACGCGTGCGACGTCCTCCTATTCTTGGCCGACCCGGAGAACTCCGGCCCACACTGTCTGGAGGTCAAGTGTGTGATATTACTGGTACCAATAAAGTTTATATAATGACCGTCTAAGTAAAAACTACTTAAAACTACCATAATGGCTGCACATTGTGGCAACATGCATGTTGAAGGAAGAGCAGAGTACTTAAACGCGAATAGTACGGCGTGCCATTTTTTCGTGACAAACCAGAATCCCGGTAGCAGAGACGCTGTGCATCGAAAAAGGTAAGGAGACTTAATGGCTCCCCAATAGTTGACGGGCGTGGGGGTGTACGAGTAAACTAAGTTTATCCACATAATGCATTACCGAGTGTTTGAAAGGTAAAATAAACGCTCTATATACGGAAATCGAATCGCGAATAGTTCTCTTGGCCGCTGTTTGTTTATAATCAAGTGTCTTTTATTAAAAGGCCAACGTTAACCAATTCTTTTAATCCGGTCCTGTTATATAGTCAATTTCTAATGCGGACGGATGAGGGTGGTTCACTGTGGTTTTAAACCCCAATTTTGAAGCTATGTTCTTTAGAAAAATGAAATCGGTCCGTAACAGGCAGAATTTTGCATTACCCACCTATTTATTGCAATCCTTCGCAGTGAAGAAAATATCGAAAGTCGCCCGATTTAATTAATTAGGGGCACTCACAGAATTAACTGGAGTATAATTATCAAGTGCACTTTGGAAAACGTAATATGTGAGAAACGAGCTGGTTGAGCCTAAAATTTGTTAGCTCTAGATTGCAAATTTTAATTGCCACTTACAATAAATTAAATCGTAAGTGAGTTGCAATTCTCTAAAACAAATATAAATGAATAATGGAAGCCATGGTTTAGTAAGGTCAAATGGGGAACGAACGATAAGCTAAAACTACCTTTCTGGTTGCTTTCTAATTTTATACTTAGGACTGTACACCTGACCAAATTGAAAAAAAGGCGGCTGTATCTTTAAGTCGGGATTCCGAACTGGCTCCCAACTATAAAAAGGTCGCTACTTCGCATATGTTTTTGGCCATATAGAAAGTATTGAACCTTAATAAAGCGTAAGTGAACTAATTGAGAATTTTTATACAAAGAAAAGGTATTAATATAAATATATTACATCTATCTAAAATGAATATATTAATCTATTAAATAGGGTGAAGGAAGGGTGTATCCCCCATCATTCTATTAAAAGGAATAGAAAACTAAGCAATACAGTGTGTAAGTATGGTAAAAAGATTTATGACATTAGTTTATACCACTGGAGACCTTATTAAAATATTTTAAATGGCATTATTAATAGCTGAAAATCTCCCTAGATTCCTTGCACTGACGGAGGTACACAGAGGGTAAAATAAAAATATAAAAATATATAAAAAGGGTAGAATAAAAACCACTGTTCCACCACGCACTCCGTACTGAATCTCAAATGTAGGTAAGCTATGGATATTAATGGGATTATAATATTAGTTTGAGCCCGCTTTAGAACAATAGAACTTACCGGCGTACTATATCTTAACGAATATTTTCAATTTGTGTGCTTCATAGGGCTTTAGCAATAGGTCTGTTGCAGCCTTAAGCTATATAACCATGATTTAGATATACACTGATCCGAAGGAAGTTCAGTTTTGAGTGTATAGGTTTATTGTAGCTATAGGCTGTACAATCATGATGAAGATATACATTGAACTAAAGAAAATCTAGTATTGAGCACATGTATTTCATGCATCTAATTGTATGTACCATTTATTTTTATTTTTAGATTTATTGGTTTGGTATAAAGAACAATATGTGATTTTATGTTGTGAGTCCTGAAAAAGGTGTATTTAAACAACAAGACAGACCAAAACACGTCGACAAAAGGACATAGTTAATCTGTTTTTAACAATAATTCATGTTGTTAATATTGTGAAATGTATTAACATTGTATTTGAATAATGTCAACAACTGTTGAAAGAATCACTGTAAAAAATATCATTCTCTAAATATTTGTGATTGTTTTTATAAATGAATATGTATTACGACATGTAATCAAAAGTGTTTTTAAAAGGATACAATACTGCTTACATTTTGATAAAGATGCTAATAATAAAATAACAAGAATATAAGTTCTGTTTACATGTTACTATATTTGTAATTTGATCATTTTTCCTTTGGTTCACTGTAGTGTTAATACAATCTAATCTTAGTAGCAGTGAATAACACAAAAGGGAATTTTTTACTTTTAATCATGGAGGTCCTTCAGGCCTTTGAGAGTGTCTCGGACCTGCAGCTCAATCCGGCAAAGTCCACTGTGATCCCCCTCCATCACTCGAGAGCCTGCTTCAACTGCAATCCAACATCCCCCTACGAAGACAATCGTTTAAATATCTTGGGATCTGGGTGGTTCTTCTTCCAAAGCTGGAATGGGCTCTCAACCTGATGCCCCTGGTCACAAAAGCCAAAGCCGACCTTAAGTGCTGGCAATCCCTCCCACTCAATCCCTTTGGAAGAGGGGCACTTTTTAAAATGATGATACTTCTCTGTTTTTTATATACTCTTCAAAATATCACCTTTCACCTCCTGGGTGGTTGGTTCCGTGAGTTCGATGGGGTACTTACCAGATTCTTATGGGGGGGGGGGGAGGTGGAAGGACACGTATGGTGCTGGCTTGCTGCCAGACACCTACCTTTGATGGTGACATGGGCGTGACCAACCTTCACTACTTGGCCATTGACTCATTGTCGTCCACGACTGGTTCGCTGGAGGCTGGTCTGATCGAGCTTACCGCACCGAGCTTAGAACTATGGAATTCCCACAAATCCAAGCCTACTTGTATTGCGCACCCATTCCGCAAACTATTCTGCCCATCACTAGGGTGGTCCTTACGGCTTGGTGCTACGCTCTGCGCTATACGAGATGGGATAATAAGCTCACCCAACATACGCCTTTGGGGTACGGTATATGGCTGCGCGAGGCATCGGCCCTTCAGGGTTTTCAGCAATAGGACCGGGTCTGGATTTCACTCTTTGGGGACATGTAGGTGGGAGATCACATCAGGGCCTTCTCCAACCTGCAGCGGTGCCACTCCCCTCACGCCAATCAATTCTACAAACACTTGCAGCTCCGTCATGCTCTCACTACACATATTTCACCAGGCACCTCACTCCCTGAGTTTAGTCCGGTAGAACCCAAGCCATGATGGGGGTGCTGGGTAGAAGGGGGTGTTGCAGATTTACCGCTCCCTCGTGAACAATGGCCCTACTACCTTGGACCCACTGCGAACCCGCTGGGAGGGCTGGCTGGGTCCACTTGAAGAAGCCGACTGGCGAGACGCCCTTATGGCTCCCAAGACCCTGACGACCTCCTCTAAGCTACACCTCATCCAGCTTTACTACCTTCACACAGCATATGTCACCCACCGGTGCTTACACAGATTAGGATTACGCCCCGTCCCGGCTGAATTTTACCACATGGTCTGGCTGTGCGCTTGACTCGCCCCATTCTGATCGGGCATGGAATTAGAGCTCACGCAGATTCTGGGGTGGCAAGTCCCTCATGACCCTTTACTCCTTCTCCTGGGAGTATTTGATGGCCTGTACGGCTCTAGAGCCGACAAACGCTTCTTGGGCACTGCGGTGGTGGTGGCCAAGCAAGATGATACAGCAGCTTGGACACGAACCACATCCCCTACCATAAGTGGGTGGTGGTGGGGAGTGGATTGGTGCGAGGACCAGGAGAAACCCCTCTTCGAGGCCCAGGGCTGTCCCGAAAAATGTGAAAAGGTTTGGGGCAAATGGCTCAATCTATAGGCTTGAGTTTGGTACTTATTTTTCTCCCATATCGCTATATTGTGTTTGCATGAGCTATTTTGTTTGAGGGCCTTATAATTAGTCCAGGTCTCTGTTGTTTGCTGTTGATGGGCTTGCTACATTGTGCATTTGTATGCTGTCTATGTTTGTTTTGCTATCTCAAATGCGAATAAACTTGATTATTAAAAAAACGCATATACACCGATTTGTGAGAAGACATAGCCTAACATCTGACCTTTGTCTTTGAAGTCTACTTATAATCAATTTTATGAGCACATCTATCTCTTCTGCCCTAGAATACATAGGCTCAAGCTTCCCCTAAGGGTTCCATACTATTTGTTTATTTAAATGTGACAAGATAAATGCAGAATTTAAAGGCCTCTTTATTTTTTGCTTAGACTTTGCAATCCAACAAAAACTGGTTCATGACCCACCAGTGGGTCGGACCCACAGTTTAGAAAACACTGGTCTAGACCTTCCAGTTGCAGCCTAAGTATGCATCTAAGTATGGGAGATGCTCTTATAAAATCTGAGAAATAACCCAAAAAGGTTGTGTGTGTGTGCGCTTGTGTGTGCATGTGTCTGTTTTTTTCTAGTTCTTTGCCTGACACACCATAGGCAAGCTGGACCTATGATGTGAGAAAAATGCCTATGAGTGCGTGATTTGAGTACATATGAGCAAGTGCACACTTATTTAATTGCCAATGCTAATTTCATTTTTCTTTTTCTTCAATTTAGTGTAATGTACCAAAGCCTACCTATCGTTTTGTTTAGGGTGTAAATCAGCCGTAAACCTAAAAATCTCGTAAATCATCCTGTGTCAGTTTTCATTGATCTTAATCAAGGAATACATTCGGAAAATTGCACAAATTTTGATAGATGGTTCAGTACACATTTGCTTCTCCTTCTCCACCTACGCTAAAAGGACAGCTATTTGATTTAAAAAATGGCCCGTACTTCCCCGCTGGCTCTCTCCAAGACCCACAGGGACGCTTCTGCATTATGTGGGGACATCCTGCCTCGCACTGTGTCACAATGGTCCATGGCTGTGACCCTAACATAGACGACACCCCATCCTTTGACAAAATATGGGGACACATTCTAAATATTGGCTTCACACACCTAATATGGGAGGGGGGGGGGTTTAATACAGTATTTGACCCCAGCTTCAATCGCTCCTACAATGTATCAGGTTATTACATCAAAGCAGGCAGACATCTAGGAGACATCATGAAAGATCACCATTTACTAGACACTTGGAGAACTCTTCACCCTGCACAAAAGAGGGCACCTTTCACTCAAATGTGCTCTCTAGTTGGTCATGCATGGACTATTGACTCCTTTCTCGGGGTGTGGGTGTCTGGCTGGCTGAAGCGGAGCATCTTGCGCACACATACTCTGACCATTCCCCAGTACTGCTACAGCTGCGGCTACCGTTCTCCATCTCCCCCTATCAGTCATGGAGACCGCCCCCCATAGCTCTATTGGATGCACAGTTCCAAGAGGAGCTAAGGTAGGAGATTTGTGTCTTCTTCACCAGGAATGTGGACTCAGTCTCAAATCTGACTGTAGCCTGGGAGGCTTTCAAAGTGACGATGCAAGGTATTTGCATCGCAAAGCGGGGGGGATATAAGGGGGGTGGCATCCTACGAGACATTCGGGGCATGCTCCGGAGACTGGAGGCCGATATCAAGTCAACCAAAGACCAAGTTGTCCGTGTTCTCAATGGGAACTTACAAGCCAAGCTTAGGGGTTTGGTCACTGAATACCAGTCGACGGCGGAGCGAGAATGCCTCTTCCGCACTAAATTGCAACAAAAGGGGTACCTCTCCGACCATGGATCAAAAAATCTTTCAACAACGGAGATTACCTCTAAGAACTCCGTATCTATCCAGTTAATGTACTTTAACTACTTATATACTTCTGTATTTTTCCCATTTCTTAAAATAGAAAAAATACAGCACATGGATTAAACCCATTTTTTACTCCTATGCCTTACACTTTGGCTGTATCAAACATTTTCTATTTAAAAGGGGACAGTGAAATAGCACATTAACACATTTACATGTCAAGCACAACAATTAATGCATTGTTTGGGACGAGACTAAAACATAAACAGATCAACAAGTTTATCTACTCCATCCAAAAAACACACAAGAAAACATTCATGCGTTCTAAGATCGACACATTGGACATTACATACGTCACAAATGCATCAACTTGGACATTAAAAGACTTTGATAGGTTTTATATGTCCTATTTTGCTTTTGTGTATCGGGACCTATCTACTTTGTCTCCACGATACTGCTTTATTATGTGGTCCTAGTGGGGTCACAGTGTAAATCTAGAACTTCCTGTCTATGCCAATTCAATAAAGCTTAGACTGTCCATTGTTCAATGCAGTACTTCAAGATGGTTGCTCTTGACCTAAGGGAAGTGGTGCCAACGCGTTTTAACCTTCGTGGTGGGACCATAAGATATTTTGATAGAAGGTCTTCATCAAAGCGAGGAAAGCTTTTGTAGGACACTCTAATTACATGGTACAGAACATGGGAGGGTTATTAACTTTCAACTGGCGTGTGTGTGCTATCCTATGTCCTGTTCTTCTCTTTCTGAAGGTGTATACATACCAGAAATTCTTGGACATGTGGTCCATGGCCACTTCTGGCGGGGGTCTATCAATGTCGTTGGTTGGTCTCTTCTCATGTGTTTTTCTTTTTATCTTCTTGTCACCTTTATTTTCGGGATATCTAAGGGTTACATGTGGGAGGGTAAAAGATCAAAGCTGATTTAACTTACAGGGCTCACAAATTACCTTCTCTATACACTATAAAAACTGTTGTGCTTCTCTAGAGGTGGAAAGTCTATATTCTCTTTTTGAGGGTCCCGCTTGCATTGTTCAGGTGATCAAAGCGATGCTAATACGTTGCAATAGATATGGTTGTGATACCGAATTTCAAACGTAGCACCTAGCATGGTGAGATCCCCATATGGAGTCCATGCTTTATCAGAAGACTCCTTTTGTGGGCATGCAAGATTTAAAAGTTACCAGCGCATAATACAACTTTACCTTCTGGGTTGTCCAGTATTTTCTTACGGGAACTTCAGAGTGCACTCGGTGGCTCAGCTCTTCCACGCTAAATACCACCGTGCCTACCAGTACAGTGAGGGTGAAAGGCTGGGGAGAGCTTTGGCTGATTCAGCGTGTACTTCCTGGTTACCAAACTATGTGTTTGAGATGAAGGACACTGATGGGTTCAAGCAAAGGGACACCACGGATATCCTCCTTGCACTGCCTTTCCTGCTTTATATTCCACTCTCTACACCATGCACAGAACCCAATCTGCTACAATAGTCCATTTTTTTGAAGATGTGGCCCTTTGTTGGCTCAGTGATGCACAAAGGGAGTTCCACACTGCTGATATAGAGGAGGATGACATTTGAGCGGACATAATGCAGCTGCAGTCTGGTCATGCTCCAGGGCCAGATGGCTAACCGGCAGATTCTTATAAATGCTTTCTCGGGGAGTTAATTCCTATCCTCAACAAGCATTTGCAATGCAATAGGTCTCGCATTATGAAAGTTTGAGCTATTGGTCTTGTAAATGACAATTTTTTTATTTATGTGTTGATTTTGAAAATAGCTAAATTAATAGCTTTGTCATTTTCAATGCCAATAGTTATAACTTTCGCACATGTGACGACTATAGCATTTGTAATGCAACATGTTTTGTATTTATGTGACTTAGATGTATTGATATTACAAATAGCAACAGCTTTTAATTTTTTTAAATAATTAATACTTAAATAAAAGTGATTGTAATTTATATTGGCAATAGCTTAAACTTTTGTAAATAACGTTTGTGAAGATTATGTTCAGTGTATTTTATTGTGATGAAAATCCAAGAACAGAAGTGAAATAACATCTTTTTGTGACATTTGTAATAAAGCTTGAAACATTGAGAGAACATAATTGAACCAGTTGTTGTTGAATGGTTGCACAGATTGATGCTGTGATGTCGTGGAGTGATGCTGTGGTGGTGCTGAGTGATGCTGGGATTGCGCTGAGTGGTGCTGTGGTGGTGCTGAGTGGTGCTGTGGTGGTGCTGAGTGATGCTGTGGTGGTGCTGAGTGATGCTGTGGTGGTGCTGAGTGATGCTGTGGTGCTGCTGAGTGATGCTGTGGTGGTGCTGCTGAGTTCTCTCTGCAACTGCACTCTGCAACTGCACTCTGCAACTGCACTCTGCAACTGCACTCTGCAACTGCACTCTGCACTCTGAATCTGCACTCTGAATCTGCACTCTGAATCTGCACTCTGCACTCTGAATCTGCACTCTGCACTCTGAATCTGCACTCTGCACTCTGAATCTGCACTCTGCACTCTGCACTCTGCACTCTGAATCTGCACTCTGCACTCTGAATCTGCACTCTGAATCTGCACTCTGCACTCTGAATCTGCACTCTGCACTTTAAATCTGCACTCTGAATCTGCACTCTGCACTCTGAATCTGCACTCTGCACTCTGAATCTGCACTCTGCACTCTGAATCTGTACTCTGAATCTGCACTCTGAATCTGCACTCTGAATCTGCACTCTGAATCTGCACTCTGAATCTGCACTCTGAATCTGCACTCTGCGCTCTGAATCTGCACTCTGAATCTGCACTCTGAATGTGCACTCTGAATGTGCACTCTGCACTCTGAATCTGCACTCTGAATCTGCACTCTGAATCTGCACTCTGCACTCACAATCTACACTCTGCACTCACAATCTGCACTCACAATCTGCACTCTGCACTCTGAATCTGCACTCTGCACTCTGAATCTGCACTCTGAATCTGCACTCTGCACTCTGAATCTGCAATCTGAATCTGCACTCTGCACTCTGAATCTGCAATCTGAATCTGCACTCTGCACTCTGAATCTGCACTCTGAATCTGCACTCTGAATCTGCACTCTGCACTCACAATCTGCACTCTGCACTCTGAATCTGCACTCTGAATCTGCACTCTGCACTCACAATCTGCACTCTGCACTCTGAATCTGCACTCTGCACTCTGAATCTGCACTCTGCACTCTGAATCTGCACTCTGCACTCTGCACTCTGCACTCTGCACTCTGCACTCTGAATCTGCACTCTGCACTCTGAATCTGCACTCGGAATCTGCACTCTGCACTCGGAATCTGCACTCTGCACTCGGAATCTGCACTCTGCACTCTGAATCTGCACTCTGCACTCTGAATCTGCACTCTGCACTCTGAATCTGCACTCTGCACTCTGAATCTGCACTCTGCACTCTGAATCTGCACTCTGAATCTGCACTCTGCACTCTGCACTCACATTCTGCACTCTGCACTCTGAATCTGCACTCTGAATCTGCACTCTGAATCTGCACTCTGAATCTGCACTCTGAATCTGCACTCTGAATCTGCACTCACATTCTGCACTCTGCACTCTGAATCTGCACTCTGAATCTGCACTCTGAATCTGCACTCTGAATCTGCACTCTGAATCTGCACTCTGAATCTGCACTCTGAATCTGCACTCTGCACTCTGCACTCTGCACTCTGCACTCTGCACTCTGCACTCTGCACTCTGCACTCACAATCTGCACTCTGCACTCACAATCTGCACTCTGCACTCACAATCTGCACTCTGCACTCTGAATCTGCACTCTGCACTCTGAATCTGCACTCTGCACTCTGAATCTGCACTCTGAATCTGCACTCTGAATTTGCACTCTGCACTCTGAATCTGCACTCTGCACTCTGAATCTGCACTCTGCACTCTGAATCTGCACTCTGCACTCTGAATCTGCACTCTGAATCTGCACTCTGCACTCTGAATCTGCACTCTGCACTCTGAATCTGCACTCTGCACTCTGAATCTGCACTCTGCACTCTGAATCTGCACTCTGAATCTGCACTCTGCACTCTGCACTCACATTCTGCACTCTGCACTCTGAATCTGCACTCTGAATCTGCACTCTGAATCTGCACTCTGAATCTGCACTCTGAATCTGCACTCTGCACTCTGCACTCACATTCTGCACTCTGCACTCTGAATCTGCACTCTGAATCTGCACTCTGAATCTGCACTCTGAATCTGCACTCTGAATCTGCACTCTGAATCTGCACTCTGAATCTGCACTCTGCACTCTGCACTCTGCACTCTGCACTCTGAATCTGCACTCTGAATCTGCACTCTGAATCTGCACTCTGAATCTGCACTCTGAATCTGCACTCTGAATCTGCACTCTGCACTCACAATCTGCACTCTGCACTCACAATCTGCACTCTGCACTCTGAATCTGCACTCTGAATCTGCACTCTGAATCTGCACTCTGAATCTGCACTCTGCACTCTGAATCTGCACTCTGAATCTGCACTCTGCACTCCGAATCTGCACTCTGCACTCTGAATCTGCACTCTGCACTCTGAATCTGCACTCTGCACTCTGAATCTGCACTCTGAATCTGCACTCTGCACTCTGAATCTGCACTCTGAATCTGCACTCTGAATCTGCACTCTGAATCCGCACTCTGCACTCTGAATCTGCACTCTGAATCTGCACTCTGAATCTGCACTCTGAATCTGCACTCTGCACTCTGAATCTGCACTCTGCACTCTGAATCTGCACTCTGCACTCTGAATCTGCACTCTGAATCTGCACTCTGCACTCTGAATCTGCACTCTGCACTCTGAATCTGCACTCTGCACTTTGAATCTGCACTCTGAATCTGCACTCTGCACTCTGAATCTGCACTCTGAATCTGCCCTCTGCACTCTGAATCTGCCCTCTGCATCTGCACTCTGCACTCTGAATCTGCACTCTGAATCTGCACTCTGCACTCTGAATCTGCACTCTGAATCTGCACTCTGAATCTGCACTCTGCACTCTGAATCTGCACTCTGAATCTGCACTCTGAATCTGCACTCTGCATCTGCACTCTGCATCTGCACTCTGCACTCTGAATCTGCACTCTGAATCTGCACTCTGAATCTGCACTCTGAATCTGCACTCTGCACTCCGAATCTGCACTCTGCACTCTGAATCTGCACTCTGCACTCTGAATCTGCACTCTGCACTCCGAATCTGCACTCTGCACTCTGAAACTGCACTCTGCACTCTGAATCTGCACTCTGAATCTGCACTCTGCACTCTGAATCTGCACTCTGAATCTGCACTCTGCACTCTGAATCTGCACTCTGAATCTGCACTCTGAATCTGCACTCTGCACTCTGAATCTGCACTCTGAATCTGCACTCTGCACTCTGAATCTGCACTCTGCACTCTGAATCTGCACTCTGAATCTGCACTCTGCACTCTGCACTCTGCACTCTGCACTCTGCACTCTGCACTCACAATCTGCACTCTGCACTCCAATCTGCACTCTGCACTCACAATCTGCACTCTGCACTCTGAATCTGCACTCTGCACTCTGAATCTGCACTCTGCACTCTGAATCTGCACTCTGAATCTGCACTCTGAATTTGCACTCTGCACTCTGAATCTGCACTCTGCACTCTGAATCTGCACTCTGCACTCTGAATCTGCACTCTGCACTCTGAATCTGCACTCTGAATCTGCACTCTGCACTCTGAATCTGCACTCTGAATCTGCACTCTGAATCTGCACTCTGCACTCTGAATCTGCACTCTGCACTCTGAATCTGCACTCTGCACTCTGAATCTGCACTCTGAATCTGCACTCTGCACTCTGAATCTGCACTCTGAATCTGCACTCTGCACTCTGAATCCGCACTCTGAATCCGCACTCTGAATCCGCACTCTGAATCCGCACTCTGAATCCGCACTCTGCACTTTGAATCTGCACTCTGAATCTGCAGTCTGAATCTGCACTCTGAATCTGCACTCTGCACTCTGAATCTGCATTCTGCACTCTGAATCTGCACTCTGCACTCTGAATCTGCACTCTGCACTCTGAATCTGCACTCTGAATCTGCTCTCTGAATCTGCACTCTGCACTCTGAACCTGCACTCTGCACTCTGAATCTGCACTCTGAATCTGCACTCTGCACTCTGAATCTGCACTCTGAATCTGCACTCTGCACTCTGAATCTGCACTCTGCACTCTGAATCTGCACTCTGCACTCTGAATCTGCACTCTGAATCTGCACTCTGAATCTGCACTCTGCACTCTGAATCTGCACTCTGAATCTGCACTCTGCACTTTAAATCTGCACTCTGAATCTGCACTCTGCACTCTGAATCTGCACTCTGCACTCTGAATCTGCACTCTGCACTCTGAATCTGTACTCTGAATCTGCACTCTGAATCTGCACTCTGAATCTGCACTCTGAATCTGCACTCTGAATCTGCACTCTGAATCTGCACTCTGCGCTCTGAATCTGCACTCTGAATGTGCACTCTGAATGTGCACTCTGAATGTGCACTCTGCACTCTGAATCTGCACTCTGAATCTGCACTCTGAATCTGCACTCTGCACTCACAATCTACACTCTGCACTCACAATCTGCACTCACAATCTGCACTCTGCACTCTGAATCTGCACTCTGCACTCTGAATCTGCACTCTGAATCTGCACTCTGCACTCTGAATCTGCAATCTGAATCTGCACTCTGCACTCTGAATCTGCACTCTGAATCTGCACTCTGAATCTGTACTCTGCACTCTGAATCTGCACTCTGAATCTGCACTCTGCACTCACAATCTGCACTCTGCACTCTGAATCTGCACTCTGAATCTGCACTCTGCACTCACAATCTGCACTCTGCACTCTGAATCTCCACTCTGCACTCTGAATCTGCACTCTGCACTCTGAATCTGCACTCTGCACTCTGCACTCTGCACTCTGCACTCTGCACTCTGCACTCTGAATCTGCACTCTGCACTCTGAATCTGCACTCTGCACTCTGAATCTGCACTCACAATCTGCACACTGCACTCACAATCTGCACTCTGCACTCTGAATCTGCACTCTGCACTCTGAATCTGCACTCTGCACTCTGAATCTGCACTCTGAATCTGCACTCTGCACTCTGCACTCACATTCTGCACTCTGCACTCTGAATCTGCACTCTGCACTCTGAATCTGCACTCTGAATCTGCACTCTGAATCTGCACTCTGAATCTGCACTCTGAATCTGCACTCTGCACTCTGCACTCTGCACTCTGCACTCTGAATCTGCACTCTGAATCTGCACTCTGAATCTGCACTCTGCACTCTGAATCTGCACTCTGAATCTGCACTCTGAATCTGCACTCTGAATCTGCACTCTGCACTCACAATCTGCACTCTGCACTCACAATCTGCACTCTGCACTCTGAATCTGCACTCTGAATCTGCACTCTGAATCTGCACTCTGCACTCTGAATCTGCACTCTGAATCTGCACTCTGCACTCCGAATCTGCACTCTGCACTCTGAATCTGCACTCTGCACTCTGAATCTGCACTCTGCACTCTGAATCTGCACTCTGAATCTGCACTCTGCACTCTGAATCTGCACTCTGAATCTGCACTCTGAATCTGCACTCTGAATCCGCACTCTGCACTCTGAATCTGCACTCTGAATCTGCACTCTGAATCTGCACTCTGAATCTGCACTCTGCACTCTGAATCTGCACTCTGCACTCTGAATCTGCACTCTGCACTCTGAATCTGCACTCTGAATCTGCACTCTGCACTCTGAATCTGCACTCTGCACTCTGAATCTGCACTCTGCACTTTGAATCTGCACTCTGAATCTGCACTCTGCACTCTGAATCTGCACTCTGAATCTGCCCTCTGCACTCTGAATCTGCCCTCTGCATCTGCACTCTGCACTCTGAATCTGCACTCTGAATCTGCACTCTGCACTCTGAATCTGCACTCTGAATCTGCACTCTGAATCTGCACTCTGCACTCTGAATCTGCACTCTGAATCTGCACTCTGAATCTGCACTCTGCATCTGCACTCTGCATCTGCACTCTGCACTCTGAATCTGCACTCTGAATCTGCACTCTGAATCTGCACTCTGAATCTGCACTCTGAATCTGCACTCTGAATCTGCACTCTGCACTCCGAATCTGCACTCTGCACTCTGAATCTGCACTCTGCACTCTGAATCTGCACTCTGAATCTGCACTCTGCACTCCGAATCTGCACTCTGCACTCTGAAACTGCACTCTGCACTCTGAATCTGCACTCTGAATCTGCACTCTGCACTCTGAATCTGCACTCTGAATCTGCACTCTGCACTCTGAATCTGCACTCTGAATCTGCACTCTGCACTCTGCACTCTGAATCTGCACTCTGAATCTGCACTCTGCACTCTGAATCTGCACTCTGCACTCTGAATCTGCACTCTGAATCTGCACTCTGAATCTGCACTCTGCACTCTGCACTCTGCACTCTGAATCTGCACTCTGCACTTTAAATCTGCACTCTGAATCTGCACTCTGCACTCTGAATCTGCACTCTGCACTCTGAATCTGCACTCTGCACTCTGAATCTGTACTCTGAATCTGCACTCTGAATCTGCACTCTGAATCTGCACTCTGAATCTGCACTCTGAATCTGCACTCTGCGCTCTGAATCTGCACTCTGAATCTGCACTCTGAATGTGCACTCTGAATGTGCACTCTGCACTCTGAATCTGCACTCTGAATCTGCACTCTGAATCTGCACTCTGCACTCACAATCTACACTCTGCACTCACAATCTGCACTCACAATCTGCACTCTGCACTCTGAATCTGCACTCTGCACTCTGAATCTGCACTCTGAATCTGCACTCTGCACTCTGAATCTGCAATCTGAATCTGCACTCTGCACTCTGAATCTGCAATCTGAATCTGCACTCTGCACTCTGAATCTGCACTCTGAATCTGCACTCTGAATCTGCACTCTGCACTCACAATCTGCACTCTGCACTCTGAATCTGCACTCTGAATCTGCACTCTGCACTCACAATCTGCACTCTGCACTCTGAATCTGCACTCTGCACTCTGAATCTGCACTCTGCACTCTGAATCTGCACTCTGCACTCTGCACTCTGCACTCTGCACTCTGCACTCTGAATCTGCACTCTGCACTCTGAATCTGCACTCGGAATCTGCACTCTGCACTCGGAATCTGCACTCTGCACTCTGAATCTGCACTCTGCACTCTGAATCTGCACTCTGCACTCTGAATCTGCACTCTGCACTCTGAATCTGCACTCTGCACTCTGAATCTGCACTCTGCACTCTGAATCTGCACTCTGAATCTGCACTCTGCACTCTGCACTCACATTCTGCACTCTGCACTCTGAATCTGCACTCTGAATCTGCACTCTGAATCTGCACTCTGAATCTGCACTCTGAATCTGCACTCTGAATCTGCACTCACATTCTGCACTCTGCACTCTGAATCTGCACTCTGAATCTGCACTCTGAATCTGCACTCTGAATCTGCACTCTGCACTCTGCACTCTGCACTCTGCACTCTGCACTCTGCACTCTGCACTCTGCACTCTGCACTCTGCACTCACAATCTGCACTCTGCACTCCAATCTGCACTCTGCACTCACAATCTGCACTCTGCACTCTGAATCTGCACTCTGCACTCTGAATCTGCACTCTGCACTCTGAATCTGCACTCTGAATCTGCACTCTGAATTTGCACTCTGCACTCTGAATCTGCACTCTGCACTCTGAATCTGCACTCTGCACTCTGAATCTGCACTCTGCACTCTGAATCTGCACTCTGAATCTGCACTCTGCACTCTGAATCTGCACTCTGCACTCTGAATCTGCACTCTGCACTCTGAATCTGCACTCTGCACTCTGAATCTGCACTCTGAATCTGCACTCTGCACTCTGCACTCACATTCTGCACTCTGCACTCTGAATCTGCACTCTGAATCTGCACTCTGAATCTGCACTCTGAATCTGCACTCTGAATCTGCACTCTGCACTCTGCACTCACATTCTGCACTCTGCACTCTGAATCTGCACTCTGAATCTGCACTCTGAATCTGCACTCTGAATCTGCACTCTGAATCTGCACTCTGAATCTGCACTCTGCACTCTGCACTCTGCACTCTGCACTCTGCACTCTGCACTCTGCACTCTGAATCTGCACTCTGAATCTGCACTCTGAATCTGCACTCTGCACTCTGAATCTGCACTCTGAATCTGCACTCTGAATCTGCACTCTGAATCTGCACTCTGAATCTGCACTCTGCACTCACAATCTGCACTCTGCACTCACAATCTGCACTCTGCACTCTGAATCTGCACTCTGAATCTGCACTCTGAATCTGCACTCTGAATCTGCACTCTGCACTCTGAATCTGCACTCTGAATCTGCACTCTGCACTCCGAATCTGCACTCTGCACTCTGAATCTGCACTCTGCACTCTGAATCTGCACTCTGCACTCTGAATCTGCACTCTGAATCTGCACTCTGCACTCTGAATCTGCACTCTGAATCTGCACTCTGAATCCGCACTCTGCACTCTGAATCTGCACTCTGAATCTGCACTCTGAATCTGCACTCTGAATCTGCACTCTGCACTCTGAATCTGCACTCTGCACTCTGAATCTGCACTCTGCACTCTGAATCTGCACTCTGAATCTGCACTCTGCACTCTGAATCTGCACTCTGCACTCTGAATCTGCACTCTGCACTTTGAATCTGCACTCTGAATCTGCACTCTGCACTCTGAATCTGCACTCTGAATCTGCCCTCTGCACTCTGAATCTGCCCTCTGCATCTGCACTCTGCACTCTGAATCTGCACTCTGAATCTGCACTCTGCACTCTGAATCTGCACTCTGAATCTGCACTCTGAATCTGCACTCTGCACTCTGAATCTGCACTCTGAATCTGCACTCTGAATCTGCACTCTGCATCTGCACTCTGCATCTGCACTCTGCACTCTGAATCTGCACTCTGAATCTGCACTCTGAATCTGCACTCTGAATCTGCACTCTGCACTCCGAATCTGCACTCTGCACTCTGAATCTGCACTCTGCACTCTGAATCTGCACTCTGCACTCCGAATCTGCACTCTGCACTCTGAAACTGCACTCTGCACTCTGAATCTGCACTCTGAATCTGCACTCTGCACTCTGAATCTGCACTCTGAATCTGCACTCTGCACTCTGAATCTGCACTCTGAATCTGCACTCTGAATCTGCACTCTGCACTCTGAATCTGCACTCTGAATCTGCACTCTGCACTCTGAATCTGCACTCTGCACTCTGAATCTGCACTCTGAATCTGCACTCTGCACTCTGCACTCTGCACTCTGCACTCTGCACTCTGCAC